>NC_136752.1:8852870-10052870 GCF_936440315.1 Barbus barbus
GTCTGGCTGTGGCTGCTTTACTTCATTAGCTCCCATAGACACACAAACCCTCGCTGGGATCCTTCAGAGAGGAAACTCACATAACTGGCTTCCCAGTGTGGCTCATTACAGGAGACCAAGATCATTGTCTGTCACTGCAGGCATCCCCTGCTTCCAGATCAGCTCGGCGAACGCTCAGCAGCACAGACTCATAATAACACTGGCTGGAGATCAATGCCTGAGGAAAAAGGCTGCATCTGTTCATACACTCATCCACCTGTACATGATACTCCTCTAGTTTGTCAACACTTGAATGGTTTCTTTGCTGTGAAATCAGATGTCTTATTTATAGACTGGTGGGGTGAGCGAGATAGTCGAATTGTCGCCTCAGATCTTGGAGAATCATTTTTGAGATGAAGCGTAAGTGAAGAGTAAGTTTAAAAATACATTGTATTAAGCTAATTCCAGCTTAATATGCAGAAACAATTTCTAAGTACATTTGTAGGTTGATTCTTCAAAGAATGGGGGAAATGTTTAACCTGTCAACGTTAGAAAACATATTGCATTTTCTTTGAAACATGAGGCTGTAAGTGGACACTCAAAGCTGTTAATATTTATAAACATGGAAAAAAATATTTATTGTGAACAATGCTATACAGAATTAATTTAAATTGAACTGAAAATGTTTCTCTTTAGGTTATATATTTAAATTCAATAGTGTGTAAAGAAAACTAATCTTAAATGAAAGTAAATAGTTTCCATGTAATATTTCAATAATTTGCTTTGGCTTTAGCACAATGATAATATTATGGTCAATATTTAACATAGGAAACAACATTATTGTTTTCTCAGACAGTAAATGTAAAATAATATAGCTACATTACTACGGAATCATCATATTTGGGTCCTTGGCATCAAAAGGTTTGAAAATCTTTGGTCTAAATGATGGAATTCCCTTTCCAACCCGACCTGCCAATGAGATGACTGGGAATAAATCATCTCTCATGGCCATTACATTCAGGAACCGGCAGCGATCGAAGGAACGGGGCGGTGCTGATGAAGGGGGCGGTGTTGACATATGAGGAGGCAGTCACAATAATTCCAACAGGACAGGATCTATCACTACATGAGCTGTCTCAGTTTTGCAGTGATCAACACAGACACATATAAACACAAGATACACGAGGAAGAAGAATGATAATTGAAGGCATCAAAGACAGCAAGCAGGGGCAGAGGCTCCAGGCTTGAATCCAATATAGCCTGCCAATTCAGTCTGGTCAAATCACCAGAGGAAGCTGACAAGATATTGAAAAACTGCTACTTTCAGCTTCTGCTGCTGAGAATTGTAGTACTGAGGGAGGAAAGATGCTGTGAGATCCCAGGGAGTTATTTTAAGTCCACGTTACCCCTTGACACCCTCACTTCTGTCATCATGCTGGAAACAATAAACACTGAGCATTTAAACATGCGTTTAAACTATCAGCATTCAAAGGCCCTCAGTAGATGCATTACAACAGCATTTAAATGAACGCTGCACTTAAAAAAATAATTATAATTCAGATAAAGTTTGGATTTAAACCTCTGAGTGGTTTGACTTAAGGCTATCCCTGAGGAGGATAACATTTATTTAAAGGGATAGTTCACCCAAAAATGAAAACCTGTCATCATTTACTCACCTTCAAGTTTTTCCAAACCTGCATGAATTTATTTCAGCTGTTGAACACAGAATAACATATTTTGAAGAATGCTGGTAACCAAACAGTTGACGGTGGCCATTGACTTTCATAGTATGGGAAAATACAAAAAAAAAGTCAATGGTTACCTTCAACTGTTTAGTCATCAACATTCTTCAAAATATCTTATTTTGTGTTTAACAGCTGAAAGTAATTCATACAGATTTTGTCAAGAATCTGGTCTGTGGACTTCCGTTTACTCACCACCAGAGGTCACTCCTGCATCACATTGACTCTTGCAACACACTATGGTTGCACTTCACCCACGAACTACAATTCCCATCATCCATTGCACTGACAACACATATACAGCTGATTGCACTAATCACGCTCACACCTGAGAATTATCTCACAATCACACACCAATTCCAAACGCATATTGATGAAAAAATATAAATACAAAAATAAAACATACTAGTGTTTCTTTCACTTTCATTTTATTTGTATGTTAGATTCGTGTGTGAACTGGTCACGGTTCTGAACTGACCCGGATACGCAAAATAATAGTAAAGACAGCATGCAGCTGTCTTATAGAAGTAAAGAGTGAAAACAGAATTCATGCACATGTGATGAGGAGGATGCAGATCCTCAAGGATGAAGCGAAAGAGAGCAAAGTTTATTTATTTGCTTGTTGATTTATGTATTTATATTTCTTTAGTTATTATAATTTTTCCTTAATTTGCTTGTGTGTAGCGGTCATACTAACACCCAACTCTCCCTCCCTTGACTATCATCATGACTGTCTTCCATATAAATGAGTAGCCAAAACAGTATGTAAAATGTTCGGCGTGACACCAGTCACTGCAGAATTGTGATGAATGTCAATCTAGAGTTACATAAAAGACACAAGAATTCCAAAACATCAGGCTTGTATATGATTTAATACTAAATATTAAAGTGGACCCAATCAGTAGTTACACAGGAAAAAAAAAATCCATGTGGTTTGTGCTGTCCACACTATTCTAAAAACAGATCTTAATCACATAGTCCATTGTGCTTGAGTTCAGCAGATGACTTAATGTTCTTTATTTTCTTTTAAGGGTGAAATGTTTACTAAAGACTTTGCTGCAAAAGTAAAATAACTTGAAGGAACACTCCACTTAAAAAAAAAAAAAAAGGCTAATTTTACAACTCCCATAGAGTTAAACAGTTGAGTTTTACTGTTTTTGAATCCATTCAGCCGATCTCCGGGTCTGGTGGTAGCACTTTTAGCTTAGTTTAGCATAGATCATTAAATCACATTAGACCATTAGCATCTCGCTCAAAAATGACCAAAGAGTTTTGATAATTTTCCTATTTAATACTTTACACTTCTGTAGTTACGTCGTGTACTATGACTGATGGGAAATGAAAAGTTGCAAATTTCTAGGCCAATATGACTAGAAACTATACTCTCATTCTGGCGAAATAATCAAGGAACTTTGCTGCCGTACCATGGGTGCAGCAGTGATACGCAGCAACCTTTCATTTTCCGTCGGTCTTAGTACATGATGTAACTACAGAAGAGTCAAGTTTTAAATAGGAAAAATATCGAAACTCTTTGGTCATTTTTGATGACCAAATGGTAATGGTCCAATCCGATTCAATGATCTATGCTTAATTAAGATTAAAGTGCTACCGCCAGACCCGGAGATCGGCTGAATGGATTCAAAAATTGTAAAACTCAACTGTTTATCTCTAGGGGAGTTGTAAAATGAGCCTATTTTCAAAAAATTGTGGATTGTTCCTTTAAGGAAACACTCAAGCAAGGAAAAATACTTAAACACAACCGTAAGTGGACCACTTTTTTGCAACCTATGTTTCACTAGTATCCTTAACCTTAGAATTTAAATTTTCTTAGCTTGAAGGATAAGTTGTAAGTGATATTCAAACAACTTTTTTTATTGTGTGTCATCAGGAGGCACATGATTTCAATATAACGTCATGTTGATGTTGGACATGACGTTGCGTTTTGGTTGAGAATAAAAATTGTGTTGACGTCAGTATTTGACTCCAATTTGATGTTGACTTAGCGTTGGATTTTAGTTGCACAACCTAAAAACAACAAATATCAATGTCAGCTGACGTCGGTATTGTACATCAAATCAACATTGGCATTAGTTGTTGCATTGACACTGAATTTTGGTCACTCCTCCACCCAGATGTGTCATTTTATGTCGTTTGACAGAGTTTCGATGGCTCAAGGGCCTCTTTTAAAGAGTTCATATGATGCGATTTCAAGTTTTCCTTTCTCTTTGGAGTCTTACAAGCTGTTTGTTAAGACTGTTAGCAATTTGGTAAGACTCTGCCATGCCCCCTAAAACGGCTGATTTAATCATGCCCCCACATGTCTACATCATAGTGTGGGAAGATTTGCAAAACACTGTCCAAATGAATACGCAATGCAAAAAGGCAGAACTTTTATTCTCGCTGTAGTATTTTTGCTGTTGGCAGCGCCATGTCGTCGAGATGCTGTGTTTCTTTGTGAAAGTGAAAGTACTTTGTTTGGGCTTCCAAAAGAGGATACAACTAGAAATCAGTGGTTAAGTTGTATTTACAACACTGTTCCAGAGCAGTTCAACCCAAATATTAGAGTGTGTGCTCTGTGCAGCACATTTTACAGAGAACTGTTTCCTGAACCTTGAAGAGTATCCCACAATGCTGGCTTGCACAAAGGCTGTTTCTATAAAATGGGGCAATTCAAACTTTGCAAGGACAGTCTGATGCTTCTGACTCATAGCCTGTAAGTACGTTTCTGCTGCTGACTATTCAAACGCGAGTTCTGAGCAGTGTAGTGCTTGTTTGTAGTTTCTCCGATCACAAATGCAGACATAATGTTAAAAGACAGTATCAGTCATTATTATCAGTAATTATGTCCCCACTGGATGCAACATTTATAATCGTTTATAATGGGTTTTATTATTTTCGTGTGGTCACGCCGTAACATTTCAGTCACATCCTTGAGGTATTCGGCCAATCACAACGCACTGGATAGCTGGCCAATCAGAACAGGCCTCGCTTCTCAGAATGAGCTTTGTATAAATCAAAGCATTTCAGAAAGGTGGGGCATAGAGGAGCAACAATAATGTACATGTGGAAAATAATGTGCTTTTAACCTTAAACCACATAAACACATTCCATTACACCAAATACACAAAACAATGTTCTTTTTAGCAATGTCATATGTCCCCTTTAAACTACAGTTCAAACTTCAGCATTTTTGTAAACCCACTTACAGGCATTGTGATTGAGAAGGAGAGTTACTAAAATCAAAAGTACATTATGGGTGTCGAGGTTTATGGTAAAAGTGACCACCACATGCCTTTTTCTCTGTTTTCTCTGGTCAGTATTAATTAATAATCTGATCATAATTTGTGTGGAAAGGAATAAAAGCTTTACTGTCATGAGTGTTCATTTCAAAAACTGCAGTGAATCGTATATGCATGTTTTTGGAGTTTAGCAAAAATGTAGGTAGAGGCACTTTTTTCAATGAGCTTATGTTAAATGATGTGGAAAAAACACAACATTCTAGGGATAAAGTAGTGCACCATCATAGCACCATACCTCAAATACAGTTTTAAGCGCTCTGCTTCTGATGAGTTCCAGTGCATTATAATTAGCGCTGCGGGCTGCTTCTGCCGTTCTGGTTAGGTGTTTTGCTGAGGTGACTCCCTGTGGCTCCTGGGAACCTGCAGTTCCAGCTCAACTAAACATGTCCTGCCCTACGAGGCAGATTTTCTATTTTCCACTTCACTGAACTGGCGGGCACAAATAATCCAAACACCATCATTTAGTCAGGCAGACATTTATCTATTATTTATTTTCATTCTCTCACCCGTAACGTCAATGAAGTTTGACTCTCGGCCAGGGAATAATGCACCAACGTGAGCGTGGTGAAATGTGATGTCTGTGTTTTTAAAGAATTCCTGTACTTTTGCCTTCACGATGGAACTATTTTACATTAAAATCGAACACTTGTGTTTGGGGGGAGAAGCCTCCAAGATGCACATTTGGTTTTGAATTTCTTTTCCTGTCAGTCCATTGATGTGGGACCCTGTACGACTTTCTGGTGCCTCCAGGCTTTAAACCAAAAGCCCTTTGATACAGTGGTGGAGGTCGTTGTTTCTCAACCTCTAGTAAGACATGCCACATGCTAAGTCCCAATACAAGTCATGCAAAATGTACACAAAATGTACTTACATTAGTAGGCCAGTCTGAAGCAGGAGCATCTGAGTCAGTGTGAGGCAGCTAATAACACAAAGCAACAGATGGAAAGTCTGGTATGGACTTTAAAACATAAAAAGAAAACCACTACAGAACAAAGAGGACAGGGGCTTACAGTGATAGACACAAATCCTGACTCTCAGTAACTAACTGCTCATATTTCCAGAGCTTAGGAACTTTCATTTCTCTACCTCATTTTTTTCTACTTTGTACTTGATGAGGCAATGCCCGCAAATCATTATACAGCTTCAGAACACAAGTCAGATCTTTAATATATATAACACATCTGTTTCCTTAATATTAAATATTGTAAATATGCTGGGATAAGGTTCTTTTGAATTGTTGCCAGATGTGTTTTGTTTTTATGAAGTTTTCAAAAGAATGATGGTGGTGCTTGTTTTCAAACTACTGCGTCACATGACTAAGACTAAGCTAATTATTTGATGTTATCTGAAATGTATGAGTTGCTTAAGATTACAGCATGCATTATTCCTAGTTTAAAGGAATAGATAAGACAAAAAATATAATTCTATCATTATTTATTCATCATCAAGTCAGTCCAAATCTGTATGATTTTCTTTCTACTGTGAGGATTTTATACAAAAAAATACATAATAATAATAAAAATAAATAAATAAAATCTCAAGCAGAGCAATCGACTGCAAAAAACTTGGAATATAATGCAAGTTATATGGACTAGTTCTTATAGTAATGTTCTTAGAAAAATAGAATAGTATAAAATAAAACTTAAATTTTTGTTTGTTTGGAGATTAAAACACTTCTGGTGTTTTTTTTTATTATTTTTTATTGTACATTCATCTTTGAAAGAAAGAAAATAATTCAGCATGAGGTGTTTTTATCATTGAAAGGTTGTTCTTTTAATGATCAAATTCTCATACAAAATGTTATTATTATTATTATATTTTATTTTTTTCACTCAACTGTCAATTTAAGGAGGTATTGATTAAATTAATGCATTTTGTGGGCTGTTATTATACCGTTTTAATGGTTGAAGCAGAGGCCATACTTGTGAGCACTATGTTTCTTATGCTCTCTCTCGTCCCTCCTTCCTACAGCTTTTTAAATTTCTAATTAGATTTTTCTAATTATGAACAAACCCCCATAATTATCTCCAATGATCTTAATGTGTTCACCCATAATTATCTTAATCATCCTTAGCGATAAACCCTACTTGCATACACCTATTTTTATGCATTTATTTTTGTTCAGGATGAACAACAAACATCCACATAGAGACACTCACACACATATTGGCCTGACCTGTAAATGTCCTAAAATCATCCTAAATGACCATTCTGAAATATATATATATATATATATAAACACTGTATAGTGAAAAAAATGTAAAAGCCTTTACATTTTAATTTTAATTAGCAATTAATATATTGTTTGCAAAGTAATAATAATAATAATAATTTGTTAAAATATGTTTCAATTGTAAAAGGTGCTTTTTAACTCCAGAATGATGTAGTTGCAGCATCTACCAGCAGGTGCCAAGAGGTGTCCATACTAACCAGCCAAATGTTGATTTTACCCCACTGTGTCGCTGTTGTTAGGATATTTCAGGAAGGATTAGATCACTAATTAGAGAGGCTTGACCACTAATGCCCATAAAAAACAGCTGTAGGACATTCTGTCATTATATATTGTTGTCCTCACAGTAAAAAGTTTGAGGTCTTGTTGCCAAAGAAGACAAGGAACAGCAGAAGTGACAGTTCACTGACAGACTCTCCTTCAGTTCTTCTTCTGATTTCTGGTCACGCAAGCAGTTCAGAGGTTTTATCTGCTAAAATGATAATGCTGTTGAAAATACCATTTTCAAACGAAAGGCTTTCCCAACGTCTTTGCAGAAGCCGTGATTAAAGCTCCTGATCTCTGGGCTTGATATGACTGTCTGTCTGGTCTAATCATGTGCCCTGTAATGTAGAACAGAAGACTCATTTCAAACAATTCTTCAGCTTTCAACTTAGGCACAATCCACCTTTATGCTGTCAATCATTGGAGAAGATACAGCATCTACCATGAGTCTGCACTTCCTTGTCTTAAAACTGTTGGAAAACGTCCTTAGAATGACAAATGTGTTCAGCATAAAAAACAATAATAATAATAACTTGCTGTTTAGTCAGAGAGACTGTTTGACCGTCCATGTAAACCAGCTAAAACCATCTTGGCCAGACTGGGAGACCATTTAGACCAGCTGAAAACCAGCAAACAACATGAGGCTGGTTTAATATTGTCTTTTCAACAGGGATCATAATAAATTTAAGATTATGTGTCTACCAAAATGTATATCTGTTATTGTTTCATGTACATTTCATGGCTTTCTAGATATGCATTTTTATATTAAAAAGCTCACATATTCATATTCTGTTGTTATGTGGTCATATATCTTGAGCTGGGTCTGTGAAATTAAACACCACACTATTTCCTCTGCTGCGTGGAAACTCTTTGTCCAGACACACTGACTCATGATTCCCACATTTGTTTATTTTTCTGCTTTCATTATTCATTAAACTCCTTGTTTCTGGACCATATACATGCTTTAATGGAATTGCCACCTTCTAAAAAAATTGCATGGCTCACTTTCCCATCTTGAATGGTAATTCTGAAGATGCGGCAGACTACCAAGATTTGGCATTGGAATGTACAACATCATATACACAACTGTGATCCATGCTAATGTGTTTAGATGCATGCCACACTTCTGTGCTTGGTTATAACACCCTTCCTCATTGTTTGGTCCTCATTTGATGAATTCCTGCTGCCAGACTTTTTTTAGTGTATGTAATTTTATTTTGTATACTATAACAATACTACAAACGTTGTACAACTCTTTTGTGAAACCACCACAAACTTCTTTCATCTTTTCAATTCTCACATCATGGATAGATAATAAACCATGATCCATGTCAATTGATGTCCATTTCTCCATGCCAATCTCCTGCTGGACTCATTTTGCTCTTGCAGTCTTTTCATGGAAATCAATAAAAATGAAAAAAGTGCTCAAGATGAGCTGGCAACACATATCATCTTACATCTCTGAATCAAAGGAGTCAGATTCTTTGAAATCAGCCTTTGAAATCAATACCAAAGCCATATTTATCTGACTCAATGAAGCTAAAGTGAGACCCGACCAGCCTTTCACACAAAGTGGAGCTCAAAACAGCATATGGAGCCTGCAAATCAATTAACTGATCTTTAAACGATAATTAGTTAGTTAACAGTAATTTTCAGTAACCTTAGATTCATCTTTCAAAGATTTATTAATCTCATTACCATTCCAGAACTGCCATTTACACATTCTTTATTAAAATGTGAACTAACTTCGTCCTTGTGTGTGTGAGGGCCCGAAGCATTTCGAGAGAGGTGATTTCATGCGTAATCCCATCACTGATTTTTATTGAGCTGGAGTCAGACGTGTTCTCCTGCGAGACCACTGTCTCAAACAGGCGTAGTCAATTTCTCCAAAGTGCGTTGGGTTGTCTTGACATGTCGAGGATTGAGGGAATGAGAATGCTATCATCAAACAAGGCCTTAAACTCATTTTGAAAATCTAATCAGACAGACACTGCAATTATAATGGAAAAGCTTTGTGCTATAATACATTATCGCACAGTCGTGTGTTTCCACCGTTGGTTTTGATTGAGACGTTTCACGATGAGTTATTAGAATGTCTAAATAATCACATTATTTGGCCGGGCAATCATCATTTTAGACATTTTGATAAATGCGCCTCAATAAAAATGATATTGTGGACTAATCAAATTGCTTTCTGTAGAAGCGCTGTTGTCAGATGCCTCCATTAGCCCTTGTGATGGTTTGCCAGAGAATCAGCTGGTAAACAAATCTCTCAGCTACAGATGGTAATGGATCCATGAGAAATGCCAGAGAGCCTCGCATGATTTCACAAAACACCTGCGACAAGATGAGAACTGGATGAAGGAGACCAGGATGTCTTGTCATTTCTGCAGTTATTGGTCTAAAATAACAATAAAATAGGGAACAGCAGATCACTCTAAACTTTTGATGCTTCAGTGAATGGGAATAAATAGTTGATCCATGTTTTAAGAAAAACATGCTAGCTAAACCTGCTTCTGTTTGATCTGACATCATAGAGGAAAACCACAATCAAAAGACCAATTAGTGAATTTATTTATTTTTGAACGATTCTCAGTTTTATGAGGCAAAGTGAAAGGAATTGTAACATTAATGGCCATGATATACTTTATAGTCATTTTTAAAACATAGCAGATGGACATTTCAAAGAACAGAAGCACACTTAAAGTGTTCATAACTGTTTTTATCTAAAGTTTACTGCAGCGTTTAAGAGGATGAGCTTCTGGAAAATGGTAGAAACATTCAAATAACCAGAGAAAGCCAAAAATTTTTCAGTGGCAGAGGTGGGTGACCTGGGCATCTTCATGTTAAAAACTCTGTATTGAAACTGAATTTCCTGATGTGGGTTCTGAGGAAATATACTTATCTAATATGGCTTGGCATTAGAAGAGCTTATGTGGGAGTAACAAGATCTTCATAATGTCGTGTTCTTGCTTTCCCACCTCAAGCCCCAGTCAGTCCATGTTCTTAAAACACAATCATTTTATGCCGCCATTGAAGGGATGGTTCATCCAAAATTTAAATGTATGTCATCACTTACTCAGACCCTCATCCCAGACAGCAAGCAGTGTTGGCCCAGATCTATGTTGATGTCTGGGATGTCCTTCCAAATATGTAAGAGTTTTTTTCTAGCACAAAAAAAGAAAATTAAATTACCTAGTTGGATGCAATTAATGGAGATCGGTGCTTTCAAATGTCAAAGAGGATTCAAAAACAGCATACAATTATCATATAAAAGGTCCATACTACTTGTGCAATATATGCAAAGTGTTCTGAAAGTTAGCTGAGAAATGGATCTGAAATGAAAGTCATTTTGGGTGAGCTTTAAGTCCAAAAGTTATGCGTTGTCTTTCATTATTTGAATAATAGGAATTAATGCAAGTGAAAAGAGTGAAGAGTGAAAAAAAACTATTTCATGTCTTTAATTATAACCATTTTATAATATGCAACTCGATCCAAATTTGCCATCAAAATCTGGACAAACTCTGCAATCACATGAATATTTGAAACCCCATTTCTACCATGGAATAAAAAAAGAAAAAGGTAATTGCAACTTTTTATGTCATGATTCTAAAGAGAGATATAAACTCAATTGCAAGATATATTTAAACCTCATCAAGTTTATTATCATTATTATTATTAGTAGTAGAAGTAGTATAACTCATAAATTGCAAATGCATTTCATAAATAAATTACAACAAATTGGCAAATAACACACTGAACACTTTAAAGGTGAAACTTTACAAAGCTATTTATATTATATATAGTAGCATTTATTTTACAAATAAAATCTTGAGTGGTGTTGTCACGGTGGACACACGAGGAGGATACAGGAACACGCAGACGAGGAGGTAAACTCAAATTAACAGTCTTTAATGAATCCAAACAAGGCAAGGCAAGGCAGGGCAGGGCAGGGCAGGGCTGACACAGACATGAAAATCGGGGAGTAACGAGTAGACCAGACGACAAAAAACTGAACAGGCAGGAAATAAATACAAAGGCTAATTACACAAACACAGCTAGACAAGAATTAACTAATAATCACACTTAACAAGGACAGGAAACAAACCAAATATGGACACAAATACACATGACGCACACGACAGAGGACTGATAGGTGTAATGCTGGTAAACAAGAAGAGTACAATACAAATTCATTGTCTAATAACATAATAACAAAAATATAAACAAAACAGCCATCAAAAACCAAGACCTAATAAATACTGGAAACACAAGAGCTAACCAGCTAACAAAACACAGGTGCAAATAATCAGGAAACAATAAGGGTAATCAGGAAAAAGACAGAATTATAAATTAAAAGACTACAAAACAAGAGCACAGACATGCAGTACATTACAAAATAATTTTTAATAATTCAAGAAAAGGAGTCAATACATAAAGGAGAAGTCAATAAATAAATAATTGACTCACAGCGTTCCTTAGAACTTTAACTTCCGGTGAAAAGTCATTTGATATTGTGGTATAGGCCTACAGGTAGAGACTCTTTAGACCCTCACGTAAACCTCTGCTTCCTCATTCTTGAAAATGAGAAACAAATGAATTGCAACACCATAAACAATAATAACAGCATTAACATACAGTTTCATGTTATTTAACAATATAGAATGTTATATGCCAAGTCAGGTAATGCCAGGAGAGTACCTAGACATGTAATTATATATTTAAATGCAGACAAATAAACACTATGGTAGCTGTTTATGCTAACATTACCTAGATGACGATGCTATCTCGACATCATAATGGTATTATTGATAATCAAAAACCTACCTTCATAGCCATGAACACATTTTTTTTTAACACTTGACTAAGATGGCTTATCTAACCATGCATATAGTTAGTTCTTCAGGCACAAAGTGAATATAAAGACAAAACCACCTAAAGCAGTTATTTTTTTGTTACATTTATTGGACACTATTAAATCTATCCTGTAGGCGATCCATTGTTTTTGGTGTCTCAACCCTAATACTGTTATCAAACACTTGTATGAGTATTATAGAGTTGATGTCCTTTTCATCATTGCTTCAACATGTAAAATAAGTGTCTGTTGAACTGTATTGTATTGAGAGAATTTAGGTGATAAATAGGTTTTTATCCATAAACTGTACACTTAACCCAGACCTGTTTTTCCAGCCACAGATTTTTACATCAACCTGTAAAATCATCTCAACATCTCAGTCAGAAGAGAATAGATAAGAAGTCCAGCTGCTAGAAAGGGCTCTAGAAATATAATTTCATCTTTCTATTTTCCCCTAAATACAGTCATCTCTCTGCAATTTAGCAACAATTTTTGGGGTCGACGAAACAGGACACAGCTTCCATTTTCCTTGGATTCTTCTGCCGGCTCTAAGCGGAGATTGCTTCAGTCTTCCCTTCAGAGAGGGTTCGGAAACTATGCCCTATCTTCAACCTTTCACAACAGCTTTACTTGAGGTAAATGGATCAGATAGATGAATCCAGTTGTGCTGTGCTAGGAGCCTCTCACTTTCAATTTGTAGTGAAATTCAGTACATGATCCAAATGATGCTAAATATTTAATTCAGGCATTGCTTTTCATTTTAATGAGCGCACACGTAATTAAATCTCTCCAGCTAACCTCAATCAAATGATGGATGAGGACGATCACATGACTTGTTGTCTATATCATATGCGCAATGATAAAAAGAGAAGAAAAACAAAGCTAGAGCTTCATCTGCTAAATTACATATACAATGACAAGACCTCATTTGTTATTTTTAGCAATATGATTATGAGTATTGAACAAAAAGCCTGCAATGCAAACACCATCAATAAAATCCTGATGTTACACTCAATAAATAAATACATATTTTTATATTTTTAATTATTTTTATATCCATCTAACAAAAATCAATGGGATCTAATGTTGTCACTGTATGGAAAAGAACAGTTGAGAAAGTATAATTTTTGGCATGAACCATATTTTACTGAAAATCCGATAAAAATACTCATTAAGACTGATTTAATATGCTGTGTAAAAGTATGGGTGAATGAGCTTCAGTTGTTTCTGACATGCTATAGACCCAAATCTGAGGTAAAGCTATAACTTAGGCTGTTTTAAGAGAACTTTAAAGCAGAGTATATGACTACAGCCGCTGGCAGGTCTTTGGTGCAGCTGAAAAACAAATTGCACACAGAAATAACAAAGCACTATTGCGTCTATGCTGCCTCCAACACATGTGTTTTCAATTACTTTGCTAATTCCTGGAGCCCATTTGACCCTATTTCTGCAATTAAGGACTGTAACTTTAAATGCTCGGATTTGCCACCTATAATTGTTTCATTGTGTATGCAAACACGCATGAAACTCACTGATCAAACCCTCTGACTTTTCACCTTGAGTCTAATAGAAGTAGTTTGAGATCCTTATTATGGGCTCAAGCTCTCCTTGAGGTATTACCCTATTAACTAGCAAAACAATAGGAGCCTTTCATTTGACTCTGAACTTTGGAGAAATGTCACAACTACACACAAACATGCTGATACATACTCACAGACATCAGCTAGTTAATAGATTAGATGTTCTGTTTGATTCCATTTCTTAAGATAAGCATATTTAGCATTAATGGATTACATGTTAATTCTTTAAATGTTTTCACAACCAGTCAACCCACACAAGGCATTTTTGATGAAATCCAAGAGCTTTCTGGCCCTGCATAGACAGCAACAAAACTACTACGTTCAAGGCCCAGAAAGGTAGTAAGGACATTGTTAAAATAGTCCATGTGACATCAGTGGTTCAACCTTAACTTTATGAAGCTACGAGAACTTCTATGCACGTTTACGACAGTACCACACATGTGAAATCACGTTCACCCACCTATGTGTGTGGTGCTGCTGACGCAGTAGCCGAAGTTCTGACGTAGTATGGCAAGCCGTTTTGACTTTTATTCCTTCTCAGGATATGAATTCTTGATATCAACAATTCAATTTTCACTAGTTAAAATGCTAATTCATGATATCAGGAATTATATTTCTACTAGTAACAATGGCTATTTTTGATATCAGCAATTGCATTTCCACTAGTAAAAATTTTACTGTTTGATATCAACAATTACATTTTCACTAGTTAAAATGCTAATTCTTGATATCAAAAATTGTAGCCGGTGTTTCATATGCGTTTGGGCAGCATACACTTATGTCACTGGTAGAACTGTTTTAGACCCTGTTCTGAAATTAGTTTCCCCAAACGTAGTTCCTAGAACTAAAACTGTTTCTAGTTCCTCTGGTGCGAAATCCCCTATTTTCACTGCCTCATAAAATTAAGGTTGAACCACTGATGGCATGGACTATTTTACTACCTTTCTGTACCTTGAACTTGGTAGTTCCCTTGCTGTCTATGGAGGTTCACAAAGCTCCTAAAACATATCCTAATTTGTGTTCTGAAGATGAACGGAGGTCTTACGGTAATTAATTACAGAATTTGAACCATCCCTTTAAATGGGAATCTTAGTTATTTGGAGCAATGTTTAAGAATGTTATAATAAATGTTATTTTTAATCATCAAAAACAAGTGTTGTTGTCTTGTAGTGACAATTAAAAAGTAACTGTTGTTCCTCAATAAAATGCCTTGTGGTTCTGAGAGAATAATAATGAAGGCTCCTATTTATATATTGCATATTATGCTTAAGATGGTTCAAGTAAACAACAAATCAATCACAGCTCAGTATTCTTTCCATCTCTCTGTTCAGTTATAAGAGACACTTGAACATGTTTGTTTCATTGTCTTTTGAGGGAGCGGTTATAGCCAACTAAATCTGATGGGGCGGCTGATGCCGTGGGTCAACAGTAACTAGGACGCCTCAGTAATTATTAATTAAGGAATAAAGCTTGCAGTCTTGGGCTCAGCTCAAATGGATGATTTTATACACAAAGCATGTCCTATATAATCAAAACCAACAAAAGGAGTACTTTACATTGTTCACAGAGCACGAAGAGAAATTGAGAAAATGGGAGATAGAGTGCATTTTTGCAATCCATTTTCATACTGAGAAGGGTGGTGCAAGAATATGTTAATAATTATCTCTGTGTGGTTTGTTCTTGGTAAATAAAGGTACAACGATAAATACTGTGATGTCTGGAAAATGCTAATTAAAGAAAGCCAGTTTGAGTTTTCAAGCCGCCAGTCTGCCCTGGCAGTCTGAATTCACAGCTCAGCCAGGGCTAATAGTGCCAGCGCCGCGTCTGGGGAAAAGCAGGCATGAAGCGACAGCGCAAACGCTAATGAATCGTGCATCCCTCTCCAGCACGAGGGAGACCATTCACACACTTTCCATTTCACACCAAAGACAAGAGAGGATCCTTCATCAGACCTGAACTCCGCAGTGACTCATTGTGACTCACTCTATAGTTACACACTCAAACACGACTGCGCTGCTCCACTTACAGTCTGTTACTCGTTGGATTCAATCAGCGAAAAACCTACAATTCAGCTGGACCTCTGAAGAGAACTGGGACAAAATGCAAATCTGATTTCTGTTCCGTCTTTCACACCATTACTTATTTTCTGTTATCCTCAACACCAGAGACAAATTTCATATGTAAAATGGCACAGTCATTAAGTATTAATCTTGTTTTCTTTTTCTATCTCCATAACATTTGCTGGAAGCAACAATGCTGCCCTGACTCAAAATGAACAACCACTGGTGGGAAAATTTTACCGCAAAAAATTCACAGTGCCCACAACTATGTTTGTGCCTTTTGTTTCTTAATGTCTTCTAAGAGCAACATCTAAGATAAGCTTTTCATATTATGGAAATGTATAGATGTTTGAAGGTAAACTGCCATACACTGTAAAAAATGATCGTGATTTTAACGGTAAAACTGTGAAAATGCTACGGTAAAAACCTGTTACATGGTTAACGGAAAGTTCCTGTAAAATGTACAGGGAAAAACCGTAAACTGACGTTCCCAGAATTCCCTGCATTCCATTTCAAAGTCTGTTTGAATTTGACGTTTTTTTTCTTTGAAATAACTGTTTCTTCTTAGTTTTTTCTTATCAGTTATGTTTATTAGGGTTGTATGTTACATCTAATGTTGTTAAATTAATGTTTATAGCATATTTCAGTTTAATGAGTCTCGCCATGATGGTGTTTAGTGCTTGTGTGAATGACACTGTGCACCTTCTGTATATTCTATTGTTTAAAAGTTGCTTGTGATGGGCTTTGGCTCATCATGTGACTTTCTCATCATCACCTGCATTTGGTGGATATCAGTGTATTTCAAAGGAACAAAACAGATTTCAGTACTTTAATAGATTGGTATATTACGATTATATCAGTTAAAGAAATTACGGTATTTAATTGTAAATTTAAGTTAAAACCTAAAACGTTACTACCATATTTTTTACGGTAGAATTCTGGTAACCACAGCTGCCAGTTTTTTACCGTAAATTTTACGGAATTTTTTTACAGTGTAGATATGCTACATATTGTGTACTACATCTCTCTCTAGTGCGTAATTTCAGTTTGTTTTAGACCTCAGCATGTTAATATTGTGTAATAGGCCTATACTCTATAAAGATTTTAGTTTCATAAGGCACAGAATATGGAATGTCATGCATAAATGCAGCGCTGTGCCATTTGAAAGCTATTGATTTGACAATCCAATTTCCTTTTGAAATGTGTGTTATAGCTTAATATATGTCTAGTTATGTTCATCAAATGATAAAGTGTCGCACTGATATCGATCTAAAAAGCTCTTGGTGGCAACACCTCCTCTGTGACAGATAATCTGAACAGTGCCTCAGTCTCTACTCTGAACTGAGCTGAGAACAGATAAGGACACTGTGATATCTCATTTAGAGACATGCACTGAACCTTGACTCCTGAGTTGATTAATCAAATGAGACTGGGGGCAGTAAATGTCGCTCAGTAGAAGACACAAATAATCCCAGTTTAATATTGCAAAACCAAGTTAGCAATTCTTGATCTTTTGACCACTGCCAAAAGGATTGTTGAGTAACAGAACAGAATGTGATGGTATTACTGAATTATTACAAGTAGTCAACCGAGCAGATTTAGATAAATTTAGCATTATATCACTTGCTCACCAATGGATCCTCTGCAGTGCATGGGTGCCGTCAGAATGAGAGTCCAAACAACTGAGAAAAACATCACAATAATCCACAAGAAATAAAAAACTACAAACAAAGATCATCCATCCATAATACTGCTTTCTGTTGTGAAAAAGCTGTCTTGTCTGAATCAGGAGAGAAAAATGCACAGATCAAACAACGTTTATAAGCAAAAACAGTCCATAACAGCTCCTAAAGAAATATGTGACTTTTGCATTTCCCCATTCACTCTAAATTTGTACTGATGAATATATAAACTCATCTACATCTTGGATGGCCTGAGGGTGAGTGGATTTTCAGCTAATTTTAATTTTGGGGTGAACTATTCCTTTAAGGAACTTCCCTTTGGGAATTTTGGAGAGTAGCATGTTTCTATCCATGCAACATACAGAAAACAGAAAATATGAATTCCAAATAAATGCAGACTGGTGTTGGAGAAGTAGATTATGATATTTATTTTATGTAATCTAACAGAATATGTTACAATTGACATTTTCCAGGATGCTTTCCATATAATAGAATACATTTTAAAATAACCCTCCCAACTCTGGTCATAATATTTCTTAACAATAAAGTTCTACCAATGCAAGGTCACCATGCCATAAAAAAATATTGATTTTTGACTGATGATCCCACAATAATCTTCATAGATCTCATTGTGGTTGTGTTATCAACACTGATGCTATTGAGATTCAAAGTCAGTCGTTGGTTCCTGCCATTTGTCCTACTTCAGTGGTTTTAACAGCAGCGTCTAAAGTAACCTCAGTCTCAAATGAGCATCTTTCAGCAATATGCATCTCCCTCAGAGGACCACAATATACATCACCAGGGGCAGTAGGAGGGGCTAATGGCTGTTTTAGTCATGCTCAGCGGAGCTCCCTCCCTCTGGGGCCACTTTTTAATTTACTCAGACTTTAATTAAAAGGATATTGCCCCCTCCCTTAGACCATGCAGATCCAGAACTGCAGAAAAACATATCAGTGGGACGACCTCCAGGGTGTTAAAGATGACCCAGTTCAAGCTTCTGCTAATGGTAACAACAGGAAGTGAGAGATGCCATCATAGACCTGTTATTGCTTTTTAGTATCTCAGCGATTTATCCCAAACAAAATCAGCATTTATGGAGAAATTATGCTACATTGGCTTCCCATTTAAAAGCTTTGATTTATGAGGGCCACTCAGGTTCCTTCATCAAATCTAGTTGTTGATTGATGACAACTGGAGCTGCAGTAATTCTTCAGCCATCTTCTGTCTGTATGTCTGTATTTCGACGCTTCAACAGAATCAACAAAGCAATCTTAGGCAGTGGTGCTAAATGTAACAATATAATATAATATAATATAATATAATATAATATAATATAATATAATAACATGCACGACCAAAATGAAAAAAAAATGTGCGAGGGGAAAAACGTTCATACTGCTCATTTGCACACCGACATGGTGGATGGCTACTAATGCACAATCATCATTTTAGATCGACTAACTGTAACAATGCCGTTAATGCAACGCCGTTAATCAAAGTCTTTCTCCTAACTAGCCTCAATGGCGACACACAAAATGTCTATTTTAGAAACGTTTTCTATTTCCGTACAAACATACAAACTATGTGACAGTAATAATCTCAGGTACTGATTATGTGCTTTAATCAAAGTTAAACCTTTCTAATGTGAGGTTGAATGTCATATTGCATGGCATTTATATCCATACTGAAAGCAACAATAGATAGTAGTTTACCTCAGATCTTAAATAAAAGCAAAGATGTAGGTCTACGTTAAAACTGTGAACTCACTGCGAACCAACGAGTGTATTCCATAACAAAGATGGTATCAGTCAATCTGTATCTACATTTAATCATGTTAAAAAGGTTTAATATTTATAAAATTAGATTATAAACTTATCCATTTGTGAGTGCAGAGTGCTTCTAGAGAGAGCCCGCCCATGCACGCTTCTGATTGCCTGTGATATTTGATTGATTCTGTTGCGGTGTCGTGTTTAGCTTGGACTCCCAAATTGCTTGTCGTAGTTAGGACATGGTGTAATACTGTGTAAGATTCGAACTGATAGCATACATTTAAGCTATGCCAAAATGCAATACTGTGACATTCTGATGCACTTCAGTCAGCAGTTTGTATTATGGACGGGATGATACTTCGATTCATGGATTGATTCTGCGATTTTCCGAATGCATCGCAATTCTCTCAGGAATTGATTCTGAGCTTAGTTTTTAACAGCAGATTGGCTCTAGGCTATTTTTTAACCCCACACTCAAATGCTCATGACGAAGAGCCCTTGTGCGTTTCGGCTGAGTAATGTAAGTGTTTAAATGTACTTGCAACTCAGCTTTTATGTTTTGATGATGCAAGATTAACAAAAACACAGCCCACTGTGAACACTCATGTAATTCGCTTCAGCCTTTTCGAACTTTATGAATGATTATTTTAGGTTCAAGTGGTGTGTGTGTGTGTGTATGTGTGTGTGTGTAAAGAAATGGAAGCAAGCAGTACGGCTGTTTCTAAAGCATGCAGTGCCATCTAATGTTAAAAACTAAGCTCAGAATTAATTAGAGAGAAAATCGTGATGCATTCGGAAAATTGCTGAATCAATCCACGAATCGATTTATCATCCCATCCCTAGTGCATACTTACTTGTTGGCAACCCAACAAAGTTTACTTATTTTAGGTTTGAAAATGTTGAAAATTCCAATCGATCAATCAGAAATAAAGAAAGAAATAAGAAAGAAAGAAAGAAAAACAATGAAATTGTAAATATCAGCATTGTATTTTTTGCTATGTGTGCTACATAATAATTGTATCTTTACTATTTTTAATTAAAAAAAAATATAATAGTATTATCACACTTTAATTGTTATTATTATTGCTATTACTTTAAATAAACTGATTACTATTAAATATCACTATGTAAATATTACTATTATTATTATTATTATTTTTTAATAGTTTTATTTAATGGGTCACACTATGTGCAGTGTGAGCAACAAACCAAAGCTCCAGGTGCTCTAATGAGAACCAGACAGAAAAACGTATGTGCAGCCCTGCATTTTATATTATATTATATTATATTATATTATATTACAATAAATATGTATTAATGTGGAATTAAAGTAAACTAACTTATTGGACTCTCATAGAGTCTAAACTGCAAACAATGCAATGCGACAAAACTAGAACACTGCTGTTAAGCCCTAAGAAAGATATCTACGCTGCAAGTGTGTGATATAACTTGTCACAATGTACAATTGGGCAGTGCCACGTCAGCAGCCATATCATTATAAAGGCTGACAGGGTTTTTAGTTGCATTGCTCAGTTCCATGCCTCATACACAGAATAAATGGAATCAAACTTGAATGTTCTACCCCTGATTTAAAATTGTATGACAACATTGCTTAATTTACCTCAATAGCAGTGAGCCACTGAATATTGTTGATGATATACAGCTTATGCAATCTCCCTTGGTTTTTTAGTATCATTGCACATTTGCATTGTCTGATCCTATTCTAAATCTAGCAAACACAAAGTCTCACTAGTGCTGACACGGGAATCCAAACGGCAGTGCAAAAGTACTGCTAAGAGGCACTGCTCCTACACACTGATCAACTGTCAAGTCAAGCACTCCTAAGCCACTGTTGCTAGGTTACATAGAGGAAGTCTGCACATTTTAATTTTTACCTTGATTCAAACAACCAAAGTTTTGCAGTCTACTGTTGTAATTTTGTATGGTATTTTACTGATCGTATACACAAATCATCCAACGTATAGAGAGGTCTTGGATGATGAATGTAAAACATTTCTTTTTTTCTTCTAAGAAAGCGGTGCCAGACTCAGACAGGCTGTTGGTTTGTTTTTTCTTCTCAGCCAATATACGTCCTCAAAAACTCTGAAGCAGTCTGTGCATTATGTATCCTTGCAATCAAAAGATGACCTTATGTGCTTTATATAGCATGCAAGCAAGCTTTCAGCTGTCCAGATTATAACTGACAATATTTTGCATCACAAACTAGGAAATAAGGATTGACTGACATGTAACACATTTCATCACTTTAGATTTTACATTCATCTGGCAGTAAACTTCTTTTTACAATGCCTTATACAAGAAACGTATCTAAATTGAGATGAAAACAATTGAGAAAAAAATTAAGACAAGCAAGTAAGATGCAAGAGGTCCTGCTTTTGTTTCTCAGGTGAATGGTAATATGATCATTTCAATATAATATTTTAAACTAATACAAACCCTTTTTTTCAAAATTTGTATAAACTTAATTAGTCTTACTTAATAGGAGTACTCGCAGATCAGCGCCAATAAGTGTAAACAAGATCAAACATGGAGTACGTCTCGGGTTACTTGACTGTAACCCTGTTCCCTGAAAAAGTGGGAACAAGATGCTGCGTTTCAATAATGCTAATGAGAACATTCTTTGTTCGACCAGTTGTGAAGCACGTGTGTCAAACACGCCAAGAATTGGCTTAAATAACCTCGGTTGGTGATGTCATGATTACATGCACCTGCGAGGTTATAAATAGACGTGATGCGGACACATCCTCAGGTTACACCTTTGTCTGAAAGGACGTCCAGGCACGCCTACCGTGCGGCATTGAGGCGCAGCATCTCATTCCCGTTTTTGTTTTTTTTTACAGTCAAGTAACCCGAGACGTTCCCTATCAAAAGCTACTCTCGATGCTGCGTTTCAATGACGCTAATGGGAACGAGAATACCATCGCCGCCACACTGGAAGTGTCTGGACCCCCAAGGTTGTGTAGTGTGTGCGCACAAACATTGAAGAGGTCTCAGACATGACTCTGGGATGTTGACTCAAGGATACGCAAGCCCGGAGTAGCATGGACATACAAACTATAGAATCTGAAAAATGCATGCGGAGAGGACCAGCCTGCCGCATCACACACTTGCTGCAAGGGGACACCTCTTGCCAAAGCCATAGAAGATGCAACCCCCCTGGTTGAATGTGCCCTAACTCCTAGAGGCGAAGCTTGACCACATGCCTCATAAGATTGACCACATGCCCCCATAGCATATGAAAGCTGGTCCGACTTACCCCACTGGCTAGTGCGGTGGACGTAAATCTGAAGAGCACATACTGGACACAGTAAGTGAAGTCTTTCCTGCTCCGGTGTCGTGAACGGCGGAGGGCAGAAAGCTTCAAGAACGACCGGATTCATGGTCGAGAATGGAACTTTCATGAGATAATTCGGGTGAGGATGCAAAATAACTTTGATCAGCCCAGTGGCAAAGTCTAGGCAGGATGGCGAGGTTGACAGAGCCTGCAAATCCCCAATTATCTTTAGACAAGTAATGGCCATTAAAAAAAAAACATCTTTAGAGTCAGAAACCTGATAGCCGCTGACTCCATTGGGTCGAAAGGGATCCCGACCAGACCCTCGAGCACAATAGCTAAGTCCCATGAAGGGACTGTCGCTCTGGTGGGCGGCCTTAACTGCTTAGCTCCCCGAATGAAGCGGGCAACTAGAGGGTGCCTTCCCACAGAAACCCCATAAATCAGAACAGGGATATTAGATCAGGGAACCATACTCTGGTCGGCCAACGGGGCGCTATCAACCCCTGTTGATGGACCTTGGCCAGGACTCCCGGGAGCAGAGCGATTGGGGAAAATATGTGAAGACCCTGTCTGGGCCACATGTGGGCCATAGCGTCCAGACCCAGGGGAGCTGGAGGAGCCCTGGAGTCGCAGAGGAGCCAGTGCTGCATCCATGCTTTTCGTGTATGTGCGGGGTGATAAAGCTAGGCCAAATGGAAGAACCCGATACTGGTAAGCTTCGCCCCGGAAAGCGAACCTCAGGAACTTCCTTTGTTGTGGCAAGATTTCTAAATGAAAATATGCGTCCTTGAGATCGATTGTCACAAACCAATCCCCTGATTGGATCTGAGACACAATCATCTTGATTGTCAACATTTTGAACTTGTAAGTTCTAAGGTAGCGATTCAACCCGCGAAGATCTAAAATTGGAAGCAACCCCCCATCTTTCTTGGGCACCATAAAATACCGGCTGTAATAGCCTGACTCTCTGTCTGGCAGGGGAACACGTTCTATGGCCCCTTTGTCCACATCAAGTCTGTCCTCCCCCCCTCACTTGACCCCTTCCAGTTTGCATATAGGTCCATCGCTCGACCGATGATGCCATCGCCACTGCCCTCCACCCAGCCCTCACACATCTGGACAAAAAAGACTCATATGTCAGGATGCTGTTCATAGACTTCAGTTCAGCATTCAACACAATCATCCCTCAACAGCTCACTCACAAACTGGTCCAGCTGGGGCTCAACATCTCTCTGTGCAACTGGCTGTTGGACTTCCTGACCGGGAGACCTCAAGCAGTACGGGTTGGCAGTAACACATCCAGCACCATCACACTGAACACTGGGCCCCCCCAAGGATGTGTGCTGAGCCCCCTCCTCTTCACTCTGCTAACCCACGACTGCACACCGTCACACAACTCTAACCTGTTCATTAAGTTTGCGGATGACACAACTGTGGTGAGTCTCATTAGCAACAGAGATGAGACAAACTACAGGAGCGAGTGAGACAACAAGTGACAACAATCTCTCTCTGAATGTGGAGAAGACGAAGGAGATTGTTGTTGACTTCAGGAGAGTACACACTCAGCATGCCCCTCTGACCATCAACGGTGCGACTGTGGAGAGAGTGAGCAACACCAAGTTCCTGGGTGTGCACATCACAGAAGACCTCTCCTGGACTAACAACACTGTAGCACTGGCCAAGAAAGCACAGCATCTACTTCCTCCGCAAATTCAGAAGAGCCAGAGCCCCGGCCCCCATCATGTGCACCTTCTACAGAGGCACCATCGAGAGCATCCTAACCAGCTGCATCACTGTGTGGTATGGCGCTTGCAACGCATCCTGCCGCAAGTCACTTCAGCGCATAGTGAGAGCAGCTGAGAAGATCGTTGGTGTCTCTCTCCCCTCCCTCCAGGACATTTACAGCACCCGTCTCACCCGCAAAGCCCTCCGCATTGCAGGTGATCCCACCCACCCGACAGCTTCTTCAGTCTGCTGCCATCAGGGAGGAGACTGCGGAGTCTCCAGGCGAGGACCAGCAGACTGAAGGACAGCTTCATACATCAGGCTGTCAGGAAGCTGAACTCCCTGCCGTCCTTGCCCCCCCTCCCCTCTTTTACCCCATGCAACACTGAACTCTGACTCTATCCTCCCTCTATGAGCTCTTTTTGCACTACAAATATATCTGCACAGTTTTGTTTTTATTTAACTAGTTTGCACTCTATCTATTCTGCCATGCAGCTTATGCCACTTTATCAATTTTTTTTATTTTTCTACAATGTCCTCATTTGTATAGCTGTATAGTTGTATGTACATATGTTTAAACTGTATTATCTGTATTTGAACGTGTTTAATGTTAACTGTATGCACCAAGGGTCTGAGAGTAACGCAATTTCAATTCTCTATATGTATGTGCCATACATGTGGAATAATTGACAATAAAGCAGACTTGACTTGACTTGACTTTGTCCAGCAGAGCTTGCCATTCCTGTGTCAACAAATGCACTCGTTCCGGATTCACGGAAGTGGAGACCACGCCGTTAAAACACTGAGGCCGATATGCAAACTGAATCCTGTAGCCTTTCTCTACAGTCCTTTCTACCCACAGAGAGATATTTGGTAGGAGTTTCCACGCTGCTAATTTCTCTGAAAGGGGCACTATTTTTGACACTTCGCTTTGATGGGGGGATGTTAGATGTCCGGTGTCCTGAAACGTGGCCGGAAGCAACCGCACACGTAACATTTAGCTGGAGGCTGCTGCTCCCCGAAACACCAGTGGCGGCGGAGATTGTACAGCGGGTATTTTCTGTTGGAACTTTCCTGCGTCCCTCCCGGGGGGGGCACACCCCCACGGTCCTGGGCACACCAGCCTCCGCAGGTCTGGTCTCTTCGAGGCGGATTGAGAAGTACGGCAAGCCGCTCCCTAGTCTCTTCCAGGGGGAGCACGACTCGCCACACTCTCCTTCTGGGCTTCTTGCCTCAGAGAAACCGAACCTGGTTGGGACTGAGTGGCCGACAGTCTGCAACGCATTCTGCAAGGCTTGGTGGGGAGCATAGGCTTTTTCAGGGAAGATGAAGTCCGATGGGAGAGATAGCCCACAGGCGTCTCCTCCACCTGGGGCATCATCATGTAGCCCTGTGCCTTTGCATTCACGATAGTCAAATAAATCGACTTCGATGGCATGAAGACATGGGACGAATAGGGCTTATTCCATGAACGAACCAGCTCGTCATGGAGATCACCAAAGAAGGCCACCTGACAGAAACCTGTCATCTAACTCTGAGCATTTGGGGGTCTCGTGCTCCTGCGGCCAGTCTAGTTTTAAACAATCGACTCCTCGAATTTCCACCTCGAGTAACTCCTCATATGCTCTATCATCGCGAGAGGAGCGCTCTGAGGTGGCACTCTCCAACTTCACAGAAGAATCGCCGAGGCGCGCTTCAGAAGTGGACGCGAGGACCTCGTGATCCGGCGAGGGTGTGAGAGAAAGGGGCGGACCCGTCCCACGCGCCTCAGCCAGATTAACACGCGACCCCCAGGATCCTAACGAGGGAGCGGCAGCTCGCTCGTCTTTGAAAAAAACGAGCCGCGCACGCAGCACTTTGATAGGCAAAAGATCACAGTGCTCGCATTCTCCCTGGAGTCCGAGGGCAGCGTGCTCATCCCCCAAACACTCAAAACAGAATCTGTGAGGATCGTCCACCGAGATGAGCCTATGACACGGAGGCACGCATCTCTAACGAGACTCTGTCATGATAATGTAAGTATTTTATTTACTCAAAGCTCTTTTTTTTTCTCACACACACACAATGCGGTCCTTGAAGACAAATAAGCATGAGGATGTGTCCTCATCACGTCTATTTATAACCTCGCAGGTGCATGTAATCATGACGTCACCAACCGAGGTTATTTAAGACAATTCTTGGCGTGTTTGACACACGTGCTTCACAACCGGTCAAACAAAGAATGTTCTCATTAGCGTTATTTAAACGCAGCATCGAGAGTAGTTTTGATAGGGAACACAGCACTTTTCTTCTTCTCAACTATAAATAAATAAACAAACGGCTAGAAGGAGAATAGCTTATTGATCTTCATGCATTGTCTCGTTAATTATGCTGGTGGTGTAGATTTCATCTAATCGATGTTAGGAGATGCATCTTTATTCTTGTATGTAACTTATTACTGTCTGAGAAATACAAGGCTGCACCGCAATTAGAGCTCTAAAGCAATCACCAATCAATAATCGAGATGTATGTCCAAAACTTCCGGAAGCAAAGCGTTGAGAAAGCCACAGTGCATATTCTCCAGGCTAAAGGCTAATCTGCCTTAGTGCTGAGAAGTCCTTCACTAGATTTTGCTTCAATGGTTGGGGTTAATAACACTCATGACCCAAGCTTTGTCTCAAATGCTGGCTTTGGGAATATCTGTTTAGTTAGACCTACCACTTTTTTTTTTTGTTATAGATTGGTTGCCAGTCTTTGATTAGATGTTTCTCACTGTTCAAAGCTCACAGCTGAAGTATATTGTCATAGTAAAGCCAAGCTCTACAAGACTGAAGATCGTCACCCTGTGCACACTTAAAAACTGTTGGTTTCTGTTTTCTGTTGTTTTGGTGTGTGCACAACATAACTGAATCTAGTTTCAAACAAGATCATCCTCCCCTCTGACTAAAGCTTTGATCCTTAAACAAATGTGCACAAACACACACATAACGAGGGGAGAGTTTATTTTTTCACAACATGCCATTATACATAATGGGGGAAGTTGTGGCCTAATGGTTAGAGAGTCGGACTCGTAACATAAAGCTCTCTCCACCCTCAATACCACAACTGAGGTGCCCGTGAGCAAGGCACTGAACCTCCAACTGCTCTACAGGCACCGCAGTATTGCCCACTGCTCCGTGTGTGTGCGCACTGCTGTGTGTGTGCACTTTGGATGGGTTAAATGCAGAGCACTAATTTCGAATATGGGTCACTATACTTGGCCACATATCATGTCCGTATACAACACGGAAGAAGGGTTTATCATTGTTTTTACACTGATTTACATAGAACAGTGAAAGCAAAACGTTGGTAGCTTTTTGATTATTATTGTTTAATTAATGAATTAATGAATTATTATTATTCAAAATTGTATTTAGAACTGGTTTGAAAACTATATATTTAAATTGGATTCACACACATTTCATACGAGATTTCAAATAGGTTTCAAACCAGATTTCAAGCCGGATTTGAATATAGCTCATATGAGATTTTAACAGATTTCAAAACATTGTAAATAGGTTCCACAATGAAAAGAACAACAAAAATTGTATTTTTAAAAAATGTAAAAAATATTAAAACAGGTTTTAAACCAGATTTCAAAAAGGATTTATGCTAAGTTTAAAACCAGTTACAAACTAAGATTTCAAACAGGTTTCAAACTGGATTTGAACACTTTATTTGAGATTTCAAACAGGTTTCAAACCAGATTTCAAACAGTTTCATACAGAGTTTCAAACCGGTTTTATATCTCTTATAAACTACATAGATATATAGAAAATCACTTTATATCAAATATAAAGTGTTCAAATCCAGTTTGAAACCTGTTTGAAATCTTGTTTGGAACTGGTTAAAAGCTTAGTATGAATTCTGTTTAAAAGATGGCTTGAAATGTTTTAAGTTTAGTTTGCAACTGGTTTGAAATTTGGTATTCACCCTGTTTGAAATCTAGTTCCACTAGATTTCAAAGAAGTTTCAAGTCAGATTTCAAAGTGAATTCAAACACAGTTCATATGAGATTTCAAACAGGTTTTGAACTAGATTTGTTAAACAGGTTTCATACCCAAATTTTCAAAATAGGTTCGAAGCCAGATTTCAAAAACATTTCAACACAAATTTTAATTAGGTTTCAATTGTATTTTATACTAAATTTTAAATAAGGTATAAAACCTGTTGTTGTGTCTGCAACTAGTTACTGCAAACTATATTTCAAACGGGTTACAAATATTTGTTGAAATCTTTGGTAGTATCTGTGAATAATTGAAATGTTTCTGCACTAAAAAAAAAAAAAAAAAAAGCACAGACTGAAAATCAAAGATGACAAACTTTTCTTGTTCTTAAAATTGCTGGTTATGAAATTTGCTTTGTTTAATTATTCCCATCATTATTCATATTGCAATGTGCAATTTAACTATTTAAATGTGCAATTTTTACCATTTAAAACAGATAATATTTTGTTTTTATACAAAGATATTTGCCTATATTGTCACAGACGTTACAGCACAGTATGTAATACAATAATATAATAGGCTGTAACAAACTGTGATTGTGTGTCTAGTCTCTGAGGACCTCTGTTATTATCTTGTCCATCATAGAGCATATCAGGCTGTCCTGGTTGGTGGACATGTTCTTCTATATCTGCTTCAGTTTTTACAGGCAGATGAAGTGTCCATAAATCACTGAATGTCCTGCAGCAAGACTGAGATTATGTTTAGCTTAATACCCCAGTTATAAATCAACACTGCTGACTGGACCAGGCAACACTTTTTTTTTTTCTTTTTTTTGTCTTGCTCTATCTATTATTTTTGGACATTGATGGATGTCTGTATTTTATAGAGATACAAAGTAATGGGCCCTGACAAGATAATATATAAAAAGTAGACAGAAACATATCACACTGACAATAAATAAGCATGGTATAAAATTAACTCAGAACAAACACATGCATGTAAAGGTTGCAAGGTATTTCAGCACAAAACCTGCGTATTAAATCGCAGAGCACCTGCAAACAAGGCGCCAACTGCACTGAAATGAAGTTATGCTGTGCCATGATTATTTATGCAAATTAAGCCATTCTCTGTCTTTTGATGTAAATTAGGCTTATTACCCGATTGCGCCTCAAAAGTTATTTGGTGCAATTAGCATTGCAGAATTTTAAGCAATGTTTCTGTAGATGTTTTAGCAATCATAGCAGCAGGAAAAATAATTAAGTAATACTTTATAAAATTTGTAAAACTGTTATATTCCCAGGGTTTTGTTTTGTTTTGTTTTGTTTTAATACTGCTTTTAGGCAATATGGTTTGGTGAGTAAATTGTGTTAGTAAGGAAACATGTTCTGCGGTGGCATAGTTTAAAAATCCAGTAAATACATCTATATAAAGGATAAAATATGCTATTCATATATTTTATAAAATTAAGTAAAGAAAAACCTAAAAATCTCTCAAGAACCCATTAAAGAATGCCCCCCCCCCCCCCCCCCCCCCCCACACACACACACCCACACACATTTTTCCCTCCTGAAATGTTCCTCTACCTTCATATCACATACACATGATAGTGTGAAAATGTGAAATATGCTTGCGTTTTTAATGACAGTTGGCTTATAGTTTAGCGGGGTAATTTGGCCTCCACATACTGTATGTACTCTACGACTCTCTACATGAATGCGAAGAAAATACCTCTTCAACTCAACGAATTAAGCACAGTGATGTTGTTTTGAATTGAGGCTTGGGTTAATGAGCATTTAGATTCAGCTTGTTTGTGCCAATCAGACTGTGGTGACCCACGCTCTTCTCTCATTTCTGTGTGTGCTGTGACCACAAAACAGCAAACCAGATGAACAAACGCCATTACAAAGCAAGTAGCAAATTAGTAGCTCCACCAAGAAACCCCTTGGTACAGTTTATAGTTTTAATCAACCGTACAGTTAGACCTTTTTAGTTTTTTTTAATACTATTTATTTAGTTTATATTTTCTAAATGAGGAAATGTGCATTAGTGTATTCCAAACAAAGACTAATTAATTTGTGATATAAAAAGTTGTTTTCAATTCTCACAGCTTCAGTTCTTGCTCTAGTAATGTTATATTCTATACCTATTTTCATATTGTATACTGTTTTGTTTTGTTTGTTTGTTTGATTTTACAGTGGAATTGTAATGTTAGGTAAGCAGTAGTGTTACAAAGACGGCAACAAACTTTCACTGTATCTAGATTTTAAGGCTTGGCAAACGGTGTAGTTGCTCAGCAGGGGATATTTTGATATTTCCCAGCATGCCCTTGAGCATGCCTCAAGCCCAAGTTGTTTGAGTGCCGTAATGGTTGGCAGTGCCACATGCGTGCTTAATAAAAAGAATCCTGACGTAAACCTGATTACAACGGGCCATTAGCAAGCACACATTTTATTATAAATCTGCAGGCATGCTTAACTTTTGACAGATGAACATTGTGTTAGCTGAGCAAAACAGAACAAACATCATGAATCTGAAAATTGATGCATGAAATGCATTAAGACCTCAGTCTAAAAGGAGAGTTTACATTAGGGTATTTCATATGGAAGCCAAATTCCAAAAGACTTTCCCAAGAGAAGACCATCCACGCTTTGATGAAATTTGCACAAAGTTCCCCTTTAATCAGCTCCTCACTAACAGCTACTCCACCATTTAGTACTCAATACACACAGGCAGTGATTTACTAAAGTCGCGCCTGTGTAAAACACAAACTTGATAGCTTGCACAAAAATTACCTCAGATGAACTTCTAAAGTAGTCTACAGAGGACTACAGCTTTCAGATATGCAAAATAGGGCATGGGTCAGTTTTTGCAGATTTTCTTTAATGGATAATAAGTATTGTGTCTAAGTGAAAGCAAACATAACACAACAACTAAATGTGTTTTGTTATTTTTAAATGTATTACTTTTTTGTTTGTTTTTTTAATTGGTGGCAAATTGGTATGAATTTGTACAATCTACTTCATACATTTTTGCAAGATCTGCTTACACCCCACTAAGAATTAAGTTTAGGGGCGCACTTTCATGTTTAGTTATTAAATAAATAAATGCAATAAAACTAAACTAAACTAAATAAAATTGTATAAAACAAACTGTACAAACTGATACAAAATTGTCAACGAGTAAAATGGGTTTTTTGGGGGTTTTTTTTGTGTTTTTATTTGTATTCGTATTCGTATTTGTATTCGTATTCGTATTTGTATTCGTATTCGTATTTGTATTCGTATTCGTATTCGTATTTGTATTCGTATTCGTATTTGTATTCGAGTTTGTATTCGGAAAATATTATCGACAGTCTATGTGGTGATATTATATACCATAAACAGTTATATATGATGTTTATGATATGCATTACTGGTCAGAAGTTTGGAAGTTTTTTTTTTATTAATAATAATAATTCTATTATATTCACTGATGCTGCATTTATAAAATAAAAAAATAAAAAAAGCAAATACAGAAATGAGAGTATTATTACAAATGTGTGTTTGTTTGTTTATTTAGTAAATTTATTTTCAGCAGTCATTTATACAGTCTTTAATGTCACATAATCTATCAGAAATCATCCTAATATGCTGATTTGGTGCTCAATTATTATACAAATGTTTCTCATTATTATCAATGTTGAAAACAGTTTTTGCTACTTAACATTTTTCTGGAAGTCATGTTTTTTCCAGGACTCTCAATTTCAAACAAACAACATTTATTTGAAATAGAAATCATTAGTTACGTTATAAATGTTTTTATCCTCACTTTCAACATTGGTAATAATAATGAAAATGTAATAAAAGTGAAACTGGAGTGATGGCTGCTTTGCATCACAGGAATACATTTTATTTTTAAATAATAATATTTCACAATATTACTGTTTTTACTGTATTTTTGATCAAATAAATGTAGCCCTGTTGAACATAAGAATCTTATTTCGAAAACATTTATCATATTTGAAACAGAAAAATATTGTGTCCAACATAATTTCATGTATGGCATTGAAACGCACACTTGCTTCAATGTTAAACGGTGAATGTTATTATATACACAGAGGAGCCAACATGTGCAGAGGTGTCAGTGACAGGAGAGAGAAATGGTGGGCAACAGAAAGAGGGCAGCGAGAGGAGCAGCTCATGGCAGCTCTGATGGATGGGGCTTGTTAGGAGGCCCAACTGTTAGCTAAGTGACAGTGACAGCTGGAAAAGGCCTCCATTACCACTTTTAAGATGTGGCTAAAATCCCCATCAACCCGTAGAAGCAGATGTCGATAACCCAGGGCGAGAGTTCTGTCAGCGGTGGCAGGAACACATTTTCATCAAGCTAACAGAGCCACACGGCAGATGCTAATGTAGCATAGTGGAAACATTGTAATGCACTATAGCTTTTAGGAGGTTTGGAAAGGACCTTGTAGATTTTTGTAGGTTGTGCTTTGCAGAAAAAACATACAGAGCCTTCAGTAAACCATATGTTTGGTGGTCTTTCATGTTCGGCAACGGCATGAAAAACGATGTCACTCAACTGAAGGAAGTCTTGCAATGTGAAAGAGTGTAAATAATTATTTTTTGAAGGCTGCTGTGGTAATTTACGTGCAGCTTTATTGGTAGACTCTAATAAAACTAGAACTGCAAGCTGTGGGTTCAGAGGTCAAGTGCTTTGTGTGAACAGAGAGACTGTAACAGATGATGGTGAGGAAGTTGTTATTCTTCTATATTTCACTTCAGAAATTATGTGGGCTTCTGCTTACCATTAAACTCAATTCACATACTGTTGTGGTTACAAGGCCACAGCTGTACTCACTGAGCTACTTTCTGAGAATTATATATATTGTGACGGGGTGGAAGAATCACAAGGAGAGCTGAAATAAAAAAAGGGTGGATTTATTAACAAACGTGGCATGCAGAGTGAAAGAGTGGCTTGCTGAGGTCGTGCGGTGCTCTCTGTGGCTCCCTTGGCATGGTGATTCGGTGCTGTGCTCGTGGCACGGGCTGGCTCGGTCACACGCTCGTTTCTGGAAGACAAGAACAGCAAGACACAACACATTAGTTCTCAGCCTCCCCGACACCAGCCTCACACGGCTTATCTGGCCGCGGGCGAATTGACGACAGGTGTGGCCGATCGAGCCGTGATGAGCGAGTGCAGGTGATTCGCTTCTGTCTCCAGGGCAACGCTGATGAGTGTTCGGGACGCTCGTCACAATATATATATATATATATATATATATATATATATATATATATATATATATATATATATATATATATATATATATATATGCTACTGCTTCTATTTTAAATATTATAGCAATAGTTGGTACTTAGATAACTTCTTCCTTAAACAAGGCTACCATCTTTATTATAATTTTTTTCGACATAGTTTTTGTGTCAATTGTCAGTGTTAAATCTTTAATTTAACATACAAAGGAGGATTTTAAAGAATGGATGGATCGATAGAAAATAGACAGACTGATGAATGGATGGATACATGGATTAATAGAAAATGGATGGATAGAAAATAGACAGATGATGGATAGATGGATGGTTAGAAAATAGATCGTAGATAATTGGATGGAAAATGGATAGATGGATAGACGATTGATGAATGTATTTATGTATGGATGGATGGATAAATGGAAAACAGATGGATGGATGGATGGATGGATGGATGGATGGAAGGGTGGATGGATGGATAGATGATAGACAATAGATGTATAAGTGGATGGCTGGATAGAAAATGGATAAATGGATGGAAACTGATGGATGGATGGAAAATGGATAAATGGATGGAAACTGATGGATGGATGGAAAATAGACAGATGATGGATGGATGGATGGATGAATGGACGGATAAATAGGCAATAAATGGATGGATGGATGGATAGAAAATAGATGAATAGATGGATGGAAAATGAACAGATCGATAGAAACTACGGATGTTGATGATGATGATGATAGATGAATGGATGGAAAATAGATCAATAGATTAATTAATTATACATTTAACATATACAATTATTGATCATGGATAATAAATTAATTTATTAAAGCTACTTGACATAAATTCAAAAGTTTGATATTTACATTGTAAACTCCTTTATGAAAAATGATGTTCAAAGCTTCCATATTTAATTATTTATTTTGGTAGTTTATTTGTTTATTTAAATGCACAATTTCACAGAATCATTTATAAAGAAATAAACTTTATCAAATTAGAAAAATGCTGTCATTACCCCATTGGTCTCATCCCTTTTGGACTCCATTGTATATTAAGGTTATGATTTCATCTTTGTCACAATCTGACTCTTAATTAACAGAGCTGAGATGCATTTTATTTTTGTCACAACACAAAGGGACCCAGAGGCAAAGGCAAGTCAAAACAGAGAAGAATTTATTGTCCAAAAACGAACTCAGGTAGTCTGTTGTTCGCTAGCCGGATCAGGGATTCGCAGAACAGTAAAATAACTCAGGAAACAAACTGGAATGTAGTAGCAGACTTGACTTGAACGAGAGAGAGGGTGAACGGTCCCGGCCAGAGATGCGAGCAGTGACTTCCACAGGAGACTGTATAGTCCGAAGGGCTGCGCCCGGAGGCAAACGATCCACTGGCCGCAAACAACTGGGAGAGTGGGCAGAGATCAGGTCAGACACTCGACAGGACTCAACTTGACTAGACTGGACAGGATAGTACTTGACAAAAACTTAACAGAGAGCCAGTAGTCTAGAGAGAGAGAGGTCTGACAGAATTGCTGCGAAGCTCAATAATCTGACATCGAAGTCTAGTAACACACAGAGAGAAATAGAGGAACAAATCAGAGTCAAAAGGAAACAGGTGCCATCCCAATCAGTGCGAGTGCTGATTGTGAATGCGAATAGCTGAGTCTAGGAGGCAGAGCAAGAAATAGAAAGGAAAAGAAAACAGGAATCAAACCCGGCTCATGACAATTTTAAAATCATCACTCTTTTGAGAGGATGTGTTGTAGTGGAAAGCTGGGGATTGTCTCAGTGCAGGAAATTAATTTTGGAAATGGTTTTCACCACATGATAAGTGGCTGCTGTTCGCTCAGTGTGGCCTGAAAATCTCGTCTTTATGATTGATTTGTTGTGTGGTGAAGTCAGATGTAAGAGAAGGCCAAATCTTGTCAAGACTACTGTTGTAGACACACTCGGAAGCAAAGCTATTGTTTAGATTTAGTATGAGTTTCTCAAGGTCATGAGCTCTTAAAGGAATAGTTCACCCACAAAATTAAATGATTTTCAGCAAACTTTCATTTTTGGGTGAACTATTCCTTTAAAGAGTTTTTGTATTCCAGACACTTCAGGCTAGCAGTGTGCACATATTAAAACACTGTACAAAGATTTCCTATGGGAAATCATGCACATTGCTAATCAATACTAAAACATATTAGGACCTATCACGTTGAAACCTTGAGCCTTTGAATGATGAGGACACACAGTGTGCTGCCAGCCCTTGGGAAACTCCATTACCAAAAGCACAGCTTGAATAGAGATGTCAAACACACACACACACACACACACACACACACACACCGATAGTCCAGCTAGGTTGAGCAGATGAAAAGATTTGCTACTGTATGTATACATCATTTTTATGTCGGGATAGAAAGGGACAAATTAAACCATTTTGCAGAGATGTCGATATTACTGCCGATGCTGGGAAATGTAGAATGTGACTCTGCAGGCAAAATGAGATTTAATGAATAGTTCGGCAACCGAAACCCGCATCTGTTCCCGTATCACTTTATAAATGAGCCGGGATGAAAAAGACTTTGTGTGATGAAAGACTTGCACCTAAGACGTGTTTTCATTTACATGATTTCAAGAGCGGATTGATAACCTGCTGTAAATGGTGTGGTTTTAATAAAGCAAATTAATGTGGTAAAACATTAAAAAAGGACATCAAAGAGGATGACAATCAAAGAAAACAAGGTTGTACCCATGTCTGTTTTTTTAGGATTCTGATGGTTTCCTTTTGGATCCTCCATTTAAATTTGTACTGATCCTTTTCCATTTTTAAATCTTAACTGAACCAATGGATTATTTGCCGAGTTAACTTCTAAAAAAAAAAAAGGTTTTTTTTCTAGTTTCTGCTGTATGGAAACATTTGTTCTGTGTCTAATACACTTGACTTACTATTAACTTTATTAACTAGAAAATATAAACATTTTCAGATGCTCAAATCAGATAAAAAATCATATGCAATTAAAGCAGCATGTGCAAATGATATTTTTAAATGTTCTAGTTATTATGTAGTTATAGTTATGTTAGTACCTCAACGTGAACCCACATCCTACATGTGTTGTACACATTCTATATCATTGACCCTCATAATATATGCAGTATAATACAGTAGGTTAATAGTATAATACATTATATAAATGTAACCTTTCATCTCATACAAAGTTTTGTTTTGAGACGAAAACAAAAATGCCAGTTGCAGCACTGCCGTCAGTGAACTTGCTTGACACACCACTGCGTGAATTAGTTTTTGGTTTGCATTTGTCTGATACAGTCTGCTTTTGTCCCTCATATGTTTGCTTTAATAGCTTAGTGGAAGAAACTTTCCACATTTGTGTCACATGCTGTTCCGGAGAAGAAAAAAAAAATCCTATATATATGATATATGTATATATATGTATATATGTGATATCTCAGTTCTTAACAATTTTCAAAAATCATGTTTTTTCATTGTGCATTAAAATTAATCTCAATCAAACTGCAGTTGGGTTATTTTGATTAGGTAAAACAATTACAAAAAACACTAGATAACTAACACAATAAAACACAATAAAAACATGATAACATAATAAGAAACATTATTGTGATGATTTTTATAATGATTTTTGAAAATAAAAAAAATAAAAAAAACTATATGTTTTTACAAATATATATATCCATCTTTTCTCTGGTATTTTTACAATTTGTACAGTGCATGTACGTTGATTTACTGTGTCTCACAATGGCACAGCACTTCCCGAAAGAAGTGTGACCACTGATCCTGGAAACATATTGAAGGACCCTGGAAACATTGGCAGCTTTTCTAATGGCCTTGGCATGAAGTTGATGCCTCTGTCAATAATTGATTCATTATTCTTTTAGACATTTCCCCAAAAATAAAATTCTAGTAAATCCCTCTCAGTCACAGACCTTCAGTCAAATGTATTGTCTTCCCAAAGGCATTTTGCTGTTTGCTTTGGACAGTGAAATGTGGAAGCAACACATCACATTCTGGGGTCTGAGATGAATGTTGTTTGTACTAAACACTGCTGGAGGCTAATTTCTATCGCTATTCAAAGAAGCAACTCAGGGTGGTTTAAACAAACACATATCATGATATTCATAAAATGTTGGCTAAAAAATTTTGGTTTTGAATTTTATATTTAATTGTTAGGAAAACTGCAAATAAGTATCTAAATAAATAATGTAGGCATATTTATCTGCATTTTTTGATTTAATTGTGATTAATTCTCAAAAATTATTAAGTAAGTCTAACAAGCCTTCAGGCTACACTTTTAAATTTTTTTTGGAAATGGACAACAATGAAAGTAACCATAACTTGCATTTGAGATTCTGATTAAGTAACTTCTTCATTAAGTGAAGGATTTGCCAGACTGAAATCAATTACATGAGTAAAGAATCATTCAAAAACGCGAGTCAAATGAGTCATTTGGTCTTTATCTGGGATACCTGTTCAAGGCCACTTCACTTGACAAAATGCATTTATTCATTCATTCTTGACGCCGGAGAGGGCTCTCTCATGCAGAAAGTCCAATACAGACTCATAGAAGTAATAACTTATGATGTGCCAGGAAATCCCTAATATGGACAAAATAATGTTTATTGAATAAAAAGCAGTAATGTTTGAACTGATGAAACGTGAAGAAGTTAAATACATTATTGTGACAATGTATGGTTTATTTGTGTTCCCTATCAAAAGCTACTCTTGATGCTGCATTTCATTAATGCTAATGAGAACATTCTTTGTTCGACCGGTTGTGAAGCACGTGTGCCAAACACGCCAAGAATTGGCTTAAATAACATCGGTGGGTGACTTCATTTGATTACGTGCACCTGCAGGTTATAAATAAACCTGAGACCTACACATCTCCAGGTTTCTTTGTCTTCAGAGACAGTGTCACGCTGAAAGCAGTATCATTGTAAAGTGAAAGTTAAAAGTTTGTTGAGTTAATCCGCAAAGAGTTGCGTGCTTGCTTGTTTATGGCTCATCTCTGAAGATGACTCGCATGACTTTTGTTTTGAGTGTTTGGGGTAAGAGCATGCTGCTCTTGCATTCGAGAGCACTGACTGTGAGCACTGCTATTCACTTCCTATCCGCATGCTTCGCATTTGGCTCGCTTTCTTTTACAAAGAACAAGTCGCTGCACCCTCTTTAAAATCGTACTTTGGTCTGGCTGAGGCTCGAGAGGCGGGCCCTCCCCTTTCTCTCGTGCTCTTGACAGATCGGGAGGTTTTCACACCCGCTTTCAAAGCGTGCCATGGCATTTCTTAGGGTCGGGCAGTGAATGCTGCAGCTCTTGATTCTGTAGAAATGGTAATTGAGAGTGCCAACTCCTGAGTGCTCCTTCCGCGAATGTAAAACAAATGAGTTACTCGAGGTCATGGCAATGGAATTTGATGGGATTTTTACAGATTTTGGCTATATTTAATTGAAGGAGGCGTGTACATGTATCTTTACAAAAGCAGTGCGGAGAGCTGCTTCAGAAACATGCGCGACGTGCCTCATATAAACACAAGCATAGACTAGAGTGGCTGAGATCAACTCCGGTGGTGGAGCCACACTGCGCCGCAGATGTGTGCAGTGTAAATTGTCTAAGCATGAATGGCAGGCAAAGCCCCTTATACTTGAGGTCGGCCACGTATTAAGTGTTTCTTGGAAGTTATAGTACAGTGAAGACTGATCATATGATATTTTACGTACACTATGTGACCTGTAATTGCGAAAAAAACGTTTCCATTGCAGTTTTGCTAATTATTCGCATTGCCTGAAAAACCACCTCATGCGAGCATACATTTTTTTTTGCGATATATAGATGTTTTTGCGAAATTGATGCATTTCCATTAGGCGTATTTTCAAATCGCAATTTCAATTTGCGCAATTTGAAGGGTAATGGAAACGCCCCTAATGAGTTTCTCCCCCACCATGCTCTAGTGTAAGGGCTGTCGGCCATCCAGTCCCAACACGGCCCAGCTCCTCAGAAGTGAGAAGCCCAAAAGAAAGTGTGCGAGCCATGTGCCCCCTCATAAAGACTGGAGAACAGTTTGTAGCACTCAACAGCCAAGAGGGAGCCAGATCTAAAAAATGGTCTTTACGACCAGAAGAAAGTCCTGAAGCTGTACCCAGGACAATGGGTGTGTCCCCTCGGGAAGGGCCATGGAAAACTCCAGCATAGAGAGTAAGGGCTCCTTCCCGGCACCCTTAGGGGATCACTGTACACCACTGGCGTTTCGGGGGTCAGCAATCTCCAGTGAGATGTTACATGTTCTGTTGTTTCCTGCCGTGTTTCAGGACACCAAACATTTAACATTCCCCCCAGCAAAACAAAGTGTCACAGACAGTCTCCCTTTCAGAGAATTTTGCAGCGTGGAAGCTACTGACAAATAATCTCTCCTTGGGGTCATAAGGACTCCACAAGAGGGCTACAGGATATGCTTTGTGTATCATCCTTCATGTTTCAACGGTGTGGTCTCCACTACCGTGAAACCGGAACAAGCGTATTCGTTGACACAGGAAATGCAAGCTCTGCTGGACAAGGAGGGCGTAGAACATCTCCCCTCCTAGACAGAAAGTTGAGCTGCTATTGACACAGAACAGCCAGAGAACCACACCAGCCAATCCCAGCACACTCCCTCACCAGAGTTCTAATCACATGCACCTGTCTCACATCAGCACACTCATCAAGTTGGCTTTATAAGCAGATTCATCACCTCACTCCAACGTCCGGTCTCGTTTACACGCATTGGACTACGCAAGACTTCTTATCAAGTATATTCCTTCAAGTGTGATTTCCTGTACTTACCTCCTGTGTTCTCTCCAGCGTGTCGAGCTGGCTGAGAGACGAGGGGCACGCAAACCACCCTCTCTCTCAAGTTCTTCCCGATCGCTCTGCTCCCAGGAGTCCTGACCACGGTATGTCAACGAGGGTCTCACCTCTTACTGATAGCGCCCCATTGAATGCTTGCTCCTTGACAGCATGCTGTGAGCGATTCCGGTCAAGAGAGTTCTTCTATCTCAGGCACTGAGTACTGGAACCTTCATCTCTGGCCCCTGAGAGGGGACCACAAGAGATGCTGAATTTCCAGCAGATGTGCTACAGACTATTCTGAATGCCCTCAGATTGTGCTTTTTCGAAAATTGGTGTATGACACAAAATACAGACCCAGTTCACTGCCAGGTTGTTTCAGTGCTGGAGTTCCTGCAAGAGAAATTGTCCTCAGGCACATCCTGGTCCTGGTACTTTTAGATACTATGTGTCTGCCATTTTGGCTTGCCGTGTTCTGATTGATGGTGTTTCTGTGGGAAATCACCCTCTAGCTTTACTCATGGTGCTCAGTGGTTGAGGCTGCCCACCAGAGCGACAGTCCCTTCGTCGGACTTAGCCTTAGTGCCCAAAGGGTTTAGTTGGAACCCCATTTTGAACCACTGGAGTCAGCACCTGTCAGGTTTCTGACTCTAAAGATGTTTTTTTTTTTTTTCATGGTTATTACTTCTCTTAAGAGAATTGGGGATTTGCAGGCTCTGTCAGTCTCGTCATCCTGCTTAGACTCTGCCCCTGGGCTGGTCAAGCTATTTTGCATCCTCACCCTATTATCTTCCAGAGATTCAATTCTCGACCATATTTCTGGTCGTTCTTGAAGCTTTCTGACCTCCGCCATTCATGACACTGGAGCAAGAAGGACTTAACTTACTGTGTCCAGTACATGCTCTTCAGATTTACATCCATCGCATTAGCCAGTGGCGTAAGTCAGAGCAGTTTTTCATTTGTTATGGCTGCCACTAGACAAACAATGTCACATAGGGTGAGGGATTCTATTGCCCTAGCCTACGAGGCACACGGTCAACCTTCACCTCTAGGATTTAGGGCCCATTCAACCAGGTGGGTTGCATCCTATGCTAAGTGTAACAAAGTTCGAGGGAAGGAAGGAATAATTCAGAGTCGGTGTGACTGAGGCTTGAGTAATTTATTCAATACTTTCAAAAAGAAAACACTCGTGCTCTCCTGCACTTCCAATAAACATAAGTTCACAGCACTTTGGTGGTTCTTTGCAACGCAGCCACAGTTGTCTTCCCCGAGTCCTCAGTCTGTCTCTCTCCGCCACTTTCTGCCTCTCTGTGGCGTTTACGCTCTCTCCATGCCAATCACTGAAAACAAGAAGCAGGTGAATGTCATCTTGCACTTGACCCACTTACTCACCGCTCGTCTCCAACATCTCTCTCCCGCTGCAGACTCCGCTAACCACACACCCCTTACCACACTAAGGCTCTGGCAAGAGGTGTCCCCTTGCATCAAGTGTGTGGTGCGGCAGGCTAGTCCTCTCCGCACACATTTGTCAGACTCAATGGTTTGGATGTCCATGCTACTCCAGGCTCGCATGTCCTTGAGTCAACATCCCAGAGTCATGTCTGAGACCTCTTCAATGTTTGTGCGCACACACTACACAACCTTGGGGAGTCCAGACACTTCCAGTGCGGCAGCGTTTGTATTTTCTTTCTCATTAACGTTATTGAAACGCAACATTTCCTTCCCGCTTTTTCAGGGAACAGGGTTACAGTAAAGTAACCAGAGATGTTTTTCAAGTTATCTCCAGGCAATAAATTAAGTATATAAATAATGCCATGCTGATTGACAGTGCCTTTATTACAATATAGAAACTATTCTCCCTTATTCTGTGATAAAAATGGAAAGAATGGGGTTGTATTATGTAAACAAATCATAAAATTCCCATTAGGAAAATAATTAGAAAAATTACTGGTTATTGGCCAGCAGTGGTTTTGACTTCTTAGCCAATTAAAAGTAGGAAATAAGAGAAAAATAAAATTTGTAAATTAAAAAATAAAAGTATTATTACATTTGACATTTCTGTCTACCTCTTTTCTGAAATGATGCTCCTGCTTGAGGCGTTTTAGTTATGATGCCTAACATACTTCTTATACGTCTTATAATATGTGTGATTGGTTATAATGCTCAATGCTGCTGCAAAGCCATGTGTAAAAAATAATTTGATGTAATGTGCAGATCTAAATGTAATTGTCTTTATACAACAATTCAATAAACAAGCAGTTTCATTTTAGACATTGCCAGTTACTGTACATTGCTTTTTCCTCTTCCGACAAAAACTGTCGCAAACGAGTTGTTGCAAGACTGAGTGACAAACAGTAGGCCTACTGTGGTTTATTCTTGGATGATTCAGTGTTTTTGAGGAGATCGACTGAGTAAATGATTCAATGACTCATTCATAAAGACAGTAGCTGTGTTCTGATTCACAGGGTCCCTACATGTTCACTTCCTTCCTCCCTGAGCATGGAGTATCTGTTTACTTCAATTGACAAAAATATGTTTATTTGAAACACCCTGCAGCACGAGTTGCAGATAAATGTAACCATTTAAATCAATTCAACTTAATTAAATTTAATATAAATTACTATTCATTCATGTAGATTCTGTACTTTATTATTAATGCAATACATATATCATGTCTCATTTTAAAGTGCTAAATGGGTGATGAATGTTATGAAAAAGAAATAACCAAATAAATGTAATCTAGTTACAATCTCATCCGCATATTAGAATGATTTCTGATGAATCGTCACATTGAACACTGGATTAATGTCTGCTGAAAATTCAGTATTACATCACAGGAATAAATTATATTTAAAATATGTCAAAATACATATATTTTAAAATGTAAAAGAAATATATATATATATATATATATATATATATATATATATATATATATATATCACAATATTGCTGGCTTTACTGCTGTTTTAATCAAATACTTTGAACAAAAATAAAATAAAATAAAATAAAATTGTTAGGATTACAAACTTTAGTGTTGTCTTTTTTTTCTGTTATGTCTGCCTGTTCCTGTTTTTCCTTATATCGTTTTGTTCCTGTTCGGTTAATTTGCTCATTAGCCATTATTCGTTTCCTTCACCTGTTTGCCCTTCGTCAGCCGCCCTTTTTAAAGTCTCTTTTCTGTTCAGTTTACTGTCGATTATCGTTTCGTGTCACATGTGTTTCTGCTACCCAGAGTTATTTATTTCCTTGTATTCGTGTGGATTATAATTAAATACTTTCTATGTGGAGTACCGTTGTCTTTTTCACCTTCCTTGGCGTACTGTGACAGAATAACCCACCTACAAAATATGAGGTTAGAACTAGCCTCAATTAATGTGGCCCGGAAGCGTAGTGTTCATAGCCCTTCAGGGGCTACAATCTTAATTTTTCAAGACGGACATGACCTGGAGGAATATGTGCTGGAGTTTTTGGACAATGGGGGAAATAGCAGTGGAGATCGCGAGGGCAAAGGAAAGCCCCGTTCACTGCGCCACCGCTGAGGATGTGCAAAAACTGGACTTGGGAGACTTAATGGACTGGAATACTGAGTTAAAAATATGTCCATCATCTGTTCTATCATTCTGGCAAGAAATCCCACCCAACCTCCCTCTCCCGCCTCCTCTCATTGATCTGTTCCCTTCCTCAAAGCTCATTCTGCTGGATCCTGTCAACTCCTCTGCTCACCTTCTGCTCACCATCTGTGGCGTGGGCTCGCCGTGGGTCTGCCTGTCTCCAGCTCCATTAGCGTTGAGTCTGGAGGATCCCGTGACTCCGTATCTAGCCTCCAAGGCCCAGACTCCGCCTCACTCCTGCGACCCAGTGGCTCCACCATGGCTTCCAGCTCTCTCGTCTCCACCGTAGCCCGTCAGTCCACCAGCTCCACCGGGCTCCCTCAGCCCTCCAGCTCCGCCTTGGTCAGTCGTCCCCCTACCTCCACCTCGGGACTGCACTCCTCCGGCTGCGCCTCGTCCCTTCGTATCTCTGGCTCCTTTGGGCTCCGCCTTGGCTCTCCGGATCCTTGGCTCCGCCCTGGCTCGTCAGCGCTCCGTCTCGGGCTCCACCACCACCTGCTCCACTGCCGTCATTCGGCCCCCTGGAGGTATCAGCCTTTCCTCCATCATGGCTCCTCCCTCCGTTGTCTCCACCGAGGGCCACCATCATGGATGCGGTCTGGGTCCTATCTGACTCCTCCTACTCCAGCTCCCTCCTGTCATCTTCCTGGCTCCTCCAACCATCTGCTCCTCCCTGGTACCTCCCATCTCCAAAATGGCTCTTTCTTCCATCATCACCACCATGGTTATCAGCCTGCCTTCCTGCCTGCCCTTCCCCCAGCCCTTTGCCATCCCTCCGTGAGACCCAGGAAATCCCTTATATGAACAAATGCATCAGATATCACTACAGTTGAATATCATGCAGATAGAGACGCTTTGACTGATGAAATGTGGAAGACAATAAACACACAATTGCAATGCAAATTGACAGAATGTGTCACAGTATAGAATTTTATAAAATATATTTTCTGTCTGTCTCACTGTGATAAGAAGCAACATGTAACCACAGACACTAACTATTTCTAACACAGCTAATGTTATATAGTGATTTTGGAGCAAAACATGATATTAGTCTAATAAATTGTCATATTTGACTCTATGTTAAGCAAACACACTACCTATCCCTGTTACCATGAGCACCTGCAAACTAATTTCGAAAAGTACGTTAATGTAGATTATGTGGTTGTTTTTAAGGAGGGCAAAAGCAAAGAATGGTAAGTGAAGGTTTAAAAGAAAAGAAAGGGTTTTAAGAAAGTTTGAATAGAAAGGTGCTAGTAAATACAATAAATAATGTGGGCTATGGGTAAGGTTGGGCATCATTTGAATTTTAATTTGTAATTTCAATTAAGGTAAAACAAACAAAAATAAATAAATAAAAAATCTTAGATATCATCTTATTGCAAAATATTTAATAGTTAGCTGAATAATATGAATGAAAATCAAAAGGCTAAAGAACACTTACACAAGGATGTGTGCAGCAGAGAAAACAGCCCATAAGTCTTCTTGACTTGAATGGTTTAAAATCGCATTGAAAGTGTAGATATTTATAATAAAAAAGGTGGACTCCAGGTACATTTTTCTGTAAAAAATGAAAAAAAAACAACAACAAAAAAAATAATAATATTCTACATGTAAACCCATACCTAGGCTTGGGAATCCAAAATCTATTCCAATTCTGGAAGAAGATGCTTAAGATCAGGAATCGTCTACTTGTCATAAAATTGACATTTTGATTCCTCTTATCGATTCCCTTGTGCGCATTTTAATATACTTTAATCCAAGTACAAGAAGCCTCGTGCACTGTTTTCTGTACTGCACACATAGCCATCATTTCAGAAATGAGGGTGACAGAAATGTTCAAAAAAATAAAAAAACTTTTGTCTAATTGACAGGCTTTAATTTTTTTTCTTATGTCTTTCATCTGGCTAAGAAATCAAATATCCTGCTGGACAATAACCAATCATTTCTATTTTATATATTTGTTTCTGTATTTTCCTAATGACAATTTTAGGATTGGTTTATACAAGCACATAATGAAGTGAAGTGAAGTGACATTCAGCCAAGTATGGTGACCCATACTCGGAATTCGTGCTCTGCATTTAACCCATCCAACGTGCACACACACACCAGTGAACACACACACACTGTGAACACACACCCGGAGCAGTGGGCAGCCATTTTTATGCTGCAGCGCCTGGGGAGCAGTTGGGGGTTTGGTGCCTTGCTCAAGGGCACCTCAGCCGTGGTATTGAGGGTGGAGAGAGCGCTGATGCCTTTGTCCATATTAGGGATTTCCTGCACATCATATATTAGCTGTTATATATTACTTTTACTAGGCCGTTTTGGACTTTCTGTGCGAGATCACTCTCCGGCTTCGAGTATGATTGAGAGTGTAGCACTCTGTGTTTGCATCGTCTCGTTTTGGATATGAATAAATCATGCAGTCATATGTACATCTTGTTTCGTCTCCCATATGTGCACACACATCCAAAGCATGCACACATAAAAAGTGTTTTTAAATGCATCTGATTTACAGATAAATCATGGTTGATCTATCAGCCAGATGCATGTAAAAATGCATGCGCTCTTATTTCAATGTTGTTGTTAATGTTGAGGTTATTTAACTTCATATATTTAGTTTAACTGCACTGTTAAAGAGGGAGATATTACCATTCAACTGAATTGTGTGAATGTATTTTAGACACTTACATTGTTCTTGCTCCATCCATGCAATAACTGTCCCTCTATCAACCGAGTTTCTATTTACTTATACTGCTGTGTGCTCTGGTAATATCAACAGTATGACGCATTGCAGGAGCTAAAAAAAAAAATGTAGATTTAAAATCAGAGCATAGCTCACATTCGCTAAAATATTGAAACGCTCTGCTGATTCAAAACGACCACGCGGTGATTGACAGTCTAAGCAAAGCGTGGTTTGAATGCCCCACCACCCCAGCTGAACTGGAAGTTTTGATTTCAGTCAGACCTGTCTGTTATTGACTGGAGTGCAGGGCTCCACCCCAGGAGTTTGAAAAGTGCTCGTCAAACGCCGGCTCGCTCTGTTCTCCATGGGCTCCTTTTCTTCGTTTTTTTTGTTTTGTTTTGTTTTTTGTACTTTGTACTTTTGGTGAAAAATAAATGTAGCGAAGTTGCATACTTTACTTTTATTCTACTAAAGTAAAAGTACCTCAATTTAATTATTAGTCAGGTACTGTAACAAAAGTATTTGAAATTAGTTACTTTCCACCTCTGTTATTAGCTGCCCTATTTAAAGTATCCTTTCTGTTCATTTTACTGCCAGTTATTGTTTTGTGTCAGAAACCTGCTACCCAGAGTTATTTCCTTCCCTGTGTTCATGTGGATAATAATTTAAAGACTTTCTTTGTGGAGTACTGTCATCTTCTTCACCTTCCTTGGAGTACTGTGACAAAAAATGTATAAATAAAAATAAAAAATAAAAAAATAAATTTAGTGTATTTTATCCGAAACAAATATCTTTTAGGTGACAATTTGAATAATTATCACTATCATCCAATGTTTCTGAAAATACCCTATGGGTTTTGATAACATATTTATGAGTAATTCATAATGAAAAATCACATCTATTAATTTAATGCTTCAAATGTATATAACAATTCTGCATCAAGTTTGCAATATGTCCATGAAGTAAATTGACAAGATTGCAGACAATTAATTTATTGCTTTTCTGTCTAAAATGTTCATACTTCAGTGCTACTTTCAACCCTGGGATATGTGTGAAACGTTCAAATCAGTTCATTTACAGCTTTGATCTTTCTCAAAGGATTAATCCTACACATCATGCAACCTTTCTTTAGCTTATTTGTGAGTGGAGAAAATCTGTTAGAAGTTACAGAGCTTAATGTAGCTCAAATTTTCACAATCTGAATGGTAAATTAGCTTTTTGAGCAACTATGCCTGTATTCTATAACTAAGCCTCTATTACTTCTGCTCCACTCCTGTATTAACTGTCAGATCTCATCACTTTGCAGAGAAAAGGTCAAAGACTCTACAGCAAAGAGCACTGGAGTCTCAGTCTGGTTTAGTAGACTTGTTCATATCAGAGTTAGGGCTCCCTGTGGTGCAGCTTAGCCTGGTGAAAATGTGTTTGCAAGTCCCAGTAAAGTCGCCTCTTACTGGCTGGAAGCACACCTGCCCCTTTAGAGATGGCCTGTACACATGTAGAGCTGTCAACCATCAAGAGCAGTCAGAAAGAGAGTGGAGTGGAACAAAGTGGGCAGGTGTCATTTCTGCTGACTGCGCCAGAGGGAAAACGCGTACACGGTTACACATGAGCGCACACGGACACATACACACACATCTGGAGCGAAGCTAAAATACCTGAAGAAAGCTATCTGCTGGAATTCACATTAATTTCAATAGCAGCTGGCTCTGACTCGCGCAAGTACATCATTGAAAACTGCCATCTTTGTTTATGGGTGCTATGTTTCGAACCCAATTGCATGCTAGCCAATCGTAAATAGCATGACCAGTTGCACTGAAACTGGGGGAAAATGAGATTGTAACAAAGCTGACTGGCAGAACAATGATTCTTATGAATGGTTCTTTAGTACAGCGTGACCTGTGTAGCTGTTTCACAACAAATCACTTGTATGAACTGATTATTTTGAATCATTCAAAAAATTCACAATCTTACTATACTCTTTAATGGGAATTTACAACTAAGGGCCAGATTTAGTATCAGCTTGCACCAGCACAGACCCTCATTTGGCATTAAAAAACTACTGTCAGGATTTACTAAAAACACACAGTGTGAGATTAGCACTGAAAAGGCGTAGAGAGTTATTTTTGAGACTGAACTTATTGAATATGCATTTGTAGGAGTTTCCTTTTTGATTTGTATATTTATGGGAGGAGAGTATTTAAATGAATCATGCAACGTGATTTACCAAGATTTGCATTTGTCAATTCGTTGGTATTTGTGCCATTATTTAACGCCAAAAAAAGTATTTCTTAAAGCAGGTGGTAATTTGCGCTGCTCTTGGTAGATTGCGCTGGTCAGTATAGAAATTACCTGGCTGCATCTGTTTTCTTTAATGTGCACATAGTTAGTAAATCATATGCTGAATTTTCCCCTCCCATTGGCACTTTTATGGAATTGCGCTCTAACGCTATTTTTTTGTTTATAGGAGTTTATCTTTTTATAACAATTGTACAAATAAAATAAGTTTCAGATTTAAGATTAAGCATCTAGGGAGCAGCAATTGATGAAGATTATTATATGTGAAATCCAAAGCAAATTAACAGTTTTGTTTTTTGTAAGATTAGATTAAGAATTTGTAAGATTTATATTTCTGAGAATTTATTTCAAAATTGCACTACTGTACTATCGTACAAAAGTTTGGGGTCAGGAAAATAATAATAAAATGATTTAAAAAAAAAAACAAATAAATTAATATTTGTAAATGAAACATTTATTCATCCATTCATTCTGTAACGTAGGGTGTCGTGGAGGATCCAAATGGAAGGCTTTATTTACAAACGGTCAAAACAGGCAGGGTCGAGCACCAGGAAACCGTATAATCCAAGGCAGAGGCAAAAGAGTAATCCAATATACAGGCAATGGTCAGGGCAGGCTGCAATCAATAAAAAAAAAACAAAAAAAAAACAAGGAAACAGTCAAAGAATCAAAAACACAGGTAAACTAGGGAACACGGAAAGGATAAACATGGTGACTAGGTACAAGGAATTGTCTATTCAATAATCAGCACTCTAGAGTGAGTGTGAGCATCTTTCATACTAGATCATGAGAACACATGACAAAACCAACCAATTCACATTGCCACATGCAAACATGGAATCAATCAGAACATGACACATGCAACCAAGGAACCAATCAGAACATAACACACATACACTGTGTTGCCAACTGCTTACAATTGAAAGTAGCTAAAACTGGTAGCTAAATGTCACTAGATGACATCATAATGCCAAATTCACTTATCTATATAAATATTAATAGAGATCAGTGGGCAAGATGAGAACTTAGATAAGGTTTGTCCAAGAAGCTGCTATATTTGTCCCTAATCTTTTGAAAAAAGTCTCAAAAGGGGTGGGGAAGTCACTAAATCTAGCTACAAAATAGCTAAATTGGCAACACTGCACAAACAAGAGTAGCACAAGACAAGATCACATGAGGGTCAAAGAACACATGGGAAATGGAGTCCAGAAAACAATGGCAAGAGTCCGGGGTGGAGTGCCCTCTAATTGAGTTCACTCCAGCTGGTGATCGTCATTCATTCATTCATTCATCCATTCATCCATCCACAGAAAGGAATTAATATTTTTATTCAGCAAGGATCAATTAAATTGAAAGTGATATTAAATACATTTATTATAATTTAAAATAATATTATAATTTATACATTATTTTATGAAATTATTTATTTTGATATTTTATATAATTATTTTATTATAATTTATATAATATTATCTTATGTAAATACATAAATAAATAAACATGTCTACAACAAATATTTGGCAGCACAACTGATTTCAACATTGACAATAATAATAAATGTTACTTGAACGGCAAATCAGTATTGGAATGATTTCAGAAGGAACATGTGACACATTCTGTAACAATTTTTTTTACTCTATTTTTAGATCAAATAAATGCAGCCTTTGCAGAAGAGACTTTGTTCAAAAACATAGAAAAAATATTACCAATCCCAAACTTTTGAACAGTATAAGCAAATTGGATACTGAAATTATATAAATATGCCCAAATTAAATAATATGCAGAATCTAACCAAATTTGAATCAAATCAAGAGCTTGAGAATCAGAATCAAATGCTTGTGTTTTTTTTTTCTTTGTAGTTTTTTTTTTTCTAAAGAGACACTGAAAACAAAGACGAGAGAGGCAGATAAGTGCAGCATTTGTACACTGAATGCTTCTTAGATCACTCTAGCAGTGACTAATTATGAAGGCGGCACATGCATGAGGGGCTGCTGAAACTGTGTTCTGACCTTGGAGGTTGTGTGGCTAACAGTGTGGGGAACAGACAGCAATTACATGAGCCTCGAATCAATGCTGGTACCTCAGAATAGACTTCGCATTCCACCGCCAACTACTGAGTGCTCAATCCTGTGAAGTCAGTCGTGGTTTAGATGGTCTCTGACAGGTGAAAGTGAGCGAACACAGAATAGGAATGTGGATTAAATGCTGTGAATTGTGAAGGATGATACGGCCAGACAAGTGAAAATGGTTCTGTTTTTCATTGTTAACAACATTTGTTGCTTTTTTGATGAATGATCTAGAAAAAGTGAAAAATCTGAAATATTCTAACATTTTTACACCATGGCATTTCTTTATATGCTCTTTTTAATTAAATTTCAGGTTTTTAATGTGGTCTCAGACTTTTTAATAATAAAGTTCAAAATTGTATATGGCACATATAACATTTATTTCTTTATTAAAATGAATAGTTAGCATATATATTAATGTTTATGTAATACAATCGAACAAAAATAAATGCTTTTTATGAATGACGACATCATTATATTCGCGCTGTCAGCTCTAAAGATAAAGGGCTGATTGTGCTTCTCACCGCCGTAAGATCTCGCGGTTCCGGTCCACCGTTGCTGAGGCAGGGCAGCGAGTGAGATCACGGGGATCGCAACATGGATCTGGCGGACGGGTTGGAGACGGGTTCGCCCTATCTCCACCTGCATTCCCCAGATCTAGCACTCTCGCTTGGGGCTGGAAGCCCGCGGTGCTTTTCTTCCCCCTTTGAGTGAGAGCTTGCTGTTGCAGCGCGCGTTGCCGAGGCGACGCGTGCATTATGTCATTCTCATTCTTATTATGAATCCTTTTCATATCAGACCGTGTTCACTCATCTGGTTGTCTTTCTGCATTTAATTTTGAGGAATTAAATTATGTATTTCATCTAACTAGGAGAAGTTAGATGTGTATACGTATACATATACATAAATGTTTGTATAGGAGCCTCTTGGGACTTTTCTCGAGTGAGAGCACGATGCTTTACCTCTCTTCCTCTGAGGAGGTTGAGGTGATCAGCAGGGGCTGCTGGGTGGAGCAGCCCCAACCGTGTACCAGCTCCTCATTTAGGGAGCATCACTTCTCGTACTCCCCATAATATTGGAGTCAGAGTTGCGCTCCCGGGCCATCTCTCCTCAATGCCCTCAGGAGATCGGTCTGCCAACCCTGCCAGTGTTCCAGGGCGCAGCGGGAAACGTAGCGGAACTGAGAGGCTCGCCGCCCCTTTGGGGGTCTTTAGATCAGCTAGAGCGGCCATCCCCTGCCGGTCTTCCACTTCAGGGCACCGGGCTAGCAGCTCTAAGCACACCAGAGGCCAGTCTCAAGAGACTGGTTCCCTTAGTAGGCACCTGGCGGTGAGGGAGCCCCTGCTAAGCGTGTCTTATTGGGTCCTGCCTGAGCAGGCTCTGGTTCTATTAGTCTAGTCTTCCTATAAATGATGCGGGTCTGAGGACCATCATTTCAATAGGAGACTTCAGTAGAGGCAGTCCTGATGCTATGGTCCAGGACTCATGAGGGCAGGCCCCTCTGGGGAAGATTGGCATACACCGCGGTACACAGTGCCCGTCTCTCCTCAGTGAATGAGTGAATGAATGATGCATTTATATAGCGCTTTATTGTGTTTTGCTATACACCCAAAGCACTTTACAATCATGTGGGGGGGTCTCTCCTCAACCACCGCCAGTGTGCAGCATCCACTTGGATGATGCGACGGCAGCCACAGGACAACGGCGCCAGTGCGCTCACCACACACCAGCTACAGGTGGAGAGGAGAGAGAGTCGTAGAGCCAATCAAGTGGATGGGGGTTTATTAGGAGGCCATGATAGACAAGGGCCATTAGAGGGAATTTGGCCAGGACACCGGGGTTGCACTCCTACTCTTTACGAGAAGTGCAATGGGATTTTTAATGACCACAGAGAGTCAGGACCTCGGTTTAACGTCTCATCCGAAAGACGGTGCTTTTTATGGAGATCAAGGTCAGTGCCCTTGGGAGATCGGTCTGCCAACCCTACCACGTATGGTGTTCCAGGGTACATCGATCTCCAGCGAGCACACATCTCAGTTTCTTCCAACGAGAAACGTAGCGGAGCTGAGATGCTCGCCACCCCTTCGAGGACTCTAGAGCAACTAGTTTGGCCGTCTCCTGCCGGTGTGCTGTTCCAGGACACCGAGCTAGCCACTCTGGGTACACCAGAGGTCAGTCTCGAGAGACTGGTTCCCTTAGTAGACTATTTGGGTGCGTGGAAACTACTGCCACATGTGTCTCCATGGGTCCTGCATACTGTAGAGAGAGGCTACAGAATCCAGTTTGGTTCTCCTCCGCTCAATTCTGAATCCCACTCTGGTGGGCCCTGAGCAGGCTCTGGTAATGGAACGAGAAGTAGAGTACTCTCTTGAGGAAGGAGGCCATTGAGGTGGTCCCTCCTCACGAAAGAGAGTTCGGGTTCTACAGCCGGTACCTCATAGTTCCCAAGAAGGATGGAGGATTGCGTCCCATTTTAGATCTACGTCAGCTGAACCGCTCAGTCATGCGACTGAAGTTCAAGATGCTCACAATCAAACATGTCATGTCTCAAATCAGGTCCGAGGACTGGTTTGTCACGATAGATCTAAAGGACGCATACTTCCATGTCTTCCATGTTCAGTCACAGGAAGTTCCTGAGGTTTGCTTTCGGGGGTGAAGCTTACCAATATCGAGTTCTAGCCTAGCACTCTCACCCCGTACTTTCATAAAGTGTGTGGATGCGGCACTGGCCCCGCTGCGGCTTCAGGGCATCCGCATACTGAATTATATAGACGATTGGTTGATCCTAGCTCAATCAGAGCAAACGGCGGCTCGACATCGAGATGTCATTCTCGCCAACATGAAAGACCTGGGGTTAAGACTAAACGCCAAGAAAAGTGTGCTTTCTCCATTACAGAGGACCACTTATCTGGGCGTGGTGTGGGATTCGACCACGATGCAGGCACGTCTGTCCCCTGCTTGTATCGAGTCAATCCTCACAGTCAAGAGAGTGAAAGAAGGCCAGTCACTCACTGTCAAGCAGTTTCAGAGACTGCTGGATCTGAGGGCAGCTGCGTCCAACATGATACCTTTGGCCTGCTGTACATGAGACCCCTACAGTGGTGGCTCAAGACCAAGGGGTTCTCCCCGAGGGGAAAACCACTCCGCACTTTCAAGGTCACAAAACGATGCATACGTGCCTTAGACATATGAAGGAGACCTTGGTTCTTGTGTGGTCCTTGTGTGGTCCCAGGGCAAACTCCTCTTATTAAGAGCAGTGCACATTCCTGGGCATCTCAATGTGGGAGCAGACGTTCTGTCGAGACAGGGGCCAAGGCCCGGGGAATGGATGCTTCACCCCAAGGTGGTGAAGCAGATATAGAGAGTGTTTGGCCAAGCACAGGTGGACCTGTTTGCGACTATAGAGTCAGCTCAATGTCCCCTCTGGTTCTCTCTGACTCCTCCAGCTCCTCTGGGACTGGATGCTATGGTGCAGACTTGGCCGAGGCTTCGTCTGTACGCTTTTCCCCCTATCACTCTGCTCCTGGGAGTTCTGGCGAGAGTGCGCCGGGATGAGGTCAGTCTACTACTGGTAGTGCCGTTCTGGCCGGGCTGAGTATGGTTCTCAGACTTGATTTCTCTCCTCGACGGCACTCCAAGGGAGATTCCCGTCAGGAGAGATCTCCTCTCACAGGCGTGGGGTACTATCGTCCACCCTCGCCCAGAGTTGTGGAAGCTGTGGGTGTGGCCTCTGAGGGGGCACAGCTCATAGCTTCCGGTCTCTCAACCGAGGTTGATGAGACCATCCTCCAATCCAGAGCTCCCTCTACGAGGAAACTGTATGCCCTGAAGTGGAAGCTCTTCACTTCATGGTGCGGAGGTTGCCAGCTCGACCTAGCTAACCTAGTATTTCTGAAGGATCATGTGACAGTGAAGACTGGATACATTCAGTTTTGCATTTAAATAGAAAATAGTCATTTTAAAACTGAATATTTTTTCATAACATTACTTATTTTTGATAAAATAAATGCAGATCTGGAGAACATAAAACATAATTTTAGAAACGTTTAAAAATTGGTATAAAAAGTAAATACTCATATGTTGTTTTAAATCAATATGAAGACACCCCCCCCCCCACTCTCCGCTATACATTTCGACTTGTACAGACAGATTCTAAAAAGAGGTGTAAAAAAAATAAAATAAAACAGTTTAGTTACTGCATTTTCCCATTGAAAGGTAGTATTAGACATTTAGGAGACACTTTTTTGATCTACAGCTGCACTTGCAGGCAGTCCCTCTGGAACAGTTTGGGCTGAAGTACCTTTCTCATGGTCAAAAAGGTGAAAAGAAATCTCTATAACTTTTCCAGACCTTTCTCTACTGAGTTATCACTTCTGATAGCAGTTTAAGATATTTGTGCTTTCTGTTTCTCTCTTTTTGTCTATTCCTGGTGTCTTTCATGCATGCATAATTTGTTCTCGTTCAATATTTAAAGACCCAGTGAAATTAAAAATAAAGTTTTGTGGTTTATAGTCCACGTCTGTTCGCTTTGAGGCCATCAGTATGCTATTATACAACAGTTCCAGTCCTTTAATCTGATTGGCTGAGAGTGCTGACCTCAAAATTTCCTCCATCAGCAGATATCTTTGTGTTTGTCTTATGCAAATTCCCACTGCTGTATTACAAAACACTTGTGTATGACAAACACTGGCGTGTCCTGATAAAATTACAGTCATAAATCTGGCCTGCGCTGCTCTAATAATGACAACAGTAAGTGACTTCCATTCGTCTGAGCGCTGCTACACTTTTGTTAATTCATCAAGGTGAGATACCAGCCAAGACGTGTAAAACTGCTGGAGTTTGGAAACACAGTCATCTTACGAGAGCATTTGCTGACACCTGGCATTATGCATGCTCTATCCAGACTTTTTATATTAGAGAACGGGGATGTATCATGTTTTCTCATAACTGTCTTATACTACAGAAGTAACCAAATGCAAATTGTGTTGCGCATGATGGGAAATTGTCGTGCTTCTTCCTAGTGCAAATATCTACATGGTTTCAGCTGGTTATTAGCACATTTCTTTGTTTTACTTTCCAAACCAAAATCCTTCAAAAATTTCTGGTTATTTCAATGATTTAAAATACTTAAAAAAAAAAATACTTTTTGACCTATAAATATAATTCTGGTCAAAAGTTTGGAATAGATAAGGTATTGATTGATTGATTGATTGATTGATTGATTGATTGATTGATTGATTGATTGATTGATTGATTGATTGATTGATTGATTGATTGAATGACTGATTTATTTTAGAAAAAAAGTATAGTATGATTACCAAAGCTGCATTTATTAGATTTTTATTTATATTAAACAGTAGCCTATATAGTTACACTAATATTGTTAAACAATAACAGTAATATTGTTAAATATTATTATAATTAAAATATAATCCACCTGGATTATGCAACAGCAGCTATATATATATAGATAGATAGATAGATAGATAGATAGATAGATAGATAGATAGATAGATAGATAGATAGATAGATAGATAGATAGATAGATAGATAGATTTTTTTTTTACTTATTCCAAACTTTTAAATGATAATTTCTCACATTTTTTTTCACAAAATTATAAAGCCATGTGCAAGACATGTGTCTTTAGCAGCAAATAAGCATATTTGAATGATTTCTGAAGGATCATGAAAGTAAATTGAAATAAGTAATAAATGTAATACCTATTATATAGAATTATATGTAATTAATAATACATTTAATATAATTAAATATATATTTCAACAGAAAAACTGTCATTTAATAATGTTTACAATATTACTGTTTTTAAAGTGAGCATAAGAGACTTTCAAAAAACATTACAAAATTCTTAATTATTCATTTGACTGGTAGTGTACATAAAAGTATTGCTTAAATTAGATTTTATCTCTCTCAATGTTTGTTTAAAAGCCATATGTCTTTCATTGTTGTGTAAAACACAGGTAGAAAATATTAGTTTAATGCCCAATCTGCTCTTTTCCATACAGCGGTGGTCATTCACTTTTATTTCATGAAAACATGGTGATTGAACATTGTGCCGTTTGTTTTCTACTTTTCTGCAGAGATGGAAATGTGTGTGGTGGTTAAAATTGTCTCAGCATTAGGTATGTCTCCTATTCGTGTCACGGCAAGTAAGTGCCAAGTTTCACATCTGTGCTTCGAATGTGAGCAATTCTAATCAAATATATAACCTTTTTTAGTGTGCCAACCTTTTTGAGTCAAATCTCATATCCTGCCTGCATGAGCACCAGCTCATTTACATATTGATTTATGGCCAACAAGCACCTATAAAAGACTGACTCAATCTCATACCCCCCCCCCACCCCACCCTCCAAAGAAAAGTAGACAATACAGTACAGTGGTGTCCAGAATGCCCAGGGAGGTTTAACTATACCTTTTGTCCTCCAAAGCAGTTCCTGATGCTCAGAATCATTAGCTGCCCCAGCGGGGAGCTTACTTTAACCCTCTGAGCCCGACAAACGCGAATACGCGTTTTGGGGCAGATTTTCCAGGTAAGGCAGAAATGAGCTTGAATTACTCTGCCATTTTTGATCGTTCAGATAAGAGCAATACACCATTCGAATCTGTAAGGGGTCTTCTTTTATTTGTATACACTCATAATAACAACTAAACGTTGTGCTTTTGAAGAATAAAGAAAACAAACAGGGTGCGCTCTCTGTCTTCTCCGTCTCCGCGATCTGTTTTCAGAAATGCGTCACTAAAATGAACTGTAACTCAGCGAATACTCAACACAGAGACATGAGAGTTATCTCTATAGAAAGCTTCAAGTGTCTTCTTTCAAATGAAGTAAGTCATATCGAAAACAAATATTCTGTGATGAAGTAATCCGTATGAAACCAACACTATGTTCAGTCTGTCCCGTCTAACTCATTATTTTTAATGAGATCCCGCCCCCTCGCGTTCACATGCAAATAACCACGTGACCCGCGCGCGCGGAGCATAAACAAAGCGTCAGTGTCAGTGAGGAGTTCATCGCTGCTATACTGTTACTTTCTGGAAGAAGACGCGCTGAGTAAAGGCTGGATTTCCTCAAGAGTTTGATGAATAAGTAAGTAATGTTTATGTTTTGCATTAGTTAACGTGTTATTGTGACATAAACTTGAACACATTACTAGATGAGTTGTTCCCAAATTACAACACGATAAATGCTACGCATCTAAGAATGTTTAGACCATGTTTATTATTAGTAATATCTGTTCAAAAATATATTTTAATAGCGTGCTAAACGATAACAATTAGTTCTCAGATATAAATAATATATCTATATAAATATATATATATATATATATATATATATATATATTAGATGCTCCTGATATAAACATGCTCACAAATGTTTTTTCTCTTTTTTTGGTTGTTTGTATTTTATTGAATCAGAGATCTGCACCACAGATGAATCCTGCTGACTTTCAGTCTCTTCCAACTGTTTTCCTCTGAGAGCGCTGCACCAACATCAGAAGTTCAACAGTTTCTTCTTGAATCCATGGAAAGTAGCAGAAACACTTAAATAACAAATAAATATCAGGTATGATTTATCTGTTTCACTTGTTGAACAGAATCTGTTGCAGGAACGACTCAGTCTGTTCACATCTCTGTGGTTAGATCAGTGTGCACAATAATGTGTCTTTGACCTTCACTATGTATGTTTTGATTATACTGTGTTGTAAATAAAATACAAATCATTTAAAAAACCCATTTTTTCAGTCTCCTCACACTCTGTCTTACCTGTCACAGTCACACTGATGGGCCATTAGCAGCTTTAGGGGAGGGCCCTTTGTCTCTCAGGTGAGAATCACTTAATATTCAAGCCCATTACCACTCCCTCGCATACTGGCTTTAGATCACAAAACATGTCTTTAAACATTTAAATCAATGTATTGTTTTCTGTGAATGAGTAAGCTGAATAATCTTCACATAATTGTGAAGTAAATATTCTAGCCTACAAGATCTGGTTCTCAAAAGTCTTGAAAACAATTGTTCTGTATGTGTTTTATGGTCTTATTTCAGTGACTTCAAAATTTTAGTTTTTCACTAACCACGCATAAACGTTGTTTTCTCAAAAACACAATCATGTACACAAATGCTGCTAACATAACATTGTAGCCCAGTTTGTGCTGTTTACAGTGTTATTAGACTTTAGCCATTTCTATTTTTATAAGCAACTGAAAAAAGCACAAATGTCAGGGCATGTCGAAAGTTCTCCAGGCCCCCAAAACACCCTCAGGGCCCAGAGGGTTAAACAAACTAGGCTTTGTAGTGCAGGAGATCACTTTCTGGACTTGTTTTCATTTAACTGATCAAAGGCCAGTTATACCCGAGAAGAACAAACTTTCATAATCTGTGATTTTAACAATACTGATTCACTGTTTATTAATAGTTTAAAAAGTAGAAATGAAAAGATGTATCTTGAACTCTGGCATGGAAACTAGCATGTATAAACATTAATTAAGATATTTATAAATCAATTAGAATCTTTATACCTGTGTTTTGGAAAATGGGTGGATGGATGATTCGGCTGTGGTTGCCATCTTCTAATGAGACTGAGAAATTATTAACTTTTTCAAAAAATGTATTTATTCATTTATTTATTACATAATTATATAATCTATTCATAATTAAAATAAACAAATTTTGGAGTTTGACACTGAACACATTGCAACCAGGGCCACTTATATCAAAATCCTCCAAAATTTGTCTATATGAATCCTCGTTTTGTGCTTCTAATTCTAATTAACTGATGTTTTATTTTCGTCTCTTCACTGTGCTTCTGCATAACAATTAGCAGAAGCTAGAGGTTACGGTTTTAAATATGGATTTATTTATTTTTTCTTACACAAACGCAACAATTCGCTTCACAAGGCCTTTATTAGCCGCCATGTGGAGTACTTTTTATGATGGATTTATGTACTTTTATTGGACTTTCACTTTCACTTAAGCTTGGAAGAGCCAGGAGATTTTTTTAATATAACTCCAATTGTATTTGTCTAAAAGGCTTCTGGAGGGGATGTAGATTCGTAAGAGTGAGGAGGAAGTAGGAGGGTTCTGAACCTGTGGCTATACTGTACACAAACATCAATGTCTGGAACTTGATGTGAGCCACAACCGATAGCCAGTGCAGGGAGCTAAAGAGAGGTGTGAAGTGGGCCCTTTTGGGCTCATGGAAGACCAGTCGTGCCACTGCATTCTGAAACATTTGTCAAAGTTTGTTTGCGAATGATGGAAGTCCTGCTAGAAGAGCATTGCAATAGTCCAACCTAGAAATGACAAGGGCCTGGGCAAGAAGTTGTTCAGCATGCTCTGTTTGGAAGGGCCTGATTCTCCTGATGTTGTGCAATGCAAACATGAGTGATCGAGCTGTCTTTATAATATGGTCCTTGAAGATCAGTTGGTCACCAAAGAATAATTTTTGATGAACCTAGCAGGATGATGAAATCATGCTGTAGAGTCGGAGTGGCAGTACTGTTTCTAGCCCTTTTGTCTTCAGGTAAGTCAGAACTTTGGGAGAAGCTAGGATTCATACAAGGGTTAAGATTGTTTGAAGGAAGACATGCTAACATCGCTATTGAAGAACTGCTACACTACCATCTTCAATAAAATATTCTCCCCAATAAAATGTTGGTCAAGCATACTTAATTTTGTTTTTATTAGAGAAATCTATTACATTGGTGAGCCACCCAAAAAACTGCTCAGCAAAAATACAGTAAAGATGATGATACATGGGGCAACATTTTAGGTTAGAAGGGGTAGTACGCACTGGCCGGTCTAGACAGATATCGTCTTGACACGAAGTTAAAGTGGACTAATTGAAAGAGAACATCTGCACACTCACTTAAGCATAATAAATAGCCTATGTTTAAGTGAGTGTGCATTTGTTCTCTTTCAATTAGATCATATTTTTTCCTTCAACTTGCACCTCTATAGGCTCTAAAATACATAAGTAAAATGGTCGCCATGGCAACCACGAGGCGTTTCTGCAATGGCTCCATTTCTGAACATGTTTAGGGCCGCAAACTATACAAGTGTACCAAAGTTCATGCTTTTATGAAAAAGTGAACATATCACCTCAAATCTTGCACATATCACCAGGACTATTATACACCTAGGATGTCTTGAGGGTTAGTAAAACATGGGGTCATTTTTATATTTTTGGGTGAAATTGTCACGTGTTTGAGTTCCTGTTTGTCCATATTTGGTTTAGTTCCTGTTCTCATTAGTTAATCTTCGTTCATTATGATCACCTGTGTTAATTTATCATCTCATTTGCTCCTTTTGTTTGCCTGTCTTTATAAGCCTTCCGTTTCTGCCTATTCTTCGTCCTGGATTAATGTTTTTCTATGGAATATGTGTGTTGATGTTTATTAAAGACGCCTTTTCATCTACGTCTTCATCGTGCGCTTATTGCTACAGCCACATCCCTTTAAAGAACTATTCCTTTCCTTCAAAAATGTGATTAAATTAGTAACAAAACCATGAGAAAGGCACACACAAGTTCTGTTGTGGTGTTATAGGTTATATTTACATAGGCAACATTGAGCAATAAAATTAAATAAAAAAGTGTTGTGTCTAAAATTTAATGCAATATTAACTTTATTTATTAAATTATTCTATGAAATCAGTATCATATTTGAAGTTGTGCAGATATTGGGAAGCAAGCACTCTTGCTTGTGTGATATTGGTAAACTGTATCATATAATTAAAATATAAGACAAAACCCCATACAGGGGCATTTTTGCCCTCATATCTTGAATTTTAGGACATATAACATTCTAACAGACTACATAACACAGCCAGTCGTCGTCCTGCATGCAATGTAAGATGATGGTCTGGGGCGGGGCGAGTGAATTAAATGAGTTAATAATTTTAACACGTTATTTTTTTTCCCCCCAAAATTAATTGCACCATATTAACACAATAAATTGATAGCTCTAAGCTAAATATGTGATGTAAACGAACACACTTTTTAGCATTTTAAAGAGACATGTGGCGATTCAAGTTCCTGGACTGCATTGGTGTACATTTCCAGTAAAGTACGCCAGATTGTGGTAGTGCGCTGTGCAAATTGCATTTAGCACAAATTTTTGGCAGGTTTGCACCAATTTGCATAAACCCATGGGCGCTAAAACAATGCAGACAGGGAGAGCAAATACATGCTGCTTTGATCAAATGCGATTCATTCTTAGTGAATTCCCTCCTGTTACATTCTGTATTGACACCCACACAAGAAAGACCTCGGTTTTCTAAAGTTAAGCCAACAACCTCATTAGTGTGTTTAATCTCATACTCATAAAAACAGGTCTCTAAAACCAGACAAAAGGAACAAAAGAGAGGAAATGGATGAGATTAGTCTCCAGGTTGCAACATTCAGCCACGTTCAGAATTATTTCAGCTCGCTAACCAAATTCAAAATTGCATCACATAATACAGATCAGCCTGAAAATATACAAACGGAGGCTGATTTGTGCCACTCTTTCCTTACAGGCTGAGGGCCCGAACACTGGAGGCTGTGCCACTGCCAACCTCGCTCTTTTTCTGAGCTGTGGAACCTCAACACAGATAATGGCACGAACTGGCTGTCTTTCAGGAGAGCAGGGGAAAGTGGGCCACAGCCAACCCTGGGCTATGCAAATCCATCCTCTGTTTGATCTTGAAATCTAATCTCAATAAATTGAAACGTTTCTCTCTTGCTTGCTTTCATTATTTATTTCTTGCTCTTTTCATTATTTTCTCCTTTTCGCCTTTGCTCTGCCTTCTGCTGGCTGTGTCAGTCACATGAGAGGGCCTGTAGCACTGTGGGTTATGACCACAAGTTGTGATTCACAGTTGGACTCTCCTTTTCCACACTGAACAATGCTAACAAGCTTTTCTTTGGGGAACACAAGGTTCTGTTTCTATTCTGACATGTGCTTACATTAAACTCTTGCATGTGAAATGAAAGCAATTTGTGAAGTGAGCATCAGAATTTTTTTTTTTCCATTCAAAATCATGGCTTTGTAGCACAGGACTGCGGTCAGTCAAAATAACATAATAATAATTATATATATATATATATATATTCACGTTTTATAAATTAATTGATCATTGAAGTGTAAATAACAAATATTGTGAACAACTTTAACATAACAAACAAGTAAATAAATAAATTCTCATTTCATATATATATATTTAATTCTGATATCTAAATTCTGTTTACTGAAGTTTGTTGTTGTCACGCCCATGCATTGTTTTGTGATGGTTTTCCTCCCTCCCCCTGTGCTACCAGTTTTCCCTATTTACCAGTATGACCTAGTTTTCCCTTGTGTTCTCTAATGCCCATATTTGGGTTTGTTCCTGTTCCTAATGTGTTCATTGATCCCAGGTGTGTCTTGTGATCCCCTCTTAAGTGTTATCTCCACATCTCCTCGTTCCTCCCCTAAGCAGATTGTGACAGTTATTAAAGCTGAATTTAATTAAATTAATTTAAATGAGAAATGTTGCCTTGTTGCAATTACTAAAACCGAAACCGAAATGAAAACACACATAAATATAAATTTATTTCTTTTATAAGCTGCAAATTTATGTCATCGTTTAACAGTTTTATTTGCTTTTTCATTAGCTAAATTGCTGTCTGTTTAATTTGATAATTTGCCTGATAATCATTAGCCTAATAATCAAGTTCATACTGACCTGAAATTTTTAGCAAAAGGTCTACCTGCTAGTACTACTAACATCTTAACAGGCTTTAGGCTACTAAGCAGATCTATGAAATTTAATTTCAAACGCTTGACCCTAAAATGTATCCAATTAGCATATTAACCTTCCACTATTTGCATGTCTGAAGAGGTGTGCAGGAATTAGAGAGATACGCTTGTGTTATTTTAGCCCGACTGAAGGGTCTTTATAATGAGCGTGTGATTAAGAGGTGTGAGGCTGCTCTCCTGCCAAACTATCTGCAGAAACCTCAGTGAGGGTCAGCCGGGGAGGTGTTGAGTTACAGTCACAGGTGAAGGTAGGACAGTCTGCCAGGGGTGTTTGGAAGGCACGCTATTGAAACAAAATGCTGTACAGAAGCCAAGCAGGACAGGTAGGATGGCAGACACTGGGAAAAGAGCCAGTCTGTGCCACCTCAGATATTTTAGCCAATGGAGGAAAAAGTGTTTTAAAGGTTAAACAATAACACAAACTTGTGAGGGAAATCACCAATTCTGAAGTCTAAATTTGGTTTGTGAAACTGAGTTGCATCCAGACTTATTGTTAATTTGTAGTCTCTCTGTAGTTCTTTTGTTTCATTGGTTCCCTTGATTGAATCCCCAGGTGTGTCCAGTCTTCTTGTTAGCTTTGCTGTGTATACATAGCCCAGCGTTTCAGTCTGTCTTCGTCAGTTGTTTTCTTTGTATTTTGCAAAGATGCTGCATTCTTTGTCCCTGTATGAATTATTTTTGCTTGTGTCTTTTGAATAAAATTTGGCAGACTCTGGATCTGCTTCTCTTCTGCATCTGACTTTCAGACCATGGCAATTAATTTAAATAAAGCTGCATTAAAATACAAATATTAGATGGAAAAAAAAACAAAAAACGTACTACACAACTAAATGAAATAAAGTAAGTTTAAGTACTAAAATTACTGAAACTGGAAAAAAATGTATATGTTTCACCTTCAGTGTAAACAGATAAATTGCTTGTTGCTTTGGTTCCAGCTGGCCTCTTCTTTACGTTCAGTGACTTTCCTCTGACTGCCACCTTTTTGTCTCTCTATAGGGCTCAAGGCCATTATACTGCAAAGTTGGAAGGCTCAGCTTCTTGGCTTTCAGCTACGTATGAAAGAGTTCATCCATATTTAATACGATTTGCTTTCAACAACAATGGCACATGACATGTGCCCCCAGTTACGCTGTGTGTTTTTGCAGATCATTAGATTCAGAGATGTTGGAAGAGATTTAAAGATAGTTTAATGCACAAAATTCTGTTATGTCAGCAGACATTGATCCTAAAATTTTATGAAGTTGTGCTAGTAATATCTATAAATCAAATGAATGTGAATAAGCTGCATACATGCATATTTGCTTCAAAACTTCAGATAATTAAATAAGACAAATTGAGATTCTATCTATCTATCTATCTATCTATCTATCTATCTATCTATCTATCTATCTATCTATCTATCTATCTATCTATCTTATCTAATCTATCTATCATTAACATATCATGCAAAAGTCAAGGACAACATTTACAGCATTTTGCAATATTATTTAAATACATACTGCTCATTTGAACTTTTTTAATTTTTAAATTTGCATATTAAAAATTATTTCTGAAAGACCATGTGACACTGAAGTCTGCACAAGTAATGCTGAAAATTGAGTTGTTGTTTTTGTCACATGAATAAATTACATTTTAAAATGTATTTTAAATTATAACAATATTTCACAATATTACTGTTTTTACTGTGTTTTTAGTTAAATGCAATTTTGGTTAGCATAAGAGACTTGTTTTAAATATACAAAGTTTAGTTTGAAATTTGTGTAAAGGAATCTTTTTTATGATTGAACATAAACCACAGAGACTGACAGTCGAGCTGTGTGTCAGAGGTTTAGGTTTAGAGTCTGTTCACACAGCATGTGTTCTTGTGCTCCATATAACAAATGGCCTGTGCTGTTTCGAATCCATTAGTGCTGTTTATGACCGTTTCAACAAAAGAGTCGAAACTTTCAGTTATGAAAGCTCTCAATAATATGATGTACCTTCTGACATTTTTATGTGGACAACGGGACATTCAATTTCTCAGAATTTAATAGCATTTTTAGGAATATTTGTCAGCATTTTGTCTGTCATTCTGTTCTGCTAAACCAATTTGAGAAGAGTGCTTACTCAGGTGATTGACATTTAAAAGGCCACTTTCACAGCAGGCAGAACCCCTTTTAACACTACTTACGCTTTTAACATTTCTTTAACTTAACATTTCACTGGTCTTGTAAGTGTTCAGCAACATATATATATATATATATATATATATATATATACGTGTACCTGTACTCTTCTGCAGCTGTCTAAAGGGGGTTGGGTTTTCTTTCTGCAAACAAATCTAAAATTGTTGTTGGATTGAAATGGAAATGATTCCAGCTCCTGAGGGAATGTGGAACAGGACATCAGAAATGAGTGAGTCCACAGGAACACTGGTAATGAGTAGTGTGTGAGTGTGTGAGACCTGGTGTGCCGTATAATCCTCTCCCAGTCGAAGGACGAATTAAAATCCTAATTAATAGGGCTTCCTCTGCAACCAAAAACTAGTTTTGGCCAAAGTAGGTCAGGGTTGGCAAGAATCAAGCCAGTGAAGTTAAACAAATTCCTCCTTCCCACTAGAATGTTGAAAAGTCCTCAAGGTGGAGATCAGGCTGAATGGACAAAAGGCCCTTCTAAAGTGATTTTCCTTTTCCACTATAAAAAACGGGATAATTCCATCGAATAGAAAAAGTCTGTCATTATACCATTAAGTCAGTATGATTTATTTATTTAATACTTTTATCCTGCAAGATTACATTTAATCATTTAAAGTCACAGTAAAGACATTTATAACTTTACAATTTATATTTCAAATAAATGCTGTTCTTATAAACTTCTATTCATGTTATATTTATTTCTAAAACCTAAATACTTCAAATAATAATAATAATAATAATAATAAAGCTATTTTCTTTGAATAAAGAAAACATTAATGTCCACAAAAGTTGTCAACAAGAAATTGATACTTCTATTGCCTAAATTTATCAAAGCGACACTAAATGCATTTATAATGCGACAAACAATTATATTTCAAATAAATGCTGTTCTTTTAAACTTGTGTTCATATTAAATTTATTACAGAATCTTTGAAATTTAGGGTATTTTTAAAGGCAATTTTCTAGTAAGAAAATATTAATTTACAATAAAAATGTTCTGTCAACTATGCTACTGAAGAAATTAATACTTTTGAATTCTTCAAGGGTGCATTAAAATAATAAAAAGTGACAGTAATGACATTTACAACGGAAATGATCCCAGCTCCTGAGGCCCTCATTTTTTTTAGATTTTATTTCTATAATCTAAATAATAATAATAATAATAATAATAATAATGAAATTTATTTAATAATAAAATATTATATGTCCACAAATGTTCTGTCAACGTTGTTACTAAGATTGAATTGATCAAACAACAGGATACAGACATTTATGTTACAAAAAAAAACATTCTACAAAAACATGAAGCAGCACAACTAGGTGCTGCTATATTAGATAATAATATCCCAATATAACTTTATAGCACACAGACATTAACAGCAGAGTTAGCAAGGAAAAAGCCATTTAACACCACCACTTACTTTCATTAGAACATACTGTATCTAATAATGTATTTACATCAGACAGTACCCCAGGAGTAACTATAAGTAAAGTAAAGTAAAGTCGTGACGTATTGTCAAGTATGGTGACCCATACTCGAAATTGGTGCTCTGTGTTTAACCCATCCAAGTGCACACACAGCAGTGAGTAGTAGGGGTGGCACGGTTCGCGGAAAAAAACCGAACCGCATGGTTCTCCACACACGGTTCGGCACGCGCTAGGACCGCGGTTCAACTGAATTCTGACAACGCATGTGGTTTGTTATAAATAACACGTAAAACAAATAGGGTTCGGCTAATGTATGTTTCTGTTAATGGATGCGCATTCTGGCTTCCCAGTACATTATAACAACAGCGATGAGAAAAAAAAAAAAATAAGTGGACAAATCATTCACTCTTGTTCAATGCGAGTGCCGTATGCTGGAATATGAGCATTTATTCCGTCATCACCCGGGTGCTGATAGCGCGCGCACAGGTGAGACCTGAACAGCACACGTTGATATCGGTGTTTAGACTAAAGTCATGTAAGCTTTGCCAGCTCAAATATTTAAGAGCCAGAGGACGCGAGCTCGCGCGCGCAGTGAGAAGATTTGTGCGTGCGCTCATCAGAAGTGCACAAACCTGCGCCTCAGAACGCGCGCAAATATGAAGCTCTCTCTGAAGTATTGTGTTTTAATGGATAAATTCACACAAAATTCTGTCAAAATGCCCGTCTTGGTAAGTATCCTATAGCAGACATAGCCGGCTGGGCGTACAGTATCAGTGCTTTCTCTTAAAGTGACAGTTAATATTAAATAAACAGCAACAACAAAGAAATCACTCACTGCTCTTGATTGAATCGCTTTTGTAACTTTAATAAAGAGTAATCTTTAATTTATACAGCATACAGCAATGCTGTTTTACCTTTGATTACTTTAATCGTACTTCAATTTCTGTACCTAAAAAAAACCCTGAAAATCACTGATTATTTTATTTGTATCTTTACTCTATTGTATTTTTATTTGTGCTGTTGCTTGTAGTTAAAGGTCTGCTTTTATTTGTGTACACTCACAATGAAAACAAAACAGATTTTATATATATAACATGTAATAATATTTAGCATTTTCACATCAAAATAAAAGAAACTGAGCAAAGTATATGTCTTTTTTTCCCTGTTGTACCGAAATTGTATCGAACCGTGACCCCCGAACCGAGGTACGTACCGAACCGTGACATCTGTGTACCGTGCCACCCCTAGTGAGTAGTGAACAAATGCACACAACAAATGCACACACACACCGTGAACACACACCCGGAGCAGTGGGCAGCCATGCTGCAGCGCCCGGGGAGCAGTTGGGGGTTCGGTGCCTTGCTCAAGGGCACCTCAGTCGTGGTATTGAGGGTGGAGAGAGCGCTGGACATTCACTCCCCCCACCTACAATCCCTGCCGGCCCGAGACTCGAACCCGCAACCTTTGGATTACGAGTCCGACTCTCTAACCATTAGGCCACGACTTCCCCCTATAAATAGTTAGTGGAAGTATATGTGAGATATGTTGCTGCTTGCCTTGGTTGAAGTGTCACTTGTTCAGTTCTCCAGTGCTGTGGGTGTGTGTTACACTATGACTGATTATTTGCTCTTCTCCAGGGTTTGAGACCTGCTGATTTTCCCTACAACTCTACAAGGTAAGCCCCACGGTGTCGGATGCTTAATTGTCTTACTTTGTGAAGGTGAGAATCATTATCTGTGATGGATTGAACTGAACTTTCAAGGGCAAATTAAATGTCTGAGAAGGTGAATGTTTAATTCTTGCTCAGGGCAAAGCAGATATTAAGTATGTAGCAATGTCTGACCCCTGACCCCCTCATGTCAGGAGAAATGACAAATTATTCAGGGACTTATACTTAGAGCATGAGTTTTAACTGGTTTTGCAATGATTTGGTGATTAATCATTTGTAGTTGATGTGTTCAGTTGATGTTGCTGTTCAATATTTTTGAGATAACGGTGATACACTATTATTCAAAAAGTTGTATCGCCAGGAGGTGGCAGCAGGTGACTGTCTCTATGAGCGAGTAATATGAATCATTAAATGCTGTTTATACGTAAGTTTATCGATATTAACTTAGTATTATTCAATAAATAAACAATATGAAAACCAATTAACTTACAAGCTGCCTTCTTGTTACTCCAGTTGGTCATAAACAAAGCCGCCGTTGCATTGTCGAATGGAGGGGCTTTCATACTAGCTACAGATGAAAGCCGTTTCACACAAAATAAAGTTTTTTTTTTTATAATACTTTTTCCTTAATTGTTTATATGTCTTGATTGTTGAACTGTTTACTGTTGTATAAAAGCCATAAAACACTGTGATATTGCTTTAATATTATTTAATTTCGAGAACATTTAAATTCAAGATACATGTTATGCTAATAACTTTCAGCCTTCATATCGTTGCCCTATGCTATATTAATATATTTCCTTGTTTGTTGGCTTATGTGAGCTGCGTGACTATGAATAATGGCCTAATATAATTAATTTGAGATATAACTGGGCTTTTATGAACTGCATGACCAATCCGGGTGGGGATCATCTATAAATAATCATGCCACAATTCATGTTTATTTCTTCATTACCAGTGCTAATAGCATGCGGACATGACACATGAGCTTAACAGATATATGAGAGGAGGTGTAAATCATGCAGGATTTTGACCAAAGTGTCACTAGTTCAGTCTTATTGTGGCGAATAATATAAAGACCCTGATGATACATAATTGCGAGCAATAAGGTGATATGTTCAGGTCTCTTTTAAAATATCTGCATTACATATAATAGCCTTGAGGCTGACATGCCTCCTACATCATTCATTCAAATATAATTATTCTATAGGAAGTAATGGGTTTTTAGCCAACAATTGACTGACCAGGAGGCTGATATATTTTGCAGTCAACACTTCATGTGCTCTCCTAGCTCTCTTTGGGAACATTTAAAGCACTTTTGATAGAGTTCAGTTGAGCAGCCCAATTTGGTTACATGACCTTGTTCATTTCAACATAGGCTGGAGAAACGCAAAGACGATTTTCTGCTTGCATTTATTTAAGCATAAATGTACTGTGAAAAGTCATTCTAGTAAAAAATCTCCTCACTCAAAAGCCTTTCTTTAGAACTGTCAAGTGTCATGAATATGTTAATGAAACCTTCATGAAACCTTCCCTATGCCAAGCATCAAACGATACTTGCTATAAACACTTTATATGGCTCTTAAGAACCAAGTGCCATCATAGTACTGCAATTCATTTTTTTTCTGCTGATATTAATAGTTTAAATATTATAATTTGATTAATACATTAATGTCATATTTTATTATTTTTTTATATATATTTTTTTAATAGTACATAGCTTTTTAATCGATATAGCTGTAAATGTGTGTAGGTAATAATGCATTTTGTACCTGTGTAAATGCATATTGTTATCTGTACGGAAACACAAAAGTAACTCACATTATTCCCCACAAATGCCAATTTTCTCATTCCCTGGAACCCCGCATACCTTTTTTATCTTTCAAAATAACGAAGATTATTGATTGAGACAAATGCAGGCTGTAGTTAAAGAACCCAGTCACAAATAAAAGGCAAATTCAAGAGTGTAGATGAATTGTTAGCTTGTTCGTCATTGAACAATTAGTAACATTTACTGTGCGTATGTTTCTCATGTAAGGGAACATGATTTGTCGAAATGAATCATTTAGAAATGTCTAATGTTTTTAACATTCTGTGAATGACTGAAAAGTTGAAATATATAATCCAGCGAATGAATATCCACACATTTGGAAACATAATGCATGTCAATAGTAGGTGTAAATAGCGGCAATATTTTCCAAATTAATTGGGTCTAACAATTTAAGTATCTGATTTAATTTTTATGGTAATCATTCAGGAACTAAGAAAAAATTTATTCCATTACGGTTCATCTCTCTCTGCTTGGCGACTGAAATGTGTTTAACGATAGATTATAGGGAGGTAGTCTCAATTCCCACAAGTACTCAGCACTGACCTCCATTCTGGATCAATCTGGAGCGATTACTCTTAAAACTCTCGCTGAGAAATTAATTGCTGCAGGTCTTTAGAAATGGGAGAGGATGAGTGTGGTGCTGCTTAGTCTTAAAAAAAGTCTTAAATGTACCTTTATAAAAACCTGCAGAAACCCTTTACTTGTTGGTTGCACATTACATTTTTAGAATCATTAAATTTGAACTTTTCTAACCACTAAAACAAATCTATACAAAGAGTACCTTTCTCAGAACTTCACAATGTTTAAAACTATATTTTTAGAAATGTTTTTCTCATTTATTTATAAGACCCTTATTTGTCATTTGCCCATTAACACCATATTTTCTTTTTTTTTAAGTAGATAAAATAGAAATGGAATAGAGAGTGCTAGTGTTAGAGGGTCAAGTTTTTTTTTTTTTTTTTTTTTTTTATTCATCTTTTAAACAAATAAAACTAATGACTATGACAGAGTTTCAATGGTTTATTTTTATTTATTTGTTTTTTCACTAAATAAAAAGTTGATAGAATAGAAATAGAATCAAATGTTAGAGAAAAAAATATATAATTTATTTATTTACTTATTTATTTATTTGATAAATAAAAGGTAGGTAGAATAGAATAAAATAGAGAGTGCTAGTGGGTCAGTTATTTATTTATTTACTTATTTTTATTCTCAAAGCAATCCAGCTAATGAATATCCAGATACCCAGGTAGATAATGTATGTTAAGGATAGGTGCGAATGGCTGCAAGATTTGCCATACAAAGTTGGGTCTAATAACTTTAAGTACTTTTATTTTTTAATACAGGTTTTTTAGGTTTTCTTGTTTCAATATTGGATTACCGTGTTGCAATGCTCTCTCATAAAGATAATCATTCAGGAGCTCAGAAAAATGGATTCCATTTCGGTTCATCTCTCTCTCTCTGCTTGGTGGCTAAAATGTGTTTAAAGATAGATTAAAAGAGGGAGGCAGTCTCAATTCCCACCAGCACTCAGCACTGACCTCCATTCTGGATCAATCTGGAGCGATTACTCTTAAAACTCTCATTAATAAATTAATTGGAGCTGCAGGACTTTCGAAATGGGAGAGGATGAGTGCGGTGCCGCCCAATTGATTTTACACACTCTTAGCTTTAGGGCCTCGGGGGCCGACTTCTGTTCCACACAATGGCTTGTTCGGATTTGAGAGGTAGGAAAAAATACTGATAATGTGCCCTAATTGTCTACTTTTGCTTGAAATTATAGGTCACATCAGATCAGTTCTGCTCATGTGCTCAGCATGATAGCTCTTATTCACTCTTAGTGTCTCCGACCTGACAATAAAATAGGGTGCAATAAGCACCCTTGATGTCTGTAATAGATTTGATGGGAACAAGAGCAAAATAGCAGTGCAAGGTTTATTAGTTTCTTGTTGAGAGAGCCCTGTTTATAGTGGGGCAAGATAAGGATGGTGCTTCACTAATGTGAGCTGGCAGAAATGAGCTGTGTGGACACGCACACACTCGTACACACACCAGTTTGCTTGCAGCCCCTTGGCAGTCCGGTTTATTGATTGAGACAGATGCATTGTGTAGTTGAAGAACTCGCCCACATATAAAAAGCGAATTTAAGACTGTAGATGAATTGTTAGCTCAAGACAATTTTGCAGCGAGCTGATTGTCAGCACAGCATTTGTTTTCCTACCTGTCGTAACAAACTGTCGGACGCTGACAGGTATTGATACTCCCCTGCAGAAGGAGTGAAAACGGGTGGGCAGTGTGCTGTGATATCGACTCCTCAGAGCTCAAACTAACACGATGTGTGGTAGTTTTTACAAGGAGGAATTCTTTGATGTTCTGCCGATGACAAAATGGTGATCCACACTTCAGTAAGGCTGGTCCGGCTTACAGAAATTACTAACCTTGATCAATAAATAAAATTAGGTCTCCTTTTAGATCTGTACCATTTACTGTAACTTCTCTTTGAAACTTAAAAAAAATAAAATATTCAATGATGAATAGGTAGTGTAATGCTCAGAGATTATACTTAAAAGAGGCTGAAATTCTTTAAAAAAAAATTGTAAATAATCTTTAAAATAATAATTTTAGTATTTATATACAAAAACAAAATGCAGTACAGTTTTATTAATATTTGAAGAACACCCTCCAGTGCCATCGATCACATATGAAACTTTAGTTGTGCACAGTGCTTGAAGTGGGCCGGTACGCATCGGTATGCAGTACCAGCACTTCTATATTTTAGCCTTAGTACCTGCACTTTTACCGGCAGTTCTGACATGTTGCCGGTACTCAGAGTAAAATTGTCAGGGTCTGGGTGATTAGGCTATATGATCTCATATATGATTAGAAAATATATAGAAATTATGTAAATCACACTACCCAGGCGGAATCACCTCTCATCTCGACCAGTCACGTGAATGAACGCAAGCAGAGTCGGTCTACTTCATTGTGTGGTTAATAATAATTGATTATTACTAATTTCAACCAGTACTTTATAATGAAATTCATATCTTAAAATGAAAATAAGCAGGCTTTTGCAATCACATCATTTTAAACCATAAACTCCTGGAAAGTCCAATGATCCAGTAAAAGAATTCAAACAGTAATCGCTCAAAACAGTGCTAATGCAGAGAAAACACGGCCGATTTCATCAGCGATTATGTCCAGATGTCAGTAAAATTATTCTTTTCAGCGTGTATTTGACTTAAAAGCAAGAGTTTTTTGCTGATTATGCGGTGGTCAGAGATTTAGCAATTCTGAATGGATCCGTATATTAAAGGCAGGTTTTAGTGGTCTTTGGTCCTGTTTGGTATCGCAGCTTGACTTGTGCTAATTTGTATCGAAAAGTTTTATTCAATTATTGATTGATTGATTGATTGTGGCACTATACATACATTGTGGATGATTAAAACACACACACACACATATATATATATGATGTTAATGCATTTTTATATTAATTAATGCCATATTTGAAAATGCCAAACTGACTAATAATAATAATAAAATATGTTGCAAAAAAAAAATATTTTGCTGTTATTTGAGATGTTGATATTTTTCAAATCAAATGAAGTAACACCAAGAAAAGGTCAAAATATCGTGATATGGCAATTATTATTATTATTATTATATTATATATATATATTATTATTTGTGTAAATGCAAGTGCATTCCAATCACATTAAGTGGTCGTTATTTTTCTTTTTTTCAAATATTTTCTCATAGTAATGATGATGCATAAGACATGACAAATGGATGTCACAGTGCAAAAAAATAGTTTTTTTTCAATTGGTTCATCAGTTATACCATACTTTTAAATGGGCACAACAAGGATACGAAAGTTATCACAACATGATACAAAAAATGTTAGCACAACATGACCCATAATTCAAAGACTCAACAAACACAAGATACATCATACTGGGAATCTCCAGCAGAGTAGATGCTGTATTAATGTATGAAATTTTTAAATATACGTTATATAATATTAACGTTACCAAATGTATAATTGCTGTTTCAACCTTTTAGATGCCTGAAATATTAGAGCCCTAACGAGCCATGCACTTTGCTTGATTACTTTTTAAAGGGGTGAAGATGAAAGCCGTCCAAATGCTGGATAATTAAAGAGCTACAAGCCTTAATCAATTTGAATTGAATCGCGTCTTCAAACCAGTTCCACACATAATGCAGACATGTGAATCTCTTTGTTGCTGTTGACATCGTGACCAGCTTTTCCCGAGAACAAGATCTCAAACAATTTCAAGCTCAATGTGCAGCCAAGGGATGTGACATTTTACAGAATGTCATATCGACATGATATCACGCTCTTCCATTAATCTTCTAGCTGTAGCGATATGTGTCTTGATGACAAATGCTTATATCCACATCAATCATCCTGTCCTCAGAAACTAAACCTTATATATCATAAGTTCTCAGATTCTTTAAAAGCCATTCCCTAAAGTTAATAAATTCAAAGACGTCAATGAAATGATTAGAGAGAACATGAAAAATGCCCGTTTTTAGTCTTAGGACATGATTTTAGCTGACACAGTATGAATGCGGCATTAAATGGTGAAATGCTAATTGAACTCAGCAGTCCGTGCCGGTGACTGCTTAACATCCCTGCTCAAAGTGAACAGCTCTGATCAATTAGACCCATCAGACTGTGAGTTCAGGTTCAGGTTCACTTTATTTATACCCATAGGTAGACTAGGATTGCAGTGTTATGAGTTCTCACATCTTTCACATTTTGCAAACACCACAAACATTACACAACATATATGATAAAGTGCTATAAAAGCACTTTATGTGAATCTCATTGTTCACATAAAGTGGTGATGTTTGTGGATGACAGCAGTGGTTTTTGGTTTGCCTGAGGTCTGAAGGAACATTGTGAGGGCTTCCTGTGGGTATAGATGCTGTGAATGTTTTTTTTTGTTTGTTTTTGTTTTTATGGAAAAAAAAATATTTATATTCATCTTGAGGAAAAGGACAAAGCTCTTCACAAACTTTTTCAAAGTACATTTTTCAAAGTATCCTAGTTGTCAGAAGATATTTTAATTTATTACTGTCTTCCTGGCAGATGTACAATGAAATGCTCTCTAAATTTAATTAATGTTTGACTTGAGTTATTATTTAGTCAATAATAAAAGCAATGCATATGCAGCAATTCATGTGAAGTCCAAGCCAGTCAGGTAATTGTTATCAACTATATCACCAACTTTATATCTCATTGTGCAGTTTTACTTTAAATTCTGACTGACTTATATATTTCCCACAGGGAACTTATATCTCACAATTTTGAGTTTATTTCTTATAAATGTCAGTTTATATCCTAAATTGCAACATTAGTTGCATAAAGTTACTGGTATGATTATATATCTAATTGTGACTATTTCTTGTAACTTTGAATTTATATCTGACATAATGAATTTACCACAATTTTAGATCTTATATTGCAACTATTATAACTGCAACCTTTTTTCACAGTTGCAAGTTAATTTCTTGTAATAATTGCAGTTTGTATTGTTTTTGTAACAATGAGCTTGTTACATAAAGTAAATTTATATCTTACCATTGCAATTTAATTTCATAATTATGACTTTATTGTGACACGTAAAAGTCACTATTACAAGAAAGAGTAACTTTATACAGTATCTCCAAGTGCACCCAATATGTTTATATGTTTGATATGCATGATGCATATGTTTGCATCATAGCTATAATAGTTGTGCATTTTTAACATCTTCATTTCCTATCTTTCTCAAGTGAACCACATTTCAGCTGTCATGTTAAAACTGACCAACCTTTGATACTACAGTACTTACAACTGCTTGTTGTCACAGCTTAAGTGGAGACTTTCATTCTGATTTAGGGAGGGTTAAGTGCTCTTACTAACTACATTCAATGAGGATCTTTCTGGGTTTTAGAATGGATTTGTTTTTTTTTTGTTTGTTTTTTTTGTGACATTTTGAGAACACAGTGAAGTGACAGGCAGAAATGTATGAGGTAAGTTGGAACTTCTCCTTCAGTGTCAACACACAGTCCTGTCTGATGTCACTTAGTCATTTTTGGCTTTTAAAAGTCTATGCCTTATTGCTTTGTCATTTGAGTGATTCCGATGGAACAACCATTAGTTTACACCAGGTTTGTCTAGACATGTCTTCTCAGCAAACAAACTGCAGTCATTTTCCCCTTTTTCGAGTTTATTGTCATTCTTCATGTTGCAAGCTGAGACTAGAAAAAAAAAAAATAAATAAAAATAAATAAATATATATATATATATATATATATATATATATATATATATATACAGGTGCTGGTCATAAAATTAGAATATCATGAAAAAGTTGATTTATTTCAGTAATACCATTCAAAAAGTGAAACTTGTATATTAGATTCATTCATTACACACAGACTGATATATTTCAAATGTTTATTTCCTTTAATTTTGATGATTATAACTGACAACTAATGAAAGTCCCAAATACAGTATCTCAGAAAATTAGAATATCAATTAAGACAAATGCAAAAAAAATGATTTTTAGAAATGTTGGCCAACTGAAAAGCATGAGCATGTACAGCACTCAATATTTAGTTGGGGCTCCTTTGGCCTGGATTACTGCAGCAATGCGGCGTGGCATGGAGTAGATCAGTCTGTGGCACTGCTCAGGTGTTATGAGAGCCCATGTTGCTCTGATAGTGGCCTTCAGCTCTTCTGAATTGTTGGGTCTGGCGTATTGCATCTTCATCTTCACAATACCCCATAGGTTTTCTATGGGGTTAAGGTCAGGCGAGTTTGCTGGCCAATCAAGAACAGGGATACCATGGTCCTTAAACCAGGTACTGGTAGCTTTGGCAGTGTGTGCAGGTGCCAAGTCCTGTTGGAAAATGAAATCTGCATCTCCATAAAGTTGGTCAGCAGCAGGAAGCATGAAGTGCTCTAAAACGTCCTGGTAGACGGCTGCGTTGACCTTGGACCTCAGAAAACACAATGGACCAACACCAGCAGATGACATGGCACCCCAAACCATCAATGACTGTGGAAACTTTACACTGGACCTCAAGCAACGTGGATTATGTGCCTCTCCTCTCTTCCTCCAGACTCTGGGACCTTGATTTCCAAAGGAAATGCAAAATTGACTTTCATCAGAGAACATAACTTTGGACCACTCAGCAGCAGTCCAGTCAAGACGCTTCTGACGCTGTCTCTTGTTCAAGAGTGGCTTGACCAAGGAATGCGACAGCTGAAACCCATGTCTTGCATACGTCTGTGCGTGGTGGTTCTTGAAGCACTGACTCATGCTGCAGTCCACTGTTTGTGAATCTCCCCCACATTTTTGAATGGGTTTTGTTTCACAATCCTCTCCAGGGTGCGGTTATCCCTATTGCTTGTATACTTTTTTCTACCACATCTTGTCCTTCCCTTCGCCTCTCTATTAATATGCTTGGACACAGCTCTGTGAACAGCCAGTCTCTTTAGCAATGACCTTTTATGTCTTGCCCTCCTTGTGCAAGGTGTCAATGATCGTCTTTTGGACAACTGTCAAGTCAGCAGTCTTCCCCATGATTGTGTAGCCTACAGAACTAGACTGAGAGACCATTTAAAGGCTTTTGCAGGTGTTTTGAGTTAATTAGCTGATTAGAGTGTGGCACCAGGGGTCTTCAATATTGAACATTTTCACAATATTCTAATTTTCTGAGATACTGTATTTGGGACTTTCATTAGTTGTCAGTTATAATCATCAAAATTAAAGGAAATAAACATTTGAAATATATCAGTCTGTGTGTAATGAATGAATCTAATATACAAGTTTCACTTTTTGAATGGTAATACTGAAATAAATCAACTTTTTCATGATATTCTAATTTTATGACCAGCACCTGTATATGCACTGTAAAAAAAAAATCAAATTAACAAAATGTTGAAAGGGCACACATATTTAAGTTGAGCTAATTTTATTGCTTGGTCTTAGTTGAGAGGACATATTACATGGTCTTAGTTGAGAGGACATATTACATTGTCTCCACAAATATATTTGAAAAACATTGAATGAATGGTTATTTTCAAATCCAGTCAACAATTAGCTATGCTAATGTTGCCTAAACTAATAAAAACATGTGCAAGTGCACTATATAACTTCAGTAAAGGTTGAGCCAACTACAAAATAACTATTCAGTCAACACTTTGAAGTCAGAAATTCACTGAACGTAAAATTTCTGTGGAACTAGTTACTAAATAATAATTAGTTGAAACCACTTAAATTTTTTTAAAGTGTATATATATATATATATATATATATATATATATACAGTGGTGTGAAAAAGTGTTGGCCCCCTTCCTGATTTATTTTTTTATTTTTGCATGTTTGTCACACTTTAATGTTTCAGATCATCAAACAAATTTAAATATTAATCAAAGATAACACAAGTAAACACAACATGCAGTTTTTCAATGAAGTTTTGTATTATGAGGGGAAAACAAAATCCAAACCCACATGGCCCTGTGTGAAAAAGTGCTTGGCCCCTAAACCTAATAAGTGGTTGGGCCACCCTTAGCAGAAACAACTGCAATCAAACGTTTGCGATAACTTGCAATGAGTCTGTTACAGCGCTGTGGAGGAATCTTGGCAGAATTGTTGTAATTCAGCCACATTGGAGGGTTTGAGAGCATGAACCACCTTTTTAAGGTCATGCCACAGCATCTCAATAGCATTCAGGTCAGGACTTTGACTAGGCCACTCCAAAATCTTCATTTTGTTTTTCTTCAACCATTCAGAGGTGGATTTGCTGGTGTGTTTTGAATCATTGTCCTGCTGCAGAACCCAAGTTCGCTTCAGCTTGAGGTCACGAACAGATGGCCGGACATTGTTCTTCAGTTTTCATGTTTCCATTTATCACAGCAAGTCTTCCAGGTCCTGAAGCAGCAAAACAGCCCCAGACCATCACACTACCACCACCATATTTTACTGTTGGTATGATGTTCTTTTTCTGAAATGCTGTGTTACTTTTATGCCAGATGTAATGGGACACACACCTTCCAAAAAGTTCAACTTTTGTCTCGTCAGTCCACAGAGTATTTTCCCAAAAGTCTTGGGGATCATCAGGATGTTTTCTGGCAAAACTGAGACGAGCCTTTATGTTCTTTTTGCTCAGCAGCGGTGTTCGTCTTGGAACCCTGCCATGCAGGCTATTTTTGCCCAGTCTATTTCTAATGGTGGAGTCATGAACACTGACCTTAACTGAGGCAAGTGAGGCCTGCAGTTCTTTAGATGTTATTGTGGGGTCTTTTGTGACCTCTTGGATAAGTCGTCGCTGCGCTCTTTGGGTAATTTTGGTCAGCCGGCCACTCCTGGGAAGGTTCACCACTGTTCCATGTTTTCGCCATTTGTAGATAATGGCTCTCACTGTGGTTCGCTGGAGTCCCAAAGCTTTAGAAATGGCTTTATAACCTTTTCCAGACTGATAGATCTCAGTTACTTTCTTTCTCATTTGTTCTTGAATTTCTTTGGATTTCAACATGATGTGTAGCTTTTGAGGATCATTTGGTCTGCTTAACTTTGTCAGGCAGGTCCTATTTAAGTGATTTCTTGATTGCGAACAGGAGTGGAAGTAATCAGGCCTGGGTGTGGCTAGAGAAACTGAACTTAGGTGTGATAAACCACAGATATGTTTTAACAGTTTTAACACTTTTTCACACAGGGCCATGTGGGTTTAGAAATTGTTTTCCCTTCATAAAAAATCCTTAATTTAAAAACTGCATGTTGTGTTTACTTGTGTTATTTTTGATTAATATTTAAATTTGTTTGATGATCTGAAACATTAAAGTGTGACAAACATGCAATAAAATAAAAAATCAGGAAGGGGACCAACACTTTTTCCCACCACTGTATATATATATAGGTATATCTTGAACTGCGGTGCAACATTAAGGATGTCTGGCTCTAGCCAACAAAATGCACAATAGTAAAGAATAAAAACTAAAGCAATACATAACACCCAGCACAGGCAATTTCCTACACCACTAGTAGCATCATAGTGTGTTGCAAAAATAGTTGTGTCCAATAAGGTTTCCCAAACATCTACATCTACATCTGCTGTAGGTTGACAAACAGGTCGTCCCACCTCCACACTCACGTCATTGGCTGAGGTCGGCAGAGAGCTGCCTACCAAACTTTTTATTGGCTAATACTATATATATACATATATATATATATATATATATATATATATATATATATATATATATATATATATATATATATACGCACAGTCTGAAATTTGATATTAGAGTAGGTTTGGGTGGGGGTGGATAGGCCATTTATAGGTTGTCAGATGGAATTACTGAGTTGTCTGTCACACATACACACACCAAAAAAAAATAAAAAAAATAATATATATATATATATATATATATATATATATATATATATATATACATATATATATATATACATATATATATATATATATATATATATATATATGACCATTACTCTGATCTCACAATATTTTGTTTTTAATAAGGATTTTATGATATCAACATTTTTGATGCCACAAAAACATAATTTTCATAATTCTTGTCACCACTGTCAATATCACTAAAAAACTAATACAAGCCTACAAAAGGAGGGGGAAATAGTTAACTCAAGCTCACTGAAGTGATTAAATAAGGATAAGAAGCTAATTAAAACCAATAGGACAAAAAACAAAAAACTACAATAAATAAGAAACACTACATTGTATAAATTAATCAAAAACACTGCTAGGTCTTCACTGTGTAATATATATTTTGCTGATGCATGCAATGACACTTAGTTTCAAACGTTAAGGTTGCTCATTTTTGTATTCTATTAGGCAGACCACACAAATATGCGATTAAACGAGCAATATGGATTAAAACATAGCAATGTGGATTAAAAGAGCATTCACTTATCTTAGATGTTGATTTCAGCTGTTCTGAAGTGCGCTGCAAACTGCTACATGCCAGGTATTTGAATATTGAGCAGTGAGCTTATTGGTTACTGATACAGGAGAAAACCAATCAACTGTGCCATGTGATAATGATGTAATTAGATCAGATTGATTTAGACCTATTGGACTGTGACAGTTTTATGCCAGAATATATATATATATATATATATATATATATATGTGTGTGTATGTACATATTACAGCGTGTGCATATAGCATTGTTGTTTGCATTCCAACGGCTTAAAATCACTTGTTTTTAATGCAATGCTTAAAAATGTGTGTTAATGGAACATGTTGACCACGGAGCACAGCAACCACGATAAAGACGATAGTCTAAAATTTCTACCAGTTTACAAATTTCTAGCAGTTAATTGTGTGTACCATTATATCACCCATCCCTAATTGCAACCTATCCAGGGGCAGCAGAGTTACCCTAAAGCATGATGCTCTTTTTTTCTCTACCCATTCTGTAATATTATGTGTGTTTTAAAAACAGTTCAACTTTGGCTTCATCTGTCTCCAGAATATTTTGCCAGTAGTGCTCTGGAATAGCCATGGTCTTTAGTGTACTTCAGACATTTATTATATTTTATTTATTTATTTTTGAAAGCAGTAGCTTCCATAGTTTTCACCCATAAGCACCATTCAGAGTATTTTATTCATAGGCACGTCAGCTGATGTTCTTTAGGAATAAGTCCTTTGCTGACACTGTACAACTATTCATAAAATCACTGAGAATTCTGCTGTACATTTGCAGTCATATTACTGGACACCCACTCCTACCGAGAGAGTAGCAATAACAGTGCTAAAGTTTCTCTGATTATAGACTACACCTCCAATCTCATTGTGTTTCTAGGACTCTAGGTTAGCTGACTCCTGACTCCAATTAGTGTTTGGAGGAGGCATTAGCCTAGGGATTCACAAACATTTGAGAATGAGTTCAAATTTTTGCAGCAATCCAAGGGTTCATATACTTTTTTTTTCTCTCCCCCAGCAACTCTATTCCAGAGCATACCATGTAATTAGATTGCTAAAAGGGGCAGTAAATGAAAACTGTTTTTTATTTTTCTTATTCTTCTTGTTCAATGACTCAAACATAAAATATACAATATGCCAATGATGCACATGCTAGAGGAGACCATGTTCAAGTAATGAGAGCACAATTGATGTTGTCTAGAATTTTATAGATAATCCTAATCTGTCATTAACACAGATGGACCATTAGAGAAATAATTGTTTTAAGCTACACATAATATTGGAATGTTGTTGATTTTAGATAAGACAAAATATAAAGTATTTAGTTTTAAGAGTGCTAAGCAGTAATTAAGATAGATTTACTGATTTACTGTTTAACAATACAATGTCACCGACATATCTGAGCCTCATTTTCCTTTCTCCACAGTGTTTCAAAGCCTAGATGAGATTCAAGAAGTGACAGATGTTCCATATAGTGATGTTCATCTAAGTAAAAAAAAAAAGAAAAAAAAAAGAACTGTAGGGCAAGGACGTGGTTCTGTCTATCAGCTGTTATTTGGATGGAGATCTAAATGCAAGGTTTGGAGTTTAAGTGGACTAAGGGTGGGTTTACACAACATTGTTTTCAACCAAAAACTGAAAACTTTGTATGTGTTTTGGTTGTTCATTTACATGACAATGACGTTTGGGGGCCTGAAAGTGCAAACTTTTGAAAACGGTTTCAAAGTGTACATTTTTGAAAACATCATTATTGACTTGTGTTTTTGTGTAAAACACAAAAGTGCAAATTTGTGAAAATGGTGAGGTCATGCGCATGTGTATTGCTGTCAGTCCTGTGTCTTGTTTTCCCCTCCTCTCGTGTCTCTATTTGACCTTCCTCGTTCCTGTGATCATTAGTTAATTAGTCCCGAGCCCCGTTTGATTAGTCCTCACCTGTTCCTTGTTGATTTCCCCATGTTTATAAGCTCTGTGTTTCCCTGCCTCTGGGTCCGGTCTGACCGTCGTCTATGTTCGTCTCTCCCAAAGCTCCTCGTATTTTGATGTGAAATTCAATAAAGGATTGAATTGAGAATCTCCTTGCTCCTTGTGTCCCGAGAGGGTTCTGACAACTGCGTTCAGCCTATAGGAATGCGTACGTGTGTAGATGCATAGTGTTTCTTTACAAAGTGATATTGCCAACTACTGGCCTGACATGCATAGTACAGGTTTATTTGCCATTTTCATGGATTTGTGTGGAGATAATTTTGATATTGACATCTGTGTGAAATTTAGCAAGAACTAAAAATACATTGTTGTCATTTAAATGAACCCTAAATGATTGGAGAACTTTGTCATACATCACCAGAGAAAAGTCATTGGACGACCGAGTTATGATATTTTGATCTAAAATTATGACGTCAATTTTATTTATTAATTTATTTATGAATGAAACATACACATTGATGAGTTGTTCACAAAAAGAATCACATTTGAAAAATCAATGGGTTGCATTTTCATTTTATGTCAACTCTAAGGCCAAATAATTTTTGAGGTCAGTAGATTAGAACAAGCAGCAGCTTCAACTTCAAATCATATTAATGTTGATTTATATTAATTTATTTTTTATGACTTAAACCAAGAAAGTTTAAACTCAAGTTTGGGTCAATTCTCATTCACTATTCACTGAATTCCGATCAAAGTGCATCAGTACAGTTTTAGATTCAGGGTCGTGTGCTCAGAAGGGTTTGATCTCAATCAGTGGTGTAATATCTTAGGATCTAACAGTAGGAGCTCGCTGCTATCCTGAGAATATATTGTGTCTGTACTCCCATCACAGCCGTGAATGAAATACTCACCGTGACCTTGACGAGATTCTTATCGGTAAGCTGTTTTATCAGGCCAATTCTGCTGCGGTGTGAGTCTTCAGTGCAGGGATCATTCACCATATTCTGCCTCAACAAAATGAAGAAATCAAGGTAATGTTGATAAGATCAGCATATCAAGGAATGGGCATAAGCCAAGGTTAGAGTAGAGTTTTCTTTTTTTGTTTGTTTTGTTTTTTTGATCCTGCCAAATTTAGTAGTTAGTGGCCTAACTTGCTAAGCTAAACTTTAAACAAAAAGAGGTCTTTGCATGGTACTGTATATATTATATGGATATATTCAGTATGGATTAAACCCATGTATGTGTTGCTTTTGTGTTTGTGTGTTTCAGTGTTCAACACTAAAGGTATCTGAAATACAAAGGAAAATGAACAGTCATAAACGGATCCTCTCAAATAAGCCAAAGCTTCAGTTTAGCTGTATCACTGTAGAGGATTAAAAATCCAATCTGAATAATTTGATCCCAAAATTAAAATGACCTAAACAATAAAACAAACAAGCTTTTGTGGAGTAAATTGGATTTTCAAGCAGACAAAAAAGGTATTATCTGTGGATTTGTGGACCATTTATTTTTATATGAAATTCAGTTAAATACCGGCCTTTTGCCAGCACTATTGTGAATTATGAGGAGCTAAATAGTTAGAGATTTTTTCTAGCACTTCCTTCAAAATAAGAAAATAAGGCTCATTGTTTCTTTGGGTTGCTGAGCAACATTTTCACTATTCATAGAACTGAGTGTAGCATTGCAAATGATTTTGAAGAGGAACATAAAGAATAATGCATGCTCTTGCTTCTCAGAATTCTGTGTTCCAGGAAGAGCTTTGTAAGCCCTTCATACCCTGCTTTGTCTCCAAAAACCATGCAACTCACTTTGGCTTTTGTGGTAGTCAGAAAATTTTGCTCATTAATGTAATTCATGTCAACAGAGTTGGGTCAATTTACACCAGACACCTTTTATCGCAAACAACTGACGGTAAAGTATTAGTAGAGACAGTCTTTGCTGTCCAAGTGACTTGCCTAGGGAGGAGATGGGAGATCTTTGTAAATCCTGTTTCATGCTTGATGTGTCTGAGAGCAAGGGTGTGTGTGCGTGTATGCCAAAAGTGACATTATCGCGATACTTTCTGCAACTTGTATTGTCTCTGCAAGGTTCTGTTACACCTACATACTTTTATCTTTTTTTTTCTTTCTCCAGTTCGGACCCATTACATGGTTTTTTATTGAAGACTTGATTTGGCTGTTTTGTTAAAGAGATAGTTCAGCCAAAAATGAAAATTACCTTTTGATTTACTCACCCTCAAGCCATCCTAGGTGTATATGTCTTTCTTCTTTCAGATGAATATAGTCGGAATTATATTACAAATGTCCTGGCTCTTCCAAGCTCTATATGGCAGTCAATGGTGGTCGAGGAATTAAAGCAAAATAAATTGTACCCATCCATTATAAAAACAGCTCCGTACAACCCGGGGGATTAATAAAAGCCTTCTGAAGTGAATTTGAAGCTTATAAAGTGAGTTTTATAATGCATAATCTCTAGGTTCCGCTAACTGTCGTACACTCATTCCTGAGAGAGTGACGTTCCAGCGGATGACGTAGGACGTAGGCGTAGCATAGGCTCTGATGAGAATACGCTAGTCTCTTGAGAACCACGTTTTGCTTACAGCAAAGGAAAACCTTTGCCAAGTCTTCTCTTGGCTTATATCGAAATCCTTAAAAATTCTTACAAATTTCTTACAAATCCTTGTTTTGTACTTCTAATTCATGACACGTTTTGTTTTGCTCTCTCTTGCTTCTGCGTTCGTCACTTCCTACGTCATCTGCTGGAACAACACTCTCTTGTGAACATGCATACAGTTAGTGGAAGCTAGAGATTACAGTTTTAAATATGGATATTTTTCTTACACAAAAATATAATTCACTTCAGAAGGCCTATTGACGGCTCAAAGGGGTTTGACTGACCAAATAAGAAAATAAAAACAAAGAAATCCCATCAGATGGACAAACATTAATAAAACAGCAATGACATGGACAAAGTCTTCCAGGTTTTAAATATTTTGGCAGTTACACTTTGGCAGTGTTTAGTAATGTGCATAATTATTTGTCTCATACTGTACATGGTATAAATGAGAGCTTCACAAATTCAGAAGCATGATTTTTACATGGCGATTCATATTATGGATATTCAAAGTAAAACAATATTACACACGATATATATTTTTTTAAAAAGGAAAAATGAAAATAATTAGGGAGAATAATTCTGAATAATTTACTGCCATTAATAAGTTGTAATAATGTAATACATAAAAAGTAACTAATCTGATTATGAGTATTTTAAATGTAATGCAATCTAATTACAAGTACTCATTTTTTTGTAATCTGGTAACATAATAAATATTACATGTAATCAGTTACTATACAGTTGTTCATAGAAAGAGTATTTATACAAAAGGTGTGTGTAACTTTATATAATTATAATGCCACACCAGCACAGGGAGCCCTTGCCCAAGTACTGACTGCTTCCACTCCCTCTGCTTCCTCTATGGTGACTTCCTGTTTGGCAGCCATATAAAGAGGGCCATGCCAAATAGGCCTTTGTGAAGTCTTGTTCCACTGTTAGTGGACGCTACTGAGCGTTTTCCTTGTCTTGTTTTTGCCTTGCCTGTTTTTTGGACTGTTCTCTTGTTTTATGATTATTTGCTGCCTGCCTTGACCATTGCCTGTGTTTTGGATTACTATTTTGCCTTGTCCTGGATATTGTTGTTTGCTGGTGTTCGACCCTGTCTGCCTTGACCACGATCTGTACAATAAAGCTTGTAATTGGATCTTATCCCTGTTGTCACGCTCCAGTCCTTTTTTACAATAATGTTTTCATATGATCTACTTACACCTCAGTACATTTTTGTTTAAATGTGGGATTAGGAGTGTAGGATAGTTACGTCTTCCCATGATACTGGGTTGTCAATTACCATACTGTCAATTACAGTTACTGGACTGGTAGTGGGTCATCCCGTGCCAACCCATTTACTGACATTTCTGACAAATGTTTCTATTCCCACCTTTTGAGAACCATAAAGCAGTGTCCAAAAAGCATACTTTTGGCATCATACATTTCAGCAGGACACATTTGTACCCACAGGATGGGGTGTAACCTGAAATGATTTAGTCTATATTAGTATTCTGTTTCATCTACAGCCAAGAAGGAGCTGGGTGGAGGGGGGCAGATGGAGTGTGTGTGTGTGTGTGTGTGTGTGTGTGTGTGTGTGAGAGAGAGAGAGAGAGAGAGAGAGAGAGAGAGAGTCTTAGACCGCTCTCTCTTTGGTTCACTGCACCAGTGGTGGATGGTGTCAGACATCTCCAGCTGGAATGACCGTCTGCCGCCCCTCCGTCCTGGGAAGCAAAGCTCCTTCCAAGCGTCTGAGAGCCAGATGTTGTCACCCCAAAATCACACTAAAAGACTAGTACACAAACTTACGCTGACACACTTACATAGACAGCAGCAGCAAATAACTACATTCCCAACACTATTTGGCCATTAGAGGCTCGTAGTTTCCATCGTCTCCATATTTCATTTCCTGCTGTGAATCTGAAAGCACATCCCCAGAGGATTCCTAGCTGTCATGCTGTCACAAGCACTAGCCCAGACCAGTATGTGAGAAAAACCATTGATGTTTACCAGGCCTCTCACACACATCTTTCCCATGGCTGGCATCTTGCTCGACGTTCTTGTCAGTTTTCTGTTGCTTTCACGACAATGTTCTGAAATTGTCTGTCGGTTCTTGCTTCCAGGTGTAATGCTGGCGTGGATGGATGACGAGAGAACAGTTTTAGAAAATGTTATTTTTGTTATTTTAGACAGTTCAAAAATTTGCAATGCCCAGCCCTCTTGACAAATTAATTTCCATGATCTTTTCAGTTCTTTGTCATTTATGATAGCATTTTAATACCATATTAAATAAAAATGAAAAATACAAATGACAAGAATACACAAATTTGTTCTGGTAATTTTGACGTTAATAACTTGAATCTCACAATGTAATGACTTTATTTTCATAATTTTGACTTTATTTTTCAGAATATATTGAGTTTGATCTCGCCATGCTATGACCTTATTTTATAATTTTGACTTCATTCTCAAAATATTATAATTTTATTTTTTGCAATTCGTGACACTAAAATTTGTGAATCAAATAGACTGATTCATTAAATTAAATTGGTTCAAAATAACGTTTAGCTCTGAAATGACTGAATTTCCTTGACTTCTCAATGACCTTTCCAGTCATTTTTAAAAATCATTCCATTTTAGATAACTCGCTAACAAAATCATTAGGACCGATTTGCAAAGCAGTCCTATTCCTTAAAAAAAAAAAAAGATGTAAAAGAATCATTTTCTCAGAGCGTTTACTTTTACATTGAATGATTCCAAATAATGAATTTCCATTAATTTTACAGTCAGTATAAATAAGTAATTTTAAGGTCATTCAATAAATTGATTCAAACAAACCAATAAAAAGAATAATTGACTAAGAATTAATTTATTTTTCAGGGCATGTTAATTAAGATTTTCTAAAAATGATTCACTTTCAGAATGAGTCACTAATAGGGCCGTATTCACCAAAAGCGTTTTAAATAGATCGTACAGACCATTGGTGCTTACGGCACTTTTGAGAAAGGCAACCCAGACCAATTTGCACATGTAATTGTCTGATTCATTAAAAGAAACTGATGCAAAATATTGATTTGCACCATTTACAGTTTTGGTTTAGTATGCATGTTTATGTTAGAAATGGTCACTGAGAAAAGTCCTTGAATTGTCATGATTTTACCATGACACTTTCCAGTTGTTTGTTTGTTTGTTTATTTTTTTTGGTCACACTTTACATTATGTGGCCTTAACTACTATGTAATTACATAACAAAAAAAAATAAGTACAATGTACTTATTGTGGTCATTGTTTTGTAAAACACTTTTGTTGCTATTGAGGTGGGATATGGGTAAGGTTAGGGACAGGTTTGGTGGTATGGGTAGGTTTAAGGGATAGGTCAACAGTGTAAGGTCAACAGTGTAATTATAATGTAATTACATAAATTAATTACAGCTGTAACTACTTATAGGTATTTCTAAATATGTAAGTACAATGTAAAAACATGTATGTACACAATAAGTGCATCGTATCAAATGATACATTTAAATATAAGTACATAGTAGTTAAGGCCATAAAGTGGGACCATTTTTTTTTTTATGTTGAATCACTGAATTTCAGACACTTTACCAACTAATCATTTAGATCATATTGTGCATTGATTCAACCATTCAAAAGAACTGACTCGATGTAACTGAATTCTCATGAGTTTTCTTGACCATTCCAGTGGTTTGTGGTAAGTACATCATGATTGTTTTCAATTTTTTAAGCATTCAGTATCAGAATTATTTGATAGTTGAAAGTTTAAACTGCTCTGTGAATTGTTTCAATGTATTGACTAAAAATAATTACTTTAAAAGACAGATTCACTCAGAAATCAGACATCGCTATGGCAAGTCAAACACACATTATTTTTCCAATTACCTGTTTTAAATGTGTTTTCATTACAGCAATTTCCATGACTTATATTTTCATCTTTTTTTCCAGGAACCCTGCAGCTAAAATGACAATATAACGGCACAAATCTTCCCACATGCAAATTAGAATGACAATAATTTACTTGGATATTAGTCAGCCATTGACCTTTTGCACATCAGTATTTATTTTCTCCACGTGGATGAATGAATCTTGATGCACTATCAGTCAAACTACAAGAATTACAGTCTGCACAAATTATGTCATATTTTATTTATAAGTCCATAATTACAGCAGTTTCATGCTTTAAAAATTCATCCATTGTGGCAGGTGTAAATGATAGCCAATGATCTGAGGAGAGAGGCAGAGAGTGAGAATGTGAGTCTCTTTCCAGAAACTAAGGCTGATTGAGGGTTGAAATATAAATGAATTGAATTCATCATCTGGAACATACACAAACTGTTCCAGACCGCATGCATGTGTGCTCAAATGTAGGATTAGAGAAATTACTGTGGGACTTTGGGGGAATTGCAGGGTCTTGACTAGAAGTGTTAAATAAATGTGCTGAGAAATTGAGGTTAGAAGGGAATCTATGAGCAATTAAAATGGCTTTAAATGAGTATTGGCTAGGAAGAGCCTCGCAGACCTTTGAATAAACAGTCGAGGTACTGCACATTACATCATACAGTATGTGGGCACCCAAACATCACACAAATATGTGCTTGCTGAACTTTTCATTTCATAACCATTGGCATTAATAGAGAATTTGTCCTCTCTAACAGCTTCCACTCTCTCTATTTGGAACATTTCGTTTTACTCAAAAGAAAATGTGTGGCTGAATACTACAATTTTTTACACCTGTTTGTGATGGATGTAACAGAAATAACCAAACATAGAAAACGGTTATTTGCAGTTAACTCTTTTGAAAATCGTATATAATATTGAGGAATTTAGAGGCCAAGTTTTAAATGAAGGTTCTTTATTAGAATCTTGGTTTCATGATGAACCTTTAATACACTGAAATAAATTATGCAATTTTTTTTTAAGGTAAGTGGTTGCAAACAATTAATTTGAGCTAAAATGAAAGAAATAAAAAATGTTAAGTCATTCAACTAAATGTATTTAAATGTAGCTAAAATAAATTGATTGCAACCACTTACCTTAAAAAAAAAAAAAAAGAATATTTTTCATATTCATATTCAATTAATATTTTTTTCAGTGTATCTATAGAAACTCTTCAATAAACAAAAACTTCTTTATAGTTAGTAAATAAATAAACAAACAAGACAAATACATTTACATATTTAATTAAAACGCCCAACAATTTTGGTATACTAAACTGGTATAATACAATCCTTATTAATAGTGATATTAAAACACATTTTAAGCATAATATTAAGAAATGTGCATTGTGCAATAAAGAAATACTACAAATTGTTTAATTATAATTTTATATCAGTAAGTCTTATGTGAAATACATAATGGATTTGAAGTATATGTATCCATATAAAAGGAATGTATTTTAAATAAATTATGGCATTTGTTTTTAAATAAACATGTCAGTGAATCTAAATTCAGTTTATTTTATTTTTTTCTCTGTTTTATTCTTGCATTGAGATGCTTTACCAAGTGAATTTAAATAAAAATGTAATTTAAACATTACAAAACTATTTAAATGGTCAAGCAATTAAAAATAACTGAATACATATTCATATAATACATTTGTATATAATTAAACTTTTACTTTTTGCCCACCACCCTCAATCAAATTAGATTTTTGACCCTTCATATATATATACAAATAAAAATTTGGGCACCTTTGTTCTATGGAATCACTGTTATGAGTAAGTAAGTGAGAACTAACTAACTAACCAACCAACCTTTTGATTTTATTTTTGGGAGTATTCCAATATTAAACATTATATAAGACAAATGCTAGAGCAGACATGTCTGCTGACAAAATGACTCGAGGACTAACCTCTCACCTCAGAAATTAAGTTTGTGGCATTTTATTTTCTTTTGGACCTTTTTTGCTTTGACCTTTGTCATGTACATTGAACCTGTCATGTAAATGTGAAAAGTAAATATAACTGTTAAAACCGTGGAGTACACTGTAAAATTATTTTGGGATCCTCTGTTTTGTTTTTCATGTCTTTTTGGTTTTGATCTTTGGTTTGATTTTGCATCCTCCTTCCTTGGTTTTCTGTTTCACAAATTATTGCTTTTAACAATCTTTTGGTAATTTAGCTGTTCATCAGATCTTGTCTTCAGCTTTGTTGGTAAGCCCTTTAATCCTTGTTTTCTCCTTTTTTTTTTTTTTAAATATCAGTCAATATTCATAGGGTTATTTTTAAGGACTGTCAAAGTTAACACACAAAATAAAATATATTGAATGCCTGTTGTTTTATTAATGACAATAACATTTTATTCACTTTGACAACATAGAGTTTCATTCTGTTGTGTGTTATTACTTAAAACTGACCAGAACCTTCAGAACTGAATCAAAACAATTGGTGCTTGTGTTAGATGAGCTTTTCTTAAACAGATCAAATACAGAAAGAACATTCACTGCCCCTTTGTTTGGTGAAATATAATTATCACTCAAGCTCAATAAATGAAATATCGTCTACAACTGAAAAAAAAAACTGTCAATAATAACATTGTTAGTATGAATACTAGAAAAGTGCAGGCCTTTGCCAAAAGCATTATTATATCATTATCATGTAAGATTATTTTCATAGCATTTAGGAGAAGCTATGGTAACATTTTATTTTAAGGTATTTAAGTAATTACCTAATTAAGTACTTAGTAGTAGTCGTTGTACTTACATGAAACAAAATGTACTTATCATGTAACTAAGTTATGGAACAGCCTGTAATTAAGATTTGTAATTATTTAGATGTAATAGGCAACTACTGTTACACATATGTGACAGACCGAGTCTGTTACACCGCTACTAATACACTTAAGTACAATCTTGATACACTTTATTTTAAGTAGCTTATGCTTGTGTAATATTCTGTCATTTTAATGTAATTAGAAAGGTAGCACATGTATTTAAGCTGTGTACTGGTGGGTTGCAGCTGGATAAGGTGTACAGTATAGATACACTTGAAGTACACTTAAGTACAATCTTGATACATTTTATTTTAAGTAGCTTATGCCTGTGTACTTACATTTATAATTACGTTGTATAATGTTTGTAACACAAGTAACAATCTTTTGGTTACATAAGTTACTGTGTAACAGACTCGGCCTGTTACATATGTGTAACAGTAGCTGTCTATTACATGTATATAATTACAAATTGTAATTACAGGCCGTTCCATAGCTTAGTTACATGGTAAGTACATTTTATTTCATGTAAGTACAACAGCTACTACTAAGTACTTAACTAGATAATTACTCTGGATTATGGACACCTTAAAATAAAGTGTTACCGAAGCTATTTTATATAATGTATGCAGAGTTACCTTGAGTTATGTGTGTCCATTGCAATGTCTGTTGCCATTTTTATTTATTTATTTATTTATTGGTGTGTTTGTTTGTTTGACTGTCTCTCTGTTTGTTTGTAGATCTGTAAATACTGTATGTTTAAAATAGATTAAAAACAGACTATTTTCTAGCATGGCTAATATTTATTGTATATTCAGAATTTCCAGTAATTATTTAGTATTTCAAACGATTTGCCTGCCAAACTCATACAATGGATGAATGAATGAAATTATAGCAAAGACCCTTTCAGATCCTTGTGACTGTATGTCAAGGTCAACAAATCTTTTAAAATATCAGATAAGTTGACCTAGTCATAACTAGGCAATGTTAAAAGGTGCAACTCCACAATAAATAAATACATACTTATAATCTAATAATTTATGATGTTTGAAAAAAGAAAAAAAAACTAAAATCAATTGCCTATTACATTTGCAGTGGTTGTTTGATTTTTAAAATTAAATTCAAATGTAAACTTTTATTTATTTATTTACACTATGAAACCAACACAAATATCCCTCTCATTATTGTGGATTTGTCGTGTTCTTCTAGCAGATACTGGAAGGCATTGAAACATCCCCAGCATATACACTGACCAAAATTCTAAACACAACACTTTTGTTTTTGCCCCCATTTTTCATGAGCTGAACTCAAAGATCTAAGATTTTTTCTATGTACACAAAAGGCCTATTTTTTCTCAAATATTATTCACAAATCTGTCTAAATCTGTGTTAGTGTGCACTTCTCCTTTGCCGAGATAATCCATCCACCTCACAGGTGTGGCATATCAAGATATTGATTAGACAGCATGATTATTGCACAGGTGTGCCTTAGGCTGGCCACAATAAAAGCCCACTCTAAAATGTGCAGTTTTACTGTATTGGGGGGGGGGTTCGAGGGTCTGAAAACCAGTCAGTATCTGGTGTGACCACCATTTGCCTCACGCAGTGCAACACATCTCTTTCGCATAGAGTTGATCAGGTTGTTGATTGTGGCCTGTGGAATGTTGGTCCACTCCTCTTTAATGGCTGTGCGAAGTTGCTGGATATTGGCAGGAACTGTAACACGCTGTCGTATACGCGATCCAGAGCATCCCAAACACGCTCAATGGGTGACATATCCGGTGAGTATGCTGACCATGCAAGAACTGGGATGTTTTCAGCTTCCAGGATTTGTGTACAGATCCTTGCAACATGGGGCCATGCATTATCATGCTGCAACATGAGGTGATGGTCGTGGATGAATGGCACAACAATGGGCCTCAGGATCTCGTCACGGTATCTCTGTGCATTCAAAATGCCATCACTAAAATGCACCTGTGTTCGTTTTCCATAACATACACCTGCCCATACCACAACCCCACCACCACCATGGGCCACTCGATCCACAACGTTGACATCAGCAAACCGCTCACCCACACGACACCATACATGCTGTCTACCATCTGCCCTGTACAGTGAAAACCGGGATTCATTAGTGAAGAGAACACCTCTTCAAAGTACCAGACGCCATTGAATGTGAGCATTTGCCCACTCAAGCCAGTAACGATGACGAACTGCAGTCAAGTCGAGACCCGATGAGGACGACGAGCATGAAGATGAGCTTCCCTGAGACGGTTTCTGACAGTTTGTGCAGAAATTCTTTGGTTATGCAAACCGATTGTTGCAGCAGCTGTCCGGGTGGCTGGTCTCAGACGATCTTGGAGGTGAAGATGCTGGATGTGGAGGTCCTGGGCTGGTGTGGTTACACGTGGTCTGCGGTTGGGAGGCCGGTTGGATGTACTGCCAAATTCTCTGAAACGCCTTTGGAGATGGCTTATGGTAGAGAAATTATCACTCAATTCACGGGCAACAGCTCTGGTGGACATTCCTGCAGTCAGCATGCTAATTGCATGCTCCCTCAAAACGTCTCAGGTTACGTATGTAACCATGGTTCCCCGAATGGAACGAAGCGTCCAAAAACGCTTTTGGGAACGCCTTCAGCATGACCACGGTCTGAATCACATGTGTAATCAGTCCAATGGAAGGGCGAGAAGTCACGGGCGGGGTGACATAATGACCAGGAAGCTAAAAAGCACGTGCGGTGGAACCGGCGTCAGCATCTAGGAATGAAGCAAGCGCTGGCAGGGATACCGGAAGTGTGGCCTTGGTCCCTTCGGGGAACCATGGTTACATACGTAACCTGAGACGTTCCCCTTCAGGAACTTGAGCTGCATCCGAAAACGCTTTTGGGAACGAGATGCCCACGCCGTGAGACTGACAAGTCCCTGCCTAGTGTGTACTAGGACGAGAGAACAGAAGAGCCGGGAGTAGCTTGCATGTCGAGGCTGTAGACCCTCATGAACGTTAGGGGCATGGACCATCCTGCAGCGTTGCTGATGTCCTGCATAGACACACCTGCTAAGAAGGCCTTGGAGGCCGCCACACTTCGGGTTGAGTGAGCTCTGACTCCCATCGGCGAGGGGAGCTGAGAGGACTCATAGGCAGTGTTGATTGCATCCACAATCCACCTACTGAGGGTCTGCATCGTAGCAGGAAGACCCCTCTTAGGGGGACCATAGCACATAAGCAGTTGGTCCGCCTTCCTCCACAGGGCAGCTCTGCTCGCACTGGACACATACAATTTACCCTCTGGGGTTGACAAATGCGGATACGCGTTTTGTGGCAGATTTTCCTGATAAGGCAGAAATGAGCTTGAATTACTCAACCATTTTTGATCGTACAGATAAGAGCAATACACCCCCATGTTTTTTTTTCTTTTATTTTTTTTTTTTGTTTGTTTGTTTGTATAATCCTGCTGACTTTCAGTCTCTTCAAACTGTTTTCCTCTGAGAGTGCTGAACGAACATGAGATGTTCAACTACACTGATATTATATGGTAAAACAAGATCCTTGACTACTGATTGTTTTTTTCTTCTTGAATCCACGGAAAGTAGCAGAAACACTTAAATAACACACGTAAATATCAGGTATGATTTACTTTTCACTTGTACAGAAAAGTGAAAAGTGAAGTTTCACTTGTACAGAATCTGTTGCAGGAATGACTCAAAGTCTGTTCACATCTCTGTGGTTAGATCAGTGTACACAATAATGTGTCTTTGACCTTCATTATGTATGTTTCGATTATACTGTGTTGTAAATAAAATACAAATAATAAAAAAAAAAACATTACACACTGATGGGCCATTATGGGGACATTAGGGGAGGGCCATTTGTGTCGGGGTTGTGGGGAGAAGGGATGAGGCGAGGACTCAGTACTGCAGAGAATGGGCTTTTATTAATAATAAAAATAAACAAAACCAACCAAAACTACCCCGTAGGGGAAAAACAGGACAGCTGGCAGGCTTGGCAAGGCAGGACAGGGCATGACAAGGCAAGGCAAGGCAGGATCAGCACACGACAGGGGAACATACGACGACAAACTGGCCCAGGACTGAAAACACAAGGAGATTATAAAGGGAGCAAAAGAGGAGGGTAATGAGGTAACAGGTGGGGCAAATTAACCAATAATCAGGAAACAAGGTGGGTGGGGTCAAGACAATTGACTGAATTGACAATTGCTCAAACAAAAACACAAGCACATGGCCAGCAAAACAAATCACTAGCCATGTGCAAAACAGGACACGAACACGCAGCTAATGAGAAGACTCATAAACCGCGTGTTCACAAAAAACAAACATGAAAGCACGCAGCCAGTGAAAAAACACCAGTTGCGTGCAACACGGAGCAAAACAAAACGAGAAAAAGCACGCGGCCGAAACCGAACCGAACAAAACACACACACAGAGGAGCGCACGGCCCGAGCGAACTCGAAATCTCGAGTGTCCGAACCCCGACACGAAACCAGAACAGAGTCTGAACAAGACAGGAGTGCCGGCATCCGAACACCACGCCCCAACATGAAACAGAGCACGCAGATAAGAGAGCGCGCAGCTCGAGCACACTCGAAATCGCGCGCTCACCAGAAAACAAGACAAGAAGGGAGTGTTAGGGCCCGTCACAAAACCATGAATAAACTAGACCGAAGTGACAGAACCCTGACAATTTGTCTATCAGGTGAAAATCACTTAATATTCAAGGCAATTGCCACTCTCTCGCATATAGGCTTTCGATCACAAAACATGTCTTTAAAAAATTAAATCGATATATTGTTTTCTGTGAGCAAATAAATAAGATGATTTTGAAGCAAAAATTCTAGGCTACAAGATCCAGTTCTCAAAAGTCTTGTGAACAATTGTTCTGTATGTGTTTTATGGCTTTATTTCAGTGACTTCAAAATTGTAGTTTTTCACTAACCACGCATAAACGTTGCTTTCTCAAAAACATAATCATGTAAATAAATGCTGCTAACATATTATTGTAGCCCAGTTTGTGCTGTTTATAGTGTTATTTGACTTTAGCCAAACTTCTCCAGGCCCCCAAAACACCCTCAGACCCCAGGGGGTTAAGCTTCTGCTAGTCTGGCTCCCTGAAGGGAGGAGGACAGAAGGCCTGCAGTACGATGGGCTGTGGTGTGACAGAGGGAACTTTCGGCACATACCCCACTCGAGGGTAGAGAAATTTTTATTCCATGCCGGGCGCAAATTTGAGATGTGAGCCACTGAGTGGGCCTGAAGATCACCAACTCTCTTCAGAGAGGAAATAGCCAAAAGAAAAGCAGTCTTGATGGTGAGGAGTCGGTCAGAGATCTCCTTGATGGGCTCGAAAGGAGCCTTGCAAAGGGCCTCTAGCACCACAGCCAAGTCCCACATGGGGACAAAGGACTGTACTGGGGGTCTCAGCTTCAGCTCACCGTGGAGGAACTCCAGAACTGTACCAATCGGGCAGTTGACTGGGTCAAGCTGGCGGTCTCCGCACCATGAAGCGAAGAGTCTCCATTTCAGGGCGTACAGTTTCCTTGTAAAGGGAGCTCTGGATTGGAGGATGGTCTCAACAACCTCAGTTGAGAGACCGGAAGCTACGAGCTGTGCCCCCTCAGAGGCCACACACACAGCTTCCACAGCTCCGGGCAAGGGTGGACGATAGTGCCCCCCGCCTGTGTGAGGAGATCCCTCCTGATGGGAATCTCCCATGGAGAGCCGTCGAGGAGAGAAATCAGGTCCGAGAACCATACTCGGCCTGGCCAGAACGGTGCTACCAGTAGTAGACTGACCTCGTCCCGGCGCACTCTCGACCAGAACTCCCGGAAGCAGAGGGATCGGTGGAAAAGCGTACAGACGAAGCCTCGGCCAAGTCTGCACCATAGCATCCAGTCCAAGAGGAGCTGGAGGAGTCAGAGAGAACCAGCGGGGACATTGTGATGTCTCCTGAGTAGCAAAGAGATCCACTTGTGCCTGGCCAAAAATTCTCCATATCTGCTTCACCACCTCGGAGTGAAGCATCCATTCCCCGGGCCTAAGCCCCTGTCTAAACAGGACGTCTGCTCCCACATTGAGATGCCCAGGAATATGAACTGCTCTGAATATGAACTGTTTGTCCTGGGACCACACAAGGATCTGGTGCACCAGCTTGTACAAGGGGCGCGAATGCAGACCTCCCTGGTGGTTGATGTAAGAGACCACCGATGCGCTGTCGGTGCGCACCAACACATGGTGATCTCTTAGGTCTGGGAGAAAGTGTTTCAGTGCCCGAAACACGGCCAGCATCTCCAGACAATTGATGTGCCACGTCAGATGGCGGCCACTCCACAGACCACGGGCAGGGTGGCCATTCATGACCTCTCTCCAACCGGTGAGGGACGCATCCATCGCTAGCGTTACACGGTGACAAGGAGCTCCCAGCACCGGGCCCTGAGACAAGAAGCAAGGTTTCCTCCACATGCCTAAGGCACAAATGCATCGCCTCGTGACCTTGAAAGTGCAGAGTGGGTTTCCCCTTGGGGAGAACCCGTTGGTCTTGAGCCACCACTGTAGGGGTCTCATGTACAGCAGGGTAAACGGTATGACGTTGGACGCAGCTGCCATCAGACCCAGCAGTCCTTGAAACCGCTTGACAGTAAGTTACTGGCCTTCTCTCACTCTCTTGACTTCCGTGAGGATCGACTCGATACGAGCAGTGGACAAGCGTGCCTGCATCGTGGTCGAATCCCACACCACATCTAGATAAGTGATTCTCTGTAATGGAGATAGCACACTTGTCTTGGTGTTTAGTCTTAACCCCAGCTCTTTCATATGGGTGAGGACGACATCTCGATGTCGAGCCGCCATCTGCTCTGATTGAGCTGGAATCAACCAATCGTCGATGTAATTCAGTATGCGGATGCCCTGGAGCCGCAGCGGGGCAATCGCAGCATCCACACACTTCGTGAAAGTGCGGGGTTGGAGTGCTAGGCCGAAGGGAAGAACTCGATATTGGTATGCTTCGCCCCCGAAAGCAAACCTCAGGAACTTCCTGTGAGTGGGAAGGATGGAGACGTTGGAAGTATGCGTCTTTTAGATCTATCGTGATAAACCAGTCCTCGGACCTGGTTTGAGACACGACCTGTCTGAGTGTGAGCATCTTGAACTTCAGTCGCATGACTGAGTGGTTCAGCTGACACAGATCTAAAATAGAACGCAACCATCCATCCTTCTTTGGAACTATGAAGTACCGGCTGTAGAACCCGGACTCTCTCTCGTGAGGAGGGACCACCTCACACACACACAGGCTTGGTACGCCTGTAACACAGCCATTGAGTGTACACACGCACCAGCCTGACCTGCTGCCGCATACCCTTTGCCCACCAGCGCTGATGTATTGCGCAGCGGCTTGGTGGGCAAAGCCGGAGCCTTCAGAGACGATGCTACTCCGGGGACAGATAGCTCACGAGCATCTGTTCGACCCGAGGCATCGCTCTGTAGCCGCGCTCATTCAGCCCCGCCACATTACAATAGTAATCAGATGCGGGGATGAAGAGGCAGGCCGAGAATGGCTTTGCCCACGATCTCGACACCTCAGTGTGGAGATCTTGGAAGAACGGGAGGCTCCGGCGTGGAGGTGGTGGCCTCGCCCGCAGAAAGCGGTCGTCTAACTTGCTTTTCTGCGGCTCGGTTTGTTTCTCGGCGGGCCAATCGATGTTCAACTTGGCGACTGCATGAGTAACCACCTCCAGAAGCTCCTCATATTGGGGCGATTGAGGGGGCGAATCCTCGTCGTCACTCACCACATCATCATCCTCAGAGGAAGAGAGGCGAAGTGTAGAGCCCTCACCCCGAGGGGAAGAAACCGGGAAGCGGGCTTCTGATCCCAGGGAGAGGGCGCCAGATCTGGCAGGTGAGGAAGAAGATAGGGACTCGCCCGTCTCCATTCCCGCTGCCAGATCAGAAGCAGGAATCTTCGCTCCAAAGCAGACCACGCACAAACGGTGTGTATCCCCGCTCGTGATGTAGCGAGGGTAGAGAGGAACACACAGCCTGAAACGTGATCTGCTATCGCCCTAATGCTTTCTTTTCTTTGGCTTTAGACATAGTGCTTGTGCAGAAAGACAACACCAAATAAGACTGACAAAACACGTATTGAACTGACAGATACCCAAAGCGCTTGCTGAATGACAGAAAGCTGATGCCGGTTCCAAAGAATGTGCTTTTAAGCTTCCTGGTCGTTACGTCACCCCGCCCGTGACATCTCGCCCTTTCATTGGACTGATTACACATGTGATTCAGAGCTGTGCAATAATGCTGTCTAATCAGCATCTTGATATGCCACACCTGTGAGGTGGATGGATTATCTCGGCAAAGGAGAAGTGCTCACTAACACAGATTTGTGAACAATATTTGATAGAAATAGGCCTTTTGTGTACATGAGTCTTAGATCTTCATGAGTTCAGCTCATGAAAAATGGGGGCAAAAACAAAAGTGTTTTGTTTATAATTTTGGTCAATGTATTTAATATGATGAAAAACCTTCAGATACCCTTGAGGGGATGTGAAGTAGACGCTGGATTTACAGTAGTACAACCATGAAACATGAAACCAGTGCCTGGACAAGGAGCTGAGTGGAGTGTTTGGCAAGAATAGACTTTTGTATTATTATTATTCTGTTGCAATGTCATCCACAAAGGAAGGCTGGTCATGTAGGATGACAAAAAGCCTTAAATACATCTAAAGGCATCAGCTGTGTTACTTCCAATTCTGCAATTCCTTTGCACTCTATTCATTGTGAAAAAGGCACTTATTTCCAGTGATCAAGCATACAGAAAACATATGATTTGTATTTAGCTGAAGATGAAATCACTTAATTGATTTGCCAAGTAAAAATGTCAAATAACTTTCTACAACAAGGTTTTTGACCATGTTGATAATGCAAAATTGGTTTTCTACAGAAACTCATTTAATATCCCTTCTATGCACTCATGTCTCAGATCTATGAAGCAGTTTTATGCAGTATTTGTGCTTAGAGATGGATTTTGTTGTACTGAACACATTTTTCAGCTGACATTTGAGATCAATTTGATTATTACATTCAAAGTCAGGGTGTGAAGTATACCTGCCATCTAAAATGATCACCTTCAGCTGCTGAAGACTATGTTTAGAAAAAAGAAACGGTGAAGCAGAAATTGCCTTTAATTTCACCCCATTAAATTAGTTAAGCTTTTTTAAATACCTTTTTTTCCTTCAGAGGGTAGTGTAATTCCCACTGGCTGTTTAACATTTCAGAATGCCAAACTCTGTAATAAGGTACTGTACATTTAATCAGCACTGCTTTGGAAGTAAAGAGTTCACATTTTTTGTTCAGTTTGTTTATGACCTTTAACTTTTTGTGAAAAAAAAAAAAAAAAGTATAGAGCAGCTCTAATTATTGCTCCCGTTTTAATTGAAACTGAATGTGCTTTTTGTCTGTCAAAGAAAAAAAAATGGCAAAACTGTGTTAAAACTGTGGCACAAAATTTCTATGCATACGGATTTGGGGACTTTTAGCATTATATAGCTTGCTCACAAATGGATCCTCTGCAGTGAATGGGTGCTGTCAGAATGAGAGTCAAAATAGCTTACAAAAACATCACAATAACATCAAATTATGTGTACTGTATGGATGTATATGTGTGCATATACATATACTGTAGCGAAATGTATAGTATGAGAATATGGAAATTGAATATGGAATACACAAGAATTTACTGAGTCACTGTTTCTTTCTTACCTTCTCCTCTTTTCTTGTTTTTCCCTCATGTGTTCCAGCTAAAACTTGGCTTGCTGTTTTGACTGATATTGCATATAAATTAGTACATCAAGATATAATACATCAAACATTTAATAAAACCGATATGGTAGGATTAAATATCGCTGGAAGAAAAATCCGAAGTCAGATAGGAGATGACGTATTTTACCACTGAGATGGCGGCGTATTCATTACAGAACACTTCAGCTGTAAAAAAACGAAATAAATAAATAAAAAAACGGCTCCGCTGTCACCATGATGCAGCCACAGGAAGGCCAAACCTAATCTGATTGGATAGATTACACAAACATATTTTTATCTGCCTCTTTGTTGTCAAGACACCAGAGGGCTTGTCAGGACGTATCCAAACAGCAAATTCTTTTGATATATTTTTGTTTCCGACTAGCTGACAGTTCCTCAGAGGAACAGGTGAGCTAAAAGAAAGGTCACCTTCGCCGTGACGTGTTTTGCGGGGATGTGAAGATGCGCAAGGATACGGAGATTATATTTGGTCACTTTGGAAGGCAAGCGGCAATATGCGCGATTACAGCAGGTAAAATGACATGCCCGCAATACGAAGCCGTGTCGCTCTCACCCCGCAGCCCAATTTCTGCCTCCTCCAGCCGTGCAGTGAGATTATTTCAGCCTCGCCAAATGTCAAGGGCATGATTCTCATAGATGCCCAGCAGGAAATAACCCACTGTTGCCCTCAAAACAAATGAAACCACTTCGGGGCCAACGCAGGGGTTATCTATTGTAGATGGAAAGCCAAGAACACTGTGTTTTCAGTAATGGCTACAACAAGCATCAAACGTGTAAACACATATATAGTCAGTCTTGGAGATGAGGATAAAAGGTTCTTCAGGAGGAGAACTTTATCGATCACTCTCAGTCACTCCGTCTTCAATGCTGTCTCGACAGATTCATGGCTGAGGCTAAAAGGTTTTACACTCTCCTATTGTCTGTTAATTATTTTTTTTTTTTTATGCCCAGCACTTCAGTGTTTCTAGCTTACAATGGACATCAGTAGGTTTTTTGACTGGATCGCCGAAGTGTCAGTTTTCTGTGTAAGATATCTGAGTGAAGCGAGAAGAGGCTTCCTCTGTTATGATTATTGGCAGTGTGTTATACTAACTTTCAGCTCTCATCTGTGTGTTTTAATATAGCCGTGTTTCTAAAAGTACAAGCCTTGTCGAAGGATGTCGATAATATCTATAGCTCTACCTATAGAGTTGTGAAAAATATCCATTTGATGATCAGGGTTATTAACTCTTTTCCTCTCATTGGCGTCCTTTTCAGTGATTTAGTACATAGTGCTTCTCTGTCATTGAGTTATTGTGGCAATCTGTGTTTTCACTGTTATACTGTAGGGGACACTGTTATGGATCTTCTGAAATCATATTTCCTGATCCAAAAAAAAAGAAAAAGCGAAAAAAATATGCGTTGTTGCAACAAAAATACTGCAATACTGCGACTTTACTGCAGATTAGCACTCATAATAATAGTTGCGTTCAAATAGGCTGTGTCAAGTTTAAAAGGAGTTATTTTATTATTTCAAAAGAACTGAAGATATAGCGGCCTTTTCCATCCATGTGTACTTTGACCTGAATGCGCGCTCTCTAGCGTGAATACGACCGTCTCTAAGCTGCCTCATTCGAAAGTGCCACACGTCCAGATATCCTACAGTATATGCTAACAAAAACTATTCCATATCAATCACAACATTAACAACGAGCTCCCCATTTTACGTATTTTGTTGACTTCTCATTGACTTCTGAATTCCACCAAACATCATGTGATGCATAAGAGTTGGTTCAAATTACTCCTATTCACTCCTATACTCCTATATCACTAGCAAAAATGGATAACAGTAATTAATAGACAAGCAGGCAGCTAATTTTACAGATATGAAGCGGACATTAACTAGTTTGAACAGAAATCAAATAATGTGCAGGGGTCAAAACGTGTTTGAGTTCTTCACATGGGCTAAGAAGTTCCACAAAACAGCATGCAACAATGTGCATACAATCTAACCATCATAAGGACTAGCAAGCAAAAAATCAGACAATGAGACTTAAATTAAAAGCTTTTACCTCGATTTTACCAAAGTAGGTCCTCTTGCAAACATGACGTTGAATCCTCAGTAGTTGTCCCTCTGCGCTGTGTGGGGACGGGGCAGTTGCCACCCGGTGTGCATGCGTAACAACATGTCTTGAACATTTTTGAGTAATTTTGCTTAAATTGCATTAATTATGGGAACTATGTGCTCTAATATTCAGCAACAATGTAAAATTTTTAGTAAACTCAACATGTTGGTTAAAATCAAGTAAAAATACTAGTATTTTTATAGTATGGAATACTATGTGATTTTACAGTGTAGTTTGGTTTTGATCATCATGTCTATCACGCTGAAATCGTTTTAATTAAAGCAATATCAATTTAAACTTCTGATACACGGTTTTTTGAACACAAACATTCAAAGCACACGCACAGAAAGCGGCATGTAAGTACTAAACTAAGCTTCTCTTTCATGTCTTATTGCGCTTAAACTGTCAAATATGTGAAGTGAAGTGACATACTGTCACATATGGTGACCCATACTCGGAATTCGTGCTCTGCATTTAACCCATCCATCGTGCACACACACAGCAGTGAACACACACACACCGTGAACACACACCCGGAGCAGTGGGCAGCCATTTATGCTGCGGCGCCCGGGGAGCAGTTGGGGGTTCGGTGCCTTGCTCAAGGGCACCTCAGTCGTGGTATTGAGGGTGGAGAGAGCGCTGGACATTCACTCCCCCCACCTACAATCCCTGCCGGCCGGAGATTCGAACCCGCAACCTTTGGATTACGAGTCCGACTCTCTAACCATTAGGCCATGACTTCCCCACTTTTTTTTTTTTTTTTATAAATATACACACGTTTATGTGAGAAACACACACAAGTTATGAAAAAACAGTTGGTTATGTCTGTGAAGGTAAACAGCTGGGAAAGAAATTGCATGTTTATATTAGTTCTGTGTATTAAGTGACAGCAGCGTAATTTACAGGACCTACTGCTGTCTATGCTGCTAATATGATCCAAACAATAAAATAAATACAGCACATCACTCACTGCTCTGGATTGAATAACTATTTGTGATTTATGGGGATTAAAAAATCATTATATGGTAGTTATGTACACACACTTCCATCACACATTTGTGACCCTGGACCACAAAACCAGTCTCAAGTCGCACAGGTGTATCTGTAGCAATAGCTAACAATACTTGTATGGGTAAAAATTATCAATTTTTCTTTTATGCCAAAAATCATTAGGATATTAAGTAAATATCATGTTCCATGTATATATTTTGTAAATTTCCTACCGTAAATATATCAAAACTAAATTATTGGTTAGTAATATGCATTGCAAAGAACTTCATTTGGACAATTTTAAAGGCGATTTTCTCAATATTTAGATTTTTTTGCACCCTCAGATTCCAGATTTTCAAAGAGTTGTATCTCGGCCAAATATTGACCTATCCTATCAAACCATACATCAATGGAAAGCTTATTTATTCAGTTTTCAGATTCTATATAAATCTCAATTTCAAAATATTGACACTTATGACTGGTTTTGTGGTCCATGGTCACATTTATGTTCAAACAACATATAAAAGTGAATTTTGCATAATAGGTGCTCTTTAATGAAAGCTTTAAGGGTAAATAAGGTTTTGTAGATGTTTAATGTGTTATATTTGAAGATTTCTATAAATGCTGTTATTTTTAATTGTATCTAAAAAAAAAAAAGATTTCCACAAAATATTAAGCTCCTAAAATAATGTTTATAAATGTTTAAATACAACAAAAACTTAAACTTTTGACTGGTAGTAAATGTGTGTGTGTGTGTATGTGTCAGAGAGAAAATAATATATATGTGTGAGTGTGCATACATATATGCACACACACACACACACATACTGTTTTCTTGTAGGTTAATTGTTCCTTAGATGTTGAGCCATGGTCTTAATAATAATAGTTTGATAGCATATTAATGTCAAAATATTTCATATCAAAACCAGCCTTACTAGCCTTTAATTTAAATGGACTCAAATATGAGAATATCTCTGCACGATAAAAATTTGAGTCTCAGAGACTCCTGGCTTTTAAATAAACCATTTTCTTCAGCCGTTACCTCAGCTGATGGGCTTTACATGACATATAAAGGAACTCTGGGCAACTCCAGCTCAATAGGGCTGTTTAACTGTGGGACGACAGTCTACAACGGTGTGTGTGTGTTCACTGCTGTGTGTGTGCACGTTGGATGGGTTAAATGCAGAGCACGAATTCCGAGTATGGGTCACCATACTTGGCTGACTGTCACTTCACTTTGTTCACTTTGTACAAACCAAAGGAAATGGCCTCATTCCAGCTGCCATTGATGTGGCTGTGACATAGCTCCCCCAAAAAGTGATCACGGTTCTGTCCACCTACGGATTACATTCACAGCAGGATCTAAACAATGTCAGCTCGTTTTAGAGGGCATTTACAATCGCTGCCCCTATTCAGACCCCCCTTCTCCAGACATCTAATCAGTCGTCATTAGCCCCTCGACGGGTGTCCTCGTCTGGGCTCTTTCCTCTCGCTCTGCCCCTCACTGCCGCACGCTGTGCCGCTCCGATTGTCCACGGTTCAAATCAATATGAGCTATTCAAATAAATCACAACTTTTGTGGAGGAAGTTCAGCAACTAAGCTGAAAGTTCAGATATCGACAGCTCCTTTTGAAATCATCTCTGCGCTGGATGCCGACAGGAGGCTCGGAATGCGGGATGGCCTCATGCCTGACCCTAAATGAGTTCAAGACGTGTAGTTCAGACACAAGTGGATTGTCCAGATTTAGTTTGAGTTTGCTCTGAAAAGGCTCGACATGCCAGAAACAGACAGAATGGGTTGATGAAAAATCAATGAGCGGAGGAGAAGAACAGACTCACGGCCAGATCAGTTTGAGGTGGATGTGCCGCATTGTGGGAATCATTCATGATGTTTGCGAATGTTTACTTGTCTGTTTTTTTTTTTTTTTTTTTTTCACACCTTAGGTGAGTAACACAGAACATGTAAAGTAATAAAATGTTATCTGTATTTTTCCAATTCACTTCCAATTGTGTTATTGAAGGAATAATTGAATTTTCACCCAAAAATTAAATCTAGATTTGAATCACTTGCTCACCAATGGATCCTCTACAGTGAATGGGTGCCGTCAGATCGAGTTTATAAAAACATCACAGTAATCCAAACTAATCCACATGACTATAGTGCATCAGTTAATGTCTTGTGAAGTGAAAAGCTCTGTCTGTAAGAAACAAATCCATCATTATGGTGTTTTGACTTAAAAAAAAAAATGTCCATAATCTATAAATAAAATAAAATAAATAAATGTTTCCTCCAAATACACCATATTTGTTTAGAGCTGTTTTGACATATGATTGATCTGTGCATATTTATCTCCTGATTCAGACAGTTATGGTATATGGACTGATATTTTAGCCATTTGTCTTAATGGTGAATTTGTTTATTACAAACGCTCAGCTTTTTGCTTCACATGACATCATTGATAGACTGGAGTCCTGGTTCATTGTGATGTATTTATCAGCTGTTTGGACTCTCGTTCTGATGGCACCCATTCACTGCAGAGGATCCATTGGTGAGCAAGTGATGTAATGCTAAATTTCTCCAGATCTGTTAAGATGCCCCCCCCCCCCCCCCCCAAAAAAAAAAAAAAAACCCGTATTTTCTGCAAATTCATTTTTTTAGGTGAACTATTCCTTTAAGTCCCTGAAACACAATGTCATTTGAGTCAGATATGAGCTGCATTGTTTTTCTTCCCTCAGCCTCAAGGGAGTCTTTATACACAGACTGTTGGATGCACAATCCGCAGTGTCTTAGTTCATGCTGTGAATTGTCTCTTGTTTCATCTTCCTTGAATGCCATTTTGGTGTCATCCTTTCAGCTGAACAGCTGAGGCTGCATAAAAGAGGCTCACATGTTGTTGATTGGAACGACTTTGAAAAAGACTGCGATGCATTGTTGAGCTTGTACTTAATGTTAGTGCAATAACACAACTGTACATGAAGATAAAATCATTCAAAGTGTTGGAATTGAGCATGATATAAGAACACAATGGGTTTGTTGCATCTAAAACTGGCAGATCATCCAAGAAAACTAGAAATTAAAATATGAATGTAAAATATGCATATGATTTGTACACAAAAATACCTAGTTTTCTTCTGCAATCAAATTCAAAATGGTCAAAACACTATCTATCTATCTATCTATCTATCTATCTATCTATCTATCTATCTATCTATCTATCTATCTATCTATCTATCTATCTATCTATCTATCTATCTATTTTCAAATGACATCTGCAAGAACAACAAAAGCAGGTTTAAAGTCATGACTGCTTCAGTATAGAGTCACATACATTACAGCGACCTAAAGCCTTGTTTCATCAGCCGTGTAATTCTGAATCATTGAAGGCATTGAACCTCTGTTCTGCCATTTCATGTAGAACAGTTTCTGTGTTCATTCTCTTGGTTAATTTCATGAAGAAAGAACGAGTCCAACAGTCACCTGTGAACGTCTGTAGAGATTCAGGAAGCATGGAGACCTCATAACACCCATTAAACCCATTTAATACTCAGCCAAAATGAGTGCTGATTAGTGAAATAGATTATCAAAATAGCTGAGAAACTAAATCTTGATCTTTTTCTCAAGAGGTTGCACTACAAATAATTATCTGTCACTTTGATGGACAGAATTGTAAATTTTCTCAGTCTATTTTGGTCTGTCATATTTGTTAATTTCCCTGATAATTATGTAGAGGTATGCCATTCCACGTACTGGTGGTGTGCTGTTGATACAGTCGACATTAATATAAAGGTTGTTATTTGTTTATGCTTTAGCAATGATATAGTCTGTTTAAGGCTGTCCAAACATATTCAGATTAACAAAGATAAAATCAATTAATCAATCAATCAATAAGTAAAATAAATGAAATATTTTTTATACAAATAAATAATTTTATATTTTCAAAATTGTTTTTGTTTATCAGTTTTTACTTTAGTTTTAGTTTTTATTTTATCATTTATATTTTTATATCCATAATAAAACAAATGATCTAACTACATAACATACTGTAAGGTCTGGTTTTGGGGTTCTGTGTCTTGTTCTTGTTTTCATGTCTTGTATTTTGAAGTTCTGTTATGGTTCCTGTTTGTTTCATGCTTCCCTTGCCCTCATGTTTATTTGCTATTGGTTCCCTTGTTCCATGTGTCATGTTCTGATTGGTTCTCTTGTTCATTGTGTCATGTCTTCATTGGTTTGCTCATGTCATGTGACCCTCATTGTTTATTATAAGTAGCCATGTCTTTGCCTTTAGTTCTTGTTGTGTATTGATGTTGTAACCTGCTGTCGGTGAGTCTAGTCTTTTCATGCCATGCCAAGTCTGTTTCATGATAAGGCAAGTCTTCGTCTGTTTGGATTACTGTATGTTTGGGTTTCACCTTGTAAATAAACTTAACTTGGGTTCATCACTATGCTCGCCTTCAGTGGAATCATTACAGAATACACGACCGGCAACATGAACCCAGCAGTATCTCTCCTTAGCCTTCGTCAAGGTAACTGGGCCATTGGGGACTATGTTGTTGAGTTTCTTGAACTTTCCAACAAAGTGGACTTTAACGAGGTGTCACTTAAAGACCCTTTTCGAGTGGGTCTGAATGAACCCATTCGTTCTGCATTGCTAGGAGGTAAGATCCATTTTTCCCTGGCTGAGTATATTGATTATGCCCTGTTACTCTGTGGATCATATTTTACTCTGGTGTCGTGGAGGAGGAACATGGCACTTCCTCTAAACCTGCTCAAGTCATGCCTGACAAGCCAAGGTCTGCTCCTGTCATGTCTGCTGACGTCATGTCTGCTACGCTAAAGCCTGCTAACGTCATGCCTGCCACTCCAGAACCTGCTCACATGCCAGTTAAGTCAAAGTTAACTCATGTTATATCTACCAAGTCACAGCTTGATCACATCATGTCTGCCAATCCAGAGTCTGCTAACGTCATGTCTGTTACCCCAGGGCCTGCTCACGTCATGCTGGCTACTCAAGAGATTCTTCACAACATGGCCGCCCCTCAAGAGTCTCTTCAGAAAATGGCCGCTGTTATATTTATTTGTAAAGTTTTTTTTCGCTGTGTCTCATCACATCTCCGCTGATCTTCCTGAGTCTCGTCATAACATGGCCAACACGCCAGAGTCTGCTCGCGTCATGCCTGCCACGCCAGAGCCTTGTCACCCCACGGCTATCACCAAAATTTCCCCAAAGGATTTTTTTTTTTTTGGGGGGTGGGCTATAGTACCCAAGCTCCTGCGAATATAGGCCTCTCCTGTTCATGAATCTGCTCCTAAGGCTTCTCCTGTCCATGTATTCACTCCAGTGCCTCCAGTGGTGACTGCTTCTGCTGCAGAACCTCCAGAGGAGGCTGCGCCCACTGCAGAACCTTGAGAGGTGGTGGTGCCCACTCATGAACTCACTGTCTGCTTTGTCACAGCCATGGAGGCTGTTTCTGAACTCGCGGTCTGTCCTGCTATCGAAGTTGTTCAAGAACTCACAATCTGCTTTGACACGGCCATGGAGGACATTCCTGAACTCGCTGCCTGTCACGGCCACGGAGGTCGTTCAAGAACTCGCGGACTGTCTTGTCACAGCCACTGAGGCCCCTGCTCTGCCATTGCCCCATGCTCCAGGCCCTTTTCCCCTTCACGGGCCTGGTCCTCCATCCCGCACCCTGGACTCTTTCTGTTCTGCCTCTGCCCCACCACCCCCCTGGACTTTTTTTTTTTTTTTTTGGTTCTGTTAGGGCGTCAGGAGCCGCCCTTAGAGGGGGGAATATGTAAGGTCTGGTTTTGGGGTTCTGTGTCTTGTTGTTGTTTTTGTGTCTTTTATTTTGAAGTTCTGTTATGGTTCCTGTTTGTTTCATGCTTCCCTTGCCTTCATGTTTCTTTGCTATTGGTTCCCTTGTTCTATGTGTCATATCTTCATTGGTTTGCTCGTCATGTGACCCTCATTGTTTATAAGTAGCCATATCTTTGCCTTTAGTTCTCGTCATGTATTGATGTTGTAATCTGCTGTCGGTGTGTCTAGTCTGTTTCAAGCCAAGTCTGTTTCATGTCAAGTTTTCGTCTGTTTGGACTTTGGATTTCACCTTGTAAGTAAATTGCACTTGGGTTCATCACTATGGGCTGCGTTTCCCGATAACCGTGTCTCTTAAGAGTGCTACGAAGACTCTAAAGGTACACCTTAACTAGGGGTATACCTTTCCTAGGTGTGTTCCCCGAACTATACCTTAGGATGTTGCTTAAGGTAAACCTTATGTACGACATTAGATGCTGTCAATGGTGGTAAATGGGTTTATATCGACGACTCGAGAATCGATTGTTCACTATATACAGGAGCTCCTAGCGTTATAGAGTGGGTAAAGTATCGTGAAAGCGATGTTCATTATAAAAAAGCACTTTAGAAATAGTAGCAATTGCATTTATCGGGTCTCACTGCATTTATAAAATAATCCAAATTGCAAACTAAATACAACATTCGCTCTCTCTCATATATGTGTATGTATAATTTTGCAAGTGTGCGACTCCACAACCTCCTGGCCAAAAGTAGGCTATTCTGCCTTAACCAGCTACATTAACTGGCTGTTTGACTTCGCTTGCTTTTGAAAGGGTCATTTATATTATGAAGGCCTGGTCGAGTGCTTATGGGGACAAGTGTCCTGTCCACAAGGCCAGTTACTCGCGGGACACCCACAATGGCATGGAAGCCTTGATGTGCCTCCATCACTTCGTGCCTGGCTAAAGGCATACATGTATAAATGGTGGCGTGACGGAGCAGGATGTTTGAGACTGAATGAACACACCGCCACACAGAGGTCTTACTCAGCCCATCCCCATCCACCTCCAGAAAACTCCCAACAGCATAAAAACGGAAAGCCGCCAGCAGCTGAATTTTGGGGCTTAGGGGGTAGCTCCGTCGAGTTTGTCTTGAAAAAGCTGGACCAACAAGATATAAAAGCTGCTGAATTTGCTCCCGTGGCAGGTACAATTTTTGTAGCATTTTTTTCTACTGACATGGAAGCCAGTCGCTAAAGTTTTCTTTTATGAAATAATGTACATACACTTACTGGCTCCACGGATGCAGCCGTCTTTGATTTAGGACAACTATTTGCTGTCTCGCTGCCATATAGTTTGACCAAACTCCCCATCGCATTCATTCCCTTTAAATAGACTCCTAATTATGTGCTTCCTAATGGTTTGCCAGCCTATGTGCCTTATGTATATTATAATGGAAAAACTAACAACCATCAGTATAATGACATTTAAATTTTTTTGCATAAAAACACAATTCAATTAATTAAACACTAGGTGTATTACAACTTTAGATTTGTAATATTTATGTGGTTCTGCACTTTGGCTTGCCACAGAATTACTGTCGACTGAAATGTGAAGAACCTTTTTGCACAGTGGTGGCCACTAGCAGAGTGAACTGTGAACAGCGCTACAGTATAGCTAAGAGTGGTCCAGACCAACCTTACGAAAGAATGACTTACAGAAGGTATACTTAACTAAGAACGTTTCAGGAAATATGTATTAACGATAAGGTGCAGCTTAAGGTACAACTTAAGAGCGACGTAGTGTTAAGAAGGTTTCGGGAAATGCAGCCATGCTCGCCTTCAGTGAATTCATTACACATATATACTTTTCAGCTAAGAATATCTCATATCTACTCTAAACATGAACATCCAGTAGTTCCTCTGGAGGAATATAAATAACATTGACAACTGACAGGAATAAGTTAATTAAAAAGTTTATTTAAAATACATTTTCTATTTAAAATTGTTCTATATTTATTTGTAAAGTTTTTTTTTTTTAAATTGCTATTTTATTAAATTTTTATTTTTACACATACTGTATAATTAAAAATTTTATTGTAGGCCTTATTTTATAGACTTTAATTATTTAAAACATGCTTTTTAGTTAAAATAAGTTTATTTACTTTTATATAGTTAAAATATTGAATTTTAAATATTTTCATAAATACAAAAACATGCAGTTTTCATCTAAAAGAATCTCTGATATCTAATCTAAATCAGAGCATCTGTTGGGTTGTCTAAACTAAAGATTGTTCGAGGGGCTTCTTGTCGACTATTAATATAGCGCCAATTTAATTGCGATTGATTGGAAGATGAATAGTGGCCCAGTTTGAGAGAGAAACTGTCACTGAAGTGTGCTCCACCATCTCCTGAACCTTTGTGTGGAGGTGTGGATGTATTCTCTGAAGCAAAGCGCTAGTGCTGACCTCGTCCTTTCAGCATAGAGGAGAGTGTGTAACTACGTCTTCACACAATGAGAAGCTCCTACAGGGAAGAACCGATTAAATTAAAGTGCTTCTGAGGCAATCACGCCAAGGTCACAAGGATGCAGAGCAAACCGCTTCTGGCACCAACTTCTGTCTCATGTGAAGACGGCTTGCCTGTTGCTAGGTGCGGTTTGGCCACCTCTGCTCAACATGTGTTGGCGGAATGTGGAAAATTATGCTGACAGTATCGAGTACGTATTAGGAGGAAAAGCTGAATCGAAAGTCTACGTAAACAACTGACTGCCTCTGTGTGCTTCGGTTCTGTCTGCTGTTTAGAATCAGAACTAATAATGCCAGATCGGATCATTTTACTGACTCTCTCGTTCGTTCTTATTCGTCAGAATAAACTAATCTTTATTAATTTCATTAATCTGAGTGGAAATATTCATTCAAATATAATTTATTAGGGACATAAAGGATTATTTTGCCTCCCGTCTCTTTTGTTCATTTGTCACTTGATAAATGTAATGAACGAATTATTCGTGCATGAACTATCACTACTGACTAAGTAACTTTGCAAATACATGTCGATTTATTTGAATAACCTTCGACCTACAACTAACAGTTCTAATGAGAGTTAGTTGACATGAAGTTGCTTATCAAAATAAAGCGTAACCCACTTTTGATCTAATCTGCAAAACTTTAATTTGTTTGCGATTCTGTTTGATTCATTCGGACAGTTCACTTATGCACTCCTTGTGATTTTTTTTTTTTTTTTTTTTTTTTTTTTTCATGCACTTTACAGTGATTTCTCACACCGATATGGTAGCGGAATACTTTATAAGACAGCAAACAAAATGATGAAAAATGAAAGTATAAAAATAACTAACTAAACTAGCTAATGTAACTATAGTAACTAAATAGTGGTCTTTAAAGCTGCAGTAAGGAACTTTTGCCTCTCTATCGCCATCTCTGTTTGAAACATAAAATTGCACAAGGTAACACTTTAGTTTAAGGTGTTTTTGTTACACATTACATGTACTTACTATTAAAATAGCAATAAATTATGCACAATTACATGCAAGTAACCCTAAACCAAACCCTAATACTAACCATATAGTAAGTACATGTATTTAATTAATATTACTCAGTACTTAAATGTATAATTACACTGTATAATGGCACCTTAAAATAAAGTGTAACCTTGCAAGACTGCAGAGTTGTTGTTGTTATTAATAGTAGTAGTAGTAGTACATGGATTGTGCAACTCTGTCATTGTACACTGACATCTGAAAAAAAATATCATCTGAACAAGTAACATGTCTGCCACTTTTGTTTTGAACAATTTAAAAACACTTTTTTTTTTAATTAATCACATTACTGATGTTTAAATCTAATAATTTCTCAGTCAGTTCTAATCACACGGATCACAAATAAATAACTGTTCTCTTTCATAGTTGAAAGTCAGTGCAATTTACCTCACTGTCTAAAGCAAAATAAGAAGAAAAAAAGGAAAATAAACTTGATATGTATCTGAATCAAACAAACAAGTGCACTGTTTGTTTTGTGTCAAAGTATTCAGATATGAACAATAATTGCCATTTAGAGCTTTACCAATTAAAAACAGCCATCTAGATGTTTTGAGCAAGCTACAAACCATCAACAACGCACACAATACTGTAGTAGCCATGTCATTGTCTTTCTGTTTATGAATGCAACAACCACGCAAAGAAGAATAATGTCCAACTGACATTTTCAACAAAATCTGTCCAGAGTGCAAACATTATTAAATTAATTATTAAATATTTAAAGTTATTAAAAGTTTGCCGTTAATTGGGATAAGGTAAGGAGACACTTTTGAACCCAGAACATTTTTAAACCAAGGAAAGTTACATACTAGTACTGTACATAGACGTTGTAGTAATAGTACTGCTACTAGCAGTCATAGTAGTACATACTAATTACTACTAATAATAGGAGCGGTATTACCATTATTACTAGCCAGTTGGTAAGCACTGTAACTGTACTAAATACTGTCCTACTACTGTTTTTTTACTATTGCTAGTACTAGTAGAACCATCTACTAGCAGTTTTAGTAGTACACTGTATAATCCAGTAACTAGTAGTCATTGTAGTAAAGTATTGTGTGCTATTATTACTAGTAACAGAACCTCTACATGTAGTCATAGAACATGTGCCTCTGTGTGCTGCAGGTATTATTTTATTGTATTATTTAATTAAATTATTTATTTTACTTTTATTTCCAGTGTCTGTGCTGTTTTTCACCATATCCTGAGACTGACAAAAATAGTTTCTAGCAGAAAGTACCACGTAGCTTGACAAATGCTAAATCAAAATTTTTTTGGTTATATAATATGGCAGCATGTATTTACAGCTAGCTACAGATCCTATCCCAAATGGCACAGTTTATGTGAACTGTAGTTTTGTGGACTTGTGGTCCTCTGTGTTACGTGCACTAGACCATCGGGTCATTTTAGGTTTCAGAAGGGTGCTCGCAACTGCCCCCTTTGCTGCTATTTGCCCTTGATTTGCGCTTCTGTCGAAGTGAGGAGCTGAGCAGTACTCTATAGTCAAAGTGGCATTATGTCACAGAAGTGTGGAAGAGGAAGACCGTGAGAACTTAGGGAGTTATTTGGGAAATGGCCATAGACAATTGGAACAGGAAATGTTCAAAGGTGACCTATTATGCTCCTTTTTACAAGATGTAAAATAAGTCTCTGATGTCCCCAGAGTGTATTGGCGCTTTTCCACTGCATGGTACAGCACGGTATGGTTCAGTACAGCTCACTTTTGGCGGGTTTTCCACTGGGTACAGTTCCTGGTACCTGGTACTTTTTTTAGTACCAGCTCGGCCGAGGTTCCAAGCGAGCCGTACCGTTACCAAAACATGAAGTTTAAACACTGCTGATCACTGATTGGCCGGAGAAAATCGTCACTGCCTGTCATTGAACTTTCAGCACGAGACACAACAGACCCGCTAGATTTAAAACACCACAGTCAGCGAAGGGTCGAACGCAACTGTTTTGAATGAGTGCACCTTTTTTAAACAACCAAAAAATGTCTGTTTAGATGTTCCTCTCGTCGATAGCTGAGGAGCGGATCCAGTGAGAGCTTGATGGAGCGACACCGAATTAAAAAGTTTTTCAGGAGTCACGGCAGTAGAGGCGGCGCAACTATAACGACACGTGAATAATCCCACCCACTCTAAAGCGGTACTAAACTGTAGTGGAAACACAAAACGAGCCGAACTGAGCTATGTTTTGCAGTTCTGAGCAGTGCCGAGCCAAGTCGAACCATGCAGTGGAAAAGCGCCATATGTGAAGTTTTAGCTCAAAATACCTGACAGATAATTTTTTATAGCTTATTAAAATTGCCACTTTTAGGGTATGAGCCCAAATCCTCTGATATTGAGTGTGTTGCTTTAATGCAAATGAGCTGGTGCTCCCGGAGAAGAGGGCGGAGCTTCAAGAGCTCTAGCTACCGCTTTAGCAGTGCTAGCCTTTGCAAATAAACATTCCACGATTAGTATCATATCACATTAGTACATATTCTGTTTCAATGTCGGTCATCTGATTGTACTGTGCATAATAAATTTGCGTTTATGAATTACACAGACAGGGAGCACACCACCACAAAAATAACAACATACCTGGTCTCATGCTATCACAAACTTTATAAGTCCCACTCATGATTATGAGCTCAACAAACTCAAGCGATCGCCACACATTGCTTTCATATGCAACTTTTAACTACCACATTCCTATTCACGATCATTCATGAAGACAGCACCAGTGAGAACAGAGAGACAATTGTAGCTTTAGCATCATTACCCATTCAGAAGGGCAATTTGGAAAACAAACGCGTGATACTTACTTTGTCTGGAGCTGACTTTCACGCACGTAGTGTTGGTATTGATCCCTACACGTATTGGAGACTTTACTGTTTTTTTCCAGGATATTTCCTCAGAAAATGAAACTTAACCACCGTGTCCACAATGGCTCAGATGGAGGGAGTCTATTGAGACTCCTATGTTCTTTAGTGCATCCCAAAACGCAACACTTGAAAAGCCTCTTTGGCGCTGACACTGTATATCTCCAGCAGCTACAGTAATCAGTAACATTAATGGCGGAAGCGGACCGCAGATTCTCACTCAGGGGCAGCGTCACTTATTCCCCTCAGTGATGTGCACAGAGGGAGAACTTAAACCGCTCGTTCTGGGAGACTTTATGATTTTATTAGATTAGAAAAAAATGAGTGGGTGGATTTTTACCATTATAGGCTGGATGTTTTCACTCACTGCAGCCACACAACTGTGTTCAAACACCTTATAAAAGTGATTTTTGCATAATAGGCCCCCTTTAACTCATTCTGGTCATTCAGCAAAAGGTGCATTTCTGCCACCTGTTGGACTGGAGTGTGAATTGTTGGGTGGTGCACAGATTAATCTACAATTGCTTAAATATTGGATTGATTTCCACCTAAATTAATCAGTGCTTTTGGAAAATGATCAGCAATACCAATAGATATCTTGCTGACACTCTTGGGAGCTTCACTTTAAAGTTAGTCACAATGCATTTATTTAACCCTTTTAGTGGTGAGTTTAAAATATTCTAGCAGTCCCCCCAGAGTGAGGTTTTTTTTCCATGGCGACGCATCATGCTTGTCACGTGACACCGCGACCACAATAACACTGTATGACAGATGGATCGCTTTTTTGTTTTTTCCTTTTTTATTTAATAAATTCACAGACTTGCTTACCATGTCATGGACAATCTGATATTCCGATTCACAAATATGTGTAAATGAGTGTGTTTTGTCATTTAAACACCTTTATAAATGATCTTGATCGTGATATGTAACGTGAGATGGGCATCGCCATGTTTGTTCGCGCTGCAGTTCAGAGTCCTATCAGTCGGATTTACAGCACGTGAATTCATCAGTTTCTCCCGAAATACATGCAAGTAAGTGGCCGGTGAACTGGGAGAAGAATAGAGTAAACTTTATAGTTACTTACACTATGTGTATCTGATATGAATAAAAGACATCGGCAAATTAAATTTGAATGGATTGTTATTGTTACTTCTGTAGACATCTGTGTGTATTTTACAAGCTCCAAATGTATTGTTATACTAGTACTTATGTGTATTTAAATGTATGAAACCTAAAATATGCATATGTGGTTAAGAACACTGTATATTTGTGATAATATGACAAGCGCAGTGCACATCTCTCTCTGGCTCATCGCCAGAAAACGCGCGAAACCACAGTTTGAATTTGGCAGTTATGCGACGTCACCGAACGTTCTAAATCCCATATGTGGGACCGTACCGCTCAAAAGGTTAACCAACCAGATATGTATTAAATATACAATTGTTCTCAGCAGGAAAAGTCATGTGTTTGGATCAACAACAAATACATTAAACATTCAATCTTTCATATATTGGAAAGTTTTATTGACTTTAGGAAATTGGTTCATTTGGCCAATTAATTTAAAGGAACTTATTCGAATAACAACTCACTAATTTGAGCACCAAATTGAAATCTTGAATTATTTACTTTTGCTGTAGATTGTTGTTAAGTTATTGTTGTTATTGTCAGACGGGTTGATTTTTGTTGTGATTTTACCATCTGAGATAAATTTTGGGGCTTGTGAAAGATTTTTGACTGTGTCCAGCTTATTGATATTAGCTTCTCTATATGATATGCAACATAAATTAAAATTTTTGACAAAGAAAATCAGACATTGTGTGCATGGCTTGAGGTGAGCCTCTCGTGCATGTTAAGAGGGGTTCTATTTGTTTTTAAAGAAGTTGTTGGCTATGAAGGGCTTCTCAGTTCAGTCACTTATGAGGTTCATTTCGGTTTGGACTTTATGTAGATGGTGAGGTTTCAGACATACCCTTAATGTTTATTTTGCTTTTTTGATCTCAGGGGATGTGGCGGTAAAATGAGTCATGCCTGGAGCCCCTCCATGTCTCGCTGGGTGAGTCTGATCTGTTCGCCAGGCTCAAGTGCTGTCAGATGCTGTATCAGAGCTCTATTGGAGGCCGCAGCATATGCCTGATAGGCCTTTGAGCCTCTGCTCTGTTGATCACATTCCAAGTCATTAACATGTAATGAGGGCTTGAGTTTTGGAAACTATGAACATATGTAACCTGGCTTGGTTCACCCAGGAGCATAGGACAGATTTTGTTTATGTTTACTGCTGCTACTTTTAATGCAAAGTTCTGCCATAAAAACCCTAGATGATGTAGGCCGATAGGTTCTAACTCATCTGATAAAATCACATCATTACTCACAAGGTTGCTGCTGATTGGTTTGTTTTCACATCAGCAGCCAATGAGCTGTTGCTCAACATTCAAATACTTGGCTAGTGCTTACTATAGCAGTTACAACGCACTTCATAATTCTCCACCTTCCCCTTCTCCACCTGTATAGATTTGCTATGGAGTGGTTTAATGTATGGTATATATGGGGGTTATTTCACATGCTATATTTGCAGCCTGCAGGATTTCCTAGGATCTATTCCACCAAGACAAAACATATTCACATTGCCATATATATGGTAATGCTAAACTCTCAGAGAGTTGTCATGACAGAACTAGCAATACTACAAAAATGTATAAGACTACTACTACTACTATATACAATCAGTACTAGTCAGTGTTAATTTTGGCAGGCATTTTTTATTTAGTCTTAGTCTTTATCTTGAGACGAAAATGCTTAATAGTCTTAGTCACATTTTAGTCATTTGAGTCTTTGATAGTTTTAGTCGACGAAAAGTCATTGCATTTTTGTCAACTTTTAGTCAAACTGCAGTTACCAACATTTATTTTGGTATTTATTTATTATAAGGTATGCATGCAATAGCCTACTGACATACATTCAGTTTTCTCCCACCTGTTTAAGCTCACTTAAACCATAACGTATTGTATTTCCGTGAGATACTCTACATGAGAGATATTTGGACTCCTGTGTGTGTATTTGAGCGCTGAGAACTGATCGCGCGCTGTATGAGAACTGAAGAAGTGGAGCGTGCGCGAGAGTGAGCACTTCTATCAGCGCGTTTCCGCCTATCGCACCTTCACTAAAGTTCACTAAACTTCACAAAAGTCTTAAGTTATTCGACAATGAATTGTGACTCCCGGGAAAAACGGGACGTCTGGTCACCCACTCCCTAACCCTTCGGGTGCTGAGGCCAATGTTTCAGATCGCTAGTTCGCGTTTTGGTAGCCTATCCGTCCACCGCGGCTGCCATGCAAACCACCCCTTATCCAATGACAGAGACGCACATTTTGAAAGACAAGACAGTTAACTTAGCCTATAGGATGTATTTTGAATGTCCGGTAGTCCTCAAATAACATTTTAGTCCCGTCTCGTTAACGAAGACGCAACATAAATTTCGTCATAGTTTTTATCATCAGATATTAGTTTTAGCTCGTCAACGTCTTGTCTTAGTCACAGAAAAAAGGTTCGTTAACGAATATTTTTCGTCGTCGTCTTTGTCAACGAAATTAACACTGGTACTAGTATGACTTCTACGTCCTTGACTGCAACTAGTAGTTTATTACTACTAGCAAACTACTGCTACTATAAATCTAGTCATTGAAATAAACTGTATGACTACTACTGATTATATTTTTTACTATTATTACTAGCAGTATTAGAAGTAGAGTATATTGCATCAGTCATAGTAATACACAATATGGTCCCACTTTATATTAGGTGGCCTTAACTACTATGTACTTGCATTGTAATTAATCATTTGATACAATGAACTTATTGTGTACATACATGTTTTTACATTGTACTTATATATTTAAAAATACCTATTTGTAATTAAATCTGTAATTAATTTCTGTAATTACATTTGTAATTACACTGTTGACCCATCCCTTACACCTAAACCTACCCTTAAACCTACCCATACCACCAAACCTGTCACTAACCTTAAACATGTTCCACCTCAATAGCAGCAAAAGTGTTTTGAAATACAATATGACCACAATCAGTATATTGCACGTATTTGTTGATGTAAGTACATTGTAGTTAAGGCCACCTAATATACACAATACTGCTAATATTAGTACTTATTAGTGCAACTATTAGTCATAGTTGTAAACCATACTACTACTTCTACTACTATCACTACTACTAGCAGTAAGTAGTAACACAAATAGAAGTCATTGAAATAAACCATAATTCTAATACTGCTATTATTACGTTTATTATTACTTATTAGTGGTACTAGAATCTCTATTAGCAGTCAGAGTAGTATATTTGACTGTTTACTTCTAATAGTACTTCTACTAATACTACTGCTAATACAACTACTACTAGCAGTTGTAGTAATAGTACCATTACTAGCAGTAAAAATAGTACATACTGTTAATATTACTACTACTAGTAATAGTAGTAGTAGCCTTTTAGAAAAAAACTATAAGTATACTAAATACTGTGGTACTACATTTTGTATTATTACTACTACAAGTAGAAACCATACTAGCAGTTTTAGTAGTACACTGTACTACTAGTCCAATAACTAGTAGTTATTAAACTATGATTTGTGCTATTATTACTACTACTTGCAGAACCTCTACATGCAGTCATAAAACATCTCACTACTACTACAACTATTACTACTAGCAATCATTGTTGTAAACCATGGTAACTCTGCTACTATTAGTAATAGTAATTAGTACTGTTACAATTAATTTTAGTAATAGTAATAAACCATACATCAACAACTAATTCTAATTCTACTCCTACTACTACTACTACTGGCAGTAGTGGTAGTACCACCTTTAGTAGTTATAGTAGTAAACTACTGTATTTACTATTACAACTAGAAGTAAATGTTGTTAGAAGTAAGCCATACTACTTCTAGTTGAACTATTATTATACTAATGTAACTACTTCAATTAGTTGTAGTAATCGGCATGATTGCTATTAATAAAAAAGCCACAAAACGATAATAATAACTGTGAGAAAGAGCAGGAAAGTCTCAAAATGAACAAATATAAGCACTTTCAATCCTATATGCCATGCCCTCTTATAATGTTACGGTGTTTCCAGCTGCACTCTGCATGTTAGAATGGAAACTAAGATTCAATTTGATTTGAATTTGTATTCCTAGTTTAGTTTAAAATGTTCTGTCTAGCCCTTCTGAACAGCACTGGCGAGCTCACATAGAAAATCTCTGCTAAATAGAATACCATTACCTAACTGTTTCCATCTGAGCGCATTTTTAAAAAAAAATCTCAATGTCCTTCAAATATCAGTAGGCAGAATTTAAGTCCCTGCCAAACATTTGTGAATGAATCCAGAGACCATTACTTTCTTGCTTTTAAACGAGTACAAATCTCCTGCAATTATCTATCTTTCTTCGTCTGTTGATTCATTATGAAGTCGGCCAAACCTCATAATGTGACATGTAATGCAAAATATATACAGTATTAACTACAAATATATCTTGGTGCCACTATGTCCACAATTTCTTGGAAAAAGAACCTGGAATAATAAACGGCACTGAAGAAATTGATACAAAGCAGGCTAAAAATACAGTATATATGTATAAGGGAAATAATGTGGATCAATCTGTTCAGAGGTTTTTAACTATGTTACAAGTACAATTCACTGCTTCTTCCATATGTGTGTATATGTGTGTGTGTGTGTGGGTGGAACTTGAATATGTGTTGGCTGACTGTACAGACTCTCCACTTAAAGCAAATGTATCCTCCTGACCCTGACTGCTGTAACATGCCATCATGCATTTCTCATGGGACCGTGTTTTCAGCCAGAGCTGGTTCTTGTCTTACTTCCTTGTTATGTTGATGTTTCTGTACACGTCCTCAGCAGTGCACATCCTAGATTAAGTATGCAAGAAAAAAATAATAAAAAAATGCTGTTCATAAGAGGCTTTATTTTTCTCATTCTGCTTGTGAAACTATTGTATTCTTTGCTGCCTGTTCCAGTAATGGCCACTCATACAATATTTGCATTTTGGTTTAAATTGCTTTGGTGACAAAGCATCTTCTGAGAACATAAATGCAAAATGTCTTTTCTTAGGACTTACCGCCAAAATTAGCTCTGCTGTTACCAAGCTCTGTTTGAGAAAGTTGAACAAACACATTTCCGTGGAGAGTTTTGTGAAAAGCAAGGAGAAAATTACCAAGATCTGCTTTAACAAGTGTTTCATCTTTAGTTCTTTCAGAATGGAAATTCGTTGTGAGAGTAAATATAATAGCAGCACTTTTCCACATAAAAAGCTTTTTTCTTCATGATTACACAAGCGAGGATAAAGGTATTACTGAAGCAGGCACCAGCTGTGAACGTAACTCCAGCTTTTCTGCAAGGAACTTTAACCTCGTCTTTTCATCAGAGTTCTGGTGCATCATGGGTCTTGCTCACATTGTTACACATTGAGTGATTTGTTGAAGGTTACATCTGGCAGATTTCACCTGAGCAGCAGCCCCCCGAACCCTTTCGCTACTCACACATATGGAGGGCTGCCGTTTCAGACTGAATTTCACAGAGGAAAGAAGTTAAATTTGTATTGTCATGCACCAATGGACCCTGACAGCTGGTGTGTTAATGATTTAAATGGTTTGTCACATCACGTTAAACTGGCAATGTCTTTTTCATTAGAGCAAATTGAAGTGAGACAACAAAACTATAAATGCATAATTGTTGTGAAGATAAATTGTTCTAGTATCTTTATAATTCCTTCTAAAATATTATCATCTACATTAGAGGACAGTTTTACATTTTCCTTAAATGGTGCCATAGTAGATGAGACCGAGGACAATTATTACAGTTATAAGAGAGTAAATATATTTAAGCACAGACAAGCAGGATTCATGACACTTACTCACCACAAGCTCAGTAAAATTGTCTATTTTGGAGAATCACATTTTTGTTATGCATGCATACGTTAATATTATATAGCATTTTACTTGCTTTTTTTTTCTAAAATACTCTGACTCACTCTGATTCAACACACTCAAACTCACATTATAATACACCTGTAATATACAAACATTATTCGATGGGTAAAGCAATACATTGACTTCAAGCTGTGTGTTCCGTTAACTAAAAGATGGCATGAAATTACGAAAGAGTTAGAATTGCCTTCAGCCTCCCCTGTTTCAAGTTTCCCTATACCTCTGTCTTATTTAACTATTTTGATTAACACATATTTAGATATCAGACATTTATCACCTTCCCAAGTTTAAATGTTTAAACTGGCAGTAGATACTTTAATTGCAGCACCTGGAGACCCACAATATGTTGAGAGAGTTAATTATTTCCTGTTTAATCAGCATGGTGAAGAAACTCGACTAGCAGGTTTAGAATAAGTAGCTCATTAGCAGTGAAACAATATTCTACAGGGTGAAATTAAATCACTCGAAATGATCCGTGCTGCGTTAATTGTCCATGATGATTCTTGATTAAACTCCTTATGTATGTACCATTAGGACAATCACGAGTGGGGATTAACCTTTCTTGCTTAATTTACTATCAGCAACAAAAAGAAGATGAAACCTATTTGAATAAGTAGCGTGATTTATCATTGTTTACAGTGCCATCCAAAAGTATTGGAAAAGTAAAGACAAAATTGCTCTGTTGGCTGTGGAGTCAAGACATTTACAAATATGATTAAAAGATGAATATGAGACAAAACTACAGAATGTCACATTTTATTATTGGTTGATTCAACACAGATGTTTTACCAGCTAAGAAGTTCAGCACTTTTAGAGTTTCATCCCTCTATCTGATGTGAGAATAAGTATTGGATCAGTTGCCTCACAGGTCTTTCTAAATGATCAGCTGTGTCCTGTTGCATTAATTCTTCAGATATTAAAAGCAGGGAATGTGTCGTATCAGTTATATCCATTACTTCTGCATTCTGAATCTTGCATTCAATGATGACACACACAAACAAACCAGAATGAAGATGAGCGAGCTGACTTTGAGAGAAAAGCAAGCAATTTGGATGCTAAAAGAAAAGAGGAAGTCAGTTACAGCTATAGCAACAATAAAGGGCATGGAGAAATCAAGAGTTTGGAAACCACCAACAACCATTAGTTTGAGAAAACAACAGTAGTTGATGACAAATATAAAAGCTGTGAAAATGAACCCTAAAAGACGTGTCTGTAAAATCACCAACAACTTCCAGAAAGCTGGGGTGATGCTCTAACAATCTACTGTCCTCAGGAGACTTTGACATAGAGTTACAGATGCTATACAGCAAGATACAAACCTCTGACCAGCACCAAAAATAGAAAGGCAATATTGGAGTTTGCAAAACAGCACAAAGGTGAGACAAAAGAGTTTTGGAACTGTGTTTATGGACCGATGAGACAAAGATGAACCTTTATCTAAGTGATTGGAAAGCAAAAATTTGGAGAAAAAGAAGGAACTGCAAATGATCCCAAGCATACAGCCTCATCTGTAAAGCATGGTGGAGGTGGTGTCATGGCATGGGCATGCATGGCTGCCTCTGAAACAGGCCCTCTCAACTTTACTGATGACTTAATGTATGATGACAGTAGCAGAATGAATTTGGAAGGGTACAAAACCATCTTGCCTACCAATATTCAAGAAAAATGTGACATTCTGTAGTTTTGTCTCATATTCATCTTTTAATCATATCTGCAAATGACTTGACTCCACAGCCAACATAGCAATTGTGTCTTTACTGTTCCAATACTTATGGAGGGGACTGTATATAAATTCAAAAGTAATCACGGGAGTATGTCCTATTGTCATTGAATTGTTCAGCCAATTTAGAAAAAAATAGCATTGTACATCCAGAATCTACCCTTTTTTTCTATTCTGCCATTGTTAGAATTTATTTTTGATTCGTCACATATTAAACGGTGTGCCAAATCAACTAGTTGACTACTAATTTTGTTGTAGGAAAGAAAGTACCAAATGCCTAATTTATTTTCATGTAAAACTATTTAGTAGACTAAAGCTATAGAGCAATTCATGAATTTCCCCACAATCATCTGTATACAAAAACCTTAATTCATAAATGCGTATACATACATTCCTCATTAGTTTCTTTGGGCCGCTACAGTAAGCTGTCCGCAATACTGGAACAAACAAAGTAGGTCTGTGAACACTTGAAAACAAGTCAACTGTGTCTGCAACTATATATATATGAATATCTATATCTGTAATTGACTTCAGCAGATGATTTTGCTAAACTAACACAATACAACAAGATGAAGTGTTAGCTAACATGATATCAAAACGTTACCGTAGTTTAAAAACCTGTAATATTGAGTTAATATGTGTTAAAGCACAAACCAACACATTCTCACCTGTAAAAGATTATCTAATTTCTTTGGCAATTTAAATCTTGGTGATTTTTAAAACCTAAAGCTGCGCAATGTTGTGGCATCTTGGAAAACTCATTGATTTGTATTGTGAGTGACGACACCACGTTGACCGTTCCAAGATGGTGGACGCGTCTACGTGTCTGGAGCTGTCGAATGTGGCATCAACATGTACATATCTATGGTTTTTGGCACCCGCGCATCCCCACTTTTTCCATTGTACCTTGACTGTTTAATATTTGTTGACCTCTGATTCCATTTTAAGGCATATTTCACTCAGTTTTCACAGTTCTGAGGCGAACCACAGAGTAACAGACATCTAAACATGCTTGACAATCGGTTAAAAACTTGTTTGTCAGTGTGGAATTCGGAGCAAGCTGTTTTTAGACAGTCCTGCTAAAAAGGCTTTTCAAACCATTTTGTAGAAATGCCAGATGTCACTGCTTACAGAAGAGAGAGAGAGAAAAAAAAAACATCCATCCATTTTGTTGACATTCTCGTTTTGGGAAGGAATTAAAGACTGAAAAATACAAAGAACAGGAAAAATACAAATCTGTTTATGCGGGAGAGAAACTTGCTCAAAGATTGTTTATCGGGTTGTACGAAATAATATCAGCATCAGCTTGTGGTGCCACCAGAATGCACTGTCACAAAGTGTAAAAACAGACACAAACATTGCAGCGTATTTACAAGTTGTGAAAGAAGTTAAAAAGACGACAGAACAGGCATGGTATAAGAGGCAAAACTATGGTTTTGCATTATAATGTGCAACACAACCCAGATATTTGTCAAAAAATCTTGCTTATTCAGACTTAGCAGTTGGAACAAGACTGCTTCAGGATTTGCGATTGCTCAGCTTTGATTCCACATATTTCCATCCTGAAAATAAGCTTATGTTGACTGATTTAGCAGAACCATTGGACATTTGGCCTAGACAGCTTAAAAACATGTATTCATACTTCATGTACCGATAAAATTGCATCTAAACCGTCTTACGAGGGCTTCCCACTAAAACAGGGTAATCTTGCACGATCGATGGTGGCTTCTGCTCGGTGTAATAATTGCGACCCTGTTCAATAAAGTCAATCAGACTAAGGACCACTGACCTGGCATATTACCCCCGAGATCAAGAAGACTCATTTTAGCCTTCAGCTCTTCTCCGTGAATAAGAAAAGACTCAGGGGGACCAGCATCAATTCATAAAAAATACACCACATTGCAATTCCTTTTAAATAGCATATTATCCATTTCTGAATCCTCTTGGTATGAAAGCAACAAAGATGACTTTTCTTCACTTCAAGGAAAAACATGGAACTGAGCAGTATCTTTTAAAACGAGGAGAATCAGACTTGCTGACTCTGCTGCTATAGGACTCTGAGGCAACATTTAAAATCATTTTAAAATGAAACTAAGCACTAAGTGTAGGTGTGGGACAAATTTTCCGGTAGCACTTTATTTTACAGTACGTGTGCTTCCCTGGTAAATATCTTGTACCTACAGGTAAATGAGTGGTAAGACAAGGTACTTACCTGAGGTGCATGTACATGGTAACAAATAAGAAACACGGCTGTACTTAACAGTCTTACATGCATGGTAATTAATTTGTACATACAGACAAGTGTGGATAATATCGGTGACTTACAGGTAGTGCCCGTACATGGTAACTAATTAGATACTTTACTGTACTTACTAATGTATATACATGGTTAATATGTAGTACTTACAGACAAGTGGGTACAATATATTTACCATGTATGTACCAGGGAAGTACACGTACTGTAAAATAAAGTGCTACCAATTTTCCCTTTTCAGGAAGAACATCTTTGAGGCCACTTGGTACAATTCATCAAAGCAATAAAATTCATATTTTATGAGGCCGTGGTATTCAGGACGACAATCCGCACCTTTATGACCGAAGGCCGTGAAAAGTTCTCACAATCATAGTGGAACAGAGAAACACTGCCAATCTCTGGCTCTCGGGACAAGGGATTGACCATAACTCTGAAGTTGTGCTTTTCATTGTAAATAGACCGGGAGAAAGAGCTTGAGGTTGAAACATGAGAAGAAACCGTATTAAAACAGTACAAGACAAGTATCACCAGCCGTTTAAAAGGTTTGTAAACAAATCTTTTACAATATATTTGGGAGAGTCATTTCTAAAAAAGTGCAAAACTACATACAGTAATATATATTATGTGTTGTCTCAACAACTGGAGCTGGTAGGCTGGATTTGGTTTATCCAAACCCTGGTAATCTGCCTTTAGAGGTTAGATTTGCACCTTCCTTGACAATTTTAAGTCTTTTTATTATTATTTGTTTTATTATTTTATGGTGGCTTTATTTTTTGTTTTTTTTCAGTACTCTGCTTTAAGATTTTATATGTTGATATTATGGGATCTTTTTGTACAGCACTTTGGTCAGTCTTGTGGCTGTAACATAAGATATATTCTTGAATTTGAGGAAAAAAAATGCTGGATGGAGCATAATGTGGGGAGTTTTTTTTTTTTTTTTTTTTTGCTGGACTCTTTGTAACTTGACAAAATGTGACTCAGTGGCCAAATATGTCCATCTGGTTGTAGAGTTTTAGAAAGGATGATTTTTTTTAAAGATGCAACTGTTACATAGACAAGATGGCGGCGCGAACACATCGCGAGGCTCAGCGTCTTACCAGATTTTGGAAAATAGTGTTAATTTACCTGGTTATTTCACTCGTGTTCGCGCGATCCAGTTATGCGAACTACAGCTATAGTAAACAATCACTTTTGGACATCAACAAACAGTGTTCCAACATAGTTTTAGATCATCCTTTCGACTTCAGCGAACTCCCGCCGGAGCTACTGAGATCACCGCGGACAAGCGGATCACTCGTACCGACCGGAAGTGCTCGGCGTCGGCGTCGAGACCGTAAACAAAGACGGGGAAAGCGTGGAGGGCTGCGTGCTAAGCTAAGGCTAAACCCACATCGACCAGCTCTGCCCAGCATCTTCCTTGCCAATGTACGGTCTCTGATGAACAAGATGGACGAACTAAAGATCTGGACCCTCACACAGAAATGGCTTATGGACTGTAATGTTATGTTCTTCACTGAAACATGGCTCTGCAACGATGTCCCAAACAGCGTGGTGCATATGGATGGACGTGCTCTCTTCAGGGCTGACAGAGTAGCAGCAACCTCTGGTAAAAACAAGGGTGGTGGAGTATGCATTTATGTAAATAAATCATGGTGCAAAGACTCTGTCATTGTTGATACCTACTGCTCTGCTGAGCTGGAGTTCCTGATTATCAAGTGCAGGCCATTCTATCTACCACGTGAGTTTACTTGCATTGTTGCTGCTGCAGTTTATGTACCTCCGGACGCTAATGCTAACGTGGCTATGAAAGAACTCTGTGCTGCTATTAGCAAACTACAAACCCTGCACCCGGATGGAGCCTTTATTGTTGCTGGGGACTTCAATCACTGCACTCTTAGATCTGTTCTCCCTAAATTTAATCAAAATGTCTCCTGCACTACAAGAGGACATAAAACATTGGACCACGTTTATACTAATGTGAGTGATGCCTACAAAGTCACACCCCTCCCCCACCTGGGTCAGTCTGATCACCTCTCTTTGTTCCTGCTCCCCAAGTATACCCCGGTCATCAAACGTGTGAAACCTACAACAAGGACTGTTAAAATCTGGCTGGAAGGTGCTGACTCCACTCTTCAACATCAATTCCAGCTCACAGACTGGAGTGAGTTTGCTGCCCAGGCCACCACAAACTCTCAGATTAACATTGACACTTACACCAACTCTGTCATGGAGCACATCAACAGCTGTGTGAGCAGAGTGACTACACACAAAAAAATAAAAATCTTCCCCAATCAGAAGCCCTGGATGAACAGAGAGGTTCGCCTCCTGCTCAAAGCAAGAGATGCAGCCTTCAGGTCTGGAGACCAGGAGGCTTACAGCTCAGCCAGAGCCAACCTGAGGAAGGGTATCTGCCAGGCCAAACTCACACACAAACAGAAGATTGAAGAACACTTCAATTCTTCAGACCCCCGGCGTATGTGGCAAGGCATACAATCTATCACGGATTACAAACCACCTAACTCTGTGCCCCCCTCCAGCTCTGCCTCCCTCCCAAACGAGCTCAACCACTTTTATGCTCGTTTTGATCAAAATAATAAGGAGATCTCACTCAAAGCTGAGCATCAACCCAGTGAACTGCCTCTCACTCTCTCCACATCAGACGTTTACTCCACTTTGCGTAAGGTGAATGCACGGAAGGCAGCTGGCCCTGACGGAATACCTGGTCGTGTGCTTAAAGCCTGTGCGGAGCAGCTAGCTGAGGTCTTCACGGACATTTTCAATCTGTCCCTGGCCCAAACAACTGTCCCCACTATCTTCAAAACCTCCACCATCGTACCAGTACCGAAACATTCCACTGCCTCGGTCCCTAACGACTTCCGTCCTGTTGCACTCACCCCCATCATTGCCAAGTGTTTTGAGAAACTGGTTGCATCCCACCTAAAATCCTGTCTCCCTGCTACACTGGACCCATTCCAATTTGCCTATCGCCACAATAGGTCAACAGAGGACGCCATCTCAACAGCGCTTCACTCTGCCCTCACCCACCTGGACAGTCAAAACACACATGTGAGAATGCTGTTCATGGACTTCAGTTCTGCATTTAATACAGTAATCCCCTCCAAGCTGATCTCCAAGCTCAGCCAGCTTGGAATCAGCACACCCATCTGTAATTGGATTCTAGATTTTCTGACTAACAGACCTCAGTCCGTCAAGTTAGATAACCTCTCCTCCTCCATCATCACCCTGAACACCGGCGTGCCACAGGGCTGCGTACTGAGCCCTCTCCTGTACTCCCTCTTCACCCATGACTGTGTTCCTGTTTATGGCTCCAACACCATAATCAAATTTGCAAATGACACCACGGTGGTAGGTCTGATCAAGGATGACGATGAATCAGCCTACAGGGATGAGGTGCAGCACCTGGCTGTATGGTGTGCCACCAATAATCTACAGCTAAACACCCAGAAGACAAAGGAGATCATTGTGGACTTCAGGCGGACTAGGAGTCATGCACACACACCCATCTACATCAACGGAGCTGAAGTGGAGCGTGTGTCGAGTTTCAAGTTCCTTGGCATCCACATCTCTGATGACCTCACCTGGTCCCATAACACCTCTACTCTGGTCAAAAAGGCACAGCAGCGCCTTTACTTCTTAAGGAGCCTTAAGAAAGTTCACCTGAATCCCAGGATCCTTGTGGAATTCTACCGCTGTACCATTGAGAGCATACTCACGAACTGCATCTCAGTATGGTACAGCAATTGCTCCGCATCTGACCGCAAAGCACTCCAGCGGGTGGTGAAAACTGCTCAACGGATCACCGGCACCCAGTTAACTTCCATTGAGAACATTTATTATAAGCGCTGTCTGGGCAGGGCAAGAAACATCATCAAGGATGCCTCTCACCCTAACCATGGACTTTTCACCCTCCTTCCATCCGGCAGGCGTTACAGGTGCCTACGCTCTCGCACCAGTAGGCTCAGGAAGAGCTTCTTCCCCGAAGCTGTGACACTTCTGAACGCCACACCACCAATCTAACCTGCACCTGCTTATTACTGCACTGGTCACAGTACTTTAAACACATGCATTTGCACTACTCATATTTTGCACAGACTGCACATCGTTCAAGTCATTACACTATAAACTGTTTAAAGTTGTTACTGTACAAGCACAGTAAACTATTTCTATAAAATATTGCACTACTGCTATTTTGCATAGAATACATTGTTCTATCAATACTTTGCACACTCATCCAGCTGTATTTATTTATTACCACTGTTCTCACGTTTCTGCTGTTCATAATGTGTATATATAATCTGTAATCTATATAATCTACATTGCTCTGTTCATAATGCACATACAATCCCTACACTGCATTCCTATTTTATATTCTGTATATACTCTGCTCAATACTGTATATAACAATTCCACTGTATATTCTGTAAATCATATCTTCACTTACTCTGCACTTATATGTATATAAAACACTATATTCTTGCACTTCTGGTTAGATGCTAACTGCATTTCATTAGCTCTGTACTTGTACTCTGCATAAATGACAATAAAGTTGAATCTAATCTAATCTAATCTAATCTAATTAAGAGGGTTTTACCATCCAAACTGTCTAATCCCAGCAGCTGTCAAACTGTCAGTTGCTCATCCTTGTCTCATTAGTGTCTGTAGATATATATATATATATATATATATATATATATATATATATATATATATATATATATATATATATATATATATATATATATATTAATATATATATATTAATATATTAACATACACCAAAACATACAATATAAAGGTATTGACAGTGTCTTAGTTACTATTATACAGCAGATGGGGAAAATTATTTTTGTCAAAGGAAATAAATTATGGATTCATCCTTACATACAGCTTTCATATGGCTTCTGGAAACTATAAGAATATAGATTTAATTATGTTTATTATTATTTTATGGTGGAAACAAAATCAAATTTTCAATGTAATGGTACTGAATTTAATGTCAGTGATTAAATACAATAAAATAACCTAACATCCATGAATTTCACCCTATAAAGCTGATACTGTATCATTTGACACACATATTTCTGAAAATACCTGTTGTATATCTACTTCATTCCCTCTGTCATCTGACTGATAGTTTATACTATCATTATAAACAGTTTATATAGTAATACTGTATGTCAATATATGATATCAATAGTTGATATGTCAGGCTTTACTGGGTCAGTATTTTAAAAAAAATGTACATTTCTAATGTAAAATGCTTATTTCAGCTTTAGCTTTTTATGCTGTTTCAGTATATGTGCAACATGTTAAATAGTTTGCTCAGACCTCATTCTTTGAGCTATTTAGACTATTTAAGAAAAAGTATAGCAAAAAATAAAAGAATAAATAATAATAATAATAAAAATAAAATGATTCCAGACCATACTAAACTGTCCAAAGCAAGTAATATCATTAAAAAAATAAAAACACACACAACATAGTAGCCAACAGTTTTGAACATCTACAGGTACAATGTGTTAATAAATGGATCACACACATATTTTGAAAAATAAGAAGGTGAGATTTGTCTGTAATGGACATGATCATTAGTCAGTTCTGATGGCTCCTTTATTTAAAAAAAAAAAAAAAAGAAAAGAAAAAGAAGCTTGGTTTCTCTATTTACAACTTGTGCAAAAACATTTAAAGGTTTCAAGGACTTTACATTGTAAGTTCATTTCAAGGCACATACATGGGACAACAACAACAGTTTAGTAGTGGAAACAAACTAAAGAACTTAAATGTACATAGCAATCAAAAATTACTTTGGTTCCCAATGGATTCTACTTGCAAAACCCAGCTTACAGACCAAACAATTCATCATATGTGAAAAGCAGAATCACTCCCCATCTTAAATGTGAAGAAAAAAGACCCAAATGCTAATACATGTGAAGCATTGTGGTTGTTGTTAAACCTGTCACGGTTTTCAGGTTTCCATTAGAATGAACTGCCACTCAGTAACCGATTCATTCAAAGATCAGCTAGAATTAGTTTTGTCCTCATTTAAAACCACTATGTCAACCGATGTGCTGAAGTCTGTATTAAATAAGTTTTAATAGTGAATATATATATATATATATATATATATATATATATATATATATATACCAAATTGCACGTCAGAAAACCTTTCAAAACATAATGAAAAATAGATTATTTCAAAAAAAGAGTGAAGGGGACACACAAAGATCAAAGACGAATTCAGCCACATTTGTGGTAGTGCTTTGTTCAGACTGACCTCACAGTCATTTAGAGTAATTATTCCAAACCAAATCAATGTGCTTTTTCAAGAGACGGATTGACTGTTGGGTAGGATTACGGACGCAAGGCATTGCTCACAGTCCCTTTTGTGTAATACATCCATTTGACTACAGGGCCACTACTGTGATTTTCAGCTCATCCATAGAAAAAAAAGAACAATGTACGCCACACGAGTGAGGCAATGAGTCACTCTGAATCATAACATGCCATTCTTGTCTGGAGGATAGACCTTGGCTTGTTAGCAATGTCATCTATTGATGTCTGTCAGGATGCTGTTTGCAATTGCCCTTCAAAATGTGTGCTTTCCATTCAGTCCTGCCTTCAAAACGTGTAATCCACAGATCTCTGTGTAAATGATGTCAAATCCTTCACATGAGCCACATTAAGACATACTGCTGGGTTACAGTAAGGCAATAGATAAAACTGTTCAGTATGAAACATTTCTGGTTTTGGTAACGACCCAGCAAAAGCTAGCTCTGAGGACTTCGGCGAAGGGAGTGATGTACTGGATAGTGGCACAAATCAGTTTCTCTGCCATTACTTTTCTCTCTGTGAAAATATGTCGGCGAAAGGCTTGGGACAGATTTATCTCACTAACGGGTTAACTTTGCAGCGATTCATTTGAGTCTGCGCCACCGCAACCGCCTCCTCTCGGGGAACCTGAGCCTGACAACCGCACCGGACTTGTGTGGAGGAAGTCTGTTAAAAAGAGTTACGGGTGGCCACAGGATTTGAAATGAATTGTTAATGGAGTACACATCAGTTAAAAGCCTTCAGATGAGAAATGGAGCCCGAGGATGTTCCAGATTTCAAGGAAAAGTAGGGACGGGGTGGTCGGAGAAGCCTGCTGGGATGCTAAGGAGAAATACTTTCATCACCACAGAAGTGCAGTAGCCCTTTTTTTTTCTTTTAGAGAGCATTTTGTTTGTGCCACTGAGACAAACCTCGTGGGTTGTTGGTAGTTAACCTGTGCAAGCACCAACTGTGTTAGTCACAGAAATAAAAAATTAGTTTGATCTTGTAATTCCAAAAGCAATTTGGATGTAAACAAGTATCCAGCCATCTAGCCTGAACCTTAATGCCAAGTCGGAGAACGATGAGGGGTTAACTCCGACAATTAGGACCACCACCCTGACTACAAACCCCCGTCCCAGTCCTGAATCCTCCTGCCAAGCGAAAATAATCCCTGGTCCAAGAAAGGGAAAAATGCAGAGGTTATGCAGTGGGGGTTTGAACTCGGCCCACAAAATAAAATCTTGTCAAAGCAAGTAAAGTCTATGAGTAACAGCGCATGATAAATACTTCTCCACAGCAAGCCTGAATTCCAAACTCGGCTCTCTGTCCTGGAAAACTGCTATGCCATTAAAAAAAAAAAAAGTCCTAATTGCACTCATGCAGGGATTTGAAATTCTTTCAAAGACAGAATCTGGCATGTGCCAGTACGTCTCTGTGAAAAGAGGGCTTTTGTTAAAATGTCCATTTATCATCCCACCTGATGTGATGCATGATTAAAAAGGGTTTTGGTCAGTAAAGGAAAAGCTAGACAATGATGTGGATGCTGCTGTAGAATGTTCCTGTTCACATTTGTGTGGAGCACAGAAATAGATAGAGAGGTGGAGTTCTGTGTAATACCCTAGCCTAATTTGTAAATCACAGAACAATTTAAGTATATGTAAGTATATAAAAGGCAAATACAGATTTAAAGTTGAAGTTTTTCATCGTTTTCTTATGTTTTACAATTTATAATTAAAGCAACATGAAGGAGATTACAGAGCTCCCTCAGGATCTTATGAGTTTACCACAGGGGTTTAGCTATTATATTAGCTCATTTAATGTTTGGGCTGCTAATTACTTGAAAATAAGGCGCTGGCACAAAAGCTTTTTTCCATAAAAGTCAGAATTTTAGCATGCTAGACTGTCTATGGTCTATTTGAGCTACTATCATATGCATGTACTGAGACAAGCTGCCCCCTGGTGGGCAAAATGATACACAAATATGCCCTGAAAAAATGCTTGCACAGGAAACCTTCTAACCATCACCATACCGCATTTACCGACGTAGGCTTCTCCTTGTGAGAACTGCAGGGTGTTGAAGAGTGGTCCCTTTTCCCTTCAAATGTGATTTCCACAAATGCTCACTTCCTGAATGACTACTCATGCTCTCTGCTGCATTAAGAAAGTGCACTTCAATTCCAAAATACCCCACCCCCCCAAAAAAACTAACAAAAACTCAGGTCCTTTTTTTCTACTGCAGCTTAATCAGCGGTGTTTTGGTTTCCTGACCACTGTGTTATCTTAACTACTGTTGTGTGAAGGGGTAGCTGTATTCTAGCACAAAGGGCATATTTTGGTTGTGTGGTTAGCAATATTTTCAAGATCTTAAAGTGGTAGAGAGGCAAAACCTGTGGACTGCATTTGCAGCAGGTACCCAACGTGCTTCGATTATACAAAACATCCGCAGCGTCCTTGAGCAAAACCACTTTGAGCCTCACATATTACAAAACCATTTCATATTTACTAAGAATAGAAAATATAGCAGAATTCCACATACTTGTCCACAGTATAAATTACCATGTTGACTGCACCTGGAAATATATATATATATGAATATATGTATACGTGTATTGTACAGTATATTGAACTATATTTTCTTTGAACAAATGGTTGTAGCATCCGTCGAAAAGCATCATGTGTGGCAGAAGTCCACACTGGGCACATTACTGCTCTTGCAGTAAGCTATGCTATTGTTACTGAGGTGACAGTCTCTGACACCAATCCCTCCATTAGGTGTGTAGATAGGCTGAATTCTGAAGTCCCCTTTTAAAAGCTGCTCATTGTTTAGTGACACTATCTGAAAGCTCGTTTCAGTCATTTCCAGGATGGAGTTATCCTTTTTTGTGCCGGCCTCGCAGTAGTCATCTTTTCTCCTGCCACGATTGTATTTCCATTTGGATGATGACGACCTGCTTTTCTTGTGCATGTGCCAGCAAAACAAGCTTAGAAGTGTCACTAAGACCACCAACACTGCCCCCCCTATCACTCCAGCCAATAGGAGTGTGGAGGTGTTGTCTTGCTGGGCAGCCTGCTCAGATTCAGAGTACGTGGATGTGGATTTGGTCTTAGCCTCAGAACAGATAGTATCCTCGCCCGGTCTGTACGTGTTGAGAGTATCCAGAACGTACACGCAGATGCGGTAGATAGACCTGGGTTCTAAATTTGACAGGCTAAGCCTTCGTTGGTATCCCGGGACTGTTCTTTCTCGAGCGATGTCACTCATCAAACTCTGCCCCATCTTGACCCAAGTCACCTTGTAAGCTGTCACAGTGAAGTAAGACTCCCAGCTGACGTCAATGCAGGTAGAGTTCACTACGTGAAAGGAGATTTTTAAGGGGTCTTCGTAAGGAGGCAGGGCACCGGGAGGGAAATGTGGAAATGGGGCTGTGGGGTTGGCCGAGGCGGGGTAAAAAGCAGTGGGTGAAATGGTGGTGAAGCGGGTGGTTCTGGAGGTGGTCGTGGTGATGGTGGTAGTTCTGCGGGGTGGCAATGTAGATGGATATGAATGGGTTGGCCAGGGATGCAGCACGGTGCCTGCTGGGCAGTCGATGGCATCTAAGGTGAGTTCTCGAATTACCATGCCACGCACCCTTTCTGGACTTTGGCACGTGAACCCACGGACGTTTATCGCAGAAGGCAGAGACCTGAGCCATGCAATGACCCACTTAATGTTGCAATCACACCTCCAGAGGTTGTTTCTCACATTAAGGTGCCTCAGGTTTCTCAAGCCGTCAAAGACACCCGGTGGAAGGAACTGAAGCTGGTTGCTAGAGATATCTAACTTCTCCACTTTACTAAGCCCGACGAAGGCTGTCACTTCAATGGTGTCCATCTGATTTTCCTGCAGGTTGAGCTTGGTCAGGGATGCACTAGGGAGCAATGTTGGTGGAGTGGTGAGGGAGTTTCGAGCCAGGGACAGTTCTCTCAGGTTGACCAGGTCCTGGAAGGTTCCAGGACCGATGCCCTCATCCTCAAGCAAGTTCCCATCCAGCAAAAGTCGCTGCAGGGTGGTGACATTCTGAAAGGCATCCTCGTCAATGTCGGCAATGCGATTCTCATCCAAACGCAGCTCCTTGAGATCTGCAGGTAATCCGATAGGAATGCTGCTCAGGTGGTTTTTGGTGAGGAAAAGAAGCTTGAGGCTGACAGCCTCCCTGAAAGCCCCCTCCTCTACACCTACGGTTGAGATGGAGTTGTCGTCCAGGTGGAGTTCCTCCAGCATGGGTAGCTGGGCAAGTGCTGCCCTAGAGATAGTCTGGATGTTGTTTTCCTGGAGGTGCAGCACTCGAACATTCCTGGGAAGGTTGAGGGGAAATTCATCCAGCTGATTTCCATATAGGTGAACAGTTTCTACAGAGGCAACGTTGTGTAGCTCCAATGGAAAGCCGGCATTGTTGATCTGATTGTTGTGGAGGAAGAGGGTCTTGTATCCCTCTTGCACCCCCAGAGGCACAGACGTCAGGCTCCTCTCATTACAGTAAACAAATGTTCTATCGCAGCGGCACTCCTTGGGACAGGAGGAGACAGGGCTGAACTGCACATGCAAGCTCAACAACACTGTCAACCAAAAGCGAAGAAATGAAGTCCAATCATTATTCCAAAATCCGGCTTGAAACTCCATAGTGAAAAAGGGAAAGGGAGGGAAAGGAAATGGCAAGTCAAAATCAGTGGTTGGAGGGAGTAAAATGGAAATGTAACAAATCCAGCAAAATTAAGTCCTCTAAAAGATTATTCTAATGTGCAGTTCACAGATAAACCAGGAATTTGAGGAGTAATCCCTTGATAATTTCTAGTCCTTGTCTGGAGAGGTGGTTTCATTAGAGTGCATGGGTTCTCTCACTTAAGCCATCCATGCAGAGGAATCAGATCATTGCAGAAATGCTCTTGCTCACTGCAGGGCCCAAGCAGGGTGTGACTGAGAGAGTGCTGAAGCACTGAGCCACACCGTCCACCTCCCAGCCTGCTGTCAAGTGCTGATGGGCCTCAGCCCAAGCACTTTCCAGAAGATGTGACATTTGGGTCCAGAGACCTGTTTCAAAACAAGCACAAATTAGAATACAAAAAAGTGTGAATTCACAACAAAAATGCAGTAGGCCAATAAACGGCAACACTTTAGAATAGGGAACACTTATTCACTATTAACTATGAATTTGGACTGAATAAATTCCTAATTTGCATGTTTATTAATAGTTAATAAGGTAGTTGTGAAATGTAGGTATTGGGTAGGATTAGGGATGTAGAATAAGGTCATGTAGAATAAGGCATTAATATGTGCTTAATTACTACTAATAAATGGCTAATATTCTAGTAAAGTGTATGCTAATAAGCAACTGGTTAAGAGACCCTAAAATAAAGTGTTACCCAATAAACTTTATACATTTATGTTTTTTCCATGTTTTACAAACAAAAATCAGCTAATAAAAAAATTTAAAAAAAAATCTACTAAATGGCTTATAGCATCTTCACTATGCATCACATAATATTCATGTCCTCTTTGAGTTTAGCTTAGGGAAGAAAAAAAAAGAAAAAAAACAATCAAATGAGTTGAGGGAGTGGGGGTGTCCTACACAGCCCAGAGTGACGAATGCTGCCTGTCAAATTAAATGGGATTGGGGTATAATTTAACCCTTCTATCTGCAATAAATGATCAATACAGTCTTTTTCCCTCCTCAATGAAAAGGTTTGGTGCTAGCTCAAGGACTCAGAATCATAATCAGAACTCATACTGAATCTACTGTATTGCTTTTATTTTGATTAAAGTTAAGATTAAAATACAAATAAGTTAACGTGCACCATTTTTTATCTCAATAAACTTCTACATAATCGTGCAAGGCAGCTGCTGCCCTTTAATCAACGCTGGAGGGAAGCTTTTTTTTTTTTTTTTTTTACCTAGGGGACAAAAAACAGGCTTTTTTTATGACATTTACATTTTGTCAAATGTCATATGTTGTAGTTAAAAAATTCCAAAAGCAGTATTTAAGCAAAAATGTAATTAAACACTTTTCAGTCTGTCCTGATTGTATTTTTGTGCTTTTATTCTCACTGTGAAATAACATACTTCTTGGCATCTTGAGCTTTCAGCAAACACCTCTGCATTGGATTTTTGCTTTTGTGGCCTATACCATCTGCCTTGTTAATAGAGTTAAAACAATCAATGCCTGGCAAGAGAATGCTTGTCTTTACTAAGAGGCAAGCTATCACAGATGTGATTTAAATAAGGAAAAAAACAGGGCTAATATATAAAGCCATTTTGATCTGACAAAATCATATTTCAAATCGCATTAAAATGCATAATAATAAGTATAAAGAGGTTCACAGCAAACGATACATCTTTAAAATAAAAGTTCAATTTTTCTTTTCAGTGATACCATAGAAGAACCATTTTTGGTTCCCCAAAATAACCCTCTAGTGAACAATAATTTTTTTCTTACTGCATTTTAATAATCTAAATAACCTTTTTCCACAAGAACCAATTAGAAGTTTCCATAGATGTTAAATGTTTTTCATAGAACCATCAATGCCAATGAAAAACCTTTAGTTTTTAGAGTGTAGCCTACAGTGTAAAAAAGTATTCATAAATGTAAAAAATGCTATAGTAAAAAAAAAAAAAAACCTGTTAATGTGTTAACTGTGTGTTACCTTATTATATACAAGGAAAAGTATGTTTCATTTAATACTCAGGAGTTTTACAGTAAAATATTATGTTGGAAGTAAAACAATACAAATTCAAGACAATACATGTACTTTTAAAGTACACATATTGTTAAAATCTTGTTTTAAAGTTAAGTTACAAAATGGTTACTGGTGAAAAAAAGTGTTAGAGCCATTACCGTATTTTATTATATTTAATTGAAGCATTTATTGATTAAATAATGTATCTGTTTTTACTATACTAATCACTTGTTTGCAATAGGGTATGCTGTTTGTTTGTTTAATGTATATTGCATTACTCATGTCATAGCCTGATGTTGTTTTTTTTTGTTTGGGTCTATACTCTGTTTATTGGCTATTCTTCATGAAAAGGCCAGTTTTGCGGAACGTTGGTTTCATCGTGGATTTCCATTTTACCACCTTTTATTTTTATGGTGCTTATAGACTAACTATTTATCAGCTGAGAAAATATACGGTTGAAAACTGTAAAATATGCAGGCATCAAAACGCCATCCCTTAATGGCTGAAACGTTGTAACCGTGTTTTTTACAAGGGATTTCTGACGACCACGGCTAAATTAAAAACTATTTATTTTTTTCACAGTGGGTCATAACCAAAATGCATGCTCGCAGACAAAAAAAAATGACTAAAGACAAAACAACACTGACAGTTTGAATCGTAGGAGACATTTCGAGGCGGATAAGGTGAACTTGAGAGCAGCGAAGCTGTTGAATGAATAATCACTAGATGGTACTGAGAGCCGAGCGTAAAAGAGAAACGATGCTATGACACGCTTGATGTTTGACCAGATAAACCGCTTTGGTTATCCACTATTTACCCTAAATATGTAATCTGAAATGTTTAAATGCTGACAAGCCTTAGTTTAACCTACGAACGCTGCAGTTTGCGGAAAGGTAAAACCCCATAGCAGAATAGTTTCGGACGAAATGCCTGGGAACTGTGCAACTTACTCATTTGTATACAAACGAACACTTTTAACTTAAAACACGGATATAAATTATAACCTATGTAGTTAGACGGGTAAATGGACCTCGTCCAGCAGAATAAATGCAGTTGTCTCCATCAAAATCAGCCTACCTTATCAAACATGATTATATCCGTAAAATTAAACAACATTGAGCACTTGTCCCCCTCTTCTTGTTCTTCATGCGCTCGGTGGAATAGACGGGACGCACAGATCCAACGCCATTCCCGTAACATACTGTTCGACCGAATCGGTTCCGAGCTCCTCTCCGCCCGCTGCTCCGGACAGCATACTGACTCCCGTTTGGAGAGCTCAGTGTCCGCGCTCACTACTTTTTTTTTGTCGAAGCGACTCCCTCTGTTCCTCTTTCCACGGCTGAGCCCTCGTTTAAATCTTTAATTTACACCAAATTCACATTTGCAAAATCCACTTTCCAGGAGTCGGTAAACTCGCCGAAAAAGCCCAAAATACATCCACGTCCCCGCGGATCATACCATCATACTTCGAAAAAAGAGAAACGCAAGAGTTCGCCGATTTATCTCCGAGAGATGTTTACAGAGGAAAACTGCGCTGGTAATGATCTGTTCACTGCACACCTCTCTCTCTCTCTCTCTCTCTCTCTCTCTCTCTCTCTCTCTCTCTCTCTCTCTCTCTCTCGTTCGGTCGGTCCTCCCACACTGTCCTGAGTAAAGAGATTACAGGCTGGGGTGGAATGACACTTACATTTTAACTTCCCCTTCTTTGTTTAAGGATATGAGCTTGATTTTCGTGCTGATATGTTCACCAAAAAAACAAAAAAAAAATTGCCTACTTTATTTTGCTCGGTATTTGTTCAGCCGTGTGTCTTCTTATGTCTTTCAAATTTGCTTGATTTTCTTGCTTGGGTGGAGCCAAATTAAACCTGTACTGTGTCTACTTTGCTTGGCAATTACTTATGAATGTGTGTGTGTGATTCACATGGCAACTAACTAATTGACCTTAACATACTAACTAAATAAGGTCCACCCCTTAGCATAGATATATATATATTTTTTTTTTTTCCAGTTCTTACAACTTCTTGTAATCGCTTGCTTCTTTATCTCGCAATTCTGGCTTTTTTTCCTCAGACTTCTGAGTTTACTTGTTGAAGTTAATAACACAGTTGCAAGATATAAACTTGCAGGTCTGAAAAAACAAAAAAACATTTGATTGTGAGTTTACATTTTGCAAGACTGACGTTTTGTTTTTCCTCAGAATTCTGTGTTTACGTCTCACTATTAATAACTTGCAACTGAGAGATAGCCTATAAGTCCGAATTGTGTATCTCGTAATTAATATCTCCCAGTTGTGAAATGTAAACTCCCAATTCTGAGGGGAAAAAATAATAATTATAATAAGGTTTGGAATTTTTGTGATATATACTAGCAAGTGCAAATTTGAATTTTAATATAAAAGGTTTGCATCCACCTTGAGATGCAAAATCATCATACATGTATCATTAGGGTTGCAAATGGTAAATGTCTGGACACTTTCCAAAAATCCATGGAAGATTCCAAAAATAGATAAATAAATAAATAAAATCCTGTAAAGTTTCCAACATTTCTGGAATGTTAACTGAATTTACTGGAAATTGTCCACCTTTTGCAACTCTAAGAATCATACAAGAGGTAAGACAAGCTTTAGTAAAAATTCAAGTCATTTCTCACTGAAAATGTTAACATTCTACCTACAGCAGTTTGCAGCATTCATAAAAAAATGTCAGATACAAGAATGCACTGAGTTGGAGCTTTTGAATGAATTCAGAAGCTCTTTATCCCACACAAACTCATAGATTAATTAATTTTACCCTGCTTTCGTGAATTTAACTTTTATATGCAGTCTCTGTTTCACATTAAGTTATTACCATTTTATCCAGATGTTCTCCATTGTCTCAAGGTGGTTGAGGCAAACTTGAGGGAATCTCACATTTTCTCTCTGTCTGTGTTTGAAAAGCAAACAGACAGCTGTCTTGCTACCCATTTAGTCATTGACTTGACAGGCGGAGTGTTTGTATGAAAGCACCTTCTAAGGTAACTGCTTTCAGACAGTCTTCCAATAACGTCATGTCTAATAATGTACAACAAATTCAAGTGAGCTTTATATATTTCCAAGCAAATATTCAGAGACTGCAATGTTTATTTCTCAGAGCTGAGATAAAGGAAAACACATTTATTAATTGATTTACTCCTTTCAGCTATACCTTCAGCCACCACTTTTACCACAGATCTTAGTAAGCAATCACCAATCAATATAAACAGAAATGTGTATGTATACTGTATACGTATGTGCCTTGTTGCCTACTTCCATTTAATGCTTCTCTCTCCCTCTCTCCAAAACTGAAGGCAGCGTAACATTCATTAACTATTCACTGGCATGAAAGACGCACAGAATTTGCAGATACTGCACTCTGTCAGACTATACATTTTAATTAGGGTCAGATTACTGTAAACGCGACATGATATTTAAATAGAAGCTGACTAACAGTGAAGGCACAGCTTGACATCGGCCTATATACAGTGGGAGGGAAAACTCCACACACTTATTAGAACCAGAGTGATTTGGCAATCAATTTGCGATCGTTAGATTAAATGACAAGGAAGGGCAGAGAATTATAATCGTTGAACATTGAGAAATGAGAGTGTCTCCCTCCTTATTGAAAATAAATTGATCCCAGTATCCGAGTTCTATCGTATCACGTTGCGAAGAGCCCTTTTAGTGACTTTCCAGATGTCTTCTTTATTTATTTTTATCTTCTAAATGGCAGTGATTGACTGCTTCGTCCTTCTCAGTCCACAAAATTTAATTTTAACATAAATCTGTCTGCCATACAGACAATGAATTATATACTGAACCCAAAACTATGCAGAAGTAAAATGATAGGCTACCATATTTTACGTGGAATCACATCTACTGAAGAAAAAATAAATAAAAGCACTGTCTTGTGTAATAGTAAGGAATCTGCAAAGGCGGACAGCCCCTAAAAAGTCCCATAATGCACCATAAAAAACCCAAAATTCATGTATTATATATTTTATATTCATAGCTTTCAAACAAAACCGGAAATTGTAATTAACTCTCGTGTCAAACAAACACGTACACTCTTAAAAATAAAGCTTCTTTGCTGGTATCTATATGGTTCCACAAATAACCTTTTCATTAAAGGTTCTTTGTGGAACCGGATGCCAACAAAGAACCTTTTTGAGCAGTGAAAGATTCCATGGACTTTATAGTGGAAACAAAGTTCTTCCGATTATTAAAATGTTTGTCATACTGAGAAAAACAAAACAAAATAACAACGTTCTTTTAAGTACAAAAACACTCTTTTGACCACATAATCATTTTGTATATAATTGAGTCAAAAGTTTAGTAGAGAGTATCCTTGCTAATAGCAGAATTCATGTTCACAATATTCTGCTCTCTAGTTCTCGTTGTTGAAATCAGTATGAGACACAGCGATAAATTAGCAGAATGGATAACAAATGGACACAATTTACAGCTCCTTTTATGCAAGTGTAGGAATTTCTTTTATTTTCTTATTGCTTTTAATGAACCACATGGCCCTTCAGCAGCCAGCTACTCAAATAAACAAATGCAGATCTATTGTGCATAGGAGTTTTGCTAGTCTGAAGTGTTCAAAGGGCTGCTACGAAAACTCATGTGCGATTTATATTCCCCGTCACACTGTGAAAATTGCACAGATTCTTTTCCTTAAGACCACCTACATGATAGTATAATATGAAGACATTTGAACTGATCTTTTATTACCTCTGCTCAAATATGTCAGTATCCAGGACTATTAAGTGCTAAATATTTAATAGCCGAGACCACACTAACACTTGGCTGAAAGCATCTAAGAGTTTGTTCACTTTAAATGTCCACAGTGTAATTTCAAGTTCAATTCAAATGGCCACATAGTGTTGTCTTTATTGTACATGTCTCAGAAATCCAAAATTGTTGATAGTAAAACTGAACTTAACATGCATGTTTTTTTTTTGTTTGTTAAATAATTGTGAATAAAATGAAGGGAGGGATGAGGTATTGTCATGTGCAGGATCCTTAAACACTCTTTTGGAGTCACACATATATTAAGATTTATTTTGGTGATAAAGTACTGTTTTTGTTATGAATTGGTTGAGTAAATCATTCAAAGACTCACTTTTCCAGAATTCTTACCAAAATATGTCATATATCAAATTTTAAAGAATGTTTTCTTTTTTTTTTCTGCTTCTTTTCAAAATTGATTCAAAATAATTGACAGACTGAGGTGAATCTAAATTCCCACTAACAACAAGCATTTATTTTACAAACATTGTCAATATTTGCATTAAAAAAATAGTATAAAAAATAACTAATTTTAAGGCATAATTGCTATATGTAAACTACAAATGCACAATAGTTACTTTAAAAAAAATAATAGGATTTTCATGTAGTTTTGGAATATATATATACATGTATAGTTTATATATTTAAATTGATATTCCATTTAATTCATTTGAATAAAAACATATTTTACAAAAAGACAAACAGTAAGCTATCATCTTTGAAGAAAATATATATTAATGTTAATTTTTTTTATATTTATTGTGTAAAACTGATTTCTATTTTTAGATGCATTAAGACTATTCCTAAACTGATATAATTTCCACAATGACCGCAGTTTTGCTATTAATATTTAATCTCTATGCATCAGCTGAGAGGAAACACTAACACCATCTCTATTTCCAAATGTATTATTCTACAATCTTACGTAAATATTTTTGACTCGTATCACATCTGATATAAATGTTCCACTGCAGATAGATTTGACTGGAAATAGGTTTCAGGTCACATTTATTCTGCTGGTTGAGCACTCAGTGGGTGTCTGGGAGGCAAAGCTTAATATCTGGATCAAAGCCCTTGCTCACTGACCCCTCTGGATCCGATCCACAATCGGAGTACTACAGAGAGAGAAAAATACCCACTCGTGCTCCTAACCAGCATGCATTGCACTTTTACAGTATATGCGGTGTGGTAGATTTGCATGTTTATGTGTTGAAATTGATTGGTGGCTCTCTGGCCTGACTAATATAAGTCTAGTCTGAATCAATGTGATGTCAAAAAATCAAAAGGACTTTTGTGAAATGACAGGTTTGATGGTTTTAATGTGGAACAAATCTTTGAGATTTGTGAGCAGCTTTGCATATATGGGTTTAAGATAATTTTTTAGTCGCCAATCTTTCTCAGCTCCTTAATTCCGTTGCACTTACAAACACCTTTACAAGACGGTCAAAGAGCAAATGTTCAATGGTTCCCTAGCCTCTTTCACAAGAGGACAGTCAAAGTATGCAATGTTTCAGTCGGCCGAGCGAGACCGCTTCAGCAAGCTGTAAAAACAGGGTCTAGCAACAAGCGAGGCCTTGTTTTTTCTGCCGACTTGGCGGAGAAAGACAGTGAGACAGAGGTCAGAGAGGCAGCCGGAGGATGGGTCTTATCCTGGGCCCTAATCCTGCCGGGAGCTCTGCCGTTTGAAGTCACATCTGCAGCAAATTTCCCTCCGCCGAGCTTAGGCAGGAGGAAGTCTTAAGTCTGAGGGAGGTGAGGTTCCTCTGGTGGTGCTGAGATGCCTCAATACTCATCCTGGGTCACCTGCACTGGACCTGTATTCACACGGCTCAGTGTTTTATTGTTCTCAGAGGAAGTGCTGAGCTAGAATCAGATGGTCGACGCTGCTGCGTTGTGGGAATGATTACTCTGTGTAGTAACATTTTACAATACAAATTACATTGGGAATGATGACTTATCAAAAGTATTTGATTAAAAAAAATTAAATTATATATATATATATAGTACATTTTTAAATAATTATTGAATACTTATTATATTTTTGTGTACATTTTTTTTTTTTTTTTTGACTGTGGTAACAACCAATAATTCTACCACTAATAAATTTGTATCATGGAAATTCTATCTATAAAATTAAACATATAAAGACACATGTTTTTTTATGTATTTGATATGTATGTATTTTTATTTTTCACAGTTATTATTTAAACAAATATTAAATAACACAGGGGTTAAAACAAAACAAAAATGTTAACAGTTCTATGCTCTTCTGTTTTTTATATATTTATACAAACCTATAGTAATTTTGCAATTCGATGAGAACTAAAACAAAATTGTATTAGTTTTTCTGACCGTTTTACTTTCATTTGTTAAAAACAACTTGAATGCTCATAAAAAATAATTATCATAATAATAAATGCCCAACTGTTTTGGATATAAATCCAGCAAAACATAACCTACAACTGACCATAAATGAAAAACAAGCCCAGATATATATATAGCTTATAATAAGCAGACATGGTATGGCAACATAGGAGAGTATTTACTCTATATATACTGTTGAACTAAAAAATTAAATGAATGAGTGAGAGTGTAAAAGGTGTTCAAAGACAGTGTGTCTTCACAAGGCACAAAAATGCCATAGTTGAAGATTTTTGTTTTTTTTGCCATGTGATGAATGTGACAAAGTATGTTTGAACATGTATTAATCTGAATATTTGTGTATGATTTTAGCGATGGGATTGATCTGATCCTTGGTTAGCACTCAGGTCCCTGACCTCTTTTGTATACGCTGACCTTACTTACTATGAGGTCTCAGGTGCAGTGGCTTCAGGATACTTGAGTCATTATTCATGACTGGCCCAGGCCAATATCCAATATCCCCAAGTGTAATTCTTCACTCATAAATGTATCTGCTTGTGTCTTAAGAAATGACCTCTGGAGGGATGTTTTGAGGTTTAGTAAATGCAAAATCAAGTCTTGTGAGCAGTTAATGAGCATTGAGAAAATGAAAGTTTGCATACAAGTCAATGGGCGAATCAGTTTTGTTGCAAATGAGGCACATGCACACACACTCATACTCATGGTCAATCTTGTTGTCAAAACAGCTCTCCTGTGCTCAGCCTACCATGATGGAGAGAAAATGAAAGAGAGAGAAAGCGAGTTTATTCACAGTCAACGCTTTGTCAGCATATTCTCTTCAGATCACTAAAAAGACAACAGTAACTCGTAATGTGTCAAAATGCGATGAGGCTTGTATGTAAGCTGGTGTTTGGTTTGGTGTGCAGATGGAAATGTATTTATATACTTCAGGGCATCATGAACAATCTCTGAACTTCACAGACTTTGTGCCAGCAGTCATTTGGCGAGAGCATAAGCCATTGTGACATAATCTGTTTCAGTTAGACTGACAGGCAGAGTCAGAGAGGCGTCAGTGTCTGCCACACATGTCAGCCTGAGCTTCTGTCAATCCATAACTGACAGCTTTTTTAATTTTTATTTTTGCTTTTTTCTAATAACATTTAAAGATAGAATTCTTGAATTCATCAATGCAAAAAAAAAAAATCTTTCTGGCAAAGAGAATATTTAGAAACCACATAGAAAAATGAGTCTAGACTGAGACCTTGATTGAAGTTCATCTGGTGGTAATTACTACTTAAATAAACATTATACAACAGTTCCAATCTTGACATTTGGTTGGCTGAGCGGCCTTCCAAGAGTGCAATCTAACAGCACTACTTGCTCAGTGCTTAGTAATAAATAGTACTTTTCACGATTTGAATCGCTCCTCATTTATATCTGTTTGTATCACTGACTGTTCACGTGTGTCAGTGGTGCCAGTAAGTGAGTCACTGAATCATTTACTGACCCATTCTAGAGCCCTGCACGGGCCTCAAAGTTTGGCCCTAGCCTGGCCCGTGTACGACACCTTTATCAGAATAAGGGGCCCGAGCCCGTCTTTTCTCTTCCTTCTCCCAAAACAGCTTATACTACTGTTTCAGCTTTTAAAATAATTCAGTTTTGTATGTAATGGCACAGTGATTATATTTAGTTTAGTTCTTCACTAAGTTCATTTAGAAAAATGTTTGGAGAATTATTTTTTTTTTTCGTTAAATACAAGTTTTAGTTTTTTTAAAGTAATGACCAAGCAACCAGCGGCAGGTCATTATAAGGTCATCAATTTAGCCTTCTCAAATCATCACGACTTGCTTAAAATAAAATATATAGATATAAAACAGTTCAAGCGTATAATAATGTTTAAATGTTAAACCTAGATAATTGTGAGCTGTATCCAATAGTTTGTGCGTAGAGTGGAAGCTAAAGCGTGTTTTGCAGGACATGGAAGCGCCAGCGGAATCACTTGCATTTTTGTCAGTGGAAACAACTTAAAATACACCGTAATTTTTTGCTCATAAACGTAAGAGTAATACATCATTCGGAACTGTAAACTGTCTACTTTTACTTGTGTGCACTCACAATATCAACAAAACATTGTGCTTTTATAAAATAAACAAAACACACATGATGTGTTTTCTGCCGTCTCGGTCTTGAACAGGAGCGCTTCACAAAAATGAACCGAAACTCAGCGAATACATGCCTCACAGACATGACACACATATATATATATATATATATATATATATATATATATATATATATATATATATATATATATGTATATATAGAAAGCTTTAAATTACTACTTAACAAAATAAAACAAATCGAAAACAAAAACTCTTTCATTATAATCATAATCCCTAAATATGCACTCCTCTCTAAAAGTGTGTCCAATGAGGAGATGGCGAGTCAGGATTCATTCTTGCAACACTGACTCAGAAAACACCAGTTTATTAGTAGATATTTAAAATATCGCCCTGACACATTCATGGTAATTACTTTTGCTGGGGCTTTGCAGCAAGCTTTAGCCTATCGTGAGCATTTGAACGCAGAACTCTTTACCTGCACTGAAGGCACGCTCGCTGCTGCTGCTGGACACTAAAGACCATTGAGCCACTCTTAACAGTCGCGGTAGCATGGTCTCGTGTTGTTTCCACCAGCACGGCAATTTTTTTTTATCACTAATTGATGTATGTCTAAAATATCAAAATAAGGAGAAGCCTAAAACAGCCTGGGCATCTGAACTATGAGGTGAAAATTGGCCCGAAGCCCGGCCCTAGGGGCATATAAAGTCGGGGCCTGTCGAGCCTGGACTGAAATGCAGGGATCTAATGCTGGGTACACACCACAAGATAATCGGGCTAATTTTAGGCCGATTTCTCCCCTTCCGACAATTCCAGGTAATGTCCTGATTATCTTGGTGATTCTAAAGATCATCTTATCAGATTTTCCTGTGGTGTGAGGTGTGTTAAGAGTTACTGAATCAATCCGGGGGCAAAACGGTTAAATATAGGATTTTTTTTTTTTGCGCTCATGTCTTTTGCAGCAACATGCCTTTCTAAAAACATGTCTCCAGATCATATTTTTTCTTTCCACACCGATCCACATCTCTCACTTTTCTCTTTTTTTTTTTTTTTACTCAAATATGCATTCTGTAATGGCCCCTTTAGATGTATTATATGTGTATGTATATATATGTGTGTATCCAGCTCATTATTCCAGCTCATTACGTTCCATTATATTTAAACAAGGCAAACAGTTTAGCTGATTTAAGAGTTTATTTCTCATAGTTTGGTAATGGCTTTCATACAGTGCTGTAAAGATGAAATAACTATTTTAAAGCCCTTTAGTTTAGATGACTAACTGCCACTTGGCCCTTCTGATAACCATCCACACTAAAATTCTCTTTGGCAGGATAATAATTCTGTTAGCATCAGATTACATCTTTTAAAAATTCAATTTCACACCTGAAAGCCATGTCTGATTTGGGTTTATTGCTTCAGACACTCCTATCATCTAAGTTAGTGATTTATGTGCTAAAACTAATACTGCCGCAGAGTTATGTTCCACTTTTACGGTAATTGCTTTGTGTTTACACTGCCATTGTTTACAATGAGTGAAATTGTCTCAACAAGGGTGTGAACGTGAGACTGTTTATACAGCTTGATCCAGTCTTTTTTTGTCAGCTCTTCAGTTTTGTTGTTTACGTTTTACAAATTGCCCAATTACTTCCATTGCCTCGAGACAAATGCGATTCGCTCGAGATTAAGGCATTCTGTTTTTTTGGAGGTGGCTGTTTTGCTGCGCGTCCTCAAAAGATGGCTTGTTTACGATCCGCCGCTATCGCCGCCCTCATCTGCAAAATGTAAGAAAGATCCTCAAATAACATTTTTTCCCTCATATGGCTTTGCTCAGGCAAAAACCCCCTTCATCCCAATCTGTACCTCCATCTGCTCCCTGCGGTTTAGCAGAAAACAGTTTGCTTCTCTCCTGTTCCACGCACAGAGCCGACTTTTAAAGAGGAGTCTCAGATATCTCCCAGCGAGACTCACTAGGAATGCTGGGATATGTTAACACGGGTGTTAAAAACACTCTCGGTGTGATGGTGGAAGTGTGTTATGTTATGATCCTCACAGCACCGAGGGGGCCACAGCGAGTGGTGATGTAAAGTTTTTTGATTTACGGCATCGATCGGCCCCTCCTGCATAGCACCTCAGAGGCATGTTAGGCCTCTGACAAACTCTTTCTTTCCTCGTCTTTTCCGACTTTTTTTAGTTGCTCCAGTGACCAACAACTGAGGCATGACACTGCAAATGACATATTGCTAATCGTCCTGCACTCCAGAGAAACTGAAATGACCTCTGTTCTTTCTTACGATTGCACAAGGGGATGTTGTGCGTTAGCTAGCTAGCCACCTCTCAAAATTAGAAAGGAAATGAACAAGGAAAATTTAAAGGGAACCAAGGTCAGTGTGTGTCTGGGCCCTTTGTATAATTCATGCCTTGTGTCCTCCATTTAACTCATTTTTTTCTCTCCCTTCAGACGGTGGCACCTCAGATAAATTGCACCGTTCCAGAGAGTCGGACAGCAGCGTTCATGTCCTCATGTCACCGTGACTCAAGATGAAGAGATCGCAACCTCGCGTTCATTATTCAGAGAAGCCGGAGCAAGCCAGGTAGCAACACCTGAGTGAAACCTGAGGGTCAAGCTGAACGCAGAGGTAGACTTTATTATCACGCTGCTGGAGAACTCAATGAATCCATTAAATCCTCACACACACACACACAGCTAGATTTGCAGTGGCATGAAAAGTATTTGCACACTTCAGCCACACATGCTCTTGAATTTCAATGCATTTAAAGCAAATGTCTTAATAATAAAAAAGAGTGAACAAATAATATTACAGCTTTTATTTAAAACATTATCATTAACCTTTCTAAATTTTTATTTTATTTTTAATTTTTTTTGCTATGACGTAATAAGCTAATTCCAAGGTGAATTTACTGGATGTACACAACACCATTCAAAAGTTTGGAGATGAAAAATGTAATATACATTTTGATTTTTGAACTTATAAATAAATAAACAAATAAATAAATAATAGAATGATTTCTGAGGATCATGTGACACTGGAGTAATGATGTTGAAAATTCAACTTTGTCATCACAGGAATAAATTACATTTTAAAATATATTAAAACAGAAAACAGTTCATTTAAATTATAATAATATTTCACAATAGTGCTGTTTTTACTCTATTTTTGATCGAATAAATGCAACCTTGGAGAGATTTATTTATTTATTTACTTTTATTTTTTACCTACCTCCAACATTTGAATGGTACTGTGTTTATTAAATATTTTATTATTTGCTATATCCTTGTGTGTGAATATTATGTGAAATATTTGAAAGTGCTTGCTGTCTTTCACCAGCGCCTCTTGTTTTGGTCATTTCTTATTTATTGCGAAGGCATTCATACGTTTATTAAATGTCTAAATACTTTTTTGGGGCCACTGAATGCACTGAGGAACACAAGGCTCTATGAAATGTGATATGAATGTTATCTGGGTAAATCAGGTTCAAATTATATCAAATTATTGGGAATAAAAATATGAGGCTGGTGAAATATTCATTATTTACACAGTGGATCAAATAATCTTAATGTAACCTGATTTTTCAAATGACTTAAACATTTAAACAAAGATTTTTCCTACTGCACCATAATTATGTATCACTGAATTATGACATAACAAACTTGACAGCTCTCTGCCTTGATGTTTCACATTTGAACGCTACATATCATTTTGGCAATCAGACCTTAGCAAGACATTTCTTGGCTCGGCAAAACCATATGAATGATTTGCGTTTATATTTATTCTCCTGCTAGACAGGTTCTTACCATACTGACATAGTTCATGTACTATGTTATTCTGTGATCATACTTCAGCGAGTAGTTGAGGTCACGAATCCAATGCTAAGACTAGAACGACATGCGTATCATTGCTTACAGAACAACACTCGCTATATTTATTCCTTTCTAACTTTATGTAATTACCAAAGGCATTGGCTTACATTGTGGAATGCTACCAATCTTCACAATGGAGTTGGGTTTCCGTATCTGTTTCGAGATCTGACACATTTACGCCTTTGGCAAAGGCCCTGATTTCTTTGTTTCTAGCATGCATAGATGTATTGGTCTTGATATTTTCCGTCTTGTGGTTTGCCCAAAGGGACGCTGTTATCATGTAGCTTTCTTGAACTCCTGAAATGTTAAATGCACCGGTTTGTCACATCAGATTTCCTCTACATGCTATGGGAATACCATAATACATTACACCATTTCTTGTGTATTTTTACTTGCCAGTGATAATGAAGGTTAATTGAAAGAAAATGCCATAAACAATGACCTTAGCCTTGCTTAAACTTAAATCAGTCATCACCAGGTTTCCTTCTCTCCTATTTAGTACAAAAACATAGTGTGAGGTAAAAAATACGTACTATAGGATATCATACTCTCGTATTAATGTATTTCCATATGATGCTAATACTTAAAAGCCATTAAAATGATTATTGCATACCATTATTACACAAGAAGCACATATGGTTAATTAATTTAATACTGTATCTTTTTTTTCTTTTTTTTGGGGGGGGGGGGGGGGTGTTAAGGGGTGTAAAGATACTGGATGAAAGTGATATTTGCACAGTTTGAATGCGTACGTAAAACATTCAGGCTTATCATCACCTTTCATGTTACTTGATCCTCTTTAGCTTTTCTTTTAACATAGTCTCATCCCAACTCGTCACATATTGACGCTTGGTTTTTGCGTCGCTTTTTGACGCTCAAGGTACCCCTTTCGCGTCACTTTTCGACGTGAAGGGAAGGTAATTTTTTTAAATAGGAAACACTTAGCGTATATTAATCATTTTTTTTTAAATTATGCCAGTACTTGCATCTGCCTCCTATATCTTGCGTTTTCTTCACTGATGGTAGGTTTAGGGGCAGGGTTGGGTAAGTCATTATTTTGACTGTTTACATTCAAAAATCACACCTCTACATATATGCAATAATGGCAACCTTATTATGAAGATAAAATTCCCAATAGCGCATTAGCATATCGACGCCGAAAAATTACGCTTCCCTTCACGTCGAAAAATTACGCTAAAGGGGTACCTTGAGCGTCAAAAAGCGACGCCAAATCCAAAGCGTCAATATGTGACGACTTGGGATGAGACCGGGTTGTTTCTTTATATATGAATGAGTTTGTCTACTGAAATATATGAAGCATGACAAGAGCTGAATTTAATAAAGGGAATTGTCTAATGTGACACACTGAAAATATTCTCCACCGGGAGGCTGTTGTGGAGAGAGATCGTTTGATTAATTAGGTGATTTGTAGAGAGAGATTTAATGGTGCTGTGCTGTCAAAATTCCATGCCACTCTCAGTTTTAACCACAGTAAAAACAGATACTTGGAGCGAAACACACACACACACACACACACACACACAGTATCACCTCAATGGCACGATCTGTTGTTCAGGTCGCTTCACATGGATCTTTTTTTTTCCTCCAATGACAGTTTTATCTGTTGTTCAGGTGTGACCAATATTATTTTCAATAGATGTACAGTCCAAAAAAAAAAAAAAATGTCGTTGCTGTATTTCCGTGAGAAAATACAACAACAGAAACAAAAACAATTCAAGGAATGGCAAAAATCCTCTTGCTTATATAAACCATGTAATAAGTTCACCTTTAAAATCATGGCTATCCGTCCATCTATCATCTCACTGAAATTAGAATAGTTTGCACTCACTGCATGGGAAATCATGTCATTGCCTTTTTTCTTCACATTTTCATAAGAACATTCAATGTTTTCTCACAGCCAAACTAAACTATAAAAAAATGATTAAAATACTTAATTCAATTATTCATTCATTCATTCTTTCCAATGTTAATAGTTTGCACACATAGTCCATCAAATCGTGCAATTGTTTTCTTTTTTTGTCTCCTTCTTCTTCCTTTCTGTTCTTAAATGTTTCCACAAGGACAGTCTTTGTAATTTTCACTTGCAAACTAAACTTCAAACAGTGCATGCATGAATGAATGAGTATGACCTTTTTTTATATATACAGTATATTTCCCCCTATGTATCAAGGGTTGAAGACCACTGATTTAAATTTTATCTATTTCTTTATTTAATCTTAGAATAGCTTGCACAACTGGAGTGAAGACGTCCTGGATGGCAGTGTGTAATACTAGGCCAGCGAGATGCGAGCGGTAATGTTTGAGTAAGCGCTCTCGGTGTGAGAACATGCCTAGAGACTGCCTGCGCTGGCTTCAGGCCAGCTGAACTGATAGGTTAACAAGAAGAACTTGTTCTTATCAATGGGGCCCTTTATTCGTTCTGTACACAGACACACAAACTCTCACACTTACAGCCCTGCAGGCATAACAGCACTGCTGACACCAGTGCAGCTCTTCTCGGCTCTAATCACGCTGCTTTAAGTGACACGGGCAGAAAGTCATTGCTATTATTCCTCTGGCGTGTAACACGAGAAGCGTCCGGTCGAGCTGAGCTCTGCCCCGATGGCCAGGGCGACAGGAGGAAGCCGCCACTCTCCTCAGCTGGGTTTATCTTGGCTGCAGGCTAGCTGCGGCTTTGAGCTAGAGAAAACAATCCCGCGCTCTTCTTAACAGGCTAATCTCTTATGCTAAATCCTGCTGAAAACAAAAACGTTTTTGACAGCATTTAATTACAAAAAGCGCAGTTTCAGGTAACTCCTCCTGCACCTCACACACTCGTCCACTTCCTAGCAATTATGTTCTTTTGGTCATGTCAGTGCAGCCGTTTTTTTGTGCACTGCGTAGCTCAGCATTTCCACTCATGCAGCAGAAAGGCCATTTGCTCCATTACTCACTGGCCAGCACTCTGTGACCTTAGCAGAGGTGACCTGCCTTGACTGGGATGCAGACTGATGGGCCAAGCAGGACTTGCTTCAGCAGGCGGGTGATAATTGCTTTAATAGCACAATGCCAGTGAGAGGGCCACATTACAGCCCGATCCATTACTCATTATAAGGTGACCAGACTTCTGAGAAGAAAACCAGGGATATATTTTGTTCGGTGGTCAATATTGCATTTTTAAACTTATACTGACAAAGTGATCTTCCACTGATTTATGAATTAAAAATAGGGGGATAACTCAGGTTTGTGTATTTTGGCAGTGTACTATGGGATATCATACTCTCGTATTAATGTATTTCCATATGATGCTAATACTTAAAAGCCATTAAAATGATTATTGCATACCATTATTACACAAGGAACACGTATGGTTAATACTGTATCTTTTTTTTTTTTTCTTTTTTTTTTTTGGGGGGGGGGGTGTTAAGGGTCAAAATTGTTGAGGTCTTTTGTCTTTACTCATGTTTTTAAAATATTTATTCAAATATATATTATTACAAATGTTTATATACAATGTATTTACTAAAATATTTATTTATTTAGTTAGTTTTAAAAAGATGGATATACACATACGTTTAGGTTAAGAAAAAAAATCTATGCAGTTATTAAAGATACAATAAAAACAGCACCATTGTGAAATATTATTACAATTTCAAATAACTGTTTTCTATTTTAATGTATTTTTAAAATATCATTTTTACTATGATGCAAAACTGCATTTTCAGCATCATTACTCCAGACTTTAGTGTCACATGAGCCTTTGGAAAATATACTAATATGATGATTTGCTGCTCAAGAAACCTTATTATTATTATTACTAATGTTTTAAATGTTTTTGCTATTTAGTTTTGTGCAAACCATGATAGGACACTTTGATAAATTCAAAATTATAATAAACAAAATATTTATTTGAAACTGAAAGTATTTGTAACCAAAAAAATGTTTATCAATTGAATGTTTCCTTGCTAAAAGAGCATTAATTTCTCATTTCTTTATCAAGGGTTGAAGACCCCTGATTCAAATTTCTAAATGATTACTGCATGGATCTAATGCTATACGATAAAGAAACCAAAACTGGTAAGCAAAAAACTATGGTCCCTATGTATAGTATGTACATTTTTCACTATGTGTAGAATGTTTTTTTCTTTGCGTCAGTGTGAAGCTGCTTGACAGACACATGACGGCCTCAAAGAAGCTCAGTCATGTCAGTAAGCCAGTGAGCCTTGTGTTCAAGTTTCAGTTTTTTTCAAAACGGAAACTTGAAGGTTAATTGAAGTTGCACACTGTATGCAATGATATTGTATGTTTTTTTTTTGCAGCAGAATTTTTATTTCACTTTGGTTGCACTTTTAAACACAGTACAAATAGACATTTCGGAGGACAGCTCCAACCAAGCATATAGTCGCCTACAAATTGGGGCCGTCCCTTAAAAACTGAACTGAACTGAATATGCTCATATATTGAGCATATAAAAAAACTATGTACGGATTCTTGATAATGATGCACTAAATGATGCAATTCGACCTTGTTATGTTTCTCAATTGTTCTGAAAAAACAAAGTAACTGAATTGCAAGATCAATTCTTGACTTCAGCCTCTGTTAACCTGAGATGCATTTGATTTTGTCTCCTATTGTCTGTCAGTCACTCAAACACCCACTTGCCATCTTATAAAGCCCTTAAAACCTGCTTAAACATTTGATAAGGATTTGTTTCTGTTGTGTTGCTAAGGCCTGGAACAATTCAAACGCAGGGATAAACCTGAAATGAATTAGAGCACGTTTATACATATGTGGGTGACTTGGCAGCGGTAACATCCACAATTTTAGGGGCTGTGTGGCATATTTCTTCTGAATAGGCCGAGATCCTTTCATTTGAAAAACGTGTGACGGGGAATCGTAAATCACATGATATACATCACGGTACTTCAATGGCGGAGCAAGATTTCACTAATTCCTTCCCTAAGGGGAAAATGCGGTATCTTCTGCGGTGGGTTTTGGTGAAAGATGAACATATTAGTTGTAGTAATAGAATACAAGACACGGTTTTCTTGGAACAGTTATTAGCAGGAAACATTAAATATGTTTGTTATGAGCAATCACATTTTACAGAACTGTATACATAACATTCATTGCAAACAGGCATAGCAAAAGCTGCTCTTCTGTTTAATAAAATAGCAAACTTTAGGCTATGGTAGTCTTTTTTTTTTAGATATAGTGTTGTTTTGTTGTATTTCTTCTTTTTCCTTGTTTTTTATGATTAAAGACGGCAGCACAGAGAAGTGGGATATAAAAGGCTAGTTCAATACGTGCCCAAAAATATTAGTACTTCTGCTGGTTTTCCCTACAAACATTAGTGCCGTGATATTCCCTCAGAGCAGCTCATTTTTGGTCCGTCCCTTGAAAAGTTTTGCTTTAGTGTTTCACGTCCTCCCCCACAAGCCAGTAAAGGCATCTTTTTATTTACTTTAGCTTTTGGTTATTTTTCAGCCAAGAAGCTCGATATACACAAGCCCCCTGTGTGTGTGTGTGTGTGTGTGTGTTTGTGTGTGTGTGTGTGTGTGTGTGTGTGTAGGTGTTCGTCAGCCTCAGGTCTTTTAGATAGAGGCTTTGTACAGTTAAAGGTAGACGTTTTGATATTTCTTAAGTCTTAAACCCTCCACACCACGTCTTATTTGCAGTTGACTTCTCTGTGAATGGATGCACAACTGCACACACTTACATGCACACACTGGAGCTTGTGTTTATAGTACGTTTCTTGCTAGAAAAATAACTAAAAAGAAAAGCAAATAAAACAACTTGGCTGTGTGTGTGTCTGTGTATATCAGTATTATTTTGATATTTTGTATATTACGGTATCTATTATTTTGTTTAATTAGCCTTTTTATACTTTCAGTTTTCATTTTAAGTGTAGTTTATATTTAATAGTTTTGTTATGTGCTTTTGACATCTTTAGTTTTTATAGTTTTATTTAGCTTTATTTTTATTTCAGGTTTGGTTTTAGTAATTTTCGTACTTCAACTTTTTTTTTTCATATAGGCAACATTTCTCATTTTCATTCAGCTTTTAGTTAACAATAACAACACTGATATGACAATAATACATGCTTCTATTTATATCTTTACATATACTATTAATGCATATTGTTGTGTATATCATAGCTGGCAGATGTCAGATCTCTTAATCATATTAATTGGTTAAATCACGATCATATACATTAGTTTCACACACATGAGAGAGAAGGAAAGATGGCAGATGTGTGTTTTTATGAAAAGTCACTTGCACATTGACACTTACACATATTATATGATTTATGTATATATGCATTCATATTTATAATGGGAAATAGAATGTGCACTGTGGCAATGTTTGCTTCATTTCAAGGAAAATGTCAAGCACCTTGCTTTTCTGAGCCCAAAATGCTAATTTCCAGCTTAATTTGCAGCTAAACTCAGTCTTTGTCTGCTGTGGTTGCTATGTTACTAGAAATAATTTCCACACAGACACTTGATGAGCAGAAACTTAGATTCACATCTTGTATTTAAGAAGATCTGGAATGCCAGTGCTTGTAGTGATTTTTTAAGGACACATGTCCAGTTATATTGATCAATGTTAAATCCGCACATGGCAGATCACTCGGTTTGTTTACAGACTTGTGTAGGCTTTGCAAGTTTGTCTTTTTCTGTTTCTGTTAGTCAATTTTATCCCTGAAGTTTGAACAACATCGAAGGCTTTTTTGACATCACAGCATATGGAATATGAAAAATCATCAGAGAGAGTGTTTCTGAGTTCTTTGCACTCTCTTAGTTGTTAATGACGCTCAAAAGTAAATCATATGCTTTTATTGCTATTTTAAAGGACTTGCTTATGGGAGCCATGGTTTTGGATTTAGTTTGGCCTTTTCTGAGTTAGCGTTTTGTGTGTGTGAAAGGAAAAAAGCTTGGGCCTCACTGTCATAATTTGTGTTATCGGCGGTTGGTCTAGAGGTCCGGAGCAAAAACAGTCAGAATCCATCATGTCCCAGTGACCCTGGCTTTTCTAGCCAATCACATTAATTGAAGTGCACTGCTTACAGGGGGAATGAGAGAGAGAGAGGGTGAAAACACACTAGATTTGTGACTTTTGCTTGTAGCAAAACAAGCAGCACCAACTGATTTTTTCCAATATCAAAAACCAAAAGCATCTCAAGGTTGTTTGAGTGCAAGCCAGTGTAATAATGTTTGGAGCGAATGTGCCAATTTTGGAAATTTATTTTAAAAAGTCTTAGTTTTGAGCAGTTAAGCGTATAATTTAAAATGCATTTTAAATCAGTTTTCACCTAATCAGCGCATTTTGAATGCAAGCCCAGCAGAAACACATTTCAGAAAACTACATGTACTCTCTTATCTAAGCATTTCCACATGCAGAACAATCTGTTTGACAGAACAATGTCATCCTAGGTCGCCTGCAACAGTGCTGCTCTTTGAAGCTGGTTGTATTAGTATGGTGTTGGTAAGTCTATACACCCCAGAGACAATGGACTGGCTCTATGCCGTTGTCATCTTGATATGTTTGGGTAAAAAAAAAAAAGAAAGAAAAGAAAAGTGGTAACAGCTTTTTAAGATTGACTGTGACACTGAATACAAGATCGAACTGTTGCCACGCTGACTGAAACCGACTGTCATTGTGCGTGGCCAACAAAAACTGACTCTCTGCTCATGGAATCGTTCATTTTGCCACAATAGATTGCAATAGGAAACAATTGCAAGGCAATGTGCTGAGGGTCTGAAATTGAAGCCTACACCCAGAAAGGGGCTCCTGCCATCCCGAAGAGGATCACAGCCAAAGCTATACGATCCTGCCGCGGCACAGCTGAACAAATGCTGCCACAACGCTTCTTCCCAGCATGCCTCACTCTCAAGCAAACAAACCAAGGATAAAAAGAAAGACCACACCATGAAGGATAGTGATCTTGGCACATAAACATCCAAATATGCTTAATAGTATAGCCCACAGATCTCAAACTGTGGAGCAATCCACCCTGCAGGTGGTACATGACGTGATTCTAGAACTTCAGAATACTAAAAATAAAAATCTACAAGTGGCATTTAGGTATTTGGTTTTCTGAAGGCGAAAAGCTGCAAGCATAAAGAGTGACCTGTTTTTGAGAACTATATTAATAATGTAAGAGGTTGCAAGCATTTTAGACTATTTAAGATTACACTGACCTACATTTCAAAATATATTTGGATTTTTTTAAGGTGTAATATACATGTAATAACACTGTAATTATACATGCATTACTTTAATTACTTTCACAGTGCATTTGGGTTATTACACTGGAAAACATTTGTTATAGGATTTCCTTTGAAACAGTCTTCACTCAGAAATTGCTAATACATTTCAGGAGTAATTCGAGACATGTAACATTAAATTTAATAACATTATCACAGATTGCCCTTGGACTTAGAGACATCAGTTTGTTTAATGCTAAAAAAAAACATTTCTGTGTATACTCATTCTCATTTGATCAGCCATGGTGTTTGGCCTGACAGGTTTGATGACCACTGACTAAGGCAATTTACCATAGACGTTACTGACACATGTGAGTCTAACAACAGCAGAGCAGGATCAAACCAGCAATTGTGACTGTCAGCACAGTGTGAATGTTTCTGCAAAGCCGTGTTAACTGCCTGAGCTTAAAGCCGAATTTGTTTTCAATTAGTGTCCCAGTGCTGTTGAGTAGGTTCTGACAGTGGGCCAGTCACTTGGTTCTGTTCAAACTGCAGGTGGCATCAGTGATGTGCATTAGAGCCCCACAGCCCTTGTCATGCTGAACTGAACATATCTGGATAAAACCAGAAAAAAGGACCGTCTGCACCACAAGTGGAAATTTAGGCTAAATTGTACAAAACTTCAGCCCAAGACCAGGAGCACACGACGTGGACAGAGATTAATCCAATCTCAGTGTGGTTTTCTTCTCCAACATCTCCAGCGGCACTGTAGGAGTGGGTCCTGGTCTTTCGCAAAATGGAACCTCCAAACCTAGTCAGAGTAGAAACAATTCTGGCCGACATGTGGTTGTGGAGAGCTGTACGCATGTGTTTTATTAGGTGATAGACAAATAAAGTGTATCAGAAACAATGTGTGGGAAGACAGACCCTGACCTTAAGCTGCTGTCATCTTGACTTGTGTTTCACAAGGGTTTCAGTGTCAATCCCCACCAAAAAATAGTTAATATCCTCCATATGCCCATGCGAGAACAACATCTTGGGTACGCGGTTACCTTTTCCCTCAGCCTTGATCAAAACAATATTCCCTCAATATGCTAGCTCGTCTCTTGTCTTTGCTTATTGCTCTTGGATTTGACTAACAACAAAAATATATGAATAGCCCTCCTTTGACACGATATATCCTTTGATGAGGTTATTATTCCGACAGCTGCCTACTCCTTTTCCAGGAGAAATGTGTGGTGTGTTGTTACACCTCAAAACCTGCTGTGAAGCAGTTGTTGAAAAGGAAAAACACTCAGGAAGAAAGGACTACAAAAAAAGTGCCTAATTAGAGAGTGAAAGAAAAGAAATGAGCCCAGTGAGTATGAGGTGGGATGGATGTCCCGTCTTCACCTTGAACCTCGTCCTGGATGTTCCTCAGAAGTTGTGGACCCACAGGAAAGGCAGTGCATTGTGTCTGGGAAGAATTCAGTCTGCTTTCACCAGTGCTCCCGCTGGTCAGCGTGAGCAGGGGCTGCCAAGAAAAGCAGTAGCCCACACTCCCCCCACTTTCCATTTGGGGCAGTTTGCCAGTTCCCTCTACCCTAGTGCTCCATAGGGCATAGGGGGGGATCAACTTGCCCGTGGACCTGACCCTACAGGTCATCAGCTGAGTGTGGCATTGTAATCTAGTCTGTTAAAATGAAACCCAGAGTGCACAGGTGAGGGCCGCAGACGTGGAACTTCAGTTGGAACTTATCCAGAACGTCATAATATACACATCAGATCTAACAGACATGTTTTATACGTAGTGGCCCCTTGGAATTGTTTCTAAAGAGAGAACGGCCGGAAGAGAGATATATAGGAGATATAAACAAGTAAGGGAAAGAAAAGAGTGATTGTTCAAGGCTAAGACTGTGCATGAGGTTGAAACTGAAGACAATTTGTGTTGTTGGGCTGGAACGATCCTATCTTTTCGCCCGACTCAGCTATAGAACATGTTCCTCGATGCCTGCTGACTAGTATGAAACAAATACCCTGTCTAGATCTCTCACATACACAAAAAATCATCTACCTCTTATTCCCTACCAATATTTTAGGCAGAATCCCAAGGAATTGTAACTGACAGCAAAAAAATCAGCCACCATACAATATTTTCTCTCGTCCCAGCTCTCTTGCTGACTTTCACCATGCAGGCATATGTTTCTTCACTCTTTTTTCTTCATATGCATGTGTTTGTGAAGAGACTCGCTATGCAGACTTTGGTTTGAAATCATAAGAGAAACACAACAGTAGTGATATAAATTAAGTCTTGTATTTGTATAGTGCTTTAAAGTAAATAAATACAAATAATAGTAATGATAATTTAATGTGTATATGTTGTTATTGTTTATGACACAATTTGTATAATGTTTTTGTCCTTTTAAAATAATGTACTGTTTGCAATTAATTGTTAAATTGGTAGATATAAAATAATTAAATCAATAGCATAATAATAACATAAGTGATTATTTGCTCTGACCTGTGCACAAAATCAGGATAATAATACTAATATAATAATAATACACTTTCGCTCATTTACAAAATGCCCATTTTTATTTTGATTGGAGTAACAATGTAAGATACTCTCTGCAGTTTAACTTGAACTAGCTTGTATCTCTCTCTCTCTCTCTCTCGTGGTGTTACAGTATTTGGAATATGCAAATTTTCCTCTCATATTTATCGCAATCTCTCTTCTCTTCAAAAACGAAGAAAAAAAAAAAAAAACACACAGCTGTGCCCATTCTCCGCCACATAATACAGCCAAAATGCCAAAACATGGCTCGTTTTTGTGATAGTTCAGCATTAAGAGGAATAACAAACCAAGCGCCGCATGACCTGTCAGTTGTAATGATTGATGGTGGTTGAGGAACAAGCATAGCTGACTTAATTAAATGAATGCCCTACCCCACGCTTTAGCTTAATTACATTAGCCCTCTCTCCACCGTGTTTGTTTTTTCTTTTCTTGTGGGAGGGATCGCGTCATCTTGAGATCTTAAGCGTGTATTTGGGGGGGGGGGTCTAAAGAAGTAAAAGACTTCAGAACAGTCAAGCACTTGTGCTGGCATTTTGCGACGAAACGTCGCCCTCTGCACCCTAGCGTATTTGAGCTGTGCCTTCGGGCCAGGTCCTGCTTCACAAAACATCTGATTCATGAACTGTGTTCTCCACTCCACGGATGTGACCGCACATGGGCTGCCGTTACTGTACTTTACTCCTGAACAACTGCTGAAATGTCATATTAAACGCTGTAGTGCTGAAGCTGACCTGTTTAAGTCATATCATAGCATTTATAAACAGTAAAAGAGTGTTTTAATGATTTAAAACTTTAGATATGCCAGAATTAAATAAATCATTTTGAGTGGCTCAAAAACATATTTGGACATTAAAGCTGCAGTTAAAAAGATGTTTGTCCATAGGTTTCAAATAAAATATTTAATAAATATAAATGCATTTTTTTTTTTATCACAAACACACAGCTTTTCTGCAAGAAAAAAAATGTGATGTTAGGTTTGAAATGATAAAACGGTAGGTATGCATAACTGTTCAAAATAAAGAAAAAGTACTGTGACAGTTTCTGGGTGTAAAATGCTAGTGGAACATATAATTAATGGGATGAATGAGACCTGGTTCTGTACACCTGTGTGAACTTGTGGAGAAATGTTACACCAATTGGTTAAAAGTCATTGAGAAAATGGCTAGAAAATTGAAGGCAGTTCTCAGAGAAACTCAGACTAGTTATTGGATACAATTCAAGGTATGGATTTAAAGCAAGATCTTAAAGCATAATTTCAGCAATGTATCACATACTATTCCATACACACATGCTCAAGCAGTTTCACACATCACACACACTTATACTATATGTGCAAACAAGTGTTGACTGGTTAAAAGCCATAAACTGAAAGAAACTTGAGAATTATTTGAGTGCAGATGACACCGGTTTGTAACTAGATATTCATATGTTTTCATGTGTGATTTAAATACCCAATAGTATCCACATATTTTTGAGACTACAGCTCAGTCCCGAAAACGTGAATTAGTAGTTCAACATTACTAAAGAAAGAAAGTTTTCCAAAGTTATTTATGTACGTATGGAAGTCAAAATCCAAAAAGCAGGACAAAAAGAAGGTTAAACTCTGCTGTTCTGAGCTCATGTTGTAAATCCATATCACAGCTTTCTGCAATCTTATTATTAGCTGAAAGCATAATCAAAGTGCCCAAAATATAATACATGTTCAAGGAGTGAGGGAGCTTGGTGAATAATGGGTGTAACTAACACATTTGCATTTATGCCTTTCGGCAGACTTGCATTCAAGGTAAACTTTACCAGTTGAGCTGGTAGGAACACAGTCGTACCGTCAGAATATAATGCTCGAGCGATGATCCTTGCAGTCTAGATTAACATATCAAGCATTAAAACCTATTTCTAACAATTCTATTTTTGTCGTAGTTTGAAATAATATATGACTCATCATATGCACTCTGCAGCAAAACAGAGAATAGCAGTATCATAGTTAGTTTTTTAACTCAATCTCATACTTTGTCATTTTGTGACTTTCCCTCACTGAATAACTTAACAATTTTGCTTTTGCTAAAGTTACACCAGTTGTGCGGTTAGACATACATGTGCAATTTTTAGATGTTTTTTTTGTTACATTTAGATGAACATTTATCCAAATCATTTAATTCTGGTATTTATGCTTGGTCGCGATATATTTTAAGGTCCAATTCATACTATTAACCAATCATTAACTATGACTTTTGCCTCAAACTCCTAATTTGCTGCTTATTAATCACTAGTAAGGTAGATTTTAAGTTTAGATATTGGTGATGCAGAATATGTGCTTTATAAACATCCACTATGTTAATAACAGGCATGCTAATAAGCAACTAGTTAATAGTGAGAATTGCTCCCTATACTAAAGCGTAATACCTTATGTTTAAAATCAGCTTTTTTGAAAAGGTATCACACACAACATATATATTCTACTAAAGCAGGTTCACACATCACACACACACACACACTCATGTTATGTGCAAACAAGTGTTGACTGGTAGAAAGTGATACAGTATACAACAGTCAATGTTCTGGAAAAAAAGACATGAAGATGGCTAAATAATTTATAGAAGTATATCCAATTATACCGCAATGAATTAAAGTTTAAAAAGCCTCTTCACACTCTCAGCGCCAGATATACACAGTCCTGTCATAACCGTTTCCATGCTGACTTTTCATTTGCATGGCATATTTTGTAATTGCCACAATTAGTTTTGATAATACCGTTGCATCAGATAAAACTCTGTTTCCCTTTCAATCCTCACTCAGATGTTCTTTAAATGAGAGCCACTTACTTTTACACCGGAGTCTCTCGGTTTGCAGCAGGTCAGAAGGGCAACGGGAACCTTCTGGAATTACGTATGTTTTCGATACTGACTCCGACAGGGGAGAACGAAACTCCTGAACCCAAAAGAAGAAGCTCCTTCTGAAAAGTGTGGCGTCGGTCCCGAGAATGAGGCTCATAAGTGCACCTTTGTTTCCTTATGTTTTGGCTGCGTGTAACTTAACCCCTTCGGGAGACGACGCTGGCGCTGTCTAACCTGTCTTTTGTTTCTACATTCCATCTCTCGCACTCTCGCTTTTCTTTTTCGCAGTTATTTTGTAAGTCCACGCCTGTCGATGAGCTCACTGGGTCAGGCTCATGTTTCAGCCCCGTACAGGAATTCGGAGGGCAGGCGGATTCTGTGAGCCTGAGAGACGACTCGAGGAGAAGTAGCAGGTCGTGGGGTCGCGTCCCGCGGAACAAAGCAGGAGTTATGAGGGTGAGCGCTCAGGCATGCCGCAGGATGTCAGCGCTCAGGGAGAATGAATCAGCAGACGGACACCCGCAATTCCCCTGGGTGACAGTCCTTTGAGGAACATGTCAAAAAGCGGACTGAGATTAGATCATATACCATGCTGTTATAGTGCAACTTTTATAAAACAACAGCATCATCTGATATCTGGGGTGTGTGTGATGCCTATATCCGTCTGTGTGTTGCTGAGTAAAGAGCAAAATATAACTCATGGTAGCCAAGGCCTTTCAACCCTTATGAGCTTTGGTGATATTTGATTTATGTTTGCGAGCTGGAATCCAATAAACTGCTAACTGAGCACAACATGCTTTGGTTCCTGATGCTTTATGATCTAATGGCATGAGGGGTCATAACCGAGTCTGCTCTTTAGAGAACAAAAGCTTTTCACACATCAAGAGATCTTCCTGTATCTGCTTGACGCACAAACATGGAGAGAATAGCCTATAGACGATGCTATTGTAGTTCTTTGTGTTGGTTTTATTTTTACTAGCTGACCAGCAGGAGATGAAATTAACACAAGAAGCAAAAGGAGTTATTAGAAAGTGATGTTTATCATGTATACTGAGGTAGTTTTTGAATTATCAACCAAACTAGTTTTAACTTTATTCAGTATCTGTTGTAACTTCTCTTAATAATTAAATGGATTTGCATATAGAAGGCAAAATTTATAAAGCCTAAAAAACATGGAAAAAAGAAGGGGAGAAAAGAATTAATTAATATGAGACCTGAGTTTATTTCTTTAAGTTTCTTTGGGCAGTGCAATACTCTATGTTGTGAGAGAATGGCAAATTCTTGGAAAGTTTATTGAGGGAATGCAGATTTTTGATTGTTCCCTTGAGAAAGTTTTTTTTTTTTTTTTATCTGTCCATTCAGAGGCTTCGTGCGTTTTTAAAATATAAAATATAAGGCAATATTATCACAAATGTATTGCACCCCCCCCCCCCCCCCCCCAAAAAAAAAATGCTAAACTAAGAAGAACAACAACAAAAAGAGTAGTGTCTACTCACAACATTTCTGTATTTTCTCGCAAAAGTATTGCTTCCGCTTGTAAAACTTTTCAGAAAGAATGAAACACTGGTGATGGAAATATAGTAAGTGCTTTTCCAGTGCTATTGTGAGGGAACAGAATATTTTGTGAGATGCAAAAGTTTTGCTAGTGAACACAAGTACATTGAAATAAATTGTATTTCCTCCAAACAAGAAACTCAGCATTCACTCACCATACTTTTGCAGGAGAAAAAGCAAAAAACATTGTTTCATCCCAAATCTTTTTTTCTTTTTTTTCCCCATCACCAGGTTTCTAAAGGGGATCAATACATTTGGCTACATAAGAAGTCATTATAATAATTGAAACTGATCAGGCTTAAAGGGATAGTTCACCCCAAAATGAAAATGGTCATCATTTACTCTCATTTACCTTCATTGTTATCCAAACCCTGTGACTTACTTGCTTTCATGGAAAACAAAAAAAAATTACAGAATGAAATGTAATTTGTTATTCAGTGAAAAGCTTGACATCCACCATTCTTGGAGTGTTCAATAGTGATATCGGTTCATGAACGAATCATTCTTGCTTTGGATATTTACAATAACTCAGTTCACAAAACACATCATATGAATGACTTTTAGAATAATATTATGGTGCGTTTTTGCTCCAGGACCCATACATTTTACTTTCATGGAGAAAAAACTAAAAAAGTTAGGATTTAGAATTCAGAATTCATTCAGAATTTATCCTTGCATGTTCCACGGAAGAAAGAAAGGGTAGTAAATTATAAAAAAAATATATTTATTTTTACATACATTTTTTGGAATGTACAAATCACATTCAAAATAATGCATCATTATGTATTTTAAAAGCATGTTGTGTTGTTTAATTGGATGTTTTCCTACAGAGGCACATTACGTGCTGTGCTGGAATGTCAAGTTTCTTTATATGCTATATTTGACCTTATATTTGTCACTATGGTTGTGCTCCGGTAGAGCAAAGGCATCAGTGATACAGAGATGTGTGAATTCTCGTCATTTATATAAAATCCTGAGTTAGACCTGATCACCAATCCCAACGAAATGTGTCATTTGTGGCACTTTAAGAACAGGAATGTGCCACCTCTGTGCATTTGCTTAAAAACAATAATTTCATCAATAATAACAATAAACCAAATTAATTTAACCAAGTCCACTTGTGTATGAAAAAGTGTTCCGAGTGGATTGTTTTTACCTATTTTCTCTCATGCCTTCACCTGTATAGCATGAAGAGTGGCCCTTTAGTGACAGGAAATATCTGAGTGAGCACTTGAGGCCAAGATATCAAGAATCTTGATATCCACCCCCCTCTCTCATGGCAGTTTCACAAGTGCAATAGGCTAATCTCTCACACGGCTAACGCTCACATCTGAGGGAGTGCTCTTTCCCCCGGCCAGGAATGTGGAATGAGTCACCGGCTGAAGTGAACGAGGCTTCTATGACAGCTCTCTCTCTCACACACACACACACGGCTGGTTCCCATGGGAACCCCATCGCGGTGAACAACATGCTTTGTTACATTTCCTGTAGCATCCTCACATGTCAATTATATTTTGAATTTGCACCGATGTAATCAGTAGTTTGTTTTAGGAAAAACAGATCTGAACTGCTCAACCCATTATTACATCTAAGCCAGCAATACCTCTTGCAACGCCTTCATCATCTGTTGAATAAATTCAATGCAGCCTACTTGGCTGATTGTTTTTTCCTCGTCCAAGATATCTGACCACGCTGATTGGACGCTCACGAAGTTGGAACAGACATCAATTGTAACCATGGCAGGAGGCAGTAAACAGGATGGAAGGTCCGCCTCTGAATAAAATAAACTGCTTTTAATTATACAGCTTTGTTTATCCGGCATCAGCCTAATTCTGCAGAAAAAACACAATTTATAACGTTCCTGGATTTATTTACAAATTGACCAATGATCAAATAATGCATTTTCAGATACATAAATAAAAAGACGTGATTATGTCCTGATAATGTTGCGAGTTTTCTGTAGTCGGAATTTGTAGTTTGTATACAAAGACTAAATTGTTACAATGTCATTGGTTTAGTTCGCTTTTGCAAAGAAATGTATTAATAATAGTATGAGCAAACTCACTGTTTGCGTGCTGTTTATGTTCTAGGTTTAGTTTATTGTGGAATTTCCAGGTTTTAAAGTGGATAAACAATAGATCTGTGGGCACATTGTGGCTTTCTTTCTATTAATCACTATCATTTCTATTTATCAGTTTGAGAGGGAATCAAGGACGTCATGCACCTGTTTCACAGAAGAGTCATTTAAGGGGAGAGATTTTAAGGGAGAGACATGTTTTAAATTACATTGATATGCTGATCCAGAGATTTCGTCTCCAAAGACTCATTAGGTGTACTCAAGGTTATGGTAGGAATATTGTATATGCATGTGGATGTTGGTTCTTTGGTCCGATTGAATTGCATTCTCACTAAAAGTGATCTTTTCCAGTTCCCTCCAGTGGTCTTTGTATGTTTTAGTATGGACCTGGGAACAATTACTGTGCTCATACTGAAATGAATCATTCTAGGAAAATACAGCTGTTTTAAAATAAAACGCTAGCAGGGTTTTATTGTTTGTTTGCTAGCTGGCTTGTTTGTTCTTGTCATCTTTTGTTCTGTTTTTGTTGCTGTTTGTTTGCTTTGTTTTATTTGTTGCTTTATTTGCTGTTTGTTGTATTGTTTTTGTTTGGTTGGTTTTGCTGTTTTTTGTTGTTTTTATTTGCTTTGCTTTTTGTTTTTTGTTTTGTTTTGCTTTGTTTTAAGGAAGGAACACCTGTCTCTGACAGTAGTTTATACAACTATTTAAAATAAAATGATAAAGTGTGAGAGAATAACAAAATGATGAACTACCAAAATGAGAAAGAGGTTTCACCAGTAGCTTCAGGCATTCATTTTAGTCATGTTTTTATGCACTATTGGTTTAGAGATTAATACTTTTGTGTTATTAACATTCTAGTTACTGTTTTACTTAATTTATATTTGAAAGTATTTAAAGGGATAGTTCTTTCAAAAATTACGTTTGGAACAAATCGAGGGTGTGTAAATGTTGACAGGATTTACATTTTTGGGTGAACTCTCCCTTAAGTGATACTTATAAATGAGAGGGGGAAAAAACTAATACCACAAATTGCCAAAATGAACAAGAGTGAAAAAAGTTGCATGACCGTGGTGTGCTGCTGATGGCAAACACCTTTGAATAAATTGGCTTACTTTACACATTAAAGAAAAAAAAAATCAATGCACCCTTTTCTTCATCACTATGTTCTGAAAACATAAGCTAGGCTGCAGTGGAAACAGCAAATGAAAGAAGCAGTTTCTGTAGCAAACTACTGTTCCTCTTTCTGCTGTTTTGCTTCCTAAATGAAAAGCATATTTAGAGAAACCTCAGCGACTCTCTTGCTGTGAGCCCGTGGCCCTTTCTTATATGTTCCAAGCCTGTGCGTCGAATGGCTGGGTAATTACATCATTTGGAAGTGGCGTGAAAGCACTTTACAAGACGATGTAACTGAAATGCTTTATTGCTTTCAGAACGGCCAATTAAAAGACAACACCTGGACCACAGAGGGGCAGTAAAATGGCTGCTTCATCCAAACAAGGGAAAGCCGCATGATCGCGTGTTGAAAGAATCTGTGGGAGCTTGTTTTCTATTCCAGGTTCTTTTTTTAATCACTTTTCTTCTCTGAACGCAGCCGACAATAGAGCCTCACATTTGTGCAGTTGGACCGTAAGTCACCCGACTGACTTGGACCTAACAGAATTAATAAAATCCATTTCCTACGGAGAACATATGGCTCAGGTACAACATAAACTTATTCAGGGCACACTGCTGAAAAGGAAAGCAACTCTTCTTATACCTCTTCTCTCCACACCCCAACCTTTCACTCTTGTTCAGTAGTTGCTTTGCTGTACAGTTTCCTTGTGTAACAGGAATTATGTTCATCAGATTAAACAGGAGCCTGCATTCATTCACTGAGCCATAAACTACCCAGACAGGGTTTGAAATAAAGCGTAGTGATACGACCAGAAACATGAACACGCTGACTTACGTTCGCACACACACGTCCTTCCCTTAGCATGGCTTCGTTTGAGAGATGTACTCAGTGTGTGGAAGTCAGGGATCATCGTGCTAATAAGACAGAGTCAGAGCAGCTACTGTATTAATAAAATCCTGCTGCTACGGATTCAGACTTTAAAAAGTATCTCGCCACCTACAGCGGCGAATTAAGAGGGGGACGAAAATGACAAGCATAAATCCTGATGATAGTTAACCAAAATCTGTTACAGTTTTTTTGGGGAAGTGATAGTTCAGTCTTTTTTTAAAGAACCAAACTTTGAAGTCTTTTGGCATTTTTATTCCTGGTATTATCAACAGTAAGAAGTAATCTGATTAAAGAAGAAAAAAAAAAGTAATCTGAAAATCAGCATCAGATATAAGTACATACACAAATTTGTATAATGACATGGGTATGACAGAGGTATTACAATAGGAAGGTGGTTTATGAGGACACTGCCTATGTCCCCGTAATTCAAAAGGCTTAAAAAACATACTAAATGGTGTTTTTTTGAAAATCTAAAAATGCACAAAGTCTCCTGTGAGGGCTAAGTTTAGGTGTAGGGTTGGTGTAGGGCAATAGCACACACAGTTTGTTCAGTATAAAAACCATTACGCCTATGGAGAGTCCCCATAAACCACAAAAAACAACATGTGTGTGTGTGTGTGTGTGTGTGTGTGTGTGTATGTATATATATATATATATATATATATATATATATATATATATATATGCACAGTCGTGGTCAGAATTATTGGCAAAGAAGGCTCTGAAAATAAACCTGCTTTATTAATCCTTTTGATCTTTTTTTTATTTTATTTTTTTATAAATCACACAAATCTAACCTTGCATTGAACTTAAACAATTGAAAATGAGGGAAAATCTCATTATGAAATAAATGTTTTTTTTTCTCAAATACACGTTGGACACAATTATTGGCACCCCTAGAAATTATTTTGAGTAAAATATCTCTGAAATATATCCGTAGAAGCTTTAAAAAAAGACTGAACTATCACTTCCCCAAAAAAACTGTAACAGATTTTGGTTAACTATCATCAGGATTTATGCTTGTCATTTTCGTCCCCCTCTTAATTCCCCGCTGTAGGTGGCGAGATACTTTTTAAAGTCTGAATCCGTAGCAGCAGGATTTTATTAATACAGTAGCTACTCTGACTCTGTCTTATTAGCACGATGATCCCTGACTTCCACACACTGAGTACATGTTTCTGGTCGTATCACTACGCTTTATTTCAAACCCTGTCTGGGTAGTTTATGGCTCAGTGAATGAATGCAGGCTCCTGTTTAATCTGATGAACATAATTCCTGTTACACAAGGAAACTGTACAGCAAAGCAACTACTGAACAAGAGTGAAAGGTTGGGGTGTGGAGAGAAGAGGTATAAGAAGAGTTGCTTTCCTTTTCAGCAGTGTGCCCTGAATAAGTTTATGTTGTACCTGAGCCATATGTTCTCCGTAGGAAATGGATTTTATTAATTCTGTTACGTCCAAGTCAGTCGGGTGACTTACGGTCCAACTGCACAAATGTGAGTATATTCATATTCACAATTTTGAGCACTCCAGGGTGATTATGAACATTAAATCATCCAGCCATGGCTTCCTTTTTCACAGAAATATAAATAAGAGGGAAAACAAAGCACAAATTCCCTTAATCATCCATCACAAAAAGTCATCACGAAGTTTAAACAAGGCTAAAGTAAGTGCTGTGATGGTAAAGAGAATGTGGACAAAGAAAGACAAGTGTGTTGGTTTAATCAGTTTAAAGTAGGACCTCTGAGTTCTATTTGTTTGGTTTCTGGTTAGGGACTGTCTATAAGCGGAGGGAGTGCGGGAGGGGGAGAGCGATGGACTCACTCAGATATGACAACAGCAGAAGAAAACTGGTGTCATAATTTAGGTACACCTGTAAGTGTAAAGGTGTACAAGTGCACATCTATAGATTGAGAGATGTGCACAGTCCGGGAGGGACAAAATGCATCCTCTAAGGCACTAAGAACCCTAGAGGCAATTAGTGCCTTTGAAGGTATAAATACTGCGAGGATATGAGACACTAGAACGGAGGTTCTAGTCATGAATGGCTCTACCAACTACAAATTCCTACCATTACAGACAGGGGCACGCCCCGAGTTTTAGCAAATAGGTCAGATATGATGGTCAAAGTAAGCAGGGGGTGAAGTAGTGGAATAGTTCGGTGTTTTGGAAGGTTTTTTTTTTTTTTTTTTTTTTTTTCGCTCACTTAGTGCGGAAGAGTTTGAACAAAGCTTGAGAATATTTGTTTTTTTTTAAGTTTCTTGTTTTTATTATTGTTATTACTTTTGTCAACTCCTTATTTTTATTGGTGTGATCAATATTATTATTATTATTTTATGAATATTTTACTTTCTTTCATGTAAAGCACTTTGAATTACCATTGTGTATGAAATGTGCAATATAAATACATTTTCCTTGCCTTGCCTAATGCACTCACCGTTATGATTCTCAAAGGAGAATTTGAGTGTCTAAAGACTCTTCAAGGATCACAGCTGGAGAATTGCAGAAAATAGTTGAGTCTCGGGGTCAGAAAACCTTTAAAAAATTGTCAAACAGCCCCTACATCACCAGATGTTGTTTGCGAGGGTTTCAAGAAAAATTCTACTCACTCATCCAAAAACAATCTCCAGCATATTCAGTTATCAGACACGATTGGAACTTCAAATGGGACTGGCTTCTATGGTCAAATTAAACTAAATAATGAGCTTCTTAGCAGCAAATACTGAAGATGGGTTTGGTGAACAGAGGGATAAAAAGTACCCCATGTGTACAATCCAAAGACAAACCTGAAAAACAACACAAAAATGGGTCATTGGGTACAAAACCAAGCTTCTGCTATGGCCATTCCAGTCCTCTGACCTGAACCCTGTAGAAAATGAGTGGGGTTAAATAAAGAGGAGAAGCACCGTCATGGAGCTGGGAATCTAAAGGGTCTGGAGTGATTCTGGATGAAGGAATGGTCTCTGATCTGTTGTCAGGTTTTCTCTAACCTCATCAGGCATTATAGGAGAAAATTTAGAGCTGCTAAAAATGGAGGTTTCAAAAAGTATTGAATAAAAGTGTGCCGTTATTGTGTCCAATGTGTATTAGAGAAAACGTTTATTTCATAATGATATTTCCCCCCCGCCCATTTTAAATTCTTATTATCCAATGAAAGGTTCGATTTTTGTTAGATTTTTGATCCGCCATGGTCTCCCGAGTCCCCGGATCCGCTATGGCCTCCCGAGTTCCCTGACCCCCCATGGCTCCTGGAACAGGCGCCGCCCTGGAGGCCGATAGTCCTGCCTCTTGTGACCTGGAGGCCTCCAGAGCACCCCCCCCCCCCCCCCCCCCCGCCCCTTTGGATGGTGTATGGCGCGAGGATGCGCCTTCCGGAGGGGGTTTGATTGAGCATTGCTCTCTGATCTTCTCTCTGAGTTCAATTAAATCTACAGTCACTCCAAAACCTCTTCATGCTAGAATACTCCACAAATCATCTTTATTTGATTTAAAACTCTCCCTATTGGGGTATTGATTCAATCCTTCCGTCTCCATAAATAAGCCCCAGTGCCTGTATGGAGAGGCCAGCAGGTCTGCTCTCCACCTGTGGATGCCAAGGCTGCATCGGATCTAAATGGCATCCATTTGAGTCACTGAAATATTTATAGATGCTCCCGGACCCGGGGAGAGTGGATTGTGTGTCTAAAACTGGTATAGTAACACTGCAGCTTTGTCTCTATGGGCACAGACGGGCGATACAGTGAATTAATAACGCCACTGACCTTTCCATGCCTTCAATCTATTTAGAGAATCTGATATTTGTTAATGTAATACAAACTGTGGAAATATGAAGAGGAAAAAGAGGGGCCATTCACAAGCTTGTCCCTTGTCTTTTGACTCATGAAAAAGATTTCAAAAATTCAGGAAACCTTGTATTAAAGGCAACATTCCATTACTTAACATTTCATTGAATAACATGAAATATATGATAGTCTTTTGCGCACACACACACACACGTACACGTATACACACACACACACATACACACACAAACATTTATTTGTTTACTTATTTATTTGCTTGTTTGTTTGTTTTGTTAGTTAATAATAATTATAATAATGATACTTATTATTAATAGTATTAATATTAATCCCCACGTCTTATCATTAGTGTAAAAAAGTAAGGTAATATCTGTTTATTATATGTGTTTGCATTTCGATAAAAAAATAAATAAAATTTAATCTGGAAAAACATATCCAAGGCCAGCTTGATAAGAAGAAGTAAAAATAGCATGTTGGTGTTGATATTTAAATTAAATTAAATTAAATTAAATTAAATTAAATTAAATTAAATTAAATTAAATTAAATTAAATTAAATTAAATTAATTAAATTAAATTAAATTAAATGTTTTTATATCCTTTATGATTAGCAACGATTTACATATATTAATACATACTTTATTATTATCAGCATATTACATTTGAATGCAATATATGTTTTTTATATTTTGTATTTATTATATTTCATGAATTTAAAATGTAAAACTAGAAAAACTGCTGGTCAAGCGGCATTTTTAATCATTGTTCTCTAGTATCTTTTCTCATCTTGCTTAGTGTGTGTATGCAAAGAAAAAAAAAACGGATTAGGAAAGTCCCTTTTTTTCTGTTAGTGTCTGGCTGTTGGAATTTGTTTCCTCCAGGTCACCTGATCTGGTTCAGGTGTGTAAGCTGATCTACTTTCCCACCCTTTATCTTCCTCTACAAGAGAGCCCTGCAGATACTCCACATCCTTCCAGACTAACTTCTACACAAACTTGTGTACGCTTACAAAAATTCTGGACATGTGTTGAGTTAGGCTAGAAACATAACCTGAAGTCCAGCACATTGCCAGTGCAGTCTTGTAGACACGAAAACCGTCCTACGTTCCTGTACTTGCATGTTTCTCCTCTGAGTAATACCTGACAAAGACTTGTGGTGTCCCTCAGGTCTCTTTCTGTGGAGCAGAGATGACTCACAAAGCTTTAATATGATCGCTTAATCACAATCCATCCTCGTTCCTAATATCATCTGCACTTCCTGTCTGCCTTCAGCCCTGTGTCTCAGTTTAGTCGCTCTCAGGACTCCTGCTGCTGCAAATGGATGCTGGCAAACTTTATTGCAGTGGAATGGATTGAAGGCTTTTTTGTGTTTCTTTGAACAAAAGGGCCGTTCACAAATGACTCTGGTGGACCCCTGCGTGTTTATTAACTCTTAATCCAGTGCAAACACTCCACAATTATAGAAACTCCTACATACACCATTTACACACAGTTTCTCTCTTAGAAGGGCATTTTTAAAAAAGGAGTTGTGCAAGCTAATAGGCTGTTTGCATGTGTTGTTTTAGCACCAGAATCATTCAGGAATTAGGCAAATCAGGTAAAACTACAAACACGGCCTAAAAAGTCAGTGCTGCATGAAATGAAGTGCAACAGTCGGATTCTGCAAGTAAATCATTTTCCATGGGGAAACTGATTTTTAATGATAACTTACAAACCTTTAATGACAGATCTACCATGAGCTGTGAGTTTGCTAATCAATGGTATATGCTTTTGTTAAACCCACCAGTTTGCATTATTTTTAATATAGTTTGCAGAAAAAAAAAACTTGTTTTAAATCATTGTTTAACAGTAGAATCCCCTTTAATCTAGAACAATCTAGAAGAAAAAAAAGTCATAAATATAAACAAGTGGTATTCCAAAACTGAGGTTGAAAAAAAAAAAAAGAAGATATATATACATGTGTGTGTGTGTGTCTGTGTATATATATATCAAGTTCAAAGAAAAAGAAAAAATTGATCAAGTTTTTTTTGGCCTAAAATTAATGCAATATAATGTAGAATTACAGTAAAATAATACTTTGTAATCATAAGAAGGGGTTACCCCAGGACTTCCGGCTCAAATTGCCCAACTCTTACCATTTTAACAAACTTGTATCATCCAGCAGTTTAGAGATAACATCATTCTAACAGTAGCCTCATATTATAACTTCCTAAAGCACAAACACATGTCATTTTTTTCTTCTTCCAGATTTGTCTAATTGTTCAGACACAAGAAGCATGAGTCCTTGAACATTAAAAAAAAAAAAAAAAATTCAGTCAAAACCAGTTTTTAGAACCTAAATGTACTTAACAATTATTCCATGGGCCTCTCTCCATCACAGGATTAGTAAAATGGTTAAATATTCAAATATGTGTGGTCATATCACTAATTCGGTTTAAGGTTGGCTTTAAACAACCTGGTGGCTTAACAAATCCCCCGCATTCAATGAACTATTAACTATGAAATGTGGATAGAAATCACAGATTTGTGATTAAAACCATAAAACAATCCCATCTGAATAATAATACTCTCACTTGTATGTATATAAACCATGTTACAGTGTATAATAATAGTTACTTTCCTGAGATATCAAGTTGTAGTGCTCATATTAAAAGCTGCATAGATAACCACTCACATATGAAACCAGAATACTCCTGGCCTCATTTAGAAGATTCTAAAAATGACCGATTATGAGCATTCCATCCATTGTTTTCACATTTGGCAAGGCGCCAGTGTCTGATATGCTCTAAATGCAGTGCTTTCATTGAGTTACTTCTGCCTCCCTCTCTGACTCTTGGGGAGACGGCCAGCTGTTGAATTCATCAGGATGTTCCTTCAGTGACTGCACTGCATGGATTTTCAAGCCATGTGTAGTGGGTGACTGGACGTCAGACTGGCTGCATGCTGTAACTCAATGGGTTTTATTAAAAATATATATATATATATATATTATTTGTTTTGTTTTGTTTTATTTATGTATGTGTGTATGCATTTATTTATTTATTATCACATAAACCCAGCCTATGTAATTGATGGTGGTGGTTTCAAACACAGCACATGCACATACAGAACCATATACTCTCAAATTAGATATCAAACAATACTATGGAATCTAAATAAAATGGCTTTTTAGCAGCAGACTTCTCTAAAACACCAATAATTGCAGTATGTGTCTAGAACCCGCCTACATGATCATTTTGATTTTGCGATGACATATAATTTATCTGTCAGCAATACTAAATTCACTTCTAGTCTAGTGTTCAGGTAATTCCCCATCGCTTTGTCAGAACAAATCTCTGTCTGAGCTCTAAACTTGTCTGATGACTGGATATTTGAAAAATATTTTTTCTCATAGAATCATATCTGAAGTGGTGCCTGATGCTTCATATCATGACTGGCCCAGATCTCCAGAGCATGTTATCTTCATTTTATGAAAGTATGGACCAATGCCAATTCATCAGTACTGCAAGACTGTAATTTTCAGAATTGCACATATACGCCTGCCAACTGGAGGACTGATTACTAGCACATTAAATGAGTGTATAGTTCCCTTTATGTGTATGTGGTGTATACTGTAAAACAATTTTTTTTTTCAAAGTTTTCAAATATTATGGGAATATTTTTTACAGGAAAATAAACATTTTTAACAACATTGAATTAGGCATGGAATTTTGTAGAAAACTGAAATAGGTTTTTTTTTTTTTTACTTCCGATTTCATGTTTAATTCAATGTCATTCACATCACCATGTTTAATTCATTTCTTTGCAATTGTTTGTGAAATTTCCTGTTGAATTTTCTGAGTAAAAATTTAAATTGCGAAACTTTACCCCCCCCCCCCCCCCCCCCCATCGTTTTTTTTTTTTTTCCTTGGTATATTGTATTTTTTCTTAATTATTAAAAAAAAAAAAAATCTATATTTTTAAAAATGAAAAAAAAAAAAAAATCACACTAAAATTTGTATCTAATATTTATGATGATACAATCACTCTTTTTTCTTCTTTTTATGACGGTGATGATGAATGAAGCAAACTCATAGTGGCTATATTTGTTTTGTACCTTTGGAGTCTAAAGCCCACAGAGATGTTCATGGTGTGAAGAAGGAGTATCATGTAGCTTGTTTAATTATCTCAATCAGGTCCATTTAGCTTCATCAGAACAAACATACGTTATTTTTCACGGTGCTCTCATCTGCAGTCATTATCGGCCTGTTGGACACGGACCGTTTCTTCCGTCTTCCTTATTTCTGTTTCTCCCTGGCAGATCCTCATTACTGGAATATGACATAGTGCGCATTGACGTCTTCAGAGGGTTTCCGAGAACTTGCCTCTTGTAAGTCCATGAAGAGAATAAGGAGCCCTGATTATACACTCTACAGGGGATGATGTAATGATAGGCCATCAAACTGGGGCAATGGGATCATGATTAGTCTTCCGATTAAGGCAATTTAATAAAATAACGTTTCTCTTGACAGGTGGCCGTTTTGGAAGAGGCCATGCTGGGGTGATGCGTGGTTTAATATCCGCGGTCATTAGGTGTGTAGTTGAGTTATTTTTGTAAAACAAAACAGGAAAATAACTAAGAAGGGACGGGCAAAAAAAGAAGGAAAGGAAGCTATTTCTCTTTCACTTCAATAACTGACCCTATCTCTGTTCCGTCCTCCTTATTGCAGATAAGCTGTATCATATTCCCCCTCTGGATTTGTAAGTTCGTGTGTGTCTTTTTGCCCCCGCACACCTTTTATGAATGACTCGGTTTCCTTTGAAGGCTGTTAAACACTCAATCCCTCATTTTTGGCCCTGGAAAGAAATATAATATGTTTTAGTTTTAAAGGTCACAGGTTGAGGACTTATCTCAGTGGAAGTCTGTGCCACGTTGAAGCTCTGACAGCTGATTGGTCCACTGAAAAGCCATTTCAACTGTTTTGAAGAGCACCTTTTGTCTGCAGATAACAGGGAATATTTAAAGGCAGCTGAGATATTCTGCTTTAGGCGCTTTTACCTCGCAAACGGTGTAGCATATTTTAGTAATTGGCCAGTCTCTTTAAACAAAAGGCTGTCTGTGAGAACTTGTTTTATGAGGATATTATCTTTGTCAGGAGGCTGGTGTTTAGAATTCAGATGTTTGCAGATTTTGCATGTGATTGTGGTTTGCACCATTGTGATGGTTTTAACCGCAGCATTTCCTTATAGTAACATATTGTGGATAGTAACACAATTGACTTAATAGGGGACAAATAGTTTCTCTCTGGCTGGGATTAAAGCTGCCAAAGCTGTCAAGACGACTTTACTTTCCACAAAGTGCCATTTTTCTGCCATAAAATGGTTGAAAATAGGACCCTGAGGTAACAATGTTTTGAAGATGAATCAGTTAAGGATGATAATTGGTTGTTTATATAGTGCTTTCAGAAACACAAGGATTCTTCATAATGCTTAGCAGAAAGATAAACAAGCATAGCTAAAAAGGGGAAAACATACAAGAGCAAGACAAGAAGAAAACGGACAATCAAAACCAAATACAAAGTTGTGTAGGTAATCAAATCTGTGTGGATGTTCAGAAAAACTGCTTTATTTGGGAGTGTGATATTGCATTTAAAAAAAATAAATAAAAAATCAGCAAAGAGGTTAGTATTGATCAATTTTGTCTATTTTTACTCTTGAACCATACTCCCAGTCACATTCAAGGATGGAACTGTTTATTGTACAGTAATATTCTTGTATTATATTAAGTATTATATTTGTTTATGAATGCAACATTTTGCAGATTATGCTATATATAAAAAAAAAAAAAAAACTGTTTATAAGGGAAGCCTAGCATTCAAGTCAATTTGAACTGACATTTGGTTTAAATCAATGTGCAACCCAGCTGGGTTAAAATGCACAAACCTTGCAGGGTTAGTTTAATGACCCAATATGTTGCCAGTTGCCATTTGGATTATTTTTAACTGAGATATTTTGAAAGTATTGTAATGTATTTGAAAATATTGCCTTGCATTGTATTGTATTCATTCATTCATTCATTCTATTTTATTTTATTTTATTTTATTTTATTTTATTTTATTTTATTTTATTTTTAATCTAATTTCATTTAATTTATTATTTTAATTTTAATTCCAGGGGCCAAATATTGCACATTAATGGAAAAAACAAACAAACAAAAAACATTTCTGACCCTACAATACAGTATAAACATATTAAATATAACCTAAGAAAGAAAAATTTTCTCTTTAGACTAAAACAAATTAATTTCTAGACCATTCTAACCATTCCACTGGTTTCTAAATCAAGTCAGCCAACACAGCTTTGTTACATTTAAAATTGCATACCTGCACAGCCATCTCTCTTGGCAAAACATGACCATATCTGTCAAGTGCAGGAAGTGCTTTATGAACTTCATGTCATAACGCTTAGGGAACGCCTTCAGCGTGACCGAGCTCTGAATCATCTGTACAATCAGTCCAATGGAAGGGCGAGGCGTCACGGGTGGGTGACGTCACGACCAGGAAGCTATAAAGGCACGTGCGGCAGAGCCGGCTTCAGCTTCTAGGAATTAAGCAAGCACTGGCAGGGATGCCGGAAGTGTGGCTTCGAGACGCAGCATCTCGTTCTCTTCGGGGAACCATGGTTACATACGTAACCTGAGACGCTCCCCTTCAGGAACTCGAGCTGCATCCGAAGACGCTTAGGGAACGAGATACCCACGCCGCCAGACTGAGAAGTCCCTGCCTAGTGTGTACTAGGACGAGAGGACAGAAGAGCCCGGAGCGGCTCGAATGTCGAGGTCATAAAACCTTACAAAAGTGAGGGGCGTGGACCACCCAGCAGCATTGCAGATGTCCTGCATAGACACACCTGCTAGGAAGGCCTTGGAGGCCGCCACACCTCGGGTTGAGTGAGCTCTGACTCCCATCGGCAAGGGGAGCTGAGAGGACTCATAGGCACTATTAATAGCATCCACTATCCACCTACTGAGGGTCTGCTTAGTAGCAGGAAGACCCCTCTTAGGAAGACCATAGCACCTTTCTCCACAGGGCAGCTCTGTGGATGTACGTGCCCAGTGCTCACACTGAACACATGCAATTAAGCTTCTGCTGGTCGGGCTCCCTGAAGGGAGGAGGACAGAAGCGTCAGCGCACCGTGGAGGAAACGTGTAACTAGGGGGTGTCTACCCACTGACTGACCACAGACAGGAACGTGGTAGGCCGCAATGGCCGCCACGTATACCTTAATGGTGGAGTGGGTTAACCCTGTGGAGAGACGGGCCTGCATAAACTCCAGAACTGTACCAATCGGGCATTTAACTGGGTTGAGCTGGCGGTCTCCGCACCATGAAGTGAAGAGTGTCCACTTCAGGGCGTACATTTTCCTCATAGAGGGAGATCTGGATTGGAGGATGGTCTCGACAACCTCGGTTGAGAGACCGGAAGCTATGAGCTGTGCCCCCTCAGTGGCCACACCCACAGCTTCCACAGCTCCGGGCGAGGGTGGACGATAGTGCCCCACGCCTGTGAGAGGAGATCTCTCCTGACGGGAATCTCTAATGGAGTGCCGTCGAGGAGAGAAATCAGGTCTGAGAACCATACTCGGCCCGGCCAGAACGGCGCTACCAGTAGTAGACTGACCTCGTCCTGGCACACTCTCGCCAGAACTCCCGGGAGCAGAGCGATAGGGGGAAAAGCGTACAGACGAAGCCTTGGCCAAGTCTGCACCACAGCATCCAGTCCCAGAGGAGCCGGAGGAGCCAGACAAAACCAGAGGGGACACTGATCTGACTTTATAGACGCAAACAGGTCCACCTGGCCAAAAACTCTCCATATCTGCTTCACCACCTCGGGGTGAAGCAACCATTCCCCGGGCCTCGGCCCCTGTCTCGACAGAACGTCTGCTCCCACATTGAGATGCCCAGGGATGTGCACTGTTTTTAATGAGAGGAGTTTGCCCTGGGACCACACAAGGATCTGGTGCACCAGCTTGTACAAGGGTCACGACCGCAGACCTCCCTGGTGGTTTATGTACGAGACCACCGATGTGTTGTCGGTGCGCACCAACACGTGGTGACCTCTTAGGTCTGGGAGGAAGTGTTCGAATGCTCGAAACATGGCCAGCATCTCCAGCCAATTGATATGCCATGTCATATGGCGGCCACGCCACAGACCGTGGGCAGGGTGGCCACTCATGACCGCTCCCCAACCGGTAATAGACACGTCCGGCGCTAACGATAACTGGCGACACGGCGCTCCCAGCACCGGGCCTTGATTTAAAAACCAAGGTTTCCTCCACATATCTAGGGCTCGCTCACACCGTCGAGAGACCCTGATCATGCGAAGTGGATTCCCCTCGGGGAAAATCCCTTGGTCTTGAGCCAACACTTTAGACATCACATTAGACGCAGCTGCCCTCAGACCCAGCAGTCTCTGAAACTGCTTGACAGTGAGTGACTGGCCTTCTTTCACTCTCTTGACTGACGTGAGGATCGACACAATCCGAGCAGGGGAATGCATGCCTGCATCGTGGTCGGATCTACGCCTAGATAAGTGGTTCTCTGTACTGGAGAAAGCACACTTTTCTTGGCATTCAGTCTCAACCCCAGCTTCAAGTGCGCGAGAACGACAATTGAGCTAGAATCAACCAATCGTTAATGTAAAAGTGCGGGGTGAGAGTGCAAGGCCAACGGGAAGAACCCGATATTGGTAAGCTTTGCCCCCCAAAAGCAAACCGCAGGGACTTCCTGAGAGTGGGAAGGATGGAGACGTGGAAGTATGCGTCTTTTAGATCTAACGTGACAAACCAGTCCTTGGTCTTGATCTGAGATACTTACCTGTTAAAGTTTTGAGCATCTTGAACTTCAGTCTGCTGACTGAGCGGTTCAACTGATGCAGATATAAAATGGGACGCAATCCTCCAAACCTTCTTGGGAATTATGAGGTACCGGCTGTAGAACCCGGACTCTCTTTCGTGAGGAGGGACCACCTCGATGGCCTCCTTCCTCAAGAGAATACTCTACTTCTCGTACCCTTACCAGAGCCTGCTCAGGGCCCACCAGAGTGGGATTCACCCCGTTGAATTGAGGCGGAGGAGAACCAAACTGGATTCTGTAGCCTCTCTCTACATTATGCAGGACTATTTGGCAATAGCCAAATAGTCTACTAGGGGAACCAATCTCTCGAAACTGGCTTCTGGTGTACCCAGAGCAGCTAGCTCGGTGTCCTGGAATGGCACACCGGCAGGAGACGCCGAACTAGCTGCTCTAGAGAACCCCGAAGGGGTGGCGAGCTTCTCAGTTCTGCTACGTTTCCGGGTGGAAGTAACTGAGAGAAGCACTCGCTGGAGACCGCTGCACCCTGCAACACTGGCCGGGTTTGCAGACCGATCTCCCGAGGGCACTGAGGAAAGACGGGCACCGTCTACCGTGGTGTACGCCGAACATCCCCAAAGGGGCCTGCTCTCATGAGTCCTGGACCATAGCATCAGGTCTGCTTCAGCTGAAGTCTCCTATTGAGACGACAGTCCTCAGACCCGCATCATTTATAGGAAGACTAGACTGATAGAACCAGAGCCTGCTCAGGCAGGACCCAATGAGACACGCTTAGCAGGGGCTCCCTCACCGCCAGGTGCCTACTGAGGGAACCAGTCCTCGAGACTGGCCTCTGATGTGCTTAGAGCTGCTAGCTCGGTGTCCTGGAACGGCACACCAGCAGGAGACGGCCGAACTAGCTGTTCTAGAGACCCCCGAAGGGGTGGCGAGCCTCTCAGTTCCGCTACATTTCCGGGCAGAAGTAACTGAGAGAAGCGCTCGCTGGAGACCGCTGCGCCCTGGAACACGGCGGGGTTGGCAGACCGATCTCCCGAGGTCACTGAGGAGAGACGGGCACCGTGTAATGCGATGTACGCCGCTCTTCCCCAGAGGGGCCGGCCCTCAGAAGTCCTGGATCATAGGCAGCAGGATGATTTAGCCAAAGACTATCCAGCGAGAATGACGATCCGCCTTCTGCTGGAAGCCTTTGGCCCGGGAGCGCGACTCTGACTCCAATATTATCGGGAGTACGAGAGGTGATGCTCCCTAAATGAGGAGCTGGAACACGGAACACTGCTGATCACCTGAACCTCCTCAGAGGAAGAAAGGTAAAGCATCGTGCTCTCACTCGAGAAAAGTCCCAAGAGGCTCCTATATACACATATATGTATGTGTATACATATATACACATCTAACTTATCCTAGTTAGATGAATACATAATTTAATTCCTCAAAAATTAAATGCAGAAAGACAACCAGATGAGTGAACACGGTCTGAAATGAAAAGGATTCATAATAAGAATGAGAATGACGTAATGCACGTGGTCACCTCGGCAACGCGCGCTGCAACAGCTAGCTCTCACTCAAAGGGGAAGAACCGCACCGTGGGCTTCCAGCCCCAAGCGAGAGTGCTAGATCTGGGGAATGCAGGTGCAAATAGGGCAAACCCGTCTCCAACCCATCCGCCAGATCCATGTTGCGATCCTCGCGATCTCACTCACCGCCATGCCTCAGCAGTGGCGGACCGGAACCGCGAGATCTTACGGCGGGGGAGCAGCAGAATCAGCCCTTTATCTTAGAGCTGACAGTGCGAATATAATGATGTCGTCATTCATAATATGCTTGTGCAAACACTGCAGCTTTACAAAGCTCATCGACGTCTTTCACGTCCACCTCCTTGGAGGAAGACAAGTGGAGCATCGGCAGCCGCGGGGCCAGCACCGTGAGGAACACCCGCAAAGGCTCCCTTCTCGAAGAGAACCCTCTGGGAGCGAAGTTTCGCGCCCAGGCAGACCACGCACAAACTGTGTGTAGGCCCGCTCGTGATTGTAAGCAGGGAGGAACACACAGCCTGAAGCGTGATCCGAGATCGCCCTTATGCTTTGATTTACTTGTGGCCTTCAACATAGTGCTTTATCTTGATAAACAACACCAAATAAGATTCACAAAACAAATATTGCACTGACAGATACACAGAGCGCTTTCTGAATGACAGAAAGCTGAAGCCGGCTCTGCCCAGAGGTGGGTAGAGTAGCCAAAAACTGTACTCAAGTAAAAGTAAAAGTACTTGTAGAAATATTTACTCAAGTAAAAGTAAAAGTAATAGTCTGAATAGTTACTTGAGTAAGAGTAAAAAAGTATCGGATAAAAAAACTACTCAAGTAGTTAGTTACTAGTTACTTTGGATCATATACTGAATATAGTCTATTTTTATTTAGATATATAGATATTTAGATACAATTGACACACACACACACACACACACACACACACTGCCGTTCAAAGGATGTTTTTTTATTTAATTTATTTCAGTGATGCAAATCTTAATTTTTATTAGCCTTTACGCCAGTCTTCAGTGTCACATAATCATTCAGAAATCATTCCAATATGTTGATTTATTATCAATGCTGTTCTTTTAACCTTCTATTCATAAAAAAAAATCCTTAACAAAATGTCACAGGTTCCAAAAAAAAACTGCAAATCCCTGTTGAAAAAAACAGCATATGCTGTATGTTTTGAACAGGGGCGTAGATTACGCGGGGGACGTGCCCCCCCCCCCCCCCCCACTTTTTATAAAAAGTAAATTCGTCCATGTCATTTTCATTGGACAGTTGTGTTCTCGACATGTTAAGGTTTTAATGGAGCAATGTATATAAATGCAGAATGATTTAAAATTCAAAGAGACAAGATAATTTATACATGACGTTTACGTTTCCATGGCAATCAGTCACTCAGTTTGTGACGTCACGACATGCCCAGGCTCGCGCCCACGGTCCCGCGCTGTATCCATCATTCATTAGAGGTCGAGATGAGTTCAAAGCGGCAAGAAACTCTTCACTCCTTTTTTACGAAGAAGTCAAGCAGCGTAAGTTGGCATGTGGGATCCGAATAGTGTTGCACAATGTTGAGTGACTCTGCCTATTGTTCTTGTTGAATAATTAGCCAGTTTTGATGTTCATTATATGGAGAAAAAAATAAAAAGCTGCCTGGACAAACATGCACTTATTTATTTTCAGTGTATTTTTCCGTAACTCTTTTGTAACGTCTTTTATTTTAACACATATGTATGTTATCAGAACCCTTCAAATAAGAATAAAGATAATGTTGAATGAGATTTTACAGCGTTTGCAGCATTGTGACACTCTGCCAATTCTACATGATGTATTTCAATCAAGTATGCAAGCACTGATCTGATACAGGACCGATCTTCATTTAGGGCTGCTCTGTCATTATTGCACTAATTTTACGTTTTTATGTGTTGTCAAGAATGAACAAGAAACAGTCAGCCTAGGTTTGTTAGGGCAGAATCAGGACGACACACAAGAAAAACAAACTTCACAGGTGAGAAAAACTATGGAGTGGCTTTGTAACACCTGTCTGTTTTTACATTGTATAACGTCTATAATACACAATCGTTTGTAGGATTATATATGGACCAATCATAAAAAACACATAATTAGTCAAATATAGAAAAATAAAAAATAACATTAGTATGATGAACAACTTCTCAGCTATAATTTTTAACTACAGTAGGTAATTATTAGCTTGCATATTGGTTGTTTATTAGTACTTGAGCACATATTAATTCTGTATTCTTCATGACCATATTCTGCATCCCATAATCCTAAACTTAACAACTACAACGACTACCTTACAAGCTATTAATAAGCAGTAAATTAAGAGTTTATAGAAGTAAAAGTCATAGTTAACAGTGAATGTGTTTATCATTCTAAAGTGTTAAAGATCATTTAGGATACAAATGATTGGTTATTGTCCAGCAGTGCACTTAATGTGTTATTTTCTTCTGTATGTCACTATTCCCTGTATGTACATGTTTCAAACACTACTTTATTTGCTATAGACAGGCAGAAGTGAATTCACAGTTGAGAGTGAATGAGGCAGACAGTTTCAGTTAGGCTTCATAGGTAAAGATTATGTACAGCATTGTCTATGATAAGATATTTCTTTTAACATAGACTAATCAGACTAATGTATAATAGAACAGAACAGAATAAAGAAGTATGTGAGTGTGCAAGAATCCATTACTGTGTGCCATGTACTCTACATACAACACACACAAAATACAATCTGAAATATGTAAACAATAGTACACTTATAAGGACATCTTTGTAACTTATACTCAAAAAGGTGCACATATAGAGTGCCAATATGTACCGTAATGTACAACTATGAAACTTTTTGGGGTAAATAAGGTACAAAGATGTCCTTTTAAGGGTACTGTCCCAGCGACAAGCTGTTGTATTTCTTTTTCTTTTTCTTTTTTCTATCTTTCTTTCCTTCTGTTTTATAATCATATATAACAATATAATCATAAAGCATATTAAGCAAAAAGGTATGATTAAAAATAAAACCTGTCAATTAGACGAGGGTTAACTGAAAAAAACAACAACAAAGAAACAGGTATAACACTAGACATTCCGTCCCCCCCACTTTTGAAATGATGGCTACGCCCCTGGTTTTGAAGCATGGGATGCTGGTTTGAGCTGGTTTAATGGTCCGGCCAGCTTAAGACCAGCACATGACCAGCAAAAGACCAGCATCCCAGCTTCAAAACATGCCTGACTAGCATATACTGTTTTTTTTCAACAACACTGATAATAAATCAATATATTAGAATGATTGCTGAAGGATCATATGTCTCTGAAAACTGGAGTAACAGCTGATAAAAATTCAGATTTGCATCACTAAATTAAATTATATTTTAAAGTATATTAATTGTTATTAATGAATTATTAATTGTGTATTATTTATATATGTATATAACCTCTGACACGGAGAAGAGAGAAATCTCCTCACATGACCTCTACAGAACATCTGAACATAACGAAATAAATGCATATGACGGATCCTCTTCCGTCTGTTCTGCAAAATGAACAAATATAGTCTTTATTTCTGCAAGCGTAAATATTGTGAAAATATCAATGTTAATTGTGTCTAAGCAGTTCCTCCTGGAACTAACGCGGGTTTGGCAGGTGTTCATTTCATACTCTGTGACAGCTTAATTAATGAATAAATTCTAGATTGTATTTAACGTATAAGGTACATTTATAACTAACTGGTAATGTCATAGTGGTATCGTGTAATGCAATCGAATCTATTCCTGTGGAACCGACAGCACTGTTCATCTAATAAAGATCTTCATAGCTAGTAAACCATAGCCTTTGCAGATTTGCTTTCACCTGACTGTAGATCCAAAGCCACGTCTTCATCGCTCTTGATGTTCTTAAACTTTCTGTTATCTGAGAGAGAACCGCTTCAGACTCAGCGCATGCGGCAGGGAACTGAACGAATCATTCAAACTGATTCGCGAACCGATTCACTGGTTTGCCAACTGGTTTGTTCGAGCCTTTAAACAGAATTGACTCAAAAGAATGAATCATTCGCGAATGGGCATCGTTCATTGCCCAGAGAAAAGTAGACGGCGCGTTTGGAATAAACTGAAGCATTTTTAACTTTATTATTACGTATTGCAATAAGATAAAGTAACGAGAGGAGAGTCGCCCACAGTAACTAAGTAAAAGTACCGTTTTTTCACTAAAAATGTACTTGAGTAAGAGTAAAAGTACCCATTTTTAAATATACTCTAAAAGTATTAGTTACCCAAAAAATGTACTCAAGTAATTGTAACGAAGTAAATGTAACTCGTTACTACCCACCTCTGGCTCTGCCGCACGTGCCTTTATAGCTTCCTGGTCGTGACGTCACCCGCCCGTGACGCCATGCCCTTCCATTGGACTGATTGTACAGATGATTCAGAGCGCGGTCACGCTGAAGGCATTCCCTAAGCGTCTTCGGACGCAGCTCGATTTCCTGAAGGGGAACTCTACAGGCTTGTTCAGATATGGCTGTTATAAATGACCTAACCTTGAACTAAGCAGACACTATGCTGAGCGGAGACATATCGCCCTAGGAGAGATCTGGATTTTGAATAATCTGCTATGGACCAGTCACTTCACTCTTCTCAAAGAACAACAACATAAGCCTTAGCTTCTATCTATATTGATGTATTATTTAAGAGTATGGAGAGGTATAGCTCTGACAGAGCACAAAGCCGTTCTTTGTTGGCGGGGGAAGACATTCACAGACGGCTGGGGAGCTTTAGACAAATTGTACAGAGCCAGCTGGCCAACGTGGGCAAAATTATTTTTGCAGTTTGGTATCTGAGAGCTTAACCTTGTCTACGTCAAAACAGAGCCTGAATTTTCAGTGCTGTAAAATAACTCGGCGAGACACCCCTGAGGGGTTTGATTTGGGTTCGATAATTTTTTTTGAAATCGAAGTTCTGAGGAACAGGAAATTAATTAATGTTCATTCAGAGCAGATCCCTTCATGGCCTCTCGTCAGATTGTGGACAGTTTTAGACAGTCTGACAGTTTTTGATGCATTTAAGTGAAGTTTAGTAAACTTTGGAGGTTAGGAGACTCAAAAAAAATGTTGGGATATTTCACCCAGAAATGAAAATTCTGTCATCATTTGCTCACCCTCAACTTGTTCTAAACCTGTATGAGTTTCTTTCTTCTGTTGAACACAAAAGAAAATATTTTAAAGAATGTCAGTAACCAAACAGCTGACGGTAGCCATTGACTTCCATTTTATTATTTTTTTCATTCCATTCAATGGATGCCATTAACTGTTTGATTAGCAACATTCTTCAGCAATATTATAAATATTAAACAATTAAATAAACTATAATTTATATAGATATTGTACATGCCTTGAGTTTTACCACTCATTTTATCTTATTTTGCTTTAATCTGTTTAGAATTTTATGTAAAAGTTTACAGAGTTTGCTGTAAGGCAACTAAAATAATAACCACCTATTAAGGGAACTTAGCCCAGCATTCCAGTCAATATTATCTGACATTCGGGTTAAATCAATGTGCATCTCGGCTGGGTTAAAATGCAAAAACTTGCTACTGTACTTTAATAACCCAACATGTTGCCAGTTGCAAATTGGGTTGTTTTTAAAATATATGTTTTGAGAATATGCTGTATATACAGTATTTTACTATGAGATACTACTCTTAGTTTTTACAAAGTAAGAGTAGAAAGAAAATGACAATGGTTTTCATTCAGTTTTGGGTCAAATGATTGCCATGCTCTTAAATCAACAAACATGGAAATATGGAGTGGGAATATGACCTCATTCCTCTGTCTTACATTACTCTTATACAGTATACTCTGCCTTCATGCCCACATTTAACAGGATCATGTGTGAACATGAATTCATTCCTTATGTTCTTGCACTGTGGTGCAGCGGTGCACAGTACGACTGTGGAAAATGTCACCGTAAAGTTCAGATATTACTGGAAGGAACTGTAGGTAGGTGTTTCAAGGGCCATTGTGAGTCATACATGACTGCTCAAAAAAAAAAAAATTAAGAATGCAACTCATTAATCTCAAGGAACATGGGGTCTGGTACACTTTTGCAGTTTATTCTGGTTGAGGAGCTCTCAGAAATCCACTGTTTGCTGATTTTGTGCATTTATTTTGAAGCTTACACTCTTAAAAAATAAAGGTGCTTCACAGTGCCATAGAAGAACCTTTTTTTGTCTAAATGGTCCCATAAAGAACCTTTAAAATCCGAAGAACTTTCTGTGAAAGAAGGTTCTTCAGATTTTAAAAATGTAAGAAAGAAATGGTTCTTTAAAGAACCTTTGACTGAATTGTTCTTTCTGGAACCAAAAATTATTCTTCTGTGGCATCATTGTGAAGAACCTTTCAAAGCACCTTTATTTTTAAGAGTGTATCTGAATTTACACCACAATAATAGACAACTGGGGAAAGAAGAAAAACAATCTAATTATGGTGTGCCAGTCTCTTCATATGATTGCATGAAAACATGGAAGAAAATTAGCACCTAGCTGCAGCAACTCCAGTGTGAAGTTCTTATAAGTTATTTTTTTGTTTATTTTCTGTTATGTCTTTTTTGTAAATATGTACACAAGATGATTTGACATTATGAATAAACTATCCTGATAAAGACATATTACCACCAGATGTTTGGTCTTTCACAAACCGATCTTCACATTTAATACTCACTAAACACATTTTTGATCATTTTCAAATGATATTTCACAATCCTGTATTATATTTTTTTCCAGCACTATTTCATGGCAGTTTGTAACTATTGTACATTTTGGCAAATTAGTGGTTAGTGTGTATTCATTAATGCGATAAACTCTTATTAATGACATTGTTTTTGAAAACATCCTTATACTTTACAGTTTATTAAAATCATTTGACAGTAGTATACAGGTTGTTTTAAGCATTATGGAGAAGTTGCCATATTTCGATTTAAGTCTTAAAACAGTAATCCAGTCATTTCAATAGGAATCTACATGATCAAGAGTTTCACATGAGAGGGAAAAAAAAAAAAAAAAACACTGGTCTCCACACTGGTTTTGCTAATTTTTAAGTTGGTCACATGAATTTGCCACATTGACCAGCAAAAACCAGCTTGGTCTGAAAGTGACGCTTCACTAGGCTGATCTCTACACTTTTGACAACAGACAAAGGACCTTTCTTTAGACTGACTTTTGTGCATAACCTATTGGAATCCAATCGTATTTTGTAGGTGTTAATGACAAAAAATAAAAATTAAAAATTAAATAAAAATGACATGAAATGCAGTTTTACTAATCCTTTTCAAACTACATTCATATGTAATTTGTAATCCTATTCAGATCACATTTCTGGAAATCTGTTGATTAATAATTCCTACTGGCACACTAATACAAAATGAATAAATAATGAAGCAACTACTTTGCCTAAGATTTTAGTACTGAGCATACTGTACATTTAGCATTTGTACATTGTTTCAGTTACCGCCCACAACAGTAAGTGAAGTGAAGTGAAATACTGCCAAGTATGGTGACCCATACTTGGAATTCGTGCTCTCCATTTAACCCATCCAACGTGCACACACACAGCAGTGAACACACACACACCGTGAACACACACCTGGAGCAGTGGGCAGCCATTTATGCTGCGGCGCCCGGGGAGCAGTTGGGGGTTCGGTGCCTTGCTCAAGGGCACCTCAGTCGTGGTATTGAGGGTGGAGAGAGCGCTGGACATTCACTCCCCCCACCTACAATCCCTGCCGGCCCGAGACTCAAACCCGCAACCTTTGGATTACGAATCCAACTCTCTAACCATTAGGCCACGACTTCCCTTAATCGACTGCACCGCAGCACTCTCTGTCATAAGGCTGTTTTATTCCCCTACACATGGGACACATAAATTATGCTGTTAGTATGTTCATGCCACCAGTTGAAACAGTTGTTCTCACTTCAATCCATTGTTTCTGCCGCGAGAGGCCTGTGGATGAAGGTTGGACATGAAGGACGGAGGAAGACAGAGAATCGTTTCGCCGGGCCCCCGTGGTTTTCTGAAACAACCGCGAGCTCACAGCCGCCAGAAACCCGTCTGTAAGTCTCCCCTAAAAATAGAGTCTCCACAAATCCAAAAGGCCAAATAAGGGCTCGCTCTGTGGGAGAACAGCAGAGATGAGCAGCGTTCACGCTCAGATGGCAGAGGAACTCAACATGCACACCCTAAATCCCCAAACTAACAGCTTTCATTGCCTGTTTCTGTTTGTTTCAAGGTGTTGGAAGTTGCACTAAAGCTTTTTTCTTTCTTTTTCTCGGCGTATATACACTTCCAGTTTTTGGAAAGAAGTCTCTTATGCTCACCAAGGCTGCATTTATTTGATTAAAAATACTGTAAAAATAGAAATATTGTGAAATAGTTTTGCAAATGCAGTTTATTCCCGTGAAGCCATTCTTCAGTGTCCCATGATCCTTCAGAAATCATTCTAATATGCTAATTTGCTGCTCAAGAAACATTTCTTATTGTTATCAATATTGAAAACTGCTTTGCTTCTTTTTTTTGTAAACCATGATGAACTACATTTACAAATTTTGAGCTAAAGACAGAAATTATACTTTTCTCCAGCAAGGATGCATTCAACTGATCAAAAAATCATAGGAAAGACATGTATAATGTTACAAGGGATTTCCATTTCAACTAAATGTTGTTCTGAACTTTCTATTCATCACAAATCCTGAAAAAAACAAACGGCAATAATAATTTTAGAATGACTTCTGAAGGATCATGTGACACTGAAAATGGAGTAATAATAAAAAAAAAAGATAAATTATTATATTTTCACAATCTCATGACAGTTTGTAACTATTGTACATTTTGGTAAATTAGTGGTGCATTAATTAATGTAATAAAGTCTATTTATGACATTATTCTTTGAAAACATCCTTACTAAACAGTATTAAACAATAAATCACAGTAGTTTGCAGGGTTGTGTCACGGTTTGGTTCCTGTTTGCTGTTACGTCCAAAGACGTATATTTTTGTAATGGCTTCATGGTACGGTGTTTTCTTCTTTAGTTGTGTATGTTTCCTGCTCTCCTCTGGCTCCTCCCACTCTCCACTCTGTCAGGTAGCCTGATTGCTCCCCCAGCTGCACCTACTTACCACCTCGGAGGGAAGCAGCATAAAAGCAGAGCACAACTCTCAACAGATGAGAATCATTCTCCAGAGTATGGTCTGTGGCCTGCCCAGTCATAGAAGCTGTGGTGCATCCTTTCGGGATCTGTATGGTAGTTAATATTCTTTAGCTTAATGTTGTAATTGCTTATTGAAGGATCTAGTCCTGCTAAACTTAAGCTAAGAATTCCGTTATTTGGTTGTGACGGAGTACCTTTTTCCCTTGTTTCACCTTGAAGCTGTTAATCCTTTGATCGTTCTATTTCAATTATCATTTTGGGAACTGTAGGAAGGTGGGCGCCATTTTATTTTACACACCCACTTTTTCTCCCATTTTGTGGCTAGACAGGGAGTGAGCATACATTGTTAATTTAATTTTCTTTGAGAGACTTAATAAGAGTTTAACTTGAATCAGACTAAACCTTTTGTTTGTTATTTTGGCGTTGCCCCTTTCTGAAATCTTTAGTTCCCTCCCCAAATTGTACTTTTTGTTTCAAAGAAACCCGGCTATGCTTTGCTAGCCTCTAATAAACCTGTTAAATGGAGATCTTGTTGTTGTGGTGCTGTGGCAGGGCCCAGACACATGCTCGTCAAACACTTACTTTGTTACGTTCTGGTAAAACAACCCCTAGACACTCGTAGGGCTTAACATTGCCCATATTTGGTTTTGTTCCGGTTTTTCTCATTAGTTCATTATTAGGCTACGTCCACACAAAGCAAGATTTCTCCCTATCCGATCTTTTTTTTTTTTTGCCTCAAATTCCGTAAACACTGAGTCGTCTCAGGAAATATCTGTGTCCACACAGAATCACTGAAAACGACTGAAAACGATGTAGTACACATGCCAGACCAATATGTGGTGCTGTAATTCTGCCACAGAGATACACAAAAAACAGAGAAGAAGACTTGGATCATGTGCGTAAACCTTGCGTGCTGAATACAAACTAACACACAAAGCAGAAGATTTTGCTTTAATAAAACTAATGAGCTCAGTAGGTTCTGCAGCACGAACACAGGCACGCAGTCTGACATTGTTGTTGTTGTTGTCGCTGTTATGTGACGCAGCGGTGTCTGATTAGGGGCGAGACGTGGGCTGATGACGTCATCGTTTCAGAAAATATGCGGATTCGCCATCCACACGAAAACATGAAAACGGCGTTTTCAAATTTATCCACCCTGGCACCCGGTTTCAAAAATGATCGGTTTCACTCTTCGAAAACGCCGGTTTCGTGTAGACGAAACGCCTATACGGTAAAAAATGTATGCGTATACAGAGAAACGCGTCTTCGTGTGGACGGGGCCTTAGTCTATGATCGTTAATTAATCTCACCTGTGTTCACCTCGTTTGCTTATTAGTCTCTGTCTTTATAAGCCTTTAGTTTCGTGAGTTTGATTGAACAGTCTTAAAGTAACCTTTGTTGGAAACGTTTGCTCTTCCTCATTAAAGTTTAATTTCGTCGTATTTCTGAATCCTGTGTTACCTTAGTGAGACGTATCGTTACAGGTTGTTTGCATTTTGGGTTAGTTGCCATATTTCTTCTATGGATGTAAACCTTAAAATGCAGTCACCGTTGCTCTGTGAAATTTCACATGCAAAATGCAGTTATTTCAATAGGAATCAACACGATCAAGAGTTTTGCATGAGAGGGAAAAATGTATCCATGCTGGTTTTGCTCATTTTTAATTGGTCACATGAATTTGCCACATTGACCAACAAAAACCTGGTGGGTCTGAAAGTAACGTTATGCTATGCTGATCTCTACGCTGTTGACAACAGACAAAGGACCATTTTTCAGACTGACTTCTGTGCATATCCTATTCAAATCTGATCCTTTTTAGCAAGAATTAATGGCAAAAAAATAGCATGAAATACGGTTTTAGAAATCCTTTTCAAACTACATAAGCTAATAAAAATTCAATTTTGCCATAGGAATAAATTGCATTTTAAAATATATCCAATTACAAATGTTATTTTAAATTGTAACAACAATTGTAATACATCAGTTGTACTAATATAACAACAATAGAGTATTGCTGTATTGTTTATCAAATAAATGCAGACAAAACCATTTAAAAAAATCGAAATCATTCCAAACTTTGGACCGGTAGTGTATACTTCCTCAACACACACATGGAGAGCGTTCAAGAGAGCGTTTGAGATTGTTATCATCAACCCGCTTCACAATGGCACCATTTAGCAAAGGAGGCCTAAACTGGGGAAATGTCCTTTCAAACGATCTCCCCTGCCAAATAAAATAAGACTTGACCATCCCACGAGTACTTTGTTTAAATTACGCTTGTCCTTTTGGCCTTTCGAATCATTATAGCATCTGAAGTTGAAAACAAACGGTCTCCCACACACAGTCTGTGTAGGTATCAGTAAGCATGTACCATGTGAGCCAAATCTCTTCACTACTACCTTTATTTCAGGCCTGGAAAAGCTGAATAAGCCTAAAACCATTTATTATGCCAGGCAAGCTTTTAAAATTAATAAGTTTAGAGATTGAGCTACTTTAGAGCAGCAGGTTTGATAAATGTTTGAGGAGTCCTGATGAGTTACAGTGACACTCTCAGAATATGGAGAGCAAAATGAGCAGGTGCAGTGAGGGTCAAATGCTGGCAAACAGCTGTACGATGCTGATGGTTTCAGATTCAGTAGATCTGGAAATAACATGTTTTGTGTCTGTGCTATTTATTTTTTATAGGAAGACCACATTTATACCTTGCATTGCAATATATTTCTACTATGATCAGAAAGAATTTTAATGGCCGTAAATTCCAACTACAAATGATGCTGCCTATAACAATTTGAAAAAAAAAAAAATGAAAATTTCTTCAGAGCTCCTCCTTATAGGAATCGCAGATGTTATCACTAGTACTTGTCTTCTTCTGCTTTACTTTCTTTTTGCTTCACTATCACTACATAATGACAAGGCATATAGTCGTATTCCATAGATCCCAGGAGGCATAGCTCATCCTGTTTTATTTCCCCACTTTTAACATATTTTAATGTAACAATAGCATGTCACGGATAGGTTTAGAAATGGGGTTAAGTTCGAAATCTATATTTACCATACCATAGACCTCGATTTTATTGTACAATTTATTGCATGTTTTACTTATAGCTGTCTTTTCATACTTGATAATATTAAAAAATAATATAATTTTGCCTTACAAACGTCATAAATGAAACATGAAGCATATAGTTTTACGTCATACTTAAGTATGGTTTTAGAGGTTGCATGAATAACATTCAGTCTTCTTTCATTCTCTTTCTTTATTTTATCACAGTTTGAAGTCAGCGACAGAATCCTTCAAAATACAAAATAAATAATCATTTTAAAAGACAAACAAAATTCCGTAAATAAATAGATAAATATTTATATAAAAATTTATTATTTAAATTAGCTTTAAATCAGGTTTAATATTTAATATAACTGAACTCATTAAAATAATTTCTCATGTTGCTTAAGTTTAATTTAAATTTCAATGTATTTTTTTAAATATATATGTATATGTATATGTGTGTGTGTGTGTGTATATATACATATACACATCTACATATACGTATGTATGTGTGTGTGTGTGTGTGTGTGTGTGTGTGTATATATACATATACACATACAAATACATATACACATACACACATATTTTGCTTTACCACTAATCAAGCTGTTTTTAAAAGGTATGTTTAACTTTTTTATTATATACTTCATATGTATTCTAAATTCATAATAATAATAGCACTTAAATATTGTTTAACTTAAATTTTCTTACATTTTTGTGTTCTTTTTCAAAATAAAGTATGCTAATTGCGATTCAACCTAAAGAAGGGGAGAAAATAAATCCCACAAGAAATGACCCCAAGAAAGACAGCAGAAACGTGGGTGAGGATTTGGGAAAAGAATCAAGAGTTTCCAAGAGCTGTCCAGTTGAATAATTCATGGGATATTGATTGGGTGACCAGAACACAAGGCTGCAGTGTCTGTTGTCTTTTTCAGATTTTGAGAGCAGAATAAAAAACAGAACAACAGTATGATATTGTAACAACAGATAATAATAGAACATGATGGAACATTTACAATCCAGTTTGTCAAAAACCCCAATAATGTTATTTGTAGTGAATAATGAAAACACATTAGTATTTTCCGCTTTGTTAAATGTGGCTGGAACCCATCCTTGTCCATCTCCGAACATCTCACTATGTATATAATCTCATCAAATACCATCTGTTGGTGATCAGATCAACAAAAACATTAAAAACCAGGTTTAAAGTGGCCTGGATGCTTTATTTTGTGGAAGATGTTATTGAAATTCCAGCGTTAACAAATATACGGTTACCCACTCAGACCAGTTTTGGACTATTTTCAAAAATAACACAACCACAGATTTATTTCCAAGCAAGATTCCCAGATAAATGCAGACACAAGAAGTCTCTCTTTTCTGTCTAGCGGTGGAAGAAACATGTTGAACCTTGCCCCAATCCCGAATATGTAAGCCAGCGTTATCTGAGATAATACAACTGAGAGCAGCCATCAACAAGTTGCTACATCTTTAGCTGTCAGCAAATCCAAAATTTCCAGTGTTTGCCAAACTTGAGGACGGGCTATTGCCTAATGTCAGACTTTAGTTCAAAGCCAATATGAAAATTCTTGCTAATACCAATAAGCCAATAATTATTTTTATGTTATGGCAGATAACTGATAAAAGGTAGATAGTAAAAGGAAACCATTGTGAAAAAGAAGTGTGCTTGATTATATTGAAGCGTCGCTTGTGGTGAACTTCAAATCTTAAAACGTATTTCTTTATAAAGTTGTACTTTCAGATAATATGAAATAAAAGGTAACTTATGTATACTTGCACACTTTCAAGACTAAGTCATATCGATAGATAGATAGATATAAATTAATAATTAATTTACAAATATCTCTGAACTCCAATTTTGAATGATAAGAAGTTTTACAGTAAGTCATAATTTAAGTTATTAGCCTTCGTCAGTTATTCATCTTTCTCATATTCTTAAATATGTTACGTAAATCCAAATAAAACTTTTCCACACGGAAAACTCCACTGACACGTATCGAATTGCAGTGAAGTGATGCAAGATCAGAGATGTCCCAAAAAAGTACAACATTTTACAGTTTCCAATTTAGTACAGTATTCCGACTAAAAGGCCCAGAGGAATCTCATCCTGACAGCGTGTCAAAAAAGAAGCATGTGCAACTTCAAACGATTTACTTTTCCTCTATTAATGCTGACTGCGGCTCGAATGTGTTTCAATGCAGCATAATAACAAATTAGGAACGCGGCCCGGCCCATGCAACACCTGTGAAATCGCAGTCGTTTCCCGTTAACAAGAAAGTTAATCCGTCCGGCCACTGTTTTGTCTTGTCCCAAATAGACAAACGGTGTACAAAGCTGCATGTGAAACATTCCTAATGGATTCTGTGCAGTCAGTGGACAAATAATGATGGAGTGGGTAAAGAGTCGGTTCAGTCTTCACGCCGATACTATTCCATTTTTTAATGTTGGGGGGCTGGAAGGGAAACGTCGGACCGCACACATATCAAATTCCTCAATGTTTACACTAGCTGCTCTCCAAAGCCATTACACTGGCCCTTCACACCTGCCCTGACGCGTCTAGCCATGATATATATGCCCAGAACAGAAACTTCATTGTGCTCTCGGTTTGTCTCCCTTGCGGCCATGTTGTCAGGCCCTGGGAGAAAAGGATGAATTATGGGTGCGAGGGATTTGTCTCAGCATGGAGAAAGACAGATCGAGGGAGATAGAAGGAGAGAGAGCAATAGAGAGAAATATCCTACTTCACTAAAGAATGATGAAGGGGAAACAGTGAGCCAAGTTTCTGTGTCTCGCCCCTCTGGCTGTGACCCATGGCACCTTTATGCTGGAGAGGTTTGTCATCGCTTCAGGCCTTCTCAGGCCCTGATCGCTTGGCATTTGGAGAGCTTCATCATTTCTTCATAATTATCCTCTTCTCTGATCTCTGAGTCACCCCAGCACCCTCAGTCTTCATAATGATACAGTTTCTAAGAGCGTTTATGGGGAGCGGTGTGGCGTGTATTGAGTTTGTATGCGGGCAGATTCAGTTCCAATAGGGGTTTTGTGTTTGAAATTGTTAACCCTATAATGTATGATCCAAAAACCAATATGAATGCATTAAGGTGGTTAACTCCTGTTGAGTTTAATGATTTTCTTCAAAGTAAAAGCAGTGTTTATTTGATTATTATGGTCAATGTATGGTCAAGTTCACTTCTGGAGAGCATATACAATAAAAATTAAATATAGTATAAAATAATGTTATATATAACAGTATTTTATAATATAAATATATAATTTTTACATCTTTAAATACAAAATGTGTTAAATTGATCAAGTGACAGTAAAGTCATGTATAATGTTACAAAAGGTTTATATTTCAAATAAATTTGAATAAAAATTTTGAATAAAAAAATGTTTAGTTTTTAGTTAAACAGAAAAGGTATCCATAAAAAAATAAGCAACTGTTTTCAGCTGTGATAATAGTAAGAAATGCTTCTTGAACTTCAAATTAGCATGTTAAAATGACTTCTGAAGGATCATGTGACACTAAAGACTGGAGTAATGATGCTGAAAATAAAAACAAAACAAAAAAAAAACTGCTTTTTAAAAGGTTTAATATTATTGCACAATATTAAATGTTGTACTGTATTTTTTATCAAATTAATACAGCCTTGTTATGCATAGGAGAGAAAATAAAATAAAATAATCAAAATAAAATAATTAATTAATTAAATTGCACTGTATATTGACACTACACCCTTAGACCTTTCAACATATATTTTGCATGTATTTATGTATTGTCCTTTTATCCTGGGTAGAGAATCGGTCCTGGGTTGTAAGGTTTCAAAATTTCACGCTGTACTTGCAAACCCTGCGTTATTCTTATTTGCATATTTGTGAGGTCTAGAAGTGTTCAAGTACAGTATGTGATAACTATAATATCTGAATCAAAACAGTGTTTGAATCTTTATGTAACTGTGCAAGATATTTAGTGAGCTGTCTAGCTTGTGGTTGCTTAGCATTACATTTTAGCCCAACATTGTTTCCCCATAGTATACTTTTGACAAGGCAATTCGAGATTTTGCCAAATTGAACTTTTCTGGATCAGGGATTCATATCAGAGTGTAAAAAAAGTGGTACTAACCTCAAGAGCTTTCAGGATGAAAAGTTGTTTAAAAAATGTTAACCCGGTGTGAAAAGAGAAAAAAAAAATGTCAGTCTGAAGAGTTTATAGAAGTCTATAAAAGATTTGTGGGCTGTACTACTTGGATGCAGAAACAATGTCTTGTCACATGCTTTTATCCTTGAAGTGGAGTAACTTTCTAAAAAGAATTTCTATGGAAACATCACAATATGTCCTGCTTTATTTGTAAATGGAAAGTGTGAAATAAAGTTAGCATCTGTCAAACTTACACAATAAGCTAAAAGAAAAATCACAACTGAATATCTTCAACAATACCTTGATGCAGAAGTGATGATGCAAATTAAAAAATCAGCAGAAAATCAATTAGTCTGAGCAGCATTAGCATGATTCGTTTTGGACACTAGCTGTAAACAAATCTTAGCTTTTTGTCTGATGATTGAACAACATTTCGTTTCAGCCACTGACGGCTCTGAACATCAACTGTAAGCCGTTTTAATGGGCTTAGACTTACTTTGGATCCCTCATCTATTGTAATATAAATATTTAAAGTCTAAATCATGTGAATTTTTATAGATTATCCCGTTATAATGAGGGAAAGGTCCACCGTGGGACTAATTAGCTAAATGCATATGATGAAATGAGCTTATTAGTGTTACGCTGAAGGCAAGTATAATGACATGTTTAAGCAAATCCCTCAACATCTCTTTAGATTCCTTAATTTACATAAACTTTGACAGGGAATAAAAAAAATATACAATGTAGAGTTTTACAAAATATAAAAACTTGAGTCATTAATGAATCTGAGACTTCAAAACCGAAGGGGGAAAAAAGAGAGATGCCTAGCTTCTGCATTTGGATCCATGTCTAATTCCTGCAGATAGCATTTATTCGTCTTATGCATATTTAAAGCAAAATAAATAAATAAATGTCTTTTATCCACATACTTCTTTGGGTTGAGGAAATGGTGAATATTTAGAAAGAAAAAAAAAGATCCCTTCGCTGACATATTCGCTTGTGATGTGTCCTCACAGCCTGTGCAGCATGGCTACACTGAACTTTAACACATACTCCCCTGATGATGCCTTATAATGATGTGTCTACACTGAATGCACACACTGCTGAACCTGCCAGGCTGATTCATGGCAGATAAACGGCCTTCATATAGGCCACAGTGTGCTGAGAGTCTCTGTGCTCAGGCCCTGCACAGGAGTCAATTAGAAAGCCATGAAACTCGAGTTTAGTGTTTAGAAACAAAGAGCTCAAAAGTAACAGTTATGATTTTTGTTGTAGGATTAACAGTGAAATTACTGCCGAAGATGTTCAATGCACTTTTTGATTTTGAATTGTGACTTTATTTCTCAAAATTGTAACTCTATGTTTCCCAACTGTGACGTTTTATATTTCATGCGACTAGTTATCTTACAATAGAAACTTTTTTGCTTTATACCTCACAATGGGACTTTGAGGGCAAATTAGTGCAAATAAAGCAAAACAGTTCTGCTGATCTACTGGCTGTACGCAAATTAAAGAATTAAAGACATAGCCAGATCGTTTCAATAACGATCAACACAATATACTAAGACCAGCCCAAATTAGCATAGGGTCGCAAACAAGCAGAGCCGATGATGATCAGGTGTAGGTAATCTACTAACAACACTTGCGCAAAATGGGTAGAGACTGGCGCAAATGCTAGTAAACTGATTTGCAAACCTTAAATCATCTTGCATAAATTTTCCATCTGAAAGGGAAACTGCAGCAAATGCATATGCAATAAGATTAGCTGTGAAATAACTGTCCACGTCAGTGGTGGACTGGCCATCTGGAGCACCGGGAGTTTTCAAGGTGGGCCGCTGTACAATGTGGGCCAGCCCATCGCGTAAATATAAGGAATGGATTATAGTAAATTTACATAGCCTATATCCGTCCAATGGCTCGCGTTGCCCACTTGAGTCAGCCGTCACTCGTCAATGTCAAAATGTTTTAGCCAATCAAATCGAAGAAGATGGGATTAACTGTTCGCTGAGCTGAGCTGAGCTGTGAATTTAAATGCCAGCTGAGGTAAATATATATTGATCACAGCTGAATTTTCAGTATCATTAGGACTACTCCAGTCTTCAGTGTCACATGATTCTTCAGAAATCATTCTAATATGCTGATTGGCTGCTTAATTATTTTCAGTTATTATTTGTGCTCAGTTATTAAAAATGGTTGAAACTGTGACACTAACTGGTCCACCGTAATGTTTCACTGCGAGTCTTGTAAATCCTGACATTAGTATTATTTATTTATTTAATGACTTATTTATTTATTTTTTTTGCCAAAAGAGTGTTTTCACTGGCACAAGCGGTTAGTAAATCTGGCCCTAAATCGCACAGTTACGGCTTTATTTATGTTCTGATTGGTTCTCTTGTTCATTGTGTCATGTTCTCATTGGTTGATTCATGTCATGTGTCCAGCCTTGTTTGTTATAAGAAGCCATGTCGTTGCCTTTGCTCCTGGTCGTATTGATGTTGTAACCTGCTGTTCTAGTTTGTCCATGTTACATCAAGTCTGTTCAAGTCAAGCCAAGTCTCGGATTATGTTCATATTTTGGATATCACCATTGTAAGTAAACTGCACTTGGGTTCATCACTATGCTCGCCTCCTGTGGACTCATTACATAATTTTGACTTTTTTTGTTTTCTGTTAATCACAATTTTGTTTATCATTATTGTGAGTTTATATCTCACAATTTGTTCCTTTATTTCTTGTAATTGTGGCTTTATGTCTTTCCATTGTGACTTTATATTTCACATGATTTTGTCTCACAACTGCAACTATATTTCTTTTAATTTTGACTTTATTTCTTGTTAATGTGACCTTGTTTTTCACTATAATGACTGTATATCTCACAATTTGACTTAAAAGCTCAAAATGTTCTTTTTACCTCACAAGTGCAACTTTATTTCCATTAATTGCAGTTTAGTTTATCATCATTGTGACTTTATCTCAAAATGTGGCTTTAAATCTCACATTGGTTACTTTATTTGGTTACTAGTAAGTTTGACTTTGTAGTTTTGTATTTCACAGTGTGACAATCCGCTGGTTTCACAGACAATGCTTATGTGAATTTGAGATGTTTCATCTAAAATAAGCTTTCACTTACAGATCTTAAAATACAGGTGCACCTCAGAAAATTTGAATATGGTGAAAAAGTTTCTTGTTTCTTGTAACTTATTTCAAAAAGTGAAACTTTCATATATTTTAGATTTATAACATGTAAAGTAAAACACTTCAAAAGTTTTTTTTTTTTTTTTTTTTTTTTTTGATATAGAGCTTACAGCTAATGCAAGTCAAAAATCAGTATCTCAGAATATTAGAATATTTACATTTGAGTTTCAATAAATGACCATCCATACAGTATAAATTCTGGGTATCTCTTGTTCTTTGAAACCACAATAATGGGGAACACTGTTGACTTGGCAATGGTCCAGAAGATGATCATTGACACCCTCCACAAAGATGGGAGGTCACAGAGGGTCATTACCGAAAGGGGTGGCTGTTCAAGGAGTGCTGTATCAAAGCATATTAATTGCAAAGTTGACTGGAAGGAAGAAATTGGGTAGGAAAATGTGCACAAGCAACAGGGATTACCGTGAGTTTGAGAATATTGTCAAGCAAAACCGATTCAAACACTTGGGAGAGCTTCACAAGGAGTGAACTGAAGCTGGAGTAAGTGCATCAAGAGTCACCACGCTTAGACATCTTCAGGAAAATGGCTACCAAGTCACTTCTGAAACAGAAACATTGTCAGCATCATCTTACCTGGGCTAAGGAGAAAAAGAACTGGACTGTTGCTCAGTGGTCCAAAGTCCTATTTTTCAGAGAAAAGTTAATTTTGCTTTTCATTTGGAAATCAAGGTCTGTAGGAAGACTGGAGAGTTGCTTGAAGTCCACTGTGAAGTTTCCGAAGTCAATGATGATTTGGGGTGCCGTGACGTCTGTTGGTGTTGGTCCATTGTGTTTTATCAAGTTTAAAGTCAATGCAGCCGTCTACCAGGAGACTTTAGAGCACTTTATGCTTCGATCTGCGGACAAGCTTTATGGAGATGCTGATTTTCTTTTCCAGCAGGACTTTAGCACCTGCCCACAGTGCCAAAACCACTTCCAAATGCTTTGCTGATCATGATATTACTGTGCTTGGATTGGCCAGCCAACATGCCTGACCTGAACCCCATATGGAATCTATGGGATATTTTCAAGAGAGATGAGAAACAGTCAATCCAACAATCCAGATAAGATGAATAGTGCCTCAGCAGTACCACAGGCTGATCGCTTCCATGCCATTCCTCACTGATGCTGGAGTTTGTGCTAAAGGAGCCCCGACCATGTATTGAGTGCATAAATTAACGTACTTTAAAGAACTTGAACTTTTCTGTTTTGCAAATCCTTTTTTTATTATTGATCTTAGAAAACATTCTAATATTTTGAGATTTTTGGGATTTTTGACTTTCATGAGCAGTAAACTCTAATCATTAAAGTTAAAAAAAAAAAAAAAACACTTGAAATGTTTTACTTTGCATGTAATGAATCTAAAATATGTGAAAGTTTCACTTTTTGGAATAAGTTACAAGAAAAAAATGAACCTTTTCACAATATTCTAATTTTGTTGAGATGCACCTGTACATCAGGGCCTTTGTTTTGTGTCAAGATGAACACCAGTAGTGTTTTTTACTAAGGCACTTTTATCAAAATTACTTAAATGTGCTAATTGAACTATGGCCTAATCCTGGCTTAGTCTAAGCCCTGCCTGTCAAACCAGGGCCCGTATTTATCAAGCTTCTCAAAAGTGCCATTTTAGTCTTAAGTGCTGAGAATTCATGAAATTTACTCCTACTTTCAAACTTGCGTATAAAATCAAGTTATCAAATTTCTTAAAACTAAGAATCACTCTTACTCTCCCAGTTATTTAAGACAGCTAGTGGTTAGGAGTTGCCAGCAGGGGCTTGTGATGTTTCTGAGGAGACCGAGACGTGAGCGAATCGTTCAGGAGAGGAAGAATGTTCTTGAAATTTTTGGTGACGGTCAGTTAATCAAACGGTTATATTTCCTCAGTTAAACAAAATTCTCGCAAAACGAGCATAGAAGATTTACATTACCAAAGAACATCATAACTGACTTCAGTCTAGCACGAGTATTATGCGATCTACACTGTATGATGAATAAATCTCTTACCCCTTGTTTACACTGCATGAGTCTGCGGCGCATTACAGCTCCACGGCCACCGGAGCTGATCAGCCATGCTGTGGCAAATTTCTGAAGTGGCTCTCTGCGCTGCATCACTAAAGATGGGCACCTAGTCTATTTTTGATCGATAATAATAAGCTTGCTGTCAAAGGCATCAGCAGCAGGCGATATCTCTGACTATTGTCAATACACGATACTATCTCTCGGCACAACCCTAAATTGAAGGTTGTGATGATGCTTCGTTTCCTTGCCATAGTATTCTCTTGAAAATTCTTTATTGTCAAATGTGTGTTGAATTGCAAACACCTATAACGAATTTAACCATTCAATGTGAATTTATTTGAGAATATTCTTAATCAAGGAAATCTATTCAGTGATTGGTCCATGCGTATGTCATCATCCAAACTTCCTTTCGTGGCACAGCAAAGTGTCGTGAATCATCTCTAAGACTGACACTTAAAATTTAGCCCTATACTTTGCTTAAATTACGACTTTACGGACGTCAATTCTTAGCAGTGTTCTTGAGAGTAATTCTTAGAGGCTTGATAAATACAGGCCCAGGCTTTTATCTCACAATTGCAGCTTTGGTTCTCAAAATTGAATCTTTGTCTCACAATTTGACTTAAAGTTGTCCTTCTTATCTCCCAATTGAAATTCTTCTTGACTATTTCTTGCTATTATGGCTAGTTAGTTGTGACTTTATTTCAGGTAAATTGACTATACCTCATAATTTTAACTTTGCTTCTCATAATTGCAACTTTGTCTTCCTGTTGTGACTAAAGGTATATGAGATCAAGTCCCATTGTAAAATATATAGTATGTCTCCCAGAAATGCTGTTAAATTTCACAATGTGACTTTTTCTTTTCTTCACTTTTAACTTTAACTTTATCTCAAAATTACAGTACCTTTTACAAAAACAGAACAAAAATGCAAACTAAATGAAATGTTTTTCTCAGGGAAGAAATCTGGTCACACTCTATAGTTGAACACAGAGCAGTGTAGTCATGCTGTAATGTTGTCTGTGGGATAGATAGGATGCTGTTTAAAATCCGACTCCATCATGGTGTTTGCCCTTTATTAGAAATGCATGGGGGATTGTTCCTCCATCCCCACTGTGCATTTTATATGCATGGCATACTTGTAAATCTCCCAGTCTTGCACATTTGGACAAACCAATTTTAAAGCAGCATTATAAAGATACTAAGCCAGAGTTCCCTCAGGGAGTTGGGAGTGTGTTGTGTAATTCTGGGAAGATTTACGAACCTGGCCCCTGATGGAAATTAGGACTTGAAATTGCTTTTAGACTCGTAAGAGCCATTGTGAATGCAAATCACATGATCTCAGGTGGCTGATACTTTTTAATGAAAATGTTATTTATTTGTGATTAATCTTCAAAAAGACGTGAAAGGGATGTGGGTTAACTGTCACAAGTATAAAGTGTAAGAGTACATTTACATTTATTCATTTAGCTGATGCTTTTATCCAAAGCGACTTACAATTTCTATATGTCAGAGGTCGCACGCCTCTGGAGCAACTAGGGGTTAAGTGTCTTGCTCAGGGACACATTGGTGTCTCACAGTGGATTCGAACCCGGGTCTCTCACACCAAAGGCATGTGTCTTATCCACTGCGCCATCACCACCCCAGTAAACAAAAATCAATAACACAAATGTGTTTCCTCAGTGGTTTAATATTTTTTTTTTAATGCAACTTTTTAATTGAATTATGTTTTCTAATTTTTTTTTTTTTTGCTAATATCAGGTTTGATTGTGACAACATGCCCTGGGGTGTATTCCAGAAAGCAAGGTCAATTTACCATCTGCTAAACCCTGAACTCTCGGTGGATTAACCCAAATCTTGTTTACTTGAGGTATGTTGGTACCAAAACACACGCTGGTGAACACGCAAGACATTCTCAACAGAGCATGTATAAACGAGTCACTATGGAAACGGACGCTAAGAAAAAGCATGCCATGCTACTCCTTTTTCTTCTGTTCAAAAGCCGTTTGATTACTTGGTTCATATCGCCACTTAACTAGTGATTGTGCAATACTTTTTCTCTTTTTTTCCGTTTAACCTTTAATCCTTGAGAATAATAATTATATTGTTTGTTTGATGCTAATAAAATAAGTCAAATCAGATATGTATTTTTATTATAGAAATAAATTATAGAAAATGCCAATCCATGATGTGTGAGATTATAATATAAAATTGTATTAATAATATAATAAATAAAAAATTACCTTGTCATAATAGTGTTTTAAAATGTATACAGAAAACTATTATATATGCCAATAAAATACATATAATGGCCATATTAGAATAATATATTACCTTATGTATTATGCACACACAAACACACACACACACACACACTTTTGTTTTTTGTGGTTTATGGGGACTCTCCATAGGCGTAATGGTTTTTATACTGAACAAACTGTGTGTGCTATTGCCCTACAGCAACCCTACACCTAAACTTAGCCCTCACAGGAGACTTTGTGCATTTTTAAATTTTCAAAAAAACACCATTTAGTATGTTTTTTTTTTTTTTTAAGCCTTTTGAATTACGGGGACATAGGCAGTGTCCTCATAAACCACCTTCATATTGTAATACCTCTGTCATACCCATGTCATTATACAAATTTGTGTCCTCATAAACCACATAAACATGCACACACACACACACACACACACACACACACTATATATGTATATATATTCTTTATTTTTTTATTTACCATGCTGTCATACTTACCGTGTTTTATAGGAACTGAACAGAGACATAGCCTAATAAGTGCTGTAACAGACCCAAATCATCACTGCTGCATAGTTGCATTTTTCCAGTTGTCAAATATGTTAATGTAGTGATTACGTCCATTTATGGCGCTATGGCATTTCAGCGTGGTGTTGGAGTTGTTAGCATGTCTCTAATAAGATCGGTCACAAACATGATCCCTGCACGATCTAATGTGTAGTGTCTTATTAACTCACTGTCATGCATTGTGTGCAACACATTTCTTCTCCCTCTTCATGTTTCGTCCATTTTCTCCACTGCTAAAGAAACTCTTAAGCCCCTTAAAAGTCCTCGTCCGTGCTCCTAACAATTTTGGACCTTAAGACCTCTTTTAAGGGTTAAGATGCTTTCTGAATTACTTTCTTCTTTACCAGGATCTTTTCTTTAATTGTAAGAGAAAACACCCACATTTGTAAGAATTTTCTTAGAATTTTGTTACTAGTAGCAACTCTTAGCACTAAGATTTTTCATGAATGCGGGCCCTGGTCTATAGCTTTCCTCGATAAGTTCATGAAAGATGTCAAATGCATGAATGTATGGATCATTCTTTTCAGTTGGTTCTTTTCATATCTTGCACTCTTTTTGTAGCTTGACCAGTACGATTCTCTTTTTGTCTAGTACTGAAATATGAATGTGGGTTTGGAACAATATGAGGGTGCGTAAGTGATGACAAAACATTCATTTTTGGATGAACTATTTCTTTAAGCAATATTATGGGAATGATGTCGATGATTCCCGGAGAAATGGGCCGAAAATTGCTGTGGTAAAAAAAAAGCTGAGATGGAGACTTCTCAGGTCTGTAAGTCTCCTGAGAGGGATTTTTCCCACTGTTTTATGAACCCTGACGGAGGAACCTGGCAAAGTTATTTTCCCCATCTCTCTCCCAATAACCCTTTCTTGCACTCTCTCAAACATCTTCTTTCTTCCATTATTCTTTTGTCCCTTTTTCGCCTTCTTTCATAAAATAAATGGACACATTCTGTGATCTATTCCTCTCTCTGTTTGATCCATTCCTAAAGATATGTTTTCTATCTGAGTGATGAGAGTGTCTGACTGTCCCAATGGATCCAGAATCAACAAAGCATTAGGCTGATGGATGTTTCTCTCATTATTTTCCTATTTCAGGCTTGTGATGTTATGTTAAAATGCTTAACCTGAATGACTGAGTGACAACAGCAGGGCTTCTTGGTGTGTTTGTTTGGCTCGGTTGAAATCACACTAAAGCAGGGAGAACAGAAAGGTCAACCTTTTGAAGGACAACACATCACCCTGTCTGTTTTATTTCACTTTTGTTAGTTTTAAATAGTTTTAAATATATTAGCATATATTGTAATTTTTATACATATAATTGTGTCATTTCACAGTTTTGATGACCCATCTGTGAATGACCACACAATTCAGTTATGTCATTTAGAAAAGCTAAATTGAATAAACAAAATTATTTGTTATACATAATGAACTGGTTAAGTTGTAAACACAATCACTCATGATTAGATAACCACTACTGTGTTTACCACTGTTTTTGTTTCTTGAGCAAAAAAGTCAATTTAGATAAACGAGATTAACCCGCACTAGTGCTGACCATGAGAAGCGTAATCTCACCTCACCTTCCGCACATATTCACACAAGACTCCCGAGAGACAGAAATCCTGACAGGTCTGTATAAACAGGCATTCCTCTGGACCATTGCTGAGCAGTTTCATCCTCTCCTGACTCTCCAGCCCTGTTTATTACTCTTTCGGAGTCTGTTTCATTCCAGCACTTTCGCAATAATTCTGCAGGTTAGCACTTCCACCTCTGCTGAGACAATAACAGCGCAGAAATTAAATATTAATGCGAGCGGCCCTTCCGGCCTATCCACGAGCATTAATCTCAGATCTTTCCCCTTCAGAGGCACGAGGCCTCGGACACTTTTATGGAGCCATGAGAGACCCTATCTCAGCTCGCTTTAGAAATCTAGACATCTGAAGTGTTTCTGAGACTGCATACAGCAGGCTGAGAAAGAAAAGTTCACTGCTAGATGCTTTCCACAACCTAGCATCCGTCATCCGAGCGTTTAGCGTAGTCAGTCTTACTTCCCAAGGGCTTTGAAGACAAAGTATCTGCTCTTATGTCTGTGTGACCTTCTGGACCTCAATAAGTGTTGGTTAAACCCTCATCATTGAGAGACACCAGTATCTTCAGCCTCCCGTGTCTCCATAATGCCTAATGAACGTGTGTTGGACATGTCTTTCGTCTCACAGGGGACACCGAAAGTAGCATTCGCTGCCTCCAAGTCCTATATTTCTCCCAGGAATAACACAATCACCTGCCAAGGACACTCAAGCTTTCTTGTGGAGGCTGTAAATATGGTTTAGACAAGTTGGCACGTACAGAAATCATCCCAGCCAATCGGGGTGCTGTAATCTGCCTTTTTAATTAGATGTTCTGAAATGAAATGCAATATAAAAAATCCTACAATGACATTTAAGACCTTACATAAGAAAGTTATGTGGCGTCCCACCCCTCATGAGTGGCTATTGTGATTAGCGAGTGTTTTAATTCACATTGGAGAGTGCTAATGCTCGCTTTCAAACCGCCTCAATTCATCAGAGACGCTATTTTCATGAAGCTCATTTAGTGGTTTGGGCAGAAGAGAATTTAAGGGAATCTTGGGCCCTGAACAGCTTAATCAGACCCACATAGAAGGCTAACACTTCACAATTGTTCACAATTGACCCAGCTCTTCTATACTCCAGTTCCTCAAAGGCCAGTTTTGAGGACTGACACTACTAACTCAGCTAAACTTTTTTTCATTAGCGTGGTACGCTTTTTTTCATGTGTTTTTTTATTTTTTTATTTTTTTTATTTGATTTTACAATTTTCTCGGTTACCTGTTTCTGTTTTGTTCATAATTTTCCAGGTAATCTCATTCAACCTTTTATTCTTGTACAGTGAAACCAAAGTAAGTGATTTACTCAGCAGCCCTCTTCAGCAACTCACCAAATATTTTCTGATGAATATATTGCATTTTTTGACATCCTTTATAGTAATATACAAAACAATATTGAAATTTTATTAGAAATACATTTTTACAATACAACATAATATTCATCAACAATATAATGATTATCACCTAGTTTTCAGCTAAGTTAACGGTTGTGAAAAAAAAAATAAGTGCTTAATTGTATTAAATGTGCAAAAAAGTATAAACTGTAATTGCTGATAATATGATAGGATCTAAAAACATCACTAATAGTGTAGCAAATTAGCTTAAAAGGGAATTGTATATAAATAATTACAATTAATTATGATTAATTACAATTATTTATATCGGCTGACAGTAATAACTGTAGCAGAATTAAATTGACATCAACTAAATTGACATCTGTCCATCCAGCGAACATTCAGTGTAAGTTCGTATCAACTCTAAGAAAGGATATTTCCTTGACACAGGAAATACTTTCCTATTAATGCATTAAAGCATGAAGCGAGGGTCAAAATCGTAAAGGGACATTAATTTGCAAGGCAGAACCAGAAACTCATGTAATTTGTGCAGTCAACTTTTATTAACTAAACACTAACACAGACTAGTCTAACAAACAAACAAACATAGGTTCAATCACTCATACATGGGGAAAGGGCTAATGAGAGTTGATGGATGAAACCATCAGGAAAACCAGAGAATGCAGTTATGGAAAAAGTAATTTAACCATCGGAGTAAAACTATCAGCGCCGTTTATAACGGGGTCTATAATTTGTACTAATAGCCTCTGTTTTGTTTAGTTAAATGTACAATACTTGCAATGCATTTGGTGATGACGAGTGTCCGGAATGCAGTCTCAGACAAAAGTCTTAATGGTTTCAAGGTTTTGGATTCCTGATCACGTTCTTCTGGGTTGAAGAGTGATGAATTCCAAAGATGTTCTGAGGTAGAAGAGGTTCCAAAGATGTTCTTCCAGGTAGAGAGTGGAAAAAAAGCTAAGAAAGAGATCTGCTGAGGTCCAAGGAGCTTTGGTTGAATGCAAAGACAAGGCTGCAAGGCCTGGCACAAAACTTAAAGTGTTCAGAAGAGTTTTAGCTCACATCTTCCTCATCCTCTTAGGATCTAACAGAACCACAGACTGCGAGGGCATCACTTACGTGAGAGCTTTATCTGCTGTAGAGGTCACACCTCTGGGGAGTCAAAGGGCCTATGGTGACTTGAACTTTTGGAGGGAACATTTACGACTCTGTCTCAATGCATGGTATTTTGCATATGAACCGGATTGGAAGTTGATATACAAACTATTAAAGATTCTTAGAACACGTATATGTTGCAATGACGAATTGATAGAGACCAAACATGATATACATGAGGTAATATGAACTAGTTTTCTATAATAAGCATGCATAAAACAGGATACAATACACAAAAACATATACAAGAACAGTAATAATATACACAATGACCTGAAGCTATGTGTGTTCATTCAAATAAAGGTTGTTCTATGAATTAATTAGAGAAGAGTCTATTGTAATGTATCTTTCCTAAGGGGAAATTGAGAGAGTTGCTCTGCCCGCATTTCTTTTGAGCAATAAAACAAGTGTTATCAGATGGGTTGCCATGGAACCAGAGGCCTGTTCTTCCTTCCTTAGGCATTTTGAGGGAAGGGTCCACAGACCCTCATAGTTGGCCTTTTGGGTTAGGTGAGGGGGCATAAGAGATTATTTGTTAAATATAACAAATAGTTGTGTGTCTGATTGGTCCAAATGTTACATAGTATCCAATTAAAAAAAACAAAAAAAACTCTAAAATAAATTTTAAATCATTGTGCTTTAAAATCTTTTTGATGTGTTGACTATACTAAAGCACATGTGTGTGTGTGTATTTATTTATTTATTTTTTTATTTTTTTAAGTTTATCATAAAGAACTACCTGCACAGTAAAAAAAAAATGCTACAGCGTATTCTTTTTCTCAATGTTGAATACTGGCAGAATATCATAAATGTACTGTAGTTCTCATTTTCCAAAGTTAACGTGACTGATATTTAAATGCTTTAGCTTAAGAGTAGCTTTTAGCTCGACAAGCAATTTTGAAGTCCTTTTTAATTACAAAAAACAAAGCACTTGCAGTCAGGCTACTGCTTGGCATAGTACCTTTGCACCCCATAAACCCCACAATGGAACAAAAGCACTGAGGAGGATATATGTGTGTGTGCACTAACAATAATGTCTCATCACAGTTTAATCAATGTCTAATCACCATGAATGTGACTCCCATCCAAATGCTTTATATGACTTTCATTCTAGTTTTCATTCAAGGGTTCTGTTCTATATCCTCTTCACATTATGTAATCAAATTACCACAAAGAAACCTGTACACGATGAAATAAAGTGAAGTAAAAGTCCACCAACGGTTTTCTAGAGTGGGCAGTCAGAGAAAAGCCGTGCTTTACTACCGCTCGCTCTGCCCTGACACAGGTCTTGAAGAACCGGTGTGACTGTATGACTGATGGCCTTATGAAACATGAAGGTGTTGTGTCAATAAACACAGTTCCGCTACATCCATCAAGCTGCCCTGACAGGAATGTGCAAATTGTATTGCCTGTGCCCTGCATTTCATTTACGTTTGACTAGTACCATTCCTCTAGTGCAGCTCTGACTGCGGGACTCCTTCTACAGTGAGACACAATCTGGAGTGTTTTAGGTTAATAGACAACATATCCCAGATTTCAGAGTTGAAGGAGTAATGTTTATAGCTTTTGTGTTTGTTCATTTGTCAGTTTCACTGTTGTTATTAAGTATTTCAATGTCATCCTCAGCAGAGAAGCCTGGAGCTACTGTAGCTGTTTTATCAGGATTTCTCTCAGCTTATTTTTGAAAGTCAGTTTCTGTATAGCCAACAGTTTCACTATTATTTTCAAAGTAAAGCTTTAAGGAATCAGTGACAAATAAAGAAGAAGAAACTTTTAAACGTCTAGTTTAAATCACATGACAAGTTATAAAGTTGCACTCTTTCTATTAATGTTGCTTTAATTTGGTTTTGAACATTTCCATGACATTTCTAGTTCCGAGTTTAATTGTAATGACTTTAAAACTTATCATGTGATGTAACTATCATGCAAAAAGTAATAAATAATTTTCTTACCCCTAATTATAATTCTCAAAACCACTCTTTACTGTTTTAAAAGATTCATAAATATCACTAAACACATACAAAATGATAAATAAAACTTCACTGCCTTCTATACATTATCATGCCACTAATTTAACTATGTTTTCTATTTATTTGTTTGTTTGATTTTTCCCTCATAAGGACAGTTGCTCCACCTTGACATGTTTGCCTATATCATACGATATGATTGAGAAAATAAACAAATACAAACTTCATGTTATTGACAAAAAAAAATACATGTAACTCATGCTGTCCAGGGGGGTATTCCAGAAAACAGGTTATGTGACACACCTGGGTATGTTTAAGGGTAAGTAATTGGATAAACTCAGCTTTCGGTTCCAAAAACAGAGGTTACTTTCAAGGTATGCAAGTAGCCATAGCAACTTGATCTCTGAAGATAGTAGTTTCTGGGTAGTTTCTGTTTCAGAGTTATCTGCGCATGAGTGGCCTACTGACAAGTCTCCAATGGTCGTGACAGCACAATATTCGTGTGTGTGTGTGTGTGTGTGTGTGAGAGATAAAATAGGAAAAATTACGCCTGTAATTTCAAAGTGAAGGCTTATAATATACCCTACTCTTAAAAGCACTCTTTTATTTCCTTCTTGACAACCAACCAATCACAGTCTTCAAAAGAATGTGTCATAGCTAGCAACAGGTCAGTCCCGACTCCTCCCTAAGATAAAAGTTTTTGTCTTTTCCTCGCTCAGAGTTGCTCTCTGATTGGTCCTGAATCACTTTTAAGCTAGTTAGGAGCTCTCTAAAAGGATTCTTAAAATCTTTAGGAATATTGGCCCATATATAAATATTTTCACTGACTGTTGGCACTTCCTTTGGTTTGGTCCTCACACAAAGTTATCATATAACTTTAAAAGACTCGGAATATGGTGCACAAGTCATATGGACCTCTAATATGATACATGTATTATACTTTTAGTTACATTTCAAGGCATCAGTCCCCATTGATTGTAATTACACTGAGAGGTACGTTTGTCTTTTGTGTTCCTTGGAAGATCAGATGTGGTAATGTGTATTTGGCCAGACTTTTACCAGTAAGAGTAAAACAAAATCCTTCTGGGAAAATTGTGGCTTTTCCAGAAAATGTGTCTAGCAATAATAGTCACTAACTATATTATAACTATACTATTTCTTGTTTACACCCTTTTAGAAATGTAGGTAGAGTTTTGTTTTTTCATTTTTTGAACAGATTTGGAGAAATGTCATTGCTTGCTCTCCAATAGTTCCTCTGCAGTGAATGGGTGCCGTCAGATTGAGAGCCCAATAAAAAAAAAAACACATCTGATAAAAACATCACAATAATCCACAAGTAATCTACACCACACCAGTCCATCAATTAATGAAAAAAACAAATAGCTTGTCTTTAAAAAAACAAATCCATCAAGTTGTTTTTAACTTCTAACTTCTGGTTAAAATACAAATGTCCATAATATTGCTGTTTCCAGTTAAAAACTCATCTCATCTGAATCATGCACAAACCAAGCACCATTTATAAGTGAAAACAGTTCTAAACAATTATGTTTGTGGATTTTGATGTGAGAGGAAAACAGGAGATGGCCAGATACAATGGTTTGAAGGTTTTTGTTGATGTTGTTTGTTTTGTTTCTAACAAATAATCAGCTTTTCACTTCACAAGACATTAATTAATTAATTCACTGGAGTCATGCGTGTCACTTGTGGATTATTGTGATGTTTTTATCAGCTGTTTGGACTGATGGCACCCATTCACTGTAGAGGATACACTTTTGAGCAAGTGATGTAATGCTAAAATTCTCTAAATAAACTCATCTACACATCTACACTGAGGGTGAGTTCATTTTCAACATTTTTGTTCATTTTTGGGTAATCTATTCCATATATATATATATATATAATAAATAAATAAATAAATAAATAAGGTCAGGGGTGAAAGGGCTGTTTTTTTTTTGATAAATGTATAGTCTAGTGTTGCTAGAATCTAGCATGATTCATTGCAGAAGTGAAGACTGACTTCCCAAAAGCACTTAATGTCAGCTGGCTGTTATCAGATAAGTTGTTTTATCTATTGTGTCATCTCTCATTTCATTCAAGGTAAACTTCTTTTTTTCAGAAAATGACAGAAATGTATGTTCGACAAAATACCTGTATTTGGTGTGGCCTTTATGCAGGTCACAACCCCCAATGCAATTACTGTATTATCAGTGAATCTCAAAGTATTCTTGGAATGCATTCTTCAGAACTTGCGTATATAAGTTCATTTATTTAACCATTTCAATATTACTGCAATGTTGTCAGGTAAAATGTAAAAAAAAAAAAAAAATGATACATAACTGGAGCCTTTTTAGTGATTATTTACTGCAGGGTAACATTGGCTTTCTGCACATTCAGAGATCTAGATGATTTACACATTTTTGTAAGTGGCAACAATATAGCTCTGTTATTCTCTTAAAATGTAGATCTTTGCTCTGCTTTAAAGTGCAGTGATGACAACCTCTGTTCTTATGTGGAACATTCGAGAGACCAGCAGGAGCCGTCATGTGTCTGACATATGCTACTACCAGAAATATATTAACCTTTATGCACAGAAGAGATGACTTGGAGAAGTTCATGTTATACTTTTTATATACAGAGAAGCTCTTCTGATTAAATAAACAGTGAGGCTGGGCTTTGCCAAATCAAGAGGAAAACAGCTCCGTTTCTGCCATAGATGACTGCAGGCGATGTATCATCGTGGAAGTGTTCTTTCCCCAGGAGACCTCTCTCTTTCTCTCTCATTCTGATGTGGACTACAGAACAGACACACTTGAAAAGTTAGACATGACATACATACAGGTGCAGATGGAGACATCTCTCTATCGCTGATGACTAAACTCTTCTGTTCTTCTTCTCTGCGGTGAATCTGTCATTGCTTTCTTTCAAGAAGCAGCTTTGCTTGCAGCCTTGTTGATGTAGCAGAACAAGTAGAAGCTTTACAGTTTCTGCATGGACAGTTGCTTTATTGCAGCTCATTGCTCAATAATATCAAGATAATTTGTACTTTTTCCTTGTCCTCTTGATAGATAGATAGATAGATAGATAGATAGATAGATAGATCATTTATTTAATTTATATTCTATTGTCTACAATATTAATTGTACAATTATTATTTAATGCTAATTAACTATTACTGATTACTTAATCTAACGAACTACTATCTTGTTAGTGAATTAATTATACAAAAAAACAAACAAACAAACACATTATTCTCATGCAGTCGGCAGAAGTGCCATAATTAGAGAATATTAATATGCAATGTTATTTGTAATTTTAATTGTACTGTATAATTATTATTTTAATTATAATTATTGTACACGCAAACAAACACATTTATTCTTATGCAGTAGGCAGGAGTGTCTTAATTGGAAAATGTTATTATGTAATTATACTGTATTTTTATTATTAGGGTTTGTATACAAATCAGTGCAAAATAGGGGTTCTGTCAGATTCACAAAAATGTATATACATATTCAAATTCATGGTCATCATAAACTGTAAATGAGATCATCAAACAATCACAGATGGTTAGGTAAAAAAAAAAAAAAGCACTACATCAAAACATTGTTTATTACTTTATGTGTTGAACGCCTGCCAAATTCACACTTTGACAGCAAAATAATACAATCCAAACAATAATGATTTTTCATTTAGGAGGTCATAGTGTATCATTAAAACAAACAAAGTTGAAGATTTAGGATTTGCTATGAAAAACATATCAGAACTTTCAGACTTCAAAATCCCTTGCTCCAGTGACCACCTATATGTTCATTTAGTTATTTATGTTTTACAGATGCTTTTGATCAGATATCATTAGTGTGTTTAGAAGCAATCAAACCATGCATATTTTTCATGGTGATGCACGCAATTGTACAAAGAGCTGTGCACCGACGTCTGCTCTCAGAGCCCGAACCAGACGACACCTGGAACGGCAATTAAAAATCCAGGTCTGACCCAAAGAACAGGCTCTGTGTGCTGGACAGGAAGACTAATTAGCCTCCTGGACCCTGTTGCCGTGATTTAGTGTTTTATAAAATAAATCTCAGAATCCAGTCTTACTCCGGAGGGATCAGAGCCCCATGATATTCTTTTGAATGTAAATGACTGGCATCAATCAAGAACCAGCAATAAGGATCATGAAAAGTTTTTCATCATTTACTAGTGCTGGGATTTGTCAAGCTAAACTAAATAAGTGCCACGAACATCAGTGCTATGAGCATAACAGCTGTAAAAAAACAGCTGTTAGAAAGCAATTATTTATAAAACGCAATCAATCTTCATTTACATATGATATTATTTAAGATCGGTTTACTGTGCCGCGAGGGCTGTGTGTTTTGTGTGGTCTTTAAACCACAACACAATTGACACGATGGCTAAAGACTAAATTAGGCAAATATTTAAATAATTGAAACATCTACAGTAACCCATTTATTTGATCAAATATAGCATTTTTCATTGTAGAATCAAGAAGATGCATTAAATTGCAATTGTGATTTTTTTTTTTTTTTTTTTTTTTTTTTTTTTTTTTTTTTTTTTATATATATATTAGTTTTTATTATTATAATTTGTCAATGGCAAACGACAACAACAACAAAAGTTCCCATTAACAAATGTGTGGTTAAAGACGTGAAACATGAAATGTTGCTCTTTCATGGTCCATTTTGGCGTTTTAATGACCATTGTGTGACTGATATACAGTATGAGGATTTTGGCTGATTGTGTGTTTTCTCTCAGTGACTAATTATAATTTTAGATTAAATATAAGCCGAAAGATATGTGAGCTGTGAAATGAGCAAGAGAAATTAGAGTTTTGCAAAAACAGTGCTCAGTAATTGCAAACTAAGTCAATGCTACACGGACGTGTTAACAGTTTTGCAGATCTGTTATATGTTATGAGAACATTACCATGAGCTGATGATTGCATGGTGTATTCATTTAGTCATAGTGTGGATCCAACAATTGAAAAAAGAAGAAAAAAAGTGTTGTTTCAGTAAATAAATGCCTCACTCATTAATTCACTGTACTTACTGTACCTAATTTAATTGTGATTATTTGTGTATCTATTTTGAATACCAAGTCTCAAACATGGTGATATGCAAAAGAGCCACATTTACAAAATGCTATATTTTACTATGGGCCAGATTTACTAAACAGTTCAAATTAGAGCACAATTCCATAAAAGCGCTGAAGGGAGGGGGAAATTCTGCGGGTGATTTACTGATAATGCGCACATTAAAGAACACAGATGCAGCCAGATCATTTCCAATGACCAGTGAAATCTACCAAGAGCAGCGCAATTTACCGCCTTTTCTGTGTTAAATAATGGCACAAATACCAGTAATTTAATGAGCGCAAATGCATTGCGTGATTCATTTTAATGCTCTCCTCTAATAAATGTTGCATCTGAAAGGGAAACTCCTGCAAATGCATATGCAGCAAGGTCTGGCCTAAAAAAATAACTGTTGTCTACGCCTATTCAGTGCTAATCTGGACCTAAATATTCATCTTACATTCGTAGCAATGTGCTGAACATCACTGCACAGCTGATGGTGATCTGAAAGAACCCTCTGCATAATTATATATTGTGCAGAAATGAGTCTAGTGGCTAAAAAACACTGCCTTAAAAGCAGCTGACTCAATTCCTTTCTGTAAGAGGATGTGATTGAATGTAAAGTGGTGTAGCTTATCTATAGCTTTCTCTGGCAGTAACGACTTGTAAACAGGATCTAAATGAAGGCCTTCAGCCCTGAATCGCTCCAGGAGGGCCGCTTACTGCCACTGGCATTGCTCATGCTGTCAGTAAATTGTGAATTGTGTGTGTGTGTGTGTGTGTGCCTACCTATAAGTGTGCATGCATGTATGTGTACAATCTCATGAGTACTTGTAACCACAGTTCATACATTATAACACTTATCAAATTGTTGTTACACTATGCATTTTTAATTGTTATAATTATTTACGACAATATATTGCAATGCACATTATGCATTATTATAATATAAAATTATAGCCTTTAATAAAATGTGTTATATGTAAAGGCTTTAAGTAGAAGTATTACCTATTTTCCTTTTTTTTTGTTTTGATGCAAAAAAACGTGTTATAGGCTAAATGTTTCTTCTTTATTTTTAAGTTTAGTTCAATGTAAAATTATTTGGTAGTGCTTTTTGAAATGTGTATTGTTTCAAAGTATAAATAAATACATATGCAAATATGTAAAAACAAAGATATTAGAGTACTTTTTACAAGAAAATATTACTTTAGTCTTTTTTTCAAAATTTAACGTTGAATGTTACTTGTCATTTCTTTGCAATTATTTGTGAAGTTTACTAGCAAAAAGTGAAAATTATTTCGAAGTAAATCCTCATCAGTGTATGCCGCTCATACAAATTTGGTGGAAAAACAATACGTTTTAAATATTATAGCTATTTTCATAGATACTTTTAAGTATTAAAAGAAACAAAATTGTGATTTATAGAATTCTGCTCTAATCTTCTAAACTCTTCACAGAGCATTCTAGGATTGCATAGTATTATTTTCCATATTATGGTCAATGGCTACCATACTGTTTGGTTATCAACATTGTTCAAAACATCTTCTTGTGAGCTCATCAGAAAGAAAAAGAAACTCATACAGGTTTGGAAAAGGTGGAGGCTGAGAAAAATGACAGAATTGTATTTTTGGGGTGAACTATTCCTTTAAGATTTAATATACCAAATTCTAATGAACTATTCCAATATTACCCCCCCCCCCCCCCCCCCCCCCCCAACAAGTATGGATACTTGGATATCTCAACATTTAAAAAGAGAGAAAAAAAAAACACCCTAACTTTTAAATACAAAATGAAGGACAACACAGCATGATAGTTCTCAATGTGAAGGAAGATGAGATGAATCATGTATATCTTCCCCAGCTTCGTTTCTCGCTCTACACTCTCACATTTACTCTCTAAAACTCTACATTGTGTCTTGTGACAGATTGCGACACTTAAAGCTTGAATGACATTTGAGAAGCTCTGACAGGAAATGGGAAGATTTTCAGCAAATAACCTCCACACATAAGCTATCAGAAAGCTTCAGAACGCTAAGATTATGGTTCTTGAGTTGAATGAACAAAAAGTACACTGTAAATTATGGAATGCCACTTACCGACCTAGATAGGTAAATTGCCTAAATGTCAGGTAAGATTTTCCACAGCAATTGGTATAGTGCTTGTGCAGACGTTTACATCGGCTGAAGAGTAGTCTCAGGAATGACTGACACTGATAAACATGATGTGCCGCCTGTGCTGAAAGACTTTGCTGGTAGTCAGAGAAGCTATAAATAGGTAGGACTGTAATTAGTTTCATAAAGGGAGGCTTTGAGAATTAGGATTGGAGTGACCAAAATAGATGATTGTGAAGCACAAGGCACTTTTTCTTTTGACCATAATAGCATCAAATTTCATCTTAAACACATTTCATGAATGCTGTTCTTATTTTTCTCTGCATATCAACATTTGTGAGATTTAGACAGTCTCTGAAAAACAGTGACCTATCATTTGTATTATGTTGAATATCCAAATGTTTTTGTGTATTCGTTAATGAGTGAGTTTGACACATTCGTGTTTGTGTATTATACTTGTGCAATTTTGAGACACAAGCCCAAGTTTTCACTAGTAAGAAAGTCTGACTACTCCACCCTAGGAGTTAACCCCAGGGAAAATACTCAAACCACTCAAAAATTTAGTAATAAAGCACACATGTTCGGTTCCCTCATAGAATTAGGCAAGAGACGTGAGAAAAGTATACTAAAAAAATAATGTGTTTATTAATGCAAAGATGGTTTAAAACCAACAAGAGACACTAGAAACCCCACTTCAAACAAGAGAAAACAAGTTACAAAAGGAAAAAGATAATACAAACCAACTTAGTATGTAGCAGTTATGTGTATACGTAAAACAAAAACTGAATAGTACCTGCAGGGCTGAGGCTCCCAACGGCAGGAATCAATGTAGAGTTTGGTTTTACAAGGGCACACGTCCACGCGCACACACCCGTGCAGTCTGATCACACTATCAAACACTCAAAGTGTACACCGCACACGATAAAGAAGAACCACCACCACCACAAGGAGGAAGATCAATTCAACCGTGGGACCGCAGCTCCTGCAATAAATCCAAAAAAAAATTAAGAAACTATATAAATGGACTTAGAAATGGCAATATGGACATCAAAAAAGCAGCAACTCCTCACAAAAGTGAGTATCAATAACAGAGGTAAAGAGAGGAAACAATGTAACCTTAGAAAGATCAAATAGTTGGTCACCCGATTATTACAAAACATCTTGAACTCAGTAGATGATCACACAAGTCGAGTTGTATTAACTATGACTGTTCCCTCTATAAATTCCTAATTTGCTGCTTATTAATAGTTAGTAAGGCAGTTGTTAAGTTTAGGTATTGTGTAGGATTAGGGATGTAGAATAATGTAATCTATAATAAGGCATTAATATGGACTTAATTAGTACTAGGAAATGGCTAATATTCTCATATAATATTAAGACCCTCAAATAAGGTGTTACCCTGTATAGCCTACATATATACGTGTGTGTGGGTTTAGGGGTAGGTTTAGGTTTAGTAAATATAAAATATCATTAGGTCAGTTTAAAAAACAAATCCCCACAAAGATAGCTGTACTGTCACCGTTTGAATAATAATCTCTCTCTACATCAGCGACTTCCAGGTGGATTCCAGTTTTGTGTTTTTGAAACGCATAATTCCTTAACAATGCCTGGAACTCTGAATCCTCCAGTTCTTTGTAACTGAATGAAAATTAAATGATCTTATTAGATGTCAGAATGGTTGACATAACACTACACAGAAGCCCTTTAAAATTCCTAATCAGCTCAAAATGTCAGGAGTCCTACGTTTTCACCTGAAGTGTGGGAGGAATCAGCACAAGGCCATGCAGTTAAAATTAAACACCTCACCCCTTCCTCACAGCTGAGGTGTGTGTGTGTGTGTGTGTGTGTGTTTGGTGGACCACCAACGTCTTACATAATCACAAGAGCCTATTTAATGGAATTCGCCTCAAAAATGATCCCTCACTTTTTATTTTAAAATAATACAGGCGGCTTTACTAAACAAAGAGTTTTTGATTTCCCTATTGAAATTCGACCTGAATTATTATTCTGATATTTACACTCTTTGACCTCTTTTCAGCAAAGTCGTCCTCCAGACTGCTTCACTAATTGATTTATAATACCTTGTAGCACACAGTCCAAAAAGAGTTATTCCCCATGGGGCAGAATTCTTCTGCCGATAATAACAGAATGTCAGAGCCTCTCCCTTCCCTGAGAGTTAAATATTACGCTTCAGTGAGGTCGTGTTTTAGACATCGAAGCCTGAGTGTGTTTGTAAAAGGCAAATGATGTTTGGCTTTGCTCAGCACAAGCAAATATCCCGATGGAAATTGTTTCAAGATTAAAGAATTCTTTCACTTTTTACGAGACATATTAGCTAAATAAAACACTGTCTCTGGTTCTCTGAATGGTATCACTGTAGGTATATACTTCAATTTCCTATTATTATATGTTTTTTGGGTAATAACAGTAGTATAATATAACCTAGACTGCCAGTCAAAAATGTATTCACGTCTTCTCATTATTACTACTTTCCACATTTTAGAGTGATGGTAAGTAAGCTAAACGATAAAATTACACAATTTACATGTAAAGGAATGTAAAAGGAAAAAAACAACTATATTTTAGCTTCACATTAACTTATCTATCTATCTATCTATCTATCATCGTTATATTGTTCTTTCAGTCTGTAAGGTAATAAACCTCCTTTTCCAGTGATTTAGTCTATTCATATTGCTCTGAATAACCTGATATGTAATCTAATTATTTTGTGCCTTTTGGGTCCTTGCAAGAACTTTAAATTCAAAGCCTGTTTAATTACTCAGTGGCCGGAGACATAAACTGTACATCTTTACCTGTATAAAGATGTAAATTACAGTCATTTAGCACAAAAGATAATAAGAGACAAACTGTAAAGGTCATTTATAATGACCCCCCCCCCCCCCCCCCCCCCCCATATAATTCTCACCCACTGAGATCCTGTTTTACAATTGAAAAATGCCAGCCAAGAAATTGTCTCAGGTTATGCATTTAACCATGGTTCTCGAAAGGGAATGAGACGCTGCGTCAAAAAACGCTAGGGGAACGCCACCAGTGTGACCGCGCTCTGAATCACGTGTGTAATCTGTCCAATTCATGGGCGAGACATCATAGGCAGGTGACGTCACGGACCGGGAAGCTATAAAAGCACGTACAGTGGAACCGGCGTCAGCTTCTAGGAATGAAGCAACCGCTCGCAGTGATGCAGGAAGTATGGCCTCGAGACGCAGCGTCTCATTCCCTTCAGGGAACCATGGTTATATGCGTAACCTGTGACGTTCCCTTCCAGGAACTCCAACTGCGTCGAAAACGCTAGGGGAACGAGATGCCCACGCTGCCAGATTTCCTAGTCCCTGCCCTGTGTGTGTCCCTCAGGAGCACGACGAGGGCGAGAGAGCGGGAGAGCCTGGAGTGGCCTGTATGTCTAGGCCATAAAATCTTACGAAGGTGAGGGGCGTGGACCATCGCACAGCGTTGCAGATGTCCTGCATAGGAACACTTGCCTCTGTTTAGAGGCACCTGAAGCACGACAGGCCATGATGTAGATGAAGAGAAGATATCGCCAGGAGGAAGGTAGTCTTGATAGTTATAAGGCGATCGGAGATCTCCTCAATAGGCTCGAATGGGGGCCTACAGAGAGCTTCTAACACCACAGCCAAGTCCCACGTGGGGACACGTGAACGTACTGGAGACCTCAGCCTCAGCACACCGCGGGGGAAACGTGTAACAAGGGGGTGCCTACCCACTGTCTGGCCACCGAGAGGGGCGGGTAGGTCGAAAAAGCTGCCACGTAAACCTTCAGGGTGGAGTGGGTCAACCCCGTGGAGAGACGGGCCTGCAAGAACTCCAGCACTGTACAAATCGGGCAGTTAACTGGGTCAAGCTGGCGGTCTACGCAGCATGAAGTGAAGAGTCTCCACTTCAGGGCATACAGTTTCCTCATTGAGGGAGCTCTGAATTGGAGGATGGTCTCAACAACCTCGGTTGAGAGACCGGAAGCTATAAGCTGTGCCTCTCTCACTCTTTTGACTGACGTGAGGATCGACTCGATCCAAACAGGTGACATGCGTGCCTGCATCGTGGTCTAATCCCACACCACGCCTAGATAAGTGGTTCTCTGTACTGGAGAAAGCACACTTTTCTTGGCGTTCAGTCTCAACCCCAGTGCTTTCATGTGTGCGAGAACGTCATCTTGCTCGGGGCGCACCAGTGTGGGAATCACCCCATTGAATGGCGGCGGCGGGGCACGGAACTGAATGCGATTAGCCTCTTTTTACAGTGTGCAGGACCCATTGAGACACATTTGGCAGTAGTTTCCAAGCTGCCAAATAGTCTACTAAGGGAACCAGTCTCTCGAGACTGGCCTCTGGTGTACTCAGAGCTGCTAGCTCGGTGCCCTGAAGCGGAGGACCGGCAGGAGATGGCCAAATCAGCTGCTCTAGAGGCCCCAGAAGGGTCAGCGAGCTCCTCAGCTCCGCTACATTTCCGGGCAGAAATAACTAAGGGAAGTGCTCGCTGGAGACAGCTGCGCCCTGGAACTCTGGCAAGGTTAGCAGACTGATCTCCCGAGGGCACTGAGGAGAGATGGACACTGTGTAATGCGATGTAACCCGCTTGTGTGAGGGGTCTGCCCTCGTAAGCCCTTGGGCACGCTCGTCAGGGTTACTTGGTCGAGGACCTCCTAGACAGAAGTACGGTCCGTAGATCCAGCTTAGTCTTAGAAGCCCCCGACCCAGAGTGTTTGCCACCTCGGCCCCGCCGCAGAGGGGCGCGAGTAGCAACGCTCTGCTTGTGTGTCTCTTTATATGAGGAGCTGGTATGCGGCGAGGGCTGCTCCCGCCCAGCAGCCCCCTGAACTAGAGATCGGTGAGGGAGGAACTGATGGAACGCTGCCACTTGTTTACGGGCCTCCTGGTACCTGTCGACGATGGAATTGATGGCTTTTGCAAACAGGCTAGAAGGCGCAAGAAAGGGCGTCCATGAGGAAGACCCTATCTTTCTAATTCATATCAGACCGGGTCAACGACAGGTGTCTCTCCACAGCCACCAGTGCTGCCATAGACCTGCTGATGGCACTGGCGGTCTCTTTGGTGGCGTGGAGAGACAAATCATCGGTTCTACGGAGCTCAGCAATGTCATCAAGCTTGAGCTCCTCCCCCTCATCCAGCTCTTTGAGCAGGTCGGCTTGGTACGCCTGTAACACCGCCATGGTGTGCAGACACGCACGAGCCTAACCTGCAGCCGCATACTCCTTGCCCACCAGCGCTGACGTTGTGCGCAACGGCTTGGAGGGCAAGGTCAGAGCCTTCAGAGATGACGACGCACCGGGGGACAGATAGCTCGTGAGCGTCTGTTCCACCCGGGGCATTGCTCTGTAATCGAGCTCGTTCAACCCCGCCACGTTGCCGTAGTTATAAGAAGCGGGGATGAAGAGGCGGGCCGAGAATGGTTACGCCCACGATCTCGACACCTTGGTGTGGAGATAGGGAGAAAACGGCAGGCTCCGACGTGGAGGTGGCGGTTTAGTATGCAGAAATCTCTCATCTAATTTACTCTTCTGCAGTTCAGCCTGTTTCTCGGCGGACCAGCTGATGTTTAATTTGGCCACAGCGTGAGTAACCACCTCCACGAGCTCCTCATATTGGGTTATTGAGGGTGCGACTCCTCTTCGACGCTCTCCATATCAACCTCCTCAGAGGAAGATAGGAGAAGCGTCTAGCCGCCTCCCAGGGGAGAAGAAACGGCGGAAGGGGCTTCCGATCCCAGAGAGCGGCCGCTGGATCTGGCAGGTGAGGAAGGAGATAGGGACTTCTGGGAGCGAAGTGCATGCTCCCTCGAGAGCCGACTCTGCGTGACTCGGTCCCAAGCAGACCACACACAGGCTGTGAGTGTCCCCTGCAGTGATGTAGCTTTTGCTCGGGGGAACACACTGCCTGTCTTGTGATTACTCTTTGACATATTGGAGCTTATATGTGCTTGTGTAAGGACAGACAACACTAAATAAGACTCACAACATGAAATGACAGACACACACACAGAGTGGCGGTTGCTGAATGACAAAAAGCTGATGCCAGTTCCACCGCACGTGCTTTTATAGCTTCCCGGTCGGTGACGTCACCCGCCTCTGTGGGGTACTCACCGGTCTCTGTGGCGCAATCGGTTAGCGCGTTCGGCTGTTAACCGAAAGGTAGCGCGTTCGGCTGTTAACCGAAAGGTTGGTGGTTCAAACCCACCCAGGGAGGCAGGAAGCTTTTCGTGGGAAGTCGTGGCCTAATGGTTAGAGCGTCGGACTTGTAATCCAAAGGTTGCGGGTTCGAGTCTCCGGCCGGCAGGAATTGTAGGTGGGGGGAGTGAATGTCCAGCGCTCTCGCCACCCTCAATACCACGACTGAGGTGCACTTGAGCAAGGCACCGAACCCCCAACTGCTCCCCGGGCGCTGCAGCATAAAATGGCTGCCCACTGCTCCGGGTGTATGTTCACGGTGTGTGTGTGTGTTCACTGCTGTGTGTGTGCACGTTGGATGGGTTAAATGCAGAGCACGAATTCCGAGTATGGGTCACCATACTTGGCTGAATGTCACTTCACTTCACTATGACGCCTCGCCCATCCATTGGACAGATTACACACGTGATTCAGAGCGCGGTCATACTGGTGGTTTTCCCCTAGCGTTTTTGACGCAGCTCGAGTTCCTGGAAGGGAACTACATTGCATGTCTTTAAACTAAAGAACCATCTTAATAAAATATACTTGGGTCTCAGCTGCCCAAATGAACAGATAAATCTGCATACATTCATGTGTATACACAAGCTCTTTGACATTCTGAGAAGTTTACGTTTAGGAAAAATGTATTAATGCACGCAAACCACATGATGTTCAGGTATCGTAAACAGATGATCAAAAAGAGTTCAGCAAAAACTAAATAATTTCCTCCACTTCCACATTCCACCGTGAAACATCTCTCCTCAAACAAGCAGTCGATCCATAAACATCTGTCCGGCTTTACATGTTAGACCCATCATGGTAAGTTATACATTCACGGGTGGACTCAAAGCCACATGTGTTTCTGATTAAGGCCCAATATTCCCGGCTTCCGATTGGTCCCTGTCTGTCACATGTCTGAATGTGACCCAGGCACATCTCTGGGCTTTTGCTTGTTCAGATAAACTGTCAGTGGAGAGTCATTGTTAACAGATGGTAATGTAATAAACTGACCCTTTGACCTTTCTAAAGCTGCTATCCAACCTCGACACACCAAATGAAATGTTACGTGTGTCTCTGAGAACTTGTCAGCAAACACATGGAAGGCTAGTAAAGGCTGGGTGTTTGTAGTTGTTTAACCCTGCAGGGCAGAGGGACATTAATCACAGTTAAGTCCGAAATGATGAAGTGTTTGGTGGTCAAACATGATAGGCCGTTCTAAATGCAGCTACGGTTTCAGCAGGCATTTCCAAGGACACAACATGCCACATCAGGAAACAAAACCAAAGCATTTTTTTTCTCAAAACAGCTGCTCTTTCTTTAGGGAATCTGAATAAACCCAAAGTGTTTGAGCCAAAAATGTTAACGCCTTGAAATATCACTTTGAGAAGTTTTTAATTTCACTTTTTTCATATGCAAGCGATATTCTTCTAAGAATGGAAGCTGTAAGTTGTGTTGTTTCTCAAGCAAGGTCAAACTCGATCGTTTATCCCAGCCGTAGTTCATATGAAAGGCGTGAGATAAATAAGAGTGAGAATCATGGGTAAATATTAGAAGTGCAGATGGCTTATGGGAAGAAAACAGAAGTGGGTCGAGTGAGTGATTAGATAATCATTTTCTGGAGTTTGTCATCTGGGACAGACAGAGAGAGAGACAGATCTCAATACACAATGAAAACATCCACTATCTGAAAGACTGTTGGATCAGTTTGTGTATTATCATAAATGATGCGTTTTATTTTAATAGTTTTTATCTTGTGTATGAAAACCAAACACTTTCCCTCAACTGCACAACTAAATGTGTAATAACATTTCAGATGATGACATGATAACAGTTGATAAACAAACCTGTTTATTTTTATTATCTTGTGCTAAAGGAGCACTAAACTATGCCACATCATTTTAGAAAAAAACAAACAAACAAAAAATATTTATAAATAAAATATTTATGGAGCAACTAAAGCATCTTGTCATGAAATGATGCATTGTTTTATCCTTTTACTCATATTTATTAACAACAACAACAATACTACTACTATTACTACTACTAATATTAATAATAATAATAATGACAACAACAACATTGTAATTATTATTATTATTATTATTGTTAATAAATATAAGTAAAAGGATATTATAAATGCATGTATTTTAATTATGTATGTATTTATTTATTTATTTATTTATTTATTTATTTATTTATGATAATGATAGATTTCCCGGACACTCCAATTATGTGATGTTGGCTGACGCACAAAAAAATAAAAATAAAAATTAACTTTCAATTCAAAGAGAAAGAGGAAAGTGTCCTCCAAAATAATTATTCACAATGTGTGCTGTAATATATTATATCTTGTTGAATATAATTATAACCAAATTTAAACTGCATAGTGTAACGATGAGTTGATAAAGTTATAATGTATTAACTATGGTTATAATTATTCACGAGATTGTACAATGCATCGTAAGGTGCATTACAAGGCATAATTAATGCATTAAAACCACTTGTATAATGCATTATACATATGTACATAAAGGCTTAAAGTGTAAAAAAAAATAAAAAATCAATCACAATCTTCCCTAAATACACTTCAACATACAAATCCTCAAATGGATTTCATCTGTGATGTATAATGTGATGACAGGATAATTTATACATTCAGACATTTCTCAGGATGTCCGATGCACTGGAGATGTGAGGTTCAGCTGTGTGTTGTGGGACTGTGTTTAAGGATGGATTTGTTATTAGAGTGACCAGGTGGCTTTTTGATTACTTTCAGCTCTCAGGAAAAGTTCTTCCATGTAACTAGTCAACATCTCCATTAAAGAAGTTCAGCAGCAGGTCATCTAGAACAGCACAGGAATTCCTCACAGCAGACACATTCCAGACCTGAGGTGGATCTTTGATATCAGAGCCTTTGCTTACGGAACCACATTTTTAAAAGATGTGTAATGATGTTTCCGCGTACAAGTGAACCTGTTTAATTAACACAAGTGTTTTTAATTAAATAATATTTGTAATAATATAATTATGAAAGTATTATTATTATTATTATTATTATTATTATTATTATTATTATTAAATTGATTAATACAAACAACTGTGCTTAATTATTTATTTTAAATATAATTTTAATTATTTAATACATTTATATGTTTAATAGAATTTTATCATGATCATGCTGAAAAAAATGTAAAATGAATTTATTTAATTACAGCACAGTATTTTTGAAAGCATTTAGAATCTAGTTAAACCAGAACTTTTTGTATTTTAATAATCATTTTAATAATATCATGCATAATAATAATAATAATAATAATAATAATAATAATAATTATTATTATTATTATTATTATTAAGAATGTTTGAAGAATAATTATTAAGAATAATTATGTATACGCACTTTAATATTATTTTATTAAAAGATTAATAAAATAATAATAAAAAACTGTTTTTTATTTAACATAAGTCAATTTAATATTAAAATCAATCAATCAAATTTTTCCAACAGCAGAACAGAACATCAGATAAAGTTTTCTGTTTATTCTTCTAGTCTTAAACTATAATGACCAGCTTTTTTGCTACTGTAGGTTTACTAACTCATATACCCAGTACTTTAGCTGAGAGATCATGTCACATTGAGTCTGATGAATGGATCTGCAGTGTAAAGTGCAGCCATGGTGTGGAATGTGAGGTCACTAGTTGGACCACACACACATCCACACTGTCAAGAGATTGACGATATGCAATTGGAGAAAAGTGGATATTTGCTTTATATTTGCTTTGGATAGTATATAGCAAGATTTATAGAAATAGTTTCCTTAACATGCGTTTGTAGAAAAAAAAAAAAAAACCTTTCTGTGTTTTTGAGGAAAAACACTCTGGATGGATCATCTTAAAATGCGAGTTGATTTTATTTGCTGCGTTTAAGGCTGCTGTGGTGGTACAAAGAAAAACGGGTCATTAAACATTCTGCCTTGCTGAGAGTTTAGGCTGCTCGGAAGACGAATAAGGCTGAATAAACGTCCTCCAGAAACGTCTGGACCATAAGCAATACCTTAATTGCTTGTGGCGTTTAACAACCAATATTTACAGTAAAAGGAAACCAGGGGGACTCTGGCCTAGAGGTTGTTATGGTTTTATGAAATGGAAGTTATAATATATTTATTAGTTCTGGCTCAGTTAGCACCTCAGTTACGTACTTTTTCCCTCAAATTGCATTGTGTACCTTCTGCCGATAAAAACAACTTTCTCAGATCAAGGTGATTTGAGGCCATACAGACATACTGTACTTGATTGATCTGTGATTTTATTTGTTCGTTCGTTCGTTCGTTCGTTCATTCGTTCACTAACAATAATATAACTTGTGTTTTGTTTTGTTTTGTTTTGTTTTTACAGCTACAAATCTCAGTATGCTGCTTTTATTACATTTATTTTTACAGAGTAGTAGTATTGCTGTCTAGTGGTATGTTTATTCTTAATGGAGTGTTTAATAATAGTAATAGTCAGTTAAGCCTTTGCGGGGCCCTGCGCTAACGCATCTTTGGGGGCCCCACCCTTCCATTATACACCAATCAAAATCAAAAATGCAATCAAACACTGTAGGCTATAAAAATGTGCACGATATACTAGTGAAATAAAAACAAACACAATGCGCACGTCATAATCCCATAGGAGGAAAAAAAAATATGTAGGCCTACATAAATTAAACTATGTTATCGAGTAATAATCTTACAAATCAGCAACAGCTCAGAGGATAAAATTAAATATCACTCACCACTAATATGGCTTCTTCCTGCTCTTCATATAATGCACTAGAAGTTATAGACATTTTAAAAATGTATATATTTTTTTTTTCTATTTACCAACATTAACCGACAAACACAACAGCAGTTGACCATACTGTAAAAAAACCAAGTAAAAAGAAAAAGATCATTTAACATAGGCCTAGCCTAGAAACTTAAAGTTTAAAAAGCCAAGGTAAGAAAATAAGATTTCAATTTAGTTTTAAACTCGTAGACAGAAGTTGAAGCTTTCACAGATAAAGGAGGGTCATTGCATAGCCTCGGTCCAACTATTGCAAATAGCATGTTTTCTATCTGGATATTGTGCTTACGATTAATAATCACGTCTTTGCATTCGACCAAACTGATTTGCATAAATCAAAATCTTCCTTGAGTGGCTACGTTCGCAATTCATACAATGCTTTGGGAAAATAATCATTTATTTGTTACTTGTACGGTCTAGGTGGTCATACGGCATATGCCTGCAAATATGGGACAAACTGATGCCTTAAATAGGGGACGATTACGTATTATACTGAACGGTTGGCAACCCTATATAAAATGCAAAAGAGAATTGACTCCGGGACCCCTTAATGTTCGGGACCCTGGTCTGCAGCCCATGTTGCCCATTAGGATAACGCGGCCCTGGTAATAGTAATAATAATAATAACAACAGCAACAACAACAACAAAAACACTACTACTACTACTACTACTATTAATAATAATAATATAATAATAAAAAATTGTATGTTTATGTTTCAGTTTTACAGTCATGAACATACATATTCATTCATTCATTCATTCATTCATGTATTTATTTAGTTTGACTGTTTGTTTGTTTCATTTGTTTATTGTATTTGTGTTTAAACAAGTTTAAATGTTTTATTTTGATTAATAACAATGTGTTCACTTAGTGTATTAGTTTTGTAAATAACAGCACTGATGTCTTTTGCCTCTTTACAAAAACACAGTATAATTGCAGTTGTTCTTGGAACAGGTCTAAGCAAAACTTCTAGCTTTACTGTTTTGTATGCATACACTATTGTTTTATTACCACTTTCTTCTTGAGAAATCCACAAGTTTTTGCTGAACTGATTTAAAGAGAGTTTATTCATGAAGATCTTCATATTGCGTCTCATATATATATATATGTCAGTATTTTATTTATTTTTTTGTGACAAATCATTCTTTATTTGTATTCTCTTGTGCTAAACTATACCACATGTATGGAGGTTCTTGATCAAAGTATCGTTTTACATGAATAAATAAAACACATTATACACGTTACTCGGCATTCATATTTTGATTTTCCATCCGGAATCACAAGATTTTGATTATAACTCCTGGGAAAGCATCTATATGAGCTGCTGAATATTTATGGAGAAACTAAAGCATCTTGTCATACAATTATGCTTTTCATTTTATCCTTTTACTTCTATGTTTCCTGTGGTTGTCTGGCTATTGCTACCCAAAGTCCTGCCAAAGGTTTTTTTTTTTTTTTTTTTTTTCCTTTCTTTTTTCCTAAGGCCTTCGCTGATCAAATGTCTGAGAACTGCACGCAAATTTCCATTGTTCTTACATCTAATATTTCACATCTCAAATACTTCAGAGACAAGGAATATTTTAGCAGATTTTATGCTTGTTATAGACTCGGAGGCTTGAAACTAGGTCATTTTACACTAATAAATCATAACCTCTAATAATTACTCATGATATTACTTACATGCAGCTACACACACCTTCAGTCAATACTTGATTTCTGCAGCGTTTTGGAGATTTGCCTGGGCGAAGGTCTAACGTATTATACCTTGTTGCAATGCGATTCAAATAATGAGGTCATGTACCGGTGATCACATCACATTTAAGGAAAAGTGATCGCTAAAGTCATTAATGTGGTCATTTAATGCTCATCTTAAAACATTTAAAAATGAATGATCTAATTTCATAGTTTACCTCCCCAAAAGCCGTATAAACTCAATTTCCTGCTTGTTTCAAACATTTAGCCTTCAGGTCACACGCTGGAAAAGCTGAGCAACCGTAGCCTCCGTACAACAGCCTTTTCACATGATCAACATGAAGTGCTATTTCCTGTAGATCATAGAAGATTTCCGAGAGATATTCATGTAGGAACATCCACTGCTCTCAAGGTTACACACACCAGCCTTGCTCTCTTTATCATACTGACTGTTTACCATAGCAATCTGATCCTATCTCAAAGGAGAAAATAGACATTAATCTATTCATCTATCAGACAGACAGATCACATCTGTCTGTCTGTCCGTCTGATAATAGAATCAGACAGAATATAAGATATATAATATCATTGTGAAAGCATTATTATTATTGTCAAATTACTTTTCAAATCTGACTCTTCACTCAAAACAATAATTCTGAATGAACTTATTTAGATTGTGGACTGTGGTTTTACATATATTTTAGGTTTCTCAATATTGAATTAAACTATGATCACAACTCAAATACCTTATGTAGCAGAAATTAACCGAAAAACAAAAATGCTCAAAACATATCGCAAACCAGAGCACATTTAAGCAAGGATGATAATTAATGCTGTCCTGCATGGTGCATTAAACTGGATTGCATGCGAGCAATAAACTTGACAAAACATTCAAGAATTGTTCTGCATTTGTTCATGTTATTTAGGTAAATTGAGCAAGTTGCATTTCTTTTTTTGGAGACCATTAACTTCAATGCCTCACAGTCTCGCAGGGTCTGTGAGTGTCTTTTGAAAATGATTTCTGATCTGCTAACAGGCCTGGATTTTCAATGAGACCTTAAATATAAGCACATCCGCAAATGTCTTCAAAGTGTTCAAGATGTTCAAGCATTGTATGTAGAATCAATAAACCACATTCGTAAAAAAAAGCAAAATCAACATTTTAATCCATATTTGGTGTAAACTCTTTAGATTTGATTGTTATTCTCTACATTTTCCATGTGACACGTGATTTCATTAGACAGAAGAAAAAAAGCAGAATCAGACAAATGATCAAATATGAAAAATCAATGTGTACAGTCAGAAAATGAGCTTGAATCATGTGAGTCCTATAGAGGTTGTTTAACAAGCCCACTGTGAATAGTCTGAGGAACATTATCCATCAAATATGAATAGTTCAGGATTCTGAAGCACAGGGATTTGTGTATGCTCAGTCGGTCTTTTCAAATGAGCGTTAAAGGCTCTATTTTAAAATGCTGGCATTGATTAACAGATTAGCTTTCTAGCTTTGATCCTCTGAGAGCGGGAAATATCACTTCATAACAAATCAGCACAAAGTTGAAAAATGTGCTCTGTTTTATGTGAGACTCCAGCTAAAATCCAGATGCACAAATGTTGTTATTTTGAGGCTCACTGAACACTACAAAGACAAGCTGACAACAGTGTTTTACACGATGTCACATTCAGTAGATCTAATACTGAATCACAAACTTTTGGAAAGTATTTGATGAGAGAAAATTAGTTTCTCTGCCACTCATTACATACAACCATGCACACATTGTTGTGAAACTAAAATAACTCTGCAGCAAACAAATGATCTAAAAATGATGGCCATGGAATTTCCCTTCTTGAAAGCAGCTGCCCTGCTCAGACTGCCAGATGGTAAATGTGTAACTATGTGATGTGTATATTTAGGATTAATAAAGGTCTTTATAGTTTGAAGACTGATAATCTGATCTTTAATTTAATCAAATCAAACCAATTAGCGTGTTTATATATTCATAATAATTCCCAAAAAGGACTTCTAACAGTTGTCTGTGTCAGGGCTAATTTTCTTTCTTCCTTTCATTGCTGGTAGGATCTTATTTCTCAAGAAGCTATATGTCAGTTAGGGTTAGGGTCAATACACTGTAGATGAAAGTGAAAGTGACGTGACGTGGCCAATTATGGTAACCCATACTTAGTATTAGTACTCTGCATTTAACCCATCCTATGTGCACACAGACAGCAGTGAACACACACACACACACCGTGAACACACACCCAGAGCAGTGGGCTGCCATTTATGCTGCGGTGCCCGGGGAGCAGTTGGGTGTTCGGTGCCTTGTTCAAGGGCACCTCAGTTGTGGTACTGAGGGTGGAGAAAGTGCTGTACATTCACTCCCCCCTCCTACAATTTCTGCCAGACCTGAGACTCGAACTCGCAACGAGTCCGACTCTCTAACCATTAGGCCACGACTTCCCAATGGTAGATTTTCTTTTGGTTGAGTATCCGTATAGGGTATAAGAATCAACAATCTTAATACTGAAGCTTTGTCAAAATTGTTTCCACACAAAGAAAAATCTGATTACTGAAAATATCAATGCCAATAATTTGCACTTTAATTTATTAATTTAACTAATACTTATGAGCCAGTCATTGAATCTTTCAATCAACCAATTTAATCAAAAACACTGGTTCGTTTAGGAATTAGACAAGATAGCCTATAAATCATACATCTAACCGATTTGTTCAGAAACAAGAAGTAAACTAGAGACTGTCTTTATGAGTGAGTCATTGAATTAGTCACTCAACTAATTTGGTCAAAAACGCTGGTTCATTCAACAACGTAAAACGTCTCCCTGCACGAGTGAGTTTTTAATCATTCATTCAAACAAGTTTGTACAAAAACAAAGTAACTGGCTAAATTCGGAACAAGGTATGGCATACTTTAAACATGAAAGCCTTCAGAAACAAAACAAGTGACTGTCTTTATGAGATAGTCATCGAATCATTCAGAAACGAAACTCGTCATATCATTTCCTCAATGTAACATCTCCTAAGGCTTTTTTTTTAAGAGCTGTTTTTGTTGGTGAAGCGTAAACAGGCAAATAAATGGTGAATAATTGTGCATAAAATGTAAGTTACTCAATATGAATGTTTTGTTTATTGAGCTATACTGCTTAAACACAACATCATACAATCAAGGAGGTTCCTTGTTACTCTAAACTTCTCAGAAACAGACCAAGCTATTGTTGTGACATTTTCATAATTGTGATCACTTGGACAAATCATTTGAACAAGTAAAGACAGATCCTACTTCCACAAAGTGATAAAATAGTTCAGCACAGAAGCTGACTTTAGGACACTCCTTGATTTGACGTATTTACACATTTGTTGAACTGTTCTATATAAGAAATGTTAAACTCACATAAGTGTGTTATAAACCACAGAAGCACAATTTTACGAGTGTGATACTGCTATAGTATATACATGTGTTTTTGATTGCCAGCCAGTAAGTTCTTGGACCCCTATAGTCTGTCTCTGCCTGTAATTGATTGATGTTTTTATTATATGAGCTTTTACCTGTAATGGACAAGACTCCCAAAGGTGAACAGATGGACTTGAACTTGTCTCACCCGCACATAAATGCCATTGTGTAACATATTGGAGCACATGTACAGACACGTAAGCATTTCAACAGTGTATATAATAATATAACAGTAATGTATATAATTTGTGTCCCGTTTTGGTTTTGTAATGGTATTGGTTGTAGGTTGGAGTATTGAGTACCAGAAGAAAGTTCCTGTTTGGTGAGATCTTTGTATATCTGTAAGTTTTCATGCATTTACTTGTTACATGCCTTCAAATCTATATCTCTCAATGTCTGCAGTTTCACAATCAGTTACATTTTAGAGACAAAACTGTGTTTTAAGCCTGGTGAGTCATTTGCAGGTAACATCCGTTTAATTTTTGAAGCTGTCTCCGTGGATTCCCTTGTAATGTCTGGATATGACAGATTAAAGAGATGTGCACAGCTGTCTTTATGTGCTGCAGGGGATGCACATGCTATTGTTCCACCTCCTGTGAATGTGGTCGTGCCATGGAGAGTTATTAGTACACGATCAATCATTCAAAAGAGGACATTAAGTAAAAGCTTGTGAATTCTGCCTGCAGCTTAAAAAAATGCACCTTCCTACTTCAATTCCTATTTTAATCTTGTGTGCATTTGCACAGAATCAAGACAAGCTGATGATAATAATGTTATTACATAAATTACTAATATGCACACAAAAGACTGTCATTGTTGTGTGTCGTGGATGGAATTAAGGGACCCATTCAAACCTGTTAATTGGCAAGTATAACTGTAGGTATTCTTTATAAAGTGTGGTTCTAGCATAAGTGCATTTATATACATTTACAGAGACACTGAAATGTATGCATTACATGTTGATGTATTGACCACATTTAAAATGTAAGTGACGTTAAATTGAAACAAAAATGTACCTCTTTATGCACAGATAATAATGCCCATATGACATCATTGCATTCATTTAAACTTTCAAAAAACTGATGTCTCAAGCAATTTGCTCAATTGTGTACATATACAATAGTAAATAATATAACAGTAAAATATATAAACTATTTATATATATAACATAGCCTGATGTATTTTGATGTTTAGACTCCCTAAAATAGTGTCCAACATAATCCTACTTTTTGTTAGTTTGAATTTGTTTGGTCACAGACAGACAGACAGACAGACAGACAGATAGATAGATAGAAACATTTAAATAATAATAATAATAAAACATAAATAATAATAAAAAAAAACACCACCACCAAATAACAATCCTAACAGCAATCTCATCATTTATTTAACATTTTAGCAACATAGTTGAACTTGTTCAATTAAATTTTTTTATAATTTTTTTTTAAATATTTTGTGACTTTTTTACATTTGTGATTGTTATTGTAAGCATTGTTTTTCACAATGACCTTTTTACACTTTATTTTATTTTACACTTTATTTTGATGGTCACTTAAAAAAAATTGCAACATGTCAACTAACATATTAATTTTAAAATGTAACTATCAAATATATTTAGAATATAAATGTAATATGCCATATAATGTAATATAATAGATTCAGAAAGGATTGAGAAAAAAACTAAAGAAGTATTTGGAAATATAAACGATGTGACTGGTTAATTAGCTGGGATTGTCAAGTTGCTTTTCAGCTTGCCATCCTTGGATGTATTCATGACACAGAAATAATATTTCACAAGCATCTATGGCCAGTGAATAGTGATTATCGACTGTAGTATGTTTTGTTCATATTCACTCTGCTTCAGCCTATAGAGACCCACCGAGTTTGCCATTACTCTATAGACCATTTCAAGGACGTAAACAATAACAAAGGCGTTGGAACGCTACTGTGCGTGTCTGGTCCTGAAGCATTTCTGGTAGCGCCATTTTTAAATCTCTGATCTATCGAAACCTACAGCACATACTTTTTAAGTCTAGCGAAAACGCAAGTTAGGTATTTTAATAAAAAAATTTAATTAGAGCGGTGCGAACTTACAAAGAACATTAGCGGCTCTGATTGATGCTGCGTGCGTGTACACGAGAGACGGCGGTAAATGTGTATCGCAGTCTGGATGCTTACAATTAGCTCCTTAGCGGAAAAGTTGGTATCATCTGTTTGTACAATGGATGACATCAGTCTTATGTTCGGTTAAACTGAAGCAAGACAAACGGTGTTACTTATGATCTTATCATGGTTTGTGCTAAGATGTCCGGGGAGGTTTTTGATGGACATTTCACTTGTATTGCTGGGTCACAGTCTGTATGTCTACGCAAATATTCATATTTATTTGTACAGCGCTTTTCGCAATACATATTGTTTCACTGCAGCTTTACAGAACATGCATGTATATTACAACGCTAAATGAACACTAGTATGCTAATCACTTCATGCCCTTATTGCTGATTTCATTCATTTTAAAATGTGTGCTTAGTTTACTCCAGTTTTTGCGTTGTGGAACAGTGCTAGAAAGCATTTGAATGCTCTATCTGAGCCATCATGTGGTCACAAATAAACAAGATGAATGCAATTCAATGCTGGCTACCGTGTTTTGCATAAACCTTTATTAGTTTTTTGTTTTTGTTTTTAAAGATAAAAGTATAGCCAACATGCAGATTAATAAATGTGCACACACACACTACATGCAGTATATATGTGGGTATGTATGTTTTTTATTTTTTTTATTTTTTTTTTTGTATGCACATTTACTGTAAACACACATACAGGAAAAAAAGTGTGGCCACTATTACTATTTTTTTATGTTTTTGAAATAAGTCTCCAATGCTCATCAAGCCTGCATTTAATTGATCAAAAATATAGACAAAAACAATAACATTTTGAAATATTACAATTTAAAATAATGGTTTTCTATTTCAATATGCTTTAAAATATAATTTATTTCTGTGATCAAAGCTGAATTTTCACATGATCCTTCAGAAATAATTCTAATATGCTGATTTATTATCAGTGTTGGAAAAAGTTGTACTGCTTAATATTTCTTTCTAAACTAATACTAATACTAAACTAATACTACAGAGTACTAATACTAGAGATAATTTTAGTATTATTTGAATAAAAGAACAGCATTTATTTATAATAGACGTGTTTTGTAACAACATGCATTACTGTTCAAAAGTTTGGGGTCAGTATTTTTTTTTTTTTTTTAAGAATATGAATACATTTATTCAGCAAGGATGTTAAATTGATTATTTATTCTTTCAAAGTGATAGTAAAGACACACTGTTAGGAAATATTTCTATATTTTGAAAATCCCTGCCAGGACTCAATCGATCAATCCTGTATAAAGTATCACCGCTCCAGAAAAAAATATTAATCAGCACAATTGTTTCCAACACTGACAATAACCAAATATCAAATCAGCAGATTAGAATGATTTCTGAAGGATCGTGTGACACTTGAGACTGAAGTTATGGTTGATCAAAATCCAGCTTTGCGTCACAAAAATAAATATAATGACCAGTACTGCATATAAACAAAAGACAGAAACTGCTTCAAGCAAATTTATTAACGTGATCAATATCAAAAGCAGCAGGCTGACCATGAGCAGCTGTGAGTACTACAAGGCATTTCATCCTCAAGTTCTCAAACACATCTGGGGGTTCATATGGTCACATGTAGTTTGGCACTGTCCTGTCTCCCTGTAGCACTCACTGTCTTAGGCGTCTTACATTACAGATGATGGCTTTCCTAAAGACAAAAGTAGAAAAACAATTATTTTATTTAATGCACAATATTTACAAATAATACTATTATTTAATACATCCTTACATTTGGAATTAACATTAGACAAGCATAAGTGATGAAAAATGTTTACAGTTAGCTTTTGTAAACTATTGCACTTAACTGTTACACTATACAACATCTTGAATATTGAGTTTACAGAATACATTTCTATAATGTGTTACTCACTACATTTATCTGCAGACAAGATAGCTAGAAAAGTAATGTGAACTCATTTAATTATAGCCCACATAATGCTTGCAATAGCACGGAAATAAAAACTTTCACGAAACAAGAATCAAAACGCTAGGCGCATATGTCAGCAATGACGAAAACAGTTCACGTAAATAAACACAAAGAATCAAATGGAAAAAACAAGAACTTTTCCTTACCTGAATCGAACTGTGCGCTATATATCCTAGAGTTGCTCGTGGCTATTCTGCTTCTCGCTTCACTGCTGCAATCCAGGCGCGTTTCTCGGACATCTAAACCCTTTAATTTCCGATTATTTCTAAATTAATGTTCCAGGCCAGAGGGAGCACCCAACCACCGAGCAACAAGGATCTAATTTCAATTTTGACATTTTAAACAGCAGGATTATATAAATGAATCGCAATCTCACTGTGCATCACACGCCTGCCGCCATTGTTTTGAATGCGCTCAAACGCTAACCAGAAACGTCCGAGGAACATAGCGTCACTTCCTTATACCGTTGAAATGGTCTATATGGAGAAAGTCACCGATGAATCATCTGTGAGGAGTGCTGTTGTTTTGGTCCTCCGTAATAGGACATTCGTTCAATTTCTATATTTCGGTGCAATTCAATGTTCTCTCTTGAATACAATTGTTGTGGTGATAAAGTCTGTCCTTAGTTTGTATAGTGAAAAGCAAGGCTGGTCTTTGAATAAATTAATCAATATTTGCGTATGTGTTCAAATGGTGTCCTGAAAGACAGAGGTCATGGAGGACTGTGAAAGCATGTTGAGAACGGTGTGCTTACAGCAGAGAAAGAGCAGCGTGTTGAATCTGTATTACTCCATTTCACATCCCAACTGCTATCCTGGGATCCCTAACAATAGCTGCAGACAGCCTTTACTGCAGATATGCTCACTCATTGCCCCACATTTCATTGACAGGTGTTGTGATTCATTTTTCTAACAATAAGAGAAATAGGCCTATAGCAAGCACTGTGTTTGCCTTTGCTGTAAAAGCCTGTCCATCACAACAGTTTGGAGAGCCTCTTTCCCATGTGACCGATAAGAGGGCTGATTAATGTCCAACTAAACACTGACATAATGCTCTTATCTTTGCAAATGCCACACGCTGTTGGGCCTGATGAGCCCGCTGCTTTTCCCACAGAGAAAATCACTGAAAAGATGCCTCAGGCTGGATTCCGCTGAAATATCCACAGATAGTCCCTTTCTGCTGTAATGGTACTGGTGCGTGTGCTGGAACTGATGCCCTGTCAGGGGGAATGAAAAATGACATAACCGAGTGCTACTTTTTTATTTATCACTGAATCATATACTTATTTCCAAAAGCAAAGCACTGTAGCATTTCAACTGTAAAAGTTAGATTTACATTTAATAATTTATATTAATGTATAAATAAGCTACATTGCTTCAGCTTGATAACATACTGTCATTCAGGTTAGTTTGAAACTGTGCATGCTATAAGCGGGTAGTACCTTTTAGACAGTGTATATCTTTCAAGTGATATGCCATTTTTCTGGCTCCAAATTATTTTATTTTTTTATATTATTATAGCATTTGCTATAAAAGGCAAATGCTATAATATGTTCTCATACTGTTGGCATTCATCAAATACACATTCTTATCATTTAAACAAGTCTTTGAATATCTAAGAAATATTGCACAAACCTCATAACTAACAAGTCTAGTTCAGTCATGAAACTTTAGATGGCACATGTCCTTTACACGCAGTCTGCTTTTACTTCATGGCAAAATCCAATTGACCTCTGCTGATTCTGCAGCCGATGAGATTGTTTGCTCAACATTTGAATAGTATTGTTCAGTGTTCACTGTAAACTTAGCCTGAATCTACCAGAGTTCCTCTGAAACCCTCCACCTCCCCCAGCTCCACCTGTCTGGATCTGATGTATGTATACCTATTCATAAAAGCAGCATATCTTACATGCTCGCAGCAGCATGTCAGTGAATCTCTGTATCAGTAGCAAGTCCATATTGCTCTGAAGCGGCAGTGTGTGCAGCAGATCTTGACCAGCCAAAACCATTATATGGTACACAGAAAATACACAGGAAATGATACCTGGCAACTGAACACACATCACCTCACTTCATTAGACGTTTTCAGTCGGAACTGCATTTTACACTTGAAAATGGGCAAGAAGACAAGTGCAATAAACTCATTATAAAAACCTTCCAAGACACAGTCCATATTAATGGAGTGAATTAGACATTCACTCATCCAGTAGAGCAGGTCCTCTTTGAAATGTTTCATTTCCATCACTGCAAATCTCCGGTGGTCATTCTCAAAGTTTCCTTCCTTCGAGATGCAGCATAGAGTTTCATATTAATCACAGCAAGACAGATTCAAACCCACTGAGATGGAAATTGAATCTAGAAAATTGACTTGTTTTCCTCAAATCAACCCACATTATTTAAACAGAAACCAAATGGTGAATGGTGAGCTGGATCACTTGTTGTTTGGTAACTGACCTGAGTTCCTCTCATGGAATCATTATCCAGTTGTGTAAGAAGAAGCTCCCTGTAAATCTCCACCAACTGACTTAATTTATCGTCTGATTAACGACAAGGCTTTTTTGAATGATAATACCAGCTCGCAGCATGAGAATGCATTATACAATCGAATAAAACAGTTGTTTATTTGCCTGGAATTCTGGGAATCAGTATAATTTTGCAGGATCATTCATCTCAGATCAATTTAAGGGCTATGATGATTGTGTTGTCTGATCTGTGCTATACCCGCACATTCCTATTTCTGATTTTTGTTAGACTTTTGGAAATGTGGGTTTTATTTTCGGCATATTTTATAGTTATTGGTTATGAAGAAAATTGTAGCATGACTAAGCAGGACAAACAAAAGGGATGTTTTAGAGATCGTTTTCTTGCATTAGCCATTGCTGGATATGGAATATTTTGGGAAAGCCATGTAATCAAAACAAGATGAGGGGTATAACTGGATAATGTCTAACATGTTAAATATGGCTGCTTCTCATCAGCTTGACATACATTCAACTTAAAAATGAATACTTAGAGGCCTTTCCAAATTTCACATAAAGAAAAATGTTTTTGTAGAGATAAGCAGTTTGAAACATGCATGTATGTATATTTTTTTGTTGATTTTGACTGCAGTTGGTCCAAAGATCACCGTCTTGAACAGTTCAAACGTCACTAAGCTCTTACATGCAAATGGAAAGAAAACCAAGGCCAAGATTTGTCTAATACATATTTATAAAAACCTAAGAGCCCAAAACAATACAGTGTCCAGAACTAAGCGCTTAACTAATGTACAACAAAAGAACTTCTAAATGATGGACAGTCAATTGCTGATAAGAAATAAGTGCAGACTTGTAAAATCAATGTCCTTGAGACGATTCCAAAATGAACACAGCTCATTAAGAAAGAATTCCAGTGTCCAGTTCCATCAAACAAATCTTTCATGAGAAAGGTATGACGCCATTGAAAAGGTTCAGTTGGTGTGCACGAGTCCATGAAGGGATATTATTTGTTCAGATTTCGTTTGGTTGGGGTCTTTTTCTCATGATTCAAATCTTCAGTGCTGGCTTGCTCCTTCAGAGTTGGTGAGACTAGACTAGTTTGTGAAGAAGTAGTTAGCAACACTATTAGCTACTGACAAAAACAGCTTTAAGAGGGAAGTACCTTTATAAATAGAGTACATAACTATGATAACTCTGATATGGTACTTTTTTAAAAATAATGAGGGTTTTGGAACAACTTTCAGTTTTAACTGGAGTGAGAAAGTCAATTTACTGAAATGATTCACACTTTTCAAATCCACATTAAAAGAGAGATGACTGTTTAGATTAATTTAAATCACTGGTCTCAAACTCAATTCCAGGAGGGCCACAGCTCTGCACAGTTCAGCTCCAACACTAATCAAACACACCTGATCCAGCTCAAGCTCTTCAGGATCACTAGAAACTTCCAAGCAGGTGTGATTTGGAGCTGGTTGAAGCTAAACTGTGCAGAGCTGCGGCCCTCCAGGAATTGTGTTTGAGACCAATGATTCAAACTAAAACATAACATAAAACTTACAAAAAAAATACAAATGTAGGGACTTGAATCTGTGATTAATTTGTTTGAATGTGTGTTTACATGAACTGCTCAAACAACCTTTAGGAAAATTCACCATGGTTTACTACAAAAAAAACAAAAAGTTGTAGTCAAACCATGGTAACCACAAATGAACCATGGCTTTGCTACACTAACAATAGTTTAACCACAGTATTGGAATAAAACTGTGATTATACAAACGGTAATCAATCCACCAAAAAAACAAAAAAAAACATGGTTACTATAATTTTACTATAATAAAACCAAGGTTAATTAGTAAGGGAAACCAATTCACTAGAATGAATCAGATTTTGTAATTGTGCAAATGAGAGAGATGACAGTTTGTAATGTCATGAACAAAAAAAAATTTATAGGCACTTGAATAATTAGTTTGAATCTGATTCACTTCAATGAATCAGAATTTTTCAGTTCTATATTTGAGAAAGATGGCCATTTAACCAAACCAATTATGACTAATATTAAACTTTATAATAATGTTTGAAAGACGATGCATAAGACAGAGCGATTTATTAAAATTAATCCCATTTTTCCAACACTACATATGACAGAATGAATTTAAGTAAATCTTTTGAATCAGTCTTTCTAACACTGCAATGAGAGAAAAGACTCATACAAAATGACTGACTACTATTATGCCACAGATTGAATAAGTAAATTAGTGCCATTGCTACTTATAGTTAGTTAATTCATTCTAATTCTCATTCACTCAATTATTAATTCACCCCACCCCCCACCCCCCTGCACTCGCTGTATCGTATTAATGGTTTGTAATTTATTTTTATTTTGCAACAGAGCAAAACACAAAATAACTCACTTGATACTCTTTTTTTTTTTGTTGTTGTTGTTCTGACATCATTGTGTTTTTTTGAACAGATTATGTAAAAAATTATTTAATTAATAAAAATGTAATTTCCAATTCCTCTGACTAAACTGGTTATGACGGTACTGGAATATAACACACAGCTTTATTAACTCGTATGAGGGAGAAGGCTTGGATGGGACAGATTTTGCTGGCGGAAGAGTCATATCTCATCCAGCCTGACAGATGAACAGTTCCAGTCATATTCTGTGACTCTGTCTCCTTTAAATCGGCACTTGTGTAACCGAGTCTCAGATTATTCTGACTGAGAAGTCTAGAGGAGTGTGTAACGAACTGAGAGACTAAAACCCCAGAGACGTCAAGCTTCAGGGAAAACAGCAGCTCTCAGATGTGTTTCGCTTGTACTTTGAACCATTTGGCACTTTAATACAATACGGGTTGTGATCCTTTTGTGTTTAGATGTCCAAAAGCTCAGTAGCACATTGCCTATTTTAATTTCTATCTATCTATCTATCTATCTATCTATCTATCTATCTATCTATCTATCTATCTATCTATCTATCTATCTATCTATCTATCTATCTATCTATCTATCTATCTATCTATCTATCTATCTATCAAGCCTGTGATGTTAGAAATTGCAACTGATGTTTCATTGACAGCCTCTCCTTACCATGTTGCACAACAAAATAAATACAGAGCTGCACGCAGAAATAAATGAATGATTAAAGGAAAATAGCAACATGGAATTAAAAATCAACTTTCAGTTTTGCATTTTCCCAGCAATTTATTGATTGATGTGTTTGTTTGTTCAGTTAGTTAGGGAGGTCATTATTTGTAGTCCTATTTATTTATGTGCAAGCAGGTTTTTTTTTTGTACGTACGTATGCATGCATTTGTTTTTAAAATTATTTACAATTATTTGTATTTATTATTACAAAATGTATATTGTGTCATTTCCTGTCAAGCTGTCATTTTCTTAATTTGTATAGAATAGAAAATATGTAGGATACAGTTCATGTTACGAAAATAACTGTCCTGCGTAATGCATTGTTGGACATTGTTAGTGGACTAAGCAAATGAGAGTGTGAAAGTGCTACCAGAATTCATGTTTTCCATAAGTGCCTGTTATATAATGTGATGTTGCAATATGTTTGTAGAAATACACAGTGGGTGGCATATGGTGGCATAATAATGAACCTTACAGTATGTTTATTTACATGCTGTGATAAGTGTCCATATTTCAGTGGCTTACATAGTGTTCATTAATTTCATAAACTTTGCACTTGTCCATATTTAATGTTCTAATGAGCAATTATGGAAAGTTCAACATCACCCGCATGATTCAAGAGTTCTCCAAAAGAAACCCTGTAGTCCCTCATTTCCCGGCATCTCATATTAAATTAATTCCAGCATTGCATAAAAACAAACAAACAACAAGAACTAAAGTCAGGCGCATGATTGGGAGGGACAATTCACTCCGTCCTATACATCAAGGCAAGCATCAGTCATGGCAACGCTATAAGAGAAACAGCACTGCTGCAAACAAACAGTGTCTGATGTGACAGCAGAGGCCTTTAAACCAACATAGAAATGCTGGATGAAACCATCTGGGATATCTGTTAGACAACATTTAAGAGCTCTAAGACAGACCAATCATTCATTTGACACTATTTTCTGGCACATAAATTCAAAGCAGACTTGATTGTGCTGCCATATCTGCTATTTAGAGCCAGACATTGGAGATCGAAGCCAAAGACAGTAAGCATTTCATAATGTTAAAGAAGGAAGAAGCCCTGGGGCTGAAAAAAAGCGGTTTATTAGATATGATGTTTTATTATTGGAAATCAATTCTGTAAGCTGCATTACTCACATTGAGATAAAAGACAAATAATCACAATTACAACATAGGCAGCATTATGACATCTTAAAGAAATAAATAGTTTTCTTACATATTGCAGTGCATTTGTTAACACTGTAGCATATCTTATTTAGCAGTTTTTTTTTTTCAAACTGTAGTGAGAAATGGAATCATTCTGCCCTACCTGAGAAAAATCTCATTTTGAACTCTGTTACGTCTAGAAGAAGTATTTCAATATTGATCTCAACCGATAATTATATGGATGTGTATTACTTATCTTATTGCTGTGAATGGAACGAGAGCTCTGTCGGTCTAGCACTGTGTCCCTTTATCTGTCCTTGTAATATGTGCTGTTCACTCATGTGCAGTGGTGGCTTGTTGTGTTAGAAAGGTCATGGTATAAGGAGAGGATGATTAGTGTGCAGCCCTTTGTGTCATTATCACCAGCCTGCGGGACAGTGAAATATGGGTAAAGCATGTCCTCAGGGAAGCATTACCTATCTAATAGGTGAAGCGTGTAAATCAATACCTGTTATGACCTCAGCCCTGCTGAATCTGGCAAAAAAAAAAACTAGATAAATATGCAAAGGAAAAAGAAATATCTTTACTAATGTTTATTATTCAGATCTTACTCTTGTATAGCTCAAGCTTATTGGAGTTCTTATGTTCCCCCTTTGTATTATTGTTGTTGTTGTTGTTTGAAATATCTCAAAACAAAACACAAAGAGGTAACACTTTATTTCGATAGTCCACTTTAGACATTCTACTAATAGTAAGTAACTTTGCAACTACATGTCAACTAGCAGTCATTAGAGTATTAGTAGACTGTCTGCTTAATATCTTCTAACACTTTATTTTGATGGGTCCACAACATACAACATAATGACGATTAGAAACTTTGCAAGTATGTCAGCTTATTCTACTAACCCTAAACCTACCCTACTGAGAGTTAGTAGACATGTAGTTGCAAATTAATGAGAAGTAGTTGTCATAAAGTTACTTATAGGTAGTAGAATGTCTAAAGTGGACTATCGAAATAGTGTAATCCACAAAGATACCAAACACCATAGAATAGCTTACCAAAAAACAAAACAAAAGTATGTGTAATAACAAACAATACATGAAAGCAAAACAAAGATGCCAAATACTATAGAATAGCTTAAAAATAAAACAAAATACAAAAATGTCTTATAACATTGAATAGCTTAAAACAAAACAAAACAAAAAACAAAGGTGCCAGATACCATAGAACAGATTAAAACAAAACAAAACACAAAGATGTCTAATAACATAGAATAGCTTAAGACTAAACAAAAAAAAAACAAAAACAAATGTCTAATACCACAGAAAAGCTTAAAATGAAACAAAAAAACACAAATATTTCTAAAAACATAGCTTTGAACAAAACAAAACAAATGAGCCAAACACCATAGAATAGCTTAAAACAAAACAAAACACAAATATGTCTAATACATATAATAGCTTAAAATGAAACAAACAAACAAAAACATAAACTTCTTTTTTGGTGGTGGAGTATGTGCTGTGTCTGTTGGTGACTGTAAAATTGTGATAATATAGCCATTTCCTGTTTGCTCTATAGCCTGTTCAGTTTCATTTTAGTCGTGAGGTGTTCTTTGTTTCATAAGGCCTGTTTCACACCACACATAGTATATTTTTTTACACGCATAGCATGCTGAACTTGGTGAATATGGTGAAAATGCTTTATTAAATGCAATAAATGGTTTTATGAAGTACTGGAGGAAACTTAATTAAAGGGGAGGGGGGGGCGTCTGTGTTAAACTTGATTCTAGTTTCACACATCACACATTTGGTAAATCTGATTGAATCCAGATGATTTAACCAGTTGGAACTGAATTTGGGGTTTGGGTTCTGTTCTGTGTAGATTAATAATTGTAATTGCAGTATTAATATTGAAGTAATCTAAATTAGATGTCATGATAATCACTTTGATTAAACACTGTTTCGCAGACCAGCTAATAGGCAAGATGTCGAAAATGATAGTATTTGTTTTATTTCTTAGTCATTAATGCATCTTTTGGTCATAGTTTACAGCTTAGGAAACATGTTCACGGCATCGACATTTCATTAAGTTTTCAGGGTAGAAAATTAACAACCAAATCCAAGCTTCCAACATGACATATTCAATTTATGAATAAACAGAGACGCCCCAGGTCAGGATTGAGTCAGTGCTCTGGAGAAGCTGTAAACATTGTCAGTTATTTAAAATATTTATTTTGTCTCAAGCTCCCAAATTGTTTGCAGTTGTGGGTTTGGAGTTGTCAGTTTAATGACCAAGCACATTCAGCAAGGCCCTAAACTCCACACAGTTTCAGTGAGAAAGTATGGGTTGTTTTGGATGTCTCATGACCATTCTGAAGGACAAAAGATCACCGTGGCCAACTTAGTAATCCGAAGAGCCATCATTTACTCAATTACACGACAGCCCACTCGCATGGGTTTGTCTCTCTCTCAACAATGTGCTGTGTGGATGAACAAGCTCCTGTGACCTGTCAATGCGAATCATTGAGCTGAGCGGCACTGCATGTGCAACTACTGATTACTGATGAAAATGTATTTATTTACTTAGTTTTGGTTGGTTGTTTGGTTAATTAACAAAGACCAAAATGTGCAGAATGATTACAATAAAACAATTTAATTAAAAAATAAAATTAATACAATGTATATACTGTATATAATGTGTGTGTGTGTGTATGTGTATATATATATATATATATATATATATATATATATATATCTCTCCATCTCTATCACTTGTCAGATTTCAAACACAGACTCTCTGAACTGTCTATATGGAAGCTACCATACGCAGATGGAACAGCTGCTCCAGAAGGTGCTAGAAAAGTTCAGGACTGTTTCCAGTGACATCTATAGTCATGTCCATGAATATATATACCATCGACCTGAATTGTTACCATCATTTCGACGGTATTGTGTTCCCAGATGTTTGAAAACAGATTAAAATGATCTTTCATTCCCCAAGAAAACAAGTTTTTATGTTCCTCTAGTGGTAACTAATGGTCAGTTAGACTGGTATTTGAATTAGATTTGTTAATATTAAATTATTGTTTATGTATTTATATATGCCTAAAGTGAATTGTCAAATGTCTGTGTGAATGTATGCTGCAAACATACTTTCCCTGTGGGGATACATAAATACTGAACTGAAATCTGTCATACCCATCCATATATGAAGTTTCCCTACCTTTTGGACAAAAGGCAACACCACAGCCCTCTTTTCTATATTTCCTTTAACAGTGTAGCACAAAACAAATTACAAAAAAAAAAATAATAATAAAGGTAGTAAAGGTTACCTAACTGTACATTGGTCATTGACATTATCTATGATAGGGAAAAGGATATTTAGTTCAAATAACACACGCCACGTTTTTAGAAATGTAGTTTTTTGTTTGTTTGTTTGCTTTTTATTCATCCTGGATTTGCAGTCACGTTTCTCTCACACACACACACACACACTTTTAATAAAGTTCCAAATGTAGGTTTCGGGAGGAGCCTAATCGTTCAGTCCTGTCAATTATCATCACAAGCCTATACAAGCAGATCTCATTGTATCGTCCCAACGTCAGTTCTTCAGGCATCCCTCCACCTCCCCATCCCTCTATTTCTGTTTTTCTTCCTCTAGGTTGTACCGTAATGGGGGGTTGAACTCGGTGCTCAAGCCGAGCTTCGGGTTCGAGCTTCCATTAAGGACAGCAAGCCAAGTTTGTTTACCATTAACCATCAGGACTGTATGGGCAGGCAAACTCGTGAAATAGTAGCTCACGACCCAGCATTTTTTATTTTATTTCACATTGTCAAATAAAAATGCTTTTACTACAATTTTTGGTTTGGAATAAAAACAACATGTTATATCGAAACATAGTCTGATGTACACTTTAGGATTGCTGTATCCAAAAAATAGGGGGTTGGGGGGGGGGATGGGTCTTCTGAGGTGTGCTTCTTAGGCTTTTTTTTTTTTTTTTCATATTACAGATACATCTCAAAGGACATCTTTCTAAAGACTACTAGCTGCCCCAAGCAAAGTCCATGCCTATCTTTTAACCTCACAACCTTTGTCAAATCCACTGACTATATATTTTGATCAGAAATGCTCCAACAACCTATAAAAAAATAAAATAAAAAATCTGTACCCATGTTGCCCGACAGAAACATCTGTACCTTGAAAAAGGGTCAAACTGTACCTGGTGAATTTCACCAGCTCTTTCCATTCTGTTGTTTAATAGACATCAGATACTGTATAAATCGATATGGTCCTGAGTTGAGTATGCAGTCAAGATGAACAGAAGGAATCCATTGATTTTAGACATTTACATTTACAGTTGTCCTCTAGCTAAATCAATGAAGAATCATTTGGTATTTTGCATATCTGAGGAATTAGTGAGGAAGTTTAGCTAACTGATTGATTGATTGCTCATTTATTTGTGTTTGTTTGCTTGTTGATTTACTGATTGAAAATTAAGGAAATATATATAATTTCAGTTATAGATATCCTCATAATGTGAACAGACATTCACATCTAATTTTACCATCATTTTGCTCTATAATGAGTATATGTATATATATATATATAAACAAACAGTTCATATCCAAAAATCCATATTTTCATTATGCTTTTTAGTATTTTGTATATTTTCATATTGTTTAAAATATTGTCATTATGGTTAGAGCAAGCAAGCAAACAAACAAATACAATTTTAAAATAAAATATCAATTAAAAAAGGTGTTAATATTTACTTTTGTAATTTTGTCTCCTGTGTATATACAAAATCTTTGTATTTAATTAATGTATTTTTATACACTAACTTACACAAAATGTATGTGCAAACATGATATGACATTTAAACCCTGCTGTAGTTTCTGCCCTCCTTTGCTTTGGAGTTAATGGTGCCATAAAAAAAAGTCTTATAAAACCTTTAATTGCGATGTCAAATCAGTCAAGATTTGACACCCTTGCAAACACACAGCCCTTGTGTGGTCCACCTCTTCTTGGTGGGCATTCGCCGTCTGCACTGACAGATACAATAATAATCTGAGAGTCTTTGTTATCTGCCTTTACACTATATATATATATATATATATATATATATCACTATAACCCCTTTCAATTTCCTCTTATAACTTTGACAACACAAACCCAATGTTCTAGAGCACAGAACAAACTCTTAACATCTTCCATGTTATTATGTTCTGTGACAGAAATAACAAGTACCCACAATAACCTGCCACAAAGTCTCAGCTCTTAAGAGAGATCAAACACAGAAAGAATAATCATCTTCACAGATCTAACACATTAGCAGTCCTTTCAGAGGTCCCACTCAGAATGCTGTATCAAACATAAACATGATACCATGAATATTAAGTGAAATCCTAAATTATTTTCAAAAATTCTCTTAAAAATATAGTTCACCTAAAAATTATTATTTGCTGGAAATGTACTCACCCTCAGTTCATCCAAGATATACTGTAGATGAGTTTGTTTCTTTATAAAAAAAAATAGCATTAGATCACTTACTCACCAATGGATCCTCTACAGCAGGGGTGCCAAACTCAGTTCCTGGAGGGCCTCAGCCCTGCACAGTTTAGTTCCAACTCTGCCCCAACACATTACATGTAGTTTTCAAATAAGCCTAAATGGTTAGATTAGCTGGATCAGATGTGTTTAATTAGGGTTATATCTAAATTGTGCAGGGCTGTGGCCCTCCAGGAACTGAGTTTGACACCCTTGCGCTACAGTGAATGGGTGCCATGGACTCATGCTTAAGACGGAAGCAACAGTTTGAAGCTAAAAACGTCTAGCGTTTTGCTTAAGACAATTGACGGAATGGAGTTCTGTGGATTATTGTGATGTTTTTATCAGCTGTTTTAACTGATGGCACCCATTCACTACAGAGGATCAGTGATAATGATAAATTTCTCCAGATCTGTTCTGATGAAGAAACAAACACATCTACATCTTTGGTGGACTGAAGGTATTTTTTTAAGGCAAAATATTAAAAGAATTACACTTGACAAACCTTAAACATTCTGCCTTTATCATATTTCTGGTTAAGCGCTGACAGAATGAATCCCCATGAATTAAACAACAGTTGCAGAGTGGCAAAAAAAAATGAAAAAAAAAAAATCTTGCATTTTGCACAGTAACAGCCAGTCAGATGCAAATTATCGCAAGCTGTCATTAGAATGTGTTGGATACAGTGAATGGGTTCATGTAAAAAAATAAATAAATCTGATTTAGGAGTTTTAGGTTCATTTAAATCTGTTTTAGTTTTTTCAACACAATCTTGTGGCAATCTGTAACTATTTTGCATTTTGTCCACGTCATACTAACACGAATCTGTGCTTCTAACTACAATTTGAGATCTATAGTTCCAAACACACAAGCTTGCAATGTTGATTGCGAATATTCATAAGAATTATGGATGCCTTGAACTATATTGGTAACAAATTTTTGCCAATAGTTGGCTAATAATGCACCCCTGGTTGGTTTCTTTTCTTTCTTTTTTATTTAATATAAAATAATCGTTTCACGTTTGATGGTGTCACCAATCGAGAATGTTTATTCTTTAACAAAAAAAACATGATTTGTTTTTGTGCCAGATAATATGCAGCTCTAATATATATTCAAAACATATTACCCTCATAAAAGGATATTTCCCCCAAACATAAAGTTTCTTTCATCATTTGCTCACCCTCATGCCTTTCCTCTATGACTTACTTTCTTCTGTGGAACATAAAAGATGTTAAGCAGAATGAAAGACAGCCTCAGTCACTGTCATTGTATGAAGGAAGGGGGAAAAAATACAAAAGAATTGAATGAAGACCGAGGCTGTCATTCTGTCTAATATCTCCTTTTGTGTTCCACAGAAGAAAGTCATGCAGGCTTGGAATGAGTAAATGATGAAATGTGATTTTGTTTGTATTGTAGCTTTATGTTATGTATTTTTATTGGTAGTATATTCTTGTTTATTTTTTTATGACAGAAATTAATGCTTTTATTTAGTAAGGATGCATTAATTTGATCAAAAGTGACATTTATAATGTTACAAAAGGTTAAAGGTTATTTAAAATAAATGTTGTTCTTGTGAACTTTATATTCATAAAAGAAATGCATCGCAGTTTCAACAAAAGCAGCTCAACTGTTTTCAGCACAAATAAAAATTAGATTTTTTTTAAGCACCAAATCAGCATATTAGAATGATTTCTAAAGGATCATGTGACACTGAAGACTAAAGTTGTGGCGGCTGAAGAGATACAAGGAAAAAAGAAAAAGCATCCATTTCTTTAAATTCTTTAAATAAATAAATGAATAAAGATCAGTATTTTTTAAATAAAGTCAATGCCTTTTCTCCTTTTCTTGTATTTTTTCATCAGTCTTCAGCATTGTTCTTTTTTTTCTATTTTTGATCAAATAAATTCAGCCTTGATGAGCAAAAGATACTTTAAGAAACATTAAAATCTTGCTGATCCCAAACTTGTGAACCTCATTGTACCTCAGCTAAACATTACTGCACCAGACATGATACATTTAATTCAAACTAAACTAGCATATTGGACTGATGGAGTGAAAGTTCAACTAGCTGACTGTTGTTTATTAGCTAATTTTTTTCTATTGAAGTTCAGCTGTAAATCACGTTCATTTAAGACTCCAGAACCATTTCTCCCTCTCAGCTGCTCCAAAAAGGAAGTTGGAATAAAACACTAAGACAGAACAGGAAAAAGCCACTTTCCTGGCAGGCGTCAGCACATTAAAAACCACGAGTGGAGAATGACCTGTTTAACTAGATTCACCTTTAAAAACAATGCCTATTGTATTTGTTCGTTTGTTTTTTGCTAAACTGATGACATGTGAATTCAGATGAGAATTTGTATGTGTTTATATCCTGTTTATTCACTGTTTGATTGTGTTATATTTAGTCTAGTATTGTCTATACAACTTTCTGTCTGATACAGAAATGCACCACAGATACATTTCAGATGGGAACTTGTTTTCTGTATGCAATGCATGAAAAAATGCATCTGGTACCATGTCACACAGACATGCAATCTAAAAATGTGTCACAGCATTAATTTCAAATACGGCAAATTCTGTCCAAGGCAAATTTCACCCAGATATAGGTGACAAAAGCAATTACTAGGTAAGGTCCACAGGACAAGGTTTTTCTCAGGTACCGCTTATGTGCCATGTGTTACTTGGTAATTGTCCCATTACAGTTTCCTGATTATACAAGTGTCTTTTGACTTATCATTCTTTTAATAAAAAAGTGTGATAGCTGCAGCTCTGTCTGAGAGCTCTAGAATCACCTTTAGTGTTCTTCAGCATTCTCAAATCATCGCATGAGAGACTGTGTGACCTTCACATGACTGATTTTGATTAATGAAGACTATCAGTGTCTAGAAGAACAAAGACTGACTGTCACACTAATTCATACATATACAGTATATATATATATATATATATATATATATATATATATATATATATATATATATATATATATTAGTGCTATCAAACGATTAATCGCTTTATCATTTATTTTAAATGATTAATTTTATCATCCAAAATAAAGTTTTTGTTTACATAATATATGTGTGTGTACTGTGTATATTTATTATGTCTATATGAATACACACACATACAGTATATTTCTTTCAAATATTTACATGTATTTACATTTATATATTTATATTATTTATATTACAGATACATATATGTAATATATAAACAACATATTTTTTCTTAAATATATACAGGTTTGTGTGTATTTATATAGACATAATAAATATACACAGTACACACACATATATTATGTATACAAAAACTTATTTTGGATGCAATTAAACATTTCACAGCACAAATTTTTATTATTTCTTTATTTCCTATTTGGGTTCATGTATATATTTTATTTTTTAAGAATAACTGTTTTTTTTTTCCCAAGTCATTGTTAGATGCCTGTCAAGGTTGTGGGGAGAATGGATGAGGCGAGGACTCAGTACTGCAGAGAATGGGCTTTTATTAATAATAAAAATAAACAAAACCAACCAAAACTACGCCGTAGGGGAAAAGCAGGACAGCTGGCAGGCTCGGCAAGGCAGGACAGGGCACGACAAGTTAAGGCAGGATCAGCATATGACAGGGGAACATACGAGGACGAAATGGCACAGGACTGCAAACACAAAGAGATTTTAAAGGGAGCAAATGAGGCAGGTAATGAGATAACAGGTGGGGCAAATTAACCAATGATCAGGAAACAAGGTGGGTGGGGTCAAGACAATTGACATGAGAGCACATTGCACATAGGACCAGACAAGACAAGGCATGTGCTCACACAAAACAAAAACACAAGCACATGGCCAGCAAAACAAAATCACTAGCCATGTGCAAAACAGGACACGAACATGCAGCTAATGAGGAGACTGCGTGCAACAAAACAACAAAAAAGCATGCTGAACCGAAACTGAACCGCGTGCCGAACAAAACACACACACTCACAGAGGAGCGCACGGCCCAAGCGAACTTGAGACCGCACGAGCAAGAACTAACCTGGAGCGTGAGTGTCCGAACCCTGACACGAAGCCAGAGCTGAGCCTGAACAAGACAGGAGTGCCGGGATATGAAGAACACGCCCCAACATGAAACAGCGCACGCAGACAAGAGAGCACACAGCTCGAGCACACTCAAAGCCGCGCGCTCACCAGAAAACAAGACAAGAAGGGAGTGTCAGGGCCCCGTCACAAAACCATGAATAAACTAGACCGAAGTGACAGAACCCTGACAATGCCAGTGTTTCCTGTCACAGATATGCAAAGATTTGATTTTAAAAATAGTATCATAGCCAGCATAAAATAGCCAGCTTTTTATGGTTTTAAATTTTGTATTTAACCTCAGAATGATTTCAAACCAAGTCTGACTTTTTTTGGTGACTGTGCTTTTAAATTAAACTATTAGAATCTTAATTCAAGTGATGAAGGATTTTGAAAGTCTGACAGCAATCAGTGTTGAGCACTGCTGTGAGGTTAAGGCTGCCTGTTTAACAAGTTTGAAAATGATTAATAGTTGAAAACATCAGACATTTTAGAAAAGTAGTCAAAACATAATTATATGTAATCGGTTATATTACTTTCATAAAGTGATTGAAATATTTACTACATTGTAAATAGGGTAATTTGTCATTTATAACCTATTACATTTCCAAATTAACCTTCCCAACACTGATGATGTCCATTAATGACACTGAAAAACATTATATATAATACAGAATCAAACAGTAGTTGAAATTTTATATTCAAAATAAGATTTTTTATGTTTTGTAAAAATGTGTCTTGTGCTTTATTGTTGAGCGAAACAATAAATACATAAAATATTATGAAATATTATTACAATTTATAATAATTGTTTTGTATTTTAATATATTTTGAAATGTAATTTATTTGTCATGGTAAACCTAAAATTTCAGCATCATTACTCCAGTCTTTCTATGTTGTTTCAGAAATTATTAAAATAAGATGATTTTGGAAATTAGGACACATTTCGGTCCCACTTTATATTAGGTGGCCTTAACTACTATGTACTTACATTTAAATTAATAATTTGATACAATGCACTTATAGTGTACATGCATGTTTTTACATTGTACTTATATATTTTTTAATTACTTATATGTAATTACATCTGCAATTAATTTCTGCAATTACATTTATAATTACACTGTTGACACATCCCTTACACCTAAACTCACCCTTAAACCTACCCATACCACCAAACCTGTCCCTAACCTTACCCGTATCCCACCTCAATAGCAGCAAAAGTGTTTTGAAATAAAATATGAGCACAATAAGTACATTGTAATTATTTTTGGATGCAAGTACATAGTTTCCACGGTCACACTTTATATTTCGTGGCCTTAACTACTGTCACTTTTGATAAATTTAATGAATCCTTGCTGAATAATACTAATAATAATCACTGTATAATAAAGGTTGTCAAAAAGTTCCTGAATTAAATAATTTTGCAGTATTTATTCACATTGATGTTGAAAATGCTGTTATTAATGTTGTCTAATGTTAATTTCTATTTTTGCATTTAGAGTGGTATACATCGATGTTATCTTATACATTATGAAATAATATGAACTGAACAATAATATATTCATAAATTACAATTAATGTTTTTTTTATGTTTTTAATATTTTTTAAAGGATTAACTAATTTGAGCATAAACAATATTATTGTAAAAATTACTTAAACATTACTTATGTTATTTTCTTATTTATGAAGCTTGCATAAATTGGTAAAACAAAATCTATCACATGAAGTCAGTAACTTTGTCAGTAACCAAGTGTTTGTTTTCAGATGTATTTCCACCTGTGTTTGAGAATTTCCACTGTGGAAGTGAGAAAGCAGAACACATTGAGGATTTGACACCCAGACATCTGCAACAGACCCCGATAACCCAAACACCGCCACACATCGCACACTTCTTGCCAATGATGTCATTCAGAATATCGCTGCTGATGTGTCACTGGCTGCGAATAATCACGCCTGCAGACCCAAAGTTCATAACCGAGCTGACTCAGCTTCCTCTGCATGTGTGCGAGACCAAAACATGGCATATGTTTTCTGTGAAAGCAATACAGCAAATGCTCATGTTTGTTTTTGATGAGCTTGTTGCGTTCAGGAGGGTGTCGTCAGTTTAAGGGATGGGATTTTTTTCTGTTTTTATTTGAGCCAACAAAGATTCTTGTGAGTGATCCTTCAGAAGTGCTGTTTCAAAGACAACACATTTGTTTCTAATTCTCTCCAAACCTCTGGAACTAAAAACTGGCAGTACTGCTGGTGGAAAAACTGGCATGGGAATCTTCCCTTTCCCAAAATGTACATTAATATTTTCTTTTATGGGGGAAGGAACAAGTTTGATAGTCCAGCTTATTAGAGTTTCTCAGATGGAGCTCATGGCTGTCATGAATGCAGCACAGGCCTCAAACGTGGGACACTCTACTCAGCACTTCTTGATTTTAGCATCAGAGGGTTCTGATTATCTGCAGGTTTTGGCTTTCAGCAGCTGGAATGGATGCCTGATCAATATAGTAAAGTAAAGGCTTATATTTATATTCATTCCCCACCTGGTAATGTGTGAAATAAACAATCTCTCTCTTTCTCAGTAATGTTTCTGAAAATACAGTCTGGAAGCACTAAAGTCTTCCCTTTCTCCTTTGTTACTTTATCCATCTAGTCTTGAGAAACCAGACTAATGGCATACAATCTGGTACAAATTGGCTAATTCTGGTCGAGAAGCACTTAATTTCCACGTAAAGTGAACACAGACCTTTTTCAGTTTTTACATGTTAGTTAGGGGCATTTGTTTGGGTGGGTTTGCATGGTTAATAATAATAATAAAAAAAAAATTATGATTTTTTTGGGAAAAAAATACAAACAATAAGCAAGGAATACAATTCAGTTAAACTTTATTTGGTAGCACTTTATTTCTATGTGTCCTTGTTACATGTTACAAGTACTTACTATTATAATATCAATAAATTATGCATAATTATATGCAAGTAGCCCTAAATCAAACCCTAATCCTAATCCTAACCATATAGAAAGTACATGAACTGTAGTTAACCGTGTAAGGCCCACTTTTGTAATATTACAACGTCAGTTTTAGCTCACTAAAGTAAACCTGTACTTGTTTTTTAGCTTTTAAGATCACATTAATATCACTCAGTACTTAAATGAATAATTACACTGTAACAATGACACCTTAAAATAAAGTGTAACCCTTTGTTACAGTGTCATTATACAATTAACCCATTTAATCCCATTTTTTTCCCAGACATGAAAATATCCAAATGATATGTCGTAAGTAACCCTTTGAAATAATCAATTATTATTATCTATTTTTAAAAAAAATTTTTGGAAAAGTGTGTGAAAAATTGTGTTTTATGTTTGGTCACAATTGTGTGGATATTGTGTGTACTGAAGTAACATATTTCTGCAGTCATAAAAACTGATATATAAATACAGCTATTTTAAACTGTTTGATCACATTCTAGGGTTACTATTATGCAGAAAAATACCTTATGCAACACTGGATAGGGACACTGAGATAAAACAACAAAAAAAAATTCAACCATCACCGCATTTCAAAATTGTTACTTGTTGTAAAATATAACATCATTTGTTTATATTAATGCTACGAGTATTACAAAATCATTATTGTAAACTTTTTGTAACATTTGAATTTTTAATTTAGTGCAATATTTTGTCATTGCAACATTTTATTGTAATTTTCACTAGCAACTGCCACTGGATTATATTGTATACCTAAATTCACTGTTATCCCACTGGTCACTATTGTGACCGTCAACATTTTTACTCATTCTATGACCACGCTCAACAAAAGTGAATATATGCAAATGCATATAGTAATACTAGACACCCTAAAGATATTGTGTACCAAAAATCATCAAAGCGTTTTGGAGCAAACAGGAAATAAACTGTCTTTATGTTTTCCATATTTACAGGAAGAGCACTAAAACATCAGTCAGTAAGGTTTTTAGAGCTTTATAAATGAAAACCTTTTTTACGGTCACTATTGTGACCGATGAGATTAAATGTACTTACTTTGAGGTAGGGTTAAGGTTAGGGTTTGATTTAATGTTTGATTTAATTAGGTTTGTAGTTATGCATCATTTATACTTGTATTACTGTAGTAAGTAAATGTAATGTGTTTCAAGAACACTATAAAATGTTATCTGTGTTAGTAAAAAGCTTGTTTCAAACTAAATATTTGTTGCCTGTAATCTTGCAAGCTTTTTTAAACTTTCTTAGTTTGAGCTCAGTATTACAGTTAACTCATACCTTGTAAAAAATAACCTTGTTTCCAGCCAGACTGATAAAAACCCTGTGGAACTGACTGTTTTAACCAGCTCTAGTCATGTATGTGTGTGTTTGTAATACATCAGACAGTCAGTGAAAGACTGTCCATTCTGCTTTACCTTCACTGAAATATTCTGATTAATTTGAAAGAAAATACGTATTGTCTTTTTTTTCCTCTTCCCACATCTAATCACGTCATTGAAAAGTAAAATATGAGATGCTTTGTGTAAGAGCTATTGTTTTCTTTGTGATATGACTTCAGTTTCCTGTGATTTGCTAAGATAATATGACAATTTTGGCAACTGACCGTTTGCCAGTGGCGTGTCTGCAACATATTTAAAGTGAAAATGGGTGAGGCTGCATCCTTTCTATTCTTTACAAGGAGCATCCTATTTATGAAATGAATAAGCGGATACAATTTTCAGATTACCACATTATAGTTTACCTCACCTGGAAACTGACAAATTATCTTCTAACAATACTTTAATAACTTATATTTACATGCGTTTCTGGCACTTGTATTTATGGTACAGTGTACTTGTGAATTATGTCATTATAAATGTTGTGTTTGGTGTCTATAACTGTAGTGGATCATAGTAATAAAATATTTTATTTATACACTTAATGTTATATGCAAAGATTTCTAAAGTGATTATATAGTTTATACCTCAGAGTTACACTAAATCAGATTATTATGATATAAAGTTTAAAGAGTCACATTGTGTTGTGCTTCAGGTGAACCCAGTTCAAGTCCTAGCTCGTGGTCCTTTTCCATCCAATTCCCCTCTCTCTGTCCCTTGCTTCCTCTCTACTCTATAACGTACCAAATAAAGGTGAAAAATGCAATAAATAATTAATTGTAAGAAATATAGTAACAATTACAAGAAATAAAGTAAATTTTTTAAGTTTGAATTTATAAGATATAAATTCAAAAATTTGAGAAATAAAGTTGAAATTAGCTGAGAAATAGTCATAATTACAAGATAATATAATAAAATTTTTGTAAGATAATATAGTTGCAAGTAAGTACGTAAGTAAGTTTATTTAAATAGCACATTTATCTCAGCAAAGCTGACTAAAGTGTTGAACAGAATCAAAGGGTTAAAGCATAAAACAAGCAAGACAAACCATAAAACAATTGTAATAAATTACAATTAGAATGCCGGGAAGTAAAGATATGTTTTCAACATTGTTTTAAAAGTTGTAATAGAAGGTGCAAGGCAGATGTCCAGTGACAGTTGTAAGATGATAGTCACAACTGTGAGATATAAACTCATAATTACAAGAAATAAAGTTGCAAATATCATATAAACTCACAATTACAAGAAATAAAGGATTTTAAGAAACTGTCACAGTTGTAAGATAAAGTTGCAAGTACAATAAATAAAATCATAATTTAGAAACATCAACAATATGACATAATATTAGAAATTCATAATTACAAGAAATAAAGTTGTAATTACAAGAAAGGTAAAGAAAATTACAGGAAATTTTGAAAAAGCCACAGTGGTAAGATATAGTTGCAAATATAAGAAATAAAAATGATGATTGAGAAATAAACTCACAATTACAAGAAATAAAATTGTGATTGTGAGATATAAACTCACAATTACAAGAAAAAAAGTAGCAATTACCGGTAATAATGTTGTAATTACACAAAAAGTCACAATTTTAAAAACAGTAGCAGTTGTAAGATATAGTTGCGAGTACAAAAACTAAAGTCATGATTTAGAAATAAACTCGTAGTTAAAGGAAATAAAGTTATGACTGTGAGACATAAATTCACAATTCCAAGAAATAAAGTAGCAATTGCTAAACATAAAGTTGTATTTACAAGAAAAGTCATCATTTTGAGAGAATAAAGTCTTGACTGTAAGATATAAACGTAAACTTATGAATGAATTAAGTTGTGATTGTGAAATGTAGCTTACAATTTCAAGAAATAAAGTAGCAATTACCAGAATATTAAGTTCAAATTACAAGAAAATAACTCCAGTTGTAAAATAAACATGCAATTACGAGCAATAAAGTCACGGTTGTGAGATATAAACTCACAATTACAAGAAGTAAAGTAGCAATTAACATAAATAATGTAACAATTACAGGAAAAAGATAACAATATATTATTAGATTCAAGAGTTTTTATTTGTCACATACACAATTATACAGAGTATAACCAGCAGTGAAATGTAGGTACTCGAATTCCAGCGCGCTGTCGCCTCGGGGGGTTATTGTTTATCTCCGTGTTCCGAAGAATCTCCAGAGGCCACGCAGGATTCGTGGATAAAGTGTCCTGAAACAGGTTGGTGTAGTGGTTTCCCATGTCCAAAAGTGTTTCTATGTTGTAGGTGATCAGTGTTGACGTGAAATGTGTAAAAAGAGAAAGTAAAAGTATGTAAAAAAGAAAGTTAAAGCAAAATCTCAGCGGAGCGACCCGAACGGCGTCCGAACACAGCGGCGCCATCTTGGTGAAGGATTAATCAGATATATGTCCCAAGTCACATTAACAATCAATAAAATCATTGTTGTGAGAAATAAACTCACTGTTACAAATTTTAATGTAGAAATTACCAAAAATAATGTCACAATTACAAGAAAAAAAAAATTACAATTATTATTTTACTCAGAAGCCCAAACCATATGAAACAGAACCAAGAGAGCCTCAGAGCAGCATGTAAACATTCTAGTCACAGGGCTTTTTTAATATTAGATATTAGTTTTTGTTGTTCATACCTTTTGGCAGTTAGAATACAGAGCACAAAGCCTCGGAAATCAATGTTCTCAAATAACACCTCTAAATGTGGTACCTTATGTCCTAGACACAGCTCAGAAAAGTACCTGAAACTGCAAGTGCAATACCACAGAAACCAGCAAAGCATAATATTGATTTGTCTTAACTTCAGGGCCGAGACATATTGCTTTCATACAGAGGATTTGACGAGTTAGGAATTACACAGTCATTAAAGACTTCACACCTAGCAATGCTGGAATTTGACCCGCGTTGTAAAGGAGAGCACTATAATTAGGTGCTGTTCTTTGTTCTCGTGTCACTCACACAGGATGGAGATGAGAAGTTAATTATTTCACTCTTAAATGCCAGAGTGCTTTACAGCAGACCATGATTAGCTAAAGGCTCTTGTATTATATCGAAAGTTTTGCGACGTTTGTGGGAGTCTCATAAAAGTTAACTGTTTCACTTTTCTCATTAAGTAGCAGTCAGCTTCGATTTCCTGTCTGAACCAGGAATGGCAGGTCTGCCGACGGGGGCGAAATATAAATTACAGCTGAATGGAATTACACTTTTGGTGCTGGTCAGACATCTGTATTTTAACTAGCTAATGTCCATATTCCTCCGGGCCTTAGCAACATGCAACCACAAAAACACTAATTTATGACTTTGTGTAGACGGCACACGTACACACCAAAGCAGACACTTTCCCGAACACTCCGGGTGCATTTCAATTGAGATTTCTGCGCGGATGATAGCAGAAACAATATTTAGCAGATGAGGTCAGTCTGCCCGACCTTCTTTGAGGATCCACATGAGAAATGAGCTGAATATATTTCACTTGGCAAATTCCTGAAGCTAAAGCTACGCCTGTCTATTTGTTCTGTCTGATGCTGCTTGTTTTGCTAAAAGCGGCTCTGCCAGCATCAGCTCATCATAAAAGGTTATAACTCAGGAAGGGAGAAAAGGTGGAAATACTAGTCTTTTTATTCTCTTTCATGCTATGAGTGGTGCAGGTTGATTTGAGAGCAAGTCCTTTGTGAGAATGGGAATATGGGGAAAAGGAACAAGTAAAAGTTATAACTAAAACTATTTCTGTTTTTCTCATGAAGGTCAAAAACTTTATTTTTTCCAATAGTTAATAGTAAAACTAAGATAATTGTGAGATAATATAAACTGACAATTTGGATTAATAGACACAATTAAATTAAATATCTCAAACAAAATAAATAAAAATATATATAATATTTGTTTATTTTAATATCTATACACACATATATTTTTCTTAATTATCCATTTGTGATCAATTTTATTTTTTACATTGTTTTAGTCCCATTTGTAAATCTTAATTACTGTAAATGTTAAATATAATAATTTGCATAATAAATGACTAAATATGAATTATTAAATTAAATTAAATACATGCAGCATTTAGATGGATTAAATGATTATTTATCACACGCTCTTTTAAAAATTCTAAACGTCTGTTTGCCCCTGAGGTTCTGAACCAAAACAGAGGCAAGTGTGGAATGGGCACTTTACTCTTTCAATTACTGCAGCAGCAGGGCACACAGGGGTTGAGCGCCAGCCGTGGGTTTATGCCAGAGAGTAACACAAATGCCTCATGGGAGACTGGTGCCTTTTTGCACTTTCACAGCAAATATTTTGAGCTTTATTTTTTATTTTGTATTTTTTTTTATTTCAGACCTGCTGTTACAAGCCACATTCTGCTTGACTCTGGTCATTAATCGGTCACATTAATTGTTATTCTTCTTTCTAATTCTACTACTGTTATGGATATAAATAATGGTCATTTTCAAGTATTCTAACACACAGATTATTACACTGGAAAAAAAGTGTACTGATCATTTTAATCTGTTAATTTTAGAGACATTTATGTTAATCTAAAACGAAAGAGAGAAAGAGAGAAAGAGAGAAAGAAAGAGAGAAAGAAAGAAAGAAAGAAAAACTGTGATTATGTACATTACAATTCAAATTTTTGGGGTCAGTGTATATAAATGACTTGCATAACTGCTGAAAATTAATCTTTGCATCACGGGGTGAATTATATTTTAAATATCTTAAAATAAAAATGAATACATATACATTTCACAAATAAATACAGATGGCAAGCAACCCTAAAAATGTGAGCGGTATTGTAAATATATGCAAAAAATGTATGCAAAATGAGAAATATTTGATAAAAATAGGTAGTGAATGAGTTGTGCTAAAATATGGTATATAGAAGCTTGTCCACTTGATTTGATTTTAGATTTAATATAATACACTGTATTTCTGTCCCTAAAGATAGGGACAAAAGGAAGAAACCAACAAATAAACAAACAAACCATTTGATGTTTTACTTCAACCATTGTCTTCAGATCTTTTCAGACATCAGCTCATCCTTCATGTTCTGATTAAATATCGAAAGTTCTCAGTGTTTGCTTTCGCTCTGACATCTGGTATGGTGAAGCTCAGCCTGGTAGACTCTTGGCAGAGACACCCTGGAAGTCGGGTAGGAGTCTGCGAGTGTCTCTTCACACGTGCAGCGAGAGACAGACGAGATGGAAAGACAGCATAAATCATCTCAGACACTAAGATAACACAATATGGCATCCTTGCAATCTGCTGTGGTCACACCACTGGTTTCTGGATTGTTTCTTTAATTATGCAGAGTGCTGATTGTGTCACAAGATGAAAAATAAAGCATGCAAAGTGGAAACAGGAATGGAGAGGAGGGCGTCATTGTAGGCTTCACAGTAGCAATTGCAGCATAAGAGGTCTGGAAGTAGAATCATGGCTGAAACCATCCTCATCTGTCTCGGTTTAGCATATGCATTTCAAATAAAGGCAAACCAAAGCATCCCGCTATTGAACATTTGCTTTGAATGCTATTGCTTAAGAGTGATATAAATGCAATGATATGTATGTATTTTATCCCCTGTAAGTCACTAGCATTGTAGTTTCATATAGGCAGACGTAATACTAATAATAAAAATAATAAGAAGAAGAATAATTATGAAAAATAATAGAATTTTATGTTATATGATAAAATCGCAAAATAAGTTTGACTGTGAAAATACCCACAAAAGATTATTGTAGCTTTAGAAAGAAATCTTTTATTTGAATCAACATAACATTTATTATAACATAGCCTATATGGCACACAAAAGAAGATAATTTGAGAAACATCTCAGTATATTTTGTTCATTCAATGAAAGCCATTGGTAACTAAAATAGCTTCATTACCAACAGTCTTCAAAATACCTTCTTTTATGTTCCAAAAAAATAAAGGTTTGAAATTACATGAGGGTGAGTAAATTATGATTTTTTTTTTTTTTTTTTTTTTTTGGGTGAACTATACCTTTTAATGTTTTTTTTTTTCTTCTTTTTTCAAACTTTTGCAAATTAGTTCTTTTTCAGAAGTGCTCATAATATCAGCCCAGTACCTTTAGAACATGAGTTTGTTTCCCGCTGAACATCCTGAAAATCCTACAAGCTCTATTGTTGTTTAGCCACCTAATTGGAGCTTGCATTTTCAAAAGTGCTTTCCAATTCTGTGTATGATACTGTAAGGATCAGACGGTGAGAGAACAAACTGTGTGCGGTCCGCTGGTGTACCGGCTGAAACTCTGAGACTATAAGAACGGAGACATTTTGCTTCACTTGGCTGAAAGCCTGAATTCCAGGACTGTCAGATTTGTGGATGGTGAATCCTAAATACATATGGATTGCACTATTCTCTACTAATGGGCTAAATCTGTCTACAGTGTCAACAATGGATCATTTATTTAAGATATAATATATCAGTAATCAGTATTTTTCACAGATGTTTCCCATCTGTGTTTTTTTCTGATGGGGAGTCGTTGTTGCTATGGCAATAATTTGTAATGATTTTATATTATTTGAAATGTACTGGCAGGTTTGCAATTATGATGAATTGCTTTGATGATGTATATTTTGTCAAATAAAATAACCTTTTGTAATTGCATGTTTGGGATTTGTGACAATAGAAGGCAATCACATATCTATAATAATTTTCTGAGAGCTCTGATTGCTGTTACGAGTCTGATTGACTCTTTCATCTTCCATTCATACACAGTCAGTCAATGTAAACACAGAAATCATATATGAAATCTACAAGCACATAACTTGACTATTTTGATCCAAATGTTTTATACTGTCTTGAATATCACATGAATCCTTAAATCACAGAGGAATAAGAACCACAGATTTTATCCTTGACATTATGAGGCATCAGGTTTGAGGCTATATTCAGTCTTAATTCTGTTTGGACACTGATACTCAAGTTTATTTGACAGTGTTGAATCCCCGTATGACTCCTGCTGAGGCTCGTTTGATTCCGGGTCAAGCATAGAGAATGGACGGCATAACTACCTGCACAAATAACATATGATCACACAGTAAAGATTGTGCAGTGACATCGATCCATATTTTGTGGATTTTCTAAAATCTTGAAAGTGAAATCTCACTGATTTATTATAAATCTCGATTTGTTTTTGCTGTCTCTGTGTCCTACTTTCTTTCACTCAGCTTTGAAATTATTTCTTCAAATGGCAGTGTCAGCCAGAACCTGCATGTTGTCCCAAGTTGATTATTATCTTCTAAATAATTTTAACTTTACTGTAAAAAAAAAAAAAAAAAATACACTGATAAACATTTTTGTAACTTTTTTTATATAAATAAAGAATTCAAATTTTCACTCAGAAATCCCTAATATTCACAAATAATAACTATGCGGAAAAGGAAAGTTAACACAATTAAATATGAAAATTTTAAGTAAAAAAAAAAAATAATAATATATATATATATATATATATATATATATATATATAATATTAAATTCTAATCATAATACTAAAATAAGTTTTACATGTATCAACCAGCATTAATATACGAAACCTGCTTAGAATTTTAAAATGCTGATAATCAGAGGTAGCACAAAGAGAAAAAAAAAAAAAAAAAAAAAAATTATAAAATTAAATAAAAAATAAAATAATTTATAAAAAGTAACGAAAGAAAGAACTGTTAACTGTTGTATACTGTAAAATCTTGTAGTACATGACTTGTAGTGTATTTTTAAATTTTTTTTTAATCATAACATTTTTGCACAACGGACAGTCTGGCTGGAGCATGTAACCATTCTGTCAGTGACTGTAATAACAATAATAATTCACAGTCATGCTAGACTTTCACATTAACAATTATTTGCAGAAACTTACTTAAGTTAATTCTACTTTGTTTTTTTCTTTTTGTTTTTTAACTGCGCTATTAAAATAATTAATTTTATTCTCAAAAAGCTGTAATTCAGTATACAGCCAACGCAAACGGCAATTTTCTTCAAAGGAAACTGATTCACTTTACCTGTAAGCATTTCCAGAGGTGCAATGACATGACATCCCTGCTAAACCCTGATATATGCATATATTATACTTATGTACAATCAAGAGACCAGAAATATTGCTTTTGAAATACGGTTCTGCTGATTCATAAGGAAAAATTAAGTATCTCAAAACCAATGTCCTAGTCTTTATAAATGCTCGTGCCAAACCAGTGTCCCTCCTATATTAATGTACTGTGAGCTAAGGAACATTTGCCAGCCAAATTGCTCCAGGACCTTTCACATGCTAATGTAAATAAGGAAAGGATGGATTTACACTACAATTTCTCTCTTCCCAAAAGCACTCAGACACGAGAGAGGAGGGATTTACAGCAGCCATCAGAAAGACTGCAGAGCTGCGGTATAAATGCCCTGCCAGATATTGAGAAGGTAGGGCTGGTAACAATTTTTCCCCTAATATATACAGTATCCTCCACAGGAAACAGTTTCAAATGTTTATAGACTCGCAATGTGTAGTTCATTTTGTGAGTCTAATTTTGATTCAAGTATTTTCTTCAACACAAATCTGCTTGGGACTCAAGTACACTTCAGCTTTTAATCGGTATTTAATCATTGTTTTGACTTTGTAGAGTACAACGATATTGTTGTTAGCTTCTTATTTTACATTGACCAAACCATATTGTGGATGGCATGTGGTTAACATGTACTATATAGCAAATAAATGCACACATGTTCCAAATAAATAGCGGTTTGTATCTGATTTGAAACTTATACTCTAGGTATGAGTGCTGTAAGGAATCTGTTTTAAAATACCAGCATGGCTCTTTTCTGGGGGCTGGTGTTTTGTGATTATTGGCAGGACTTTGATGCTCTGTGGTTCGACTCTCCCGCGTCATCCCTAGCAACCACACAACATCCGTGCCAATGATTACAATAACTGAACCCGCCTTTGACTCAGCCTTTATTTTTCTTGTGGTGGAGTGAAGCTTTTGAGTTGGCGCTACAGGAGGTGCCTTTTAATTTAATTTAATTCGGACAAATCCAGCTCTGTCTATATGTACAGGAAGCGGGAATGTATTTTATGACAAATATCATGGCTAGGCATCAACATCAGATGCCTTTCCATTTTCAAACATTAATTTGTAAAAAAAATAATCAGAAATTAATCATGTAAAGATTTTGTAAAAGGCACATGCAGGCTTCATTTCGGGGAATATTTAATGGACTTTAATTGTTTTTAAAAAATGTGGCTGATTTTTTAGTTCGAACAGACAGCTGTGCTGATTTGGAGTGGAAAAATCACAAAGATTTTGCTGGTGCTGCACACATTATGAATCACTATGATGACAAAGGTTCAAACCCCTGCTGGAAAAAAGCTAGTCTCGGCCTGGAGAATGTATGAATAGCAACATTACAGCATAGCATTTGAAATGAATCACTGAACATTCATTTATACATAATTTACTCACTCGCTTACTCACTCACACACACACACACAAACACACGCTCACTCACTCACTCACTTAACTCACACACACATACATTCACTCTCTCACTTACACTCACTTATTCATACACTCACTCAGCTTACACACCGACTCATTCACTCACTCACTCACTGACTTACTTACTCAACTCACTCACACACACACACACACACACGCACACACATACACAGATGTTTGTTTTTTGTGAAAAGTTGGGACATCCCATAGGCGTAATTGTTTTCATACTGTACAAACTGTGCTATTGCACTGCACCTAAACCTATCCCTTACAGGAAACTTTGTCTATTTTTACTTTCTCAAAAAAACTCACTCAAATGGGGACATGGGGCAATGTCCACTCACACATGTTTGTTTCTGTGAATTGTGGGGACTTTCCATAGACTTCTATTACTTTTATACTGACCAAATTATATGTTTTATCCCCTAACCCTAAACCTCCCCCTTAAAGAAAACTTGTTTTTGAAGTATTTGTTCACTGCTAAATATTTAAGTGTGTTTTTGTTGTTGTTAACCTGTGTTCTTGGAGTGTTTGCATTCTTTTGTAATGTATTTTAAAATGTATAAATAAAACATAAAAAAAAAAAAAAACTTGCATTGTTACACTTTCAGATAAACATAATTTACTATTTTTATTTATTTATTATTTTTTTTCCCTCATGGGGGACCGCAGGCCAGTGGACACAATGTAGTATAAACAAGTACACACACAAACACACACACACACAAAGACAGACTCACTCACTGAAAATGTATTCCACAGGCATAATGATTTTTATTTTGTACAAAATGTATTTTCTAACATAATCCTGTCCCTTACAGAAAACCTTCTGCATTTTTACATTTTCAGTACTCTTAATTATTTATGATTTATAATCTTGTTTCCTCGTGGGGACCTAAAAAATGTCCCCACAAGGTCAAAATTTACTGGTATTACTATACTTGTTGGGTGTCCATAACATAGTGAATACCAGGTACACACACACACACACTGACTCACTCACTCACTTGTTATGTTAAGGTATATTCAATTTATATTTATAACACCATTTCCCTCTGGCATATTTAACAAACTTAAACAAAGTATCTCATGTCTTATGCTGTCTGGGTTTCGACATTTTTGTTTAGACAGAGTTACCACTTCATTTGCTAACTCTTGTTTTCCTCAACACCATGATCGTATAATCTCATACGTGAGTATTGAGTCACAAAGGTACGTCTATATCAGGGCCTGTCTGCCACCAGTGGTGACTAAACATACTGTTATCACTACTGCATTCTTTGAATGTCTGTTCATGAACCACTGAAAAGCACCTCATGTTTCAATTCCAGATAAAAAACTGAAAAGATTACATCCTGTGTTTCAGGATCAGGAACCTTCTAAAACACAGACAGTATATCTACATACGAGTGTATTTCAGTGTAACTTATGTTTCTAAAACAGGTAAAGTTGTAAAAAGTTGTAGATCTCTTAATTCATGGCCACAATATCTATTCTTTATTCTGTGTAACGCCATGTTAGAACTAGCAACAACAGCTTTGTCCATTTCTGAGTAACAAGAAAGCAGCATGGGTGTGTGATGTTGAGTTTATGCAACAGTAGAGTAAACAAAAAGTTAATATTGAGTAATGTACATTTTAGACACAATATTGTTAGTTTTGTTTTTGGTCCGCTAACGAGAATATTCCCAAACAAAGCCACAGCAGAATTGTTGCAACATACAGTAAGGGGCGATTCACACAGAATGATTTTTTTTCCCCCTTCATTCCATTTTGATAATGTTTAACGGTTTTTCTTTGTAAAGATACACTGTGAGAACATATTCAACTATTGTGTTCACGTCTTGCGTCTATTGCAGTGTCTTGTGTGTGATCCAGTGTTTTAAAAACCCACAAAGCTCAAGTTATAAGAAGCTCGTTTGTCTCTAGAACTTGTGTCCTGTTCCATTGTCATGTGTCCTATGTTAACTGGCCCTAATAGTGTTTTCTTCCTGGCAGACTTTTGAACGAATCGGTTGAGTGAGTAATTCAATGACTCATTCCTAAAGACAGTCAGTTGTTTTGTTCCTGAATTAATCAGTGGTTTGAATTGAACTTTTGAATGACTGATTCAGTGACTCACTCATAATGCAGTCTTTTATCGCCACCTACTGGCATAATTATATAACCTGCAGAAGCTGTCACTGAAAGATCACCGCTATTAATATACTGACTGACAGTGTGTGTGGAACATATTTCCTATTTGATCAGGTTGGGACAGACTTACTTACTTACATATATGTTCATTTTAATAGCCAGTAACTTTTAGTTTAAGACACACCGTTCAACCATGATTTGCTATTTCTTGTTTCTATCCAGTAATAGGTTGTTTTGAAGAGGGGGCATTGTCCATTTTTCTCCATGAGAACCTTTAGGAACATACTAGCCTATAGATGAACTAAAAGACATGAAACTTGCTTTTAGATGTTATGGGGTATTTAACTCTGTTTCATTGTGCCTAACAAGAGGCTCTCAAGAGGTCTCATGAGGCTTATTACTTTATCACATAGCAGTAGTAATGGTTGGACTTCTGCTATGCCTTTGGGTCTTGACCTACTTTCCATCAGTTTGCTGCTACTAGTTGTAAAATACTGCACTAATCAGTGGTCCAAACTACTAGTTTATAAAGTGTTCATCGCTGATCTCTGGAAATTCACACCAGCATCTGGATTGTCAGGGATATTTCCCGGCAAATGTGAGCTAGTCTGTTTGATGTACTGTAGTCAGTTCTGCCTTACATGAGCAAAACAGAACATGTCTCGGCAGTGAAATATTACACTGTTGTACATCTAACCTGGCCTTGAGGATTCAAAACATAGCAATGCATATTTTCATCTAAAGCAAATACGAATTTTATAGAAAGCGGCCCCTCTTTTGAATGATGGTGTTAGAGTACATTTAAATTATATGATAAAAGACAGAATTCAAGGTGAATTATGAACAGTTTGGGATTCTACTTTTCAGTTGCCCTAACCACAATTAATAAAGACTGCAATAGGGTTGTTTTCTATAAAGGAGAGATACTAATAACTCATATATGCGAGCCAAAGAGAAGATTTAACATGTCATACATTGTATTTATTTGAAGTTAAGCTGGAATTCTTCAAAATTAATTCTTTACAGATACATTTTTCTTGCGCTCACATGTTGTCCACCCCACAAAAGCGCTGTCATATGCTTACATCAGTGCTCCAAAGTTCACATCTTGACCTTTCGAGTCCACAGCCAGCAGTGTCTTCACCTCGTTCTCCCGAGACCATGTTTCTGAAAATGTGGATCCATCACTGTTTGCTCCAGGGCCTCAGGCAGTGACTGATCCAGTATGATGGTCTGTAGATGCCCTAGGATGAAGAGTGTGACCTTTGGTATGATGACCTTAAACAAGACTCATTGTTTCCTAAAGCTCTTTGGAGAAAATATGATAATTATGGCTTTAGAGACACAAACTGAGAAGAAGTGTGTGCATATATATAAAATGTACCTACATAAACCAGATGTTTGTCTGCATTATTTTGATTCAAGAATGTTTTTAAAGAACATATGCTCTTCCTGACTATTGCGAAAAACTGAACCTTTATTCAATTTTAAGCATTGTTTTTCTTCAATATCTGAATCTGGAGGTAATGTGAAGTTGGAGTGCTGATGTTCTGATGGCCTGAGATTGCAGAAATATGATCTGGATCAGGAGGCCACAGAAAACAGCTCCCCAGGTGCCTGACCCCAGCAGGTGTGAATGTAGCCACTGCAAAATGTTGTTAAACTCTGTAGATGATTTCAGTGGAGAGAGAGAGAGAAAAAAAAACCCTCCTTGTTTCAGGTTTAAACCAGTAAGTTTGACCCAGAAATGTAGTTAGATTTACAGATTGGCTCTGGGTTCCTATCAACAGGAGGTCTACAGGATATAACTGCCAGAGTTTATTACTTCCCCGCAACCAGGATGAAAACCTGTTGCCCTCACAAGCACAACTAGAAGAGGAGTTTGTAAAAGTATATGTATCATTAGGGACTTGATCAAAGTCAAAGTCAAAGTCTGCTTTATTGTCAACTCTGCCACATGTACAGCACATACATACAGAGAATTGCAATTGCGTAACTCTCAGACCCTTGGTGCATACAGTTAACATTAAACACTGACAATAGACGTAAAAATACAGATAAATACAGTTTAAAAATATGTACATACAAACTATACAGATATACAAATGAGGATATTGTAGAAAAAAAGATATAGATAAAGTGGCATAAGGCACAAAGAGTGCAAACCAGTTAAACAAAACTGTGCAGATATATATATATATATATATATATATATATATATATATGTATATATATATGTATATGTTGCGGTCCCACTCGCCCCGGGACTCGGACCGCGGTCTCCAGCGTGGGAGACAGGCGCTCTAACAAGGAGGCTAAAGGCCACAGCCTCTAGTGTTAGTGTCAGTCGCTAGAGCGCCACTTGAGGTCGGGGAGTGAGGTTTAACCTGCACAGCACTAACCCGCTGGCCTCTGCTACACTCACCCCCCCTAAACCTCACTTCCATCTGGGTCACGGCACCAATGTTGCGGTCCTACTCGCCACGCTCCACTCCGAGCGGGATTCGAACCGTGGTGTCCAGTGTGGGAGGCGGGCACTCTAACAAGGAGGCTAAAGGCCACGGCCTCTAGCATCAGTCGCTGGAGCGCCACTTGAGGTCGGGGAGTGAGGTTGAACCTGCACAGCACTTAACCGCTGGCCTCTGCTACATATATATGTGTATGTATGTATGCATAATGAGTGTAGTGCAAAATAAATAAAATAAAATAAATGTTTTAATGGAATACATGTGTAACGGGGCGAACGAGACATGAGACATGTGGATCCATGTGCAAGCTTTTATTTAGACAGTCAAAAAACAGGCAGGGTCAAACAACAGCAAACAGGTATGGTACGGTCAAGACACAGAGCAATCCTAGGGCAAGTGAGTGTTGACGATAGGTGAACAATATCCAACAGGGCAAGGCAGAGAGATAATCCAGGTACACGAGCAGTAGTCCAAGAGAGGTGCAAACAGAGTCCAAACGGCAAGGCAAAGGGAAATTCCACGATACAAGGATGGGAAACAGGAAACGAGACTATAAACAAAACAAACTAAACTTAGACACAGAATGGCTCGGTAAGGCAGCTAACACTAGGAGAGTATTATACGCAGAACCAGACTCAGGTACTTAAACACAGACTAATACATTTTCCTCAAGAGCAACTTTTTAATAAAATGCTGAATAACATAGACGAGCCCTCATATCTTGTAGTCTTTTAATTCAGGTTAAGCAGGAAGGTCAAAAACAAAAAGAAAAACACTCAATATTCTGAAAGTGTATGCAGCTCCAGCTTTGGCTATCTTTTCAGTCTGGAAAGATACTCCGTGTTCAAATACAAGTTGATCTGGAGTGTGTTGGCTAATTAACAGCAGTGAACCGAGTGTTTACCCTGTTCTGCAGCTCTGCCATATGAACACATAAGATTCAGTCTTAATGAGTTTTATCTAGAGATCAAGAGATGAGTTATAATCCCTAGATATTCATGTTCAAGACAACATCTAGCAGTTGTAGTAAGGGTCAATAAACAGAAAAATTGCATTCTTATTATTTATTTTAATTATTTCTAATTGTCTATTTTGCCATCAGGGTTGGTTAGCTAGTTAGGTAGTTTCAGTGGTTTTACCTTGCATCCCTTATAACACAGAACCATATAGAAACTGCATTAGAAACACACATGCCACACTGAAGTAATATCAAATAATACTAATAATAATCAGTGTGTAAATGAAATGCTTTATTTGTCAAATTGTCAACACAGCTGAAATATAAATTTGCTATACTGTACATGTTATAAATGTAAAATCGTGCTATAAATGTGTTATAACTACCATCATCAACTGGTATTTATGATTCAGCAGCATGTACTGGGTGATTTTTGATGGGCTTATGATAAATTTAATTATTTATTATTATTGTTTTAGTGTGTATGCACATTATTGTCACACCAGGGTGTGTATAGTAATCCACAACGACGGAAAATTCAATAATATTTAATGTGCAACATGGGTAGAATCCAAACAGACACACACAAGGTAACGTTTAGAAGACCCGACAAAGACACACTGAACAGAACATAACTAAATACACAAGCAAATGAGGGTAATTGATAAGACACAGGTGAACCAAATGACAATCAGACACAAGGGAACACTTGGTCAAGGAACACACGAGGGATGAAAAGATGGCGACCGAATAAACTGACTTGAAAGGCTCTTTGATCATGTTTATGTCTAGAAGTGGTTTCTACACGGCCTGATGGGAAGGAGAGGAGATAAAAAAGCAGATGACAAAATGGCACCTTGCTACTAATTTTTTTCAAAGTGATACAAATAAGATAATTCCTAAAGCAAAAACATCCCAGTACATGAACTTAAAGTAGAGATTGAGCTGTTTAGGAAACACAGACCTGGATAATTTAGATAAACACACAAACAATAATTCAATTGACAGCTACATGCTCTTATCAGCAGCTCCTGTCGCTCAATCAAAAGTCAATTTTAATCTGAATAGCAGAGACATCAAGGGATGAGTGAAAAAAAGATGAGGAAGGGAAATTTGAATAACAAAAAATACACAAAGAGTAAAAATCAATGAGTTCAGTGGGAGAATTGGTATTCCAGACAGGATCGCAGCGTCCTGGTGCACTCCAGGCGTGACGATGTAACTGAAGGGAACATTGATTGTGCCGGATACATTTATGCCATGAACACTGTTGAGAAAGCTAAAATGCCAAACTACAAGATACTCATTATTTAATCTAGACACTTTTTTTTCTTTAAGTTATTTATTTATTTATTGTCTAATCAGTAATGCTGTTTACTTTTGCAATCCGAGCAGCATTTTTGATGCAAAAAGTCTATTATGGTGAACCATTAATCATTAACATATTGGTAGTGTTTTGTCATACTACACTGCTAATCCTTCGATAAAAATAAAATAAAAGATAAGACCTAGAAAAGATAAAGTATTGTGACTTTTTATCTCTCATTTCAGACTGTTTTTCTTGCAATTCAAATGAATGAATGAATGAATGAATAAATAAATAAATAAGAAATGTGAGATATAAACAGTCAGAGTTAACCAGTGAGTTAACTGGTGAATGCAATTGTTAACTGGGTTCCAGCTGCGGTAACTGATTTGATTTGAATTGAATTTAATTGAAATAGCCAGGACAATTTTTTATATAACTCCAATTGAATTCATCTGGAAGAAGAAATTCATATTCACCTAGGATGCCTCGAAAATCACAGGCTAATTTTCATTTTTGGGTGAACTAACTCTTTAAGAGTTTGTAACTTGCAATTTCAAAATATAAACTCAATTTTGAGAGGGAAAAAAAAAAAGTTGTGAAATAAAAGTTAACAATTATGAGAAAGTACCGTAATTTTTATTTGTGCATGTCTAAAGTCACAAATTACAAGAAATTAGATTATAATTAACTATTTATTTTTCTTATTCAGAGGTGGCTTTATCATTTTGATCATGAGTATCACTTGTTTATTTTATTTATATATGGAGACTATGTCTTTCATTAATCACTGCCTTTTTTTTGAAAGAGAGAATGATGAAAATTTCACTGTGGACTGTTGGGAATAGTTTTGGTTGTTTGCAAAATAATATATTTCACTTTTGTGTCATTTAGTCCCATCAGTCGTTGATGGTAGAAGCTTTCCCCTGCCACTTTGCTTCAGACTCACTCTCTTCTTCAAAGCTCTTCTGCCATCAGTTTATTTTCTGGTGTCCTACAAATGAGCAAGCAGAACATGGTCAGGCCTGTCCATGGATGCATGTGTGTGTGTGTGTGTCCTTGGCAGTGTTTGTATGGTGAAATGCGGAGCTGTTGTCTGGTTATTATTCAGGAAGGCTGCTGACTCTCTCTGCCCACTCCTGACTCAGTAGCAGCCAGACTGAGCCTCAGCGTTGAAAGAAAGAGAGAAAGAGAGAAAGAGAGAGAGAAAGAAAGAAAGAAAGAAAGAAAGAAAGAAAGAAAGAAAGAAAGAAAGAAAGAAAGAAAGAAAGAGAAAGAAAGAAAGAAAGAGAAAGAGACAATTCTTGAGCACAAAATAATTTTATAGGATTTTTTATTGAGCACAAAAGCAGCATTTTGGTATGTTTTCTGAAGGATCATGTGACGCTAAAGTCTGGAATAAATCACATGTTATATTATATATTAAAATAGAAAACAGTTATTTTAAATTGTAATAATATTTCTTAGTATTACTGAATATTATTATATTTAAATCAATCAAACAAGTAAACAAAAATTATTATTATTATTATTATTATTATTATTTTAACCTTCAGTTATACGACTGATTGAATAGCTGTATTATTGTATTTGTTATCAATCAATCAATCAATATCATTTTTATTTTATTTATTTTTTTGTCAGTTATACGATTGAAAATATTCCAGACTGAATTTTTCAGCGCTAAACACATTTCTGGGTGATTTTCAGCCTTTGACAAAAGTAACTTGGCAGCATATTGTGAAGGAGAAGAAAAATCAATCTTGTCTCTTCCATGAGGTCCTCCCATTCCTTTATTGCACTGACACTCAATCACAGTCAGTGTTTTCAGAAATATATTTCAATTTGCGCCCCTTGGAGTGAAAGTTCTCCATCTACTGACACGGCACCTTCTCTGATTTCAACACTACACCTTCTGTCTCTCTTCTCTCTCCTTTACCACCGCCAAACCACATCAGCTCTCCCATTCTCATGTGCACACATGAGGAATTGTATGATCCTGCAGGAAATGGATTCAAATTTTGTTTTCTTTAACATAAGACATAAAGCTTGCAGGGGGCTGGAGTGGATACAGGCAAAGAATAGAGAGGGTTGGATTACTGACTCCTCGCTCTAACAGATGGCTGAAACTCTCTGTAGTTTCGCTTCCACCGCACCTAAAAAGAGGCCACATCTGGTCAACCCTCTCCCTTTCCTCCTCTGCCAAAACACAACCACAGATGTGGAGGAATATATACCTGACAACCTCAACTGATGCAACTGTAGTGCAAGGAGCCGTATGAAAACAATGATTGCCAGGTCTTCAATTAAAACCGTATCTCTCTTTCCTCTATATTTACCGTGTTAAAATTAGCTGGTATTAGACAGGGAAGATGTATAAATTTTCAGTGAAACCTTGAAGCAAGATCCAGTGGCAATTGTTCTTGAAAAAGACCTGCGACCTTGCTAACAATGAAAATTCCCATTATACATGGCCTCTGGTAACTTATTGATTACAATATGTTCACAAATGTACATGAAATATACATGCTATTTGTGTTTGGTATTGGAACATGCGGTTGTGCAAAAATCATAAAATCTAAATTTGATCAAAACAGAAAATAATAATAGTAATAACAATAATAGTAATAATACAAATACTCATCATTCATTGATGCTTGATGCAATATTAGGCGACTTATTAGGTTAATTAAATTAAAAAATGCATATAAAGTCAATGACTCATAAATATGAGTCAATGACTTGCTATGCATATAATATATTTTAATTAATTTAATTGAGTGACAATAGAACACTGGTCACTACGTCAAAGCCTGGTTTCATATTTTCAGCTAATAAGCTGGATTTATCTGATCATTATAATGTGTTTTGAGACTGTGATTTAAAAAAAAATGTAGCTTCTGTATTATACTAATATCAGTCAAGTAATTATGCAAAATGTAGTTTATGATTATGAAAAAATATATATATTTAAGAATGTGAAAAAGCTTGGCAGTGTTTTAGTCGCAAAACAAATTAGTAAACATTCAGCTTAAGTTATTTTAGCGTGTTAAAACTAAAATTTTAAATAATTATGAGGGGATATTCTGTATTTTACGTTTTAAATAAATAAATAAATAAACATACTTAAAAATAACCATTAAGGAACATTCTGCCCAAGTGATTTTAGTGTGTAAACAAACAAACAAATAAATAAATAAATAAATAATAATTTGGGCATTTTATTTTTTATGTATATATGTATGCATAAATAAATAAATATAAACTTGTGTGTAGAAATAATGATAAGAGAATGTTTTATATAAGTTATATGATGATTATGGTGGGCAAACCAGTATTTAGAATTATCAGCCTCAAACAATGGTAAAACACATCGGTAAGACACCATCGTCTTCTAAAGGGTTTAGAACTCAGACTGGCTTGCGTTTGTGAACAGCGAATGAGTAAAGGAAGGCCACGTTATCATTGAGGGCCATCTAACTGAAGGGTCTGCGGATGTCTGGAGTGGTTAGACACAAGATTGCATTCAGCTGGCAGCCTCCAATCAATGAGCTCATTTGCAAGAGCAATGTGTCATTTCTGATGCCATTTCACAGATGTTTTAACAGATTATGATTGTAGAATGAAAAGGAATTTTACTGCTCCTTCCAGAGGTAGCATACACAACATCTGTGTTTTTGAAGCAATATATTGTAATTAATAGCAGGGTTGAGACATTTCTGTTTGGGCTTTTGGTCTAGACATGTCAAATTAATTCAATGTTGCAAGATCATAATGAAAATGCCCCATAAAGAATGCACCCTTTTTTAAAGTATATTATAATGAAGAGAGAAATATATATAACACTCATGTGAGAGGATCCACTTTTGTGAACATTTCAGTTCAGAACCTGTTTTTGCAGCGTGTTTCTGTATTTGGTTGTGTTGCAGGTATTTGCAGCATGTTTTTGTATTTTGTTGCGAGTATTTGCAGCAGGTTTCTGTATTTGGTTGCGTTGCAAGTATTTGCAACATGGTTCTGTATTTGATTGTGTTGAGAGTATTTTTCAGTGTGTTTTTGTATTTGGTTGTGTTGCAAGTATTTGCAGCGTGTTTCTGGTTTTGCACCGCTTTCTGTATTTGCTTGTGTTGGGAGTATTTGCAGTACATATGCTGTCAAATTGATGGAAATATTTTCTTGATTTGCTAGTGATTTTGTTTCTGTTTGCATGTGTTTTCTTAAGTTGCAGCGCATTAAGCTCTCTTAGCCACCATACTCATGCATTGTATGCACACTTCAGAATCATGCCGGAAGTGATATATCATCTGGGTACTTTTTGCCTACTCTTTTATTACTACTATGAATTTGGACATACTTTTTTGGTTTGGCTGTTTTTTGCCTACTATATAGTAGAGTGTGCAAGTTCTGTCTGTATGAGAGAGTCATTGAATTATTCTTTACTAATCCATTCAAAATGCTCATTCGTTCAGAAACTAAGTGACTGTCTGTATGTATGGAAAGCATGCAAAGCCATTTGAATTGAACTGATGTTGAAAGACAGTTGTCTTTTTAATGTATTTTGGTGGATTTCTTCTTTTCTTAAGTCGCACCCTGGTAAACATGCCATTCTTACTCATGCGAGGTGAGAAATCCTCATTTCCCATTCCAATGTTTACTGTCTAAACCTCAACTAACCCACAATATAGACAACGGCTGGTGCTCACACAGTCACATAAACAAATAAAAGTAAATTTTTCCTCTTCAAATGTATTCTTTTTAAGTGAGGATCAGCTCCTGAAGCTTGACAACAGCAACATGATTTCACCTCTGAGCAGTTCCTGCACTGACAGTTAAGATTTAATATGAGAGATTTTCCCACACGCTCCGCTGATCATGATTAGACACATTCTCTTTGATGGTAAAGATCTGAACGCTTATGTTGTTCACTCTTAGCCCTGCCTGACACCGTGTCTCTTAACTCTGTTAATATTTCCTTTGGCACAAAGGAAAACTTCACACTCATTTTTAACATATTGCATATTTACTCAGTAAAATTGAAAGGTTTCAACATCCAGACATTGTCTGTGGTGGAATTATCCTGAATAACTTGACGATTCAATAGTTTATAATTTATAGGGGACGAATGTAGGAATTATGATGGAGTCTTTGGTGGTTAGGTTGTTCAGAAGAAGCAGTTGGCATATTTATGTGGTTCAACAGTCTACAAATCTCCTTAACAATCACAACGCAAGAACTTCTAATGCAAATGGTCTCATTGGGAGTATTAGCAGCATGGCGGTGCCCATATAACCACAAGCATGGCCTCATTATTTTACATCAAATCCAGAGATGATGACACACTTTCCAGCCCTGAGCACTTGCCTCAGTTCCAACACGTGCAACAAGAATGCCGCCCAACATCAGTGTGAGTACTAGTCGCCTTGGAAACATGGGTATCAGTGCATTTGACTCTAAATCCTCAAATAGATTGAAGGTGTGTCATCTTTGGTTTTGTAACCACACTGAACATTAACGAGGTCACAATCAGCTCTAATGAGCGCAAGAAGTGACATCATACAAGGTTTCAGTTTCCATGGTTGCTACTAAACAGAAAACAAAATAAGGAGAATTATATTTATGAGTTGCATGTTGGCAGTACATTTCAGACCCATGGCTTTAGCTTTGTGTTGTTCATTCATTCATTCATTCATTCATTCACTCACTCACCATGCTGGCCCATGGCAATATAATCAAAATGTCTCAACTTCCCAACTTAATTTGAATCTTAATTTTGAATTTCTATTTGAATATATCAGTTCAGTTTGTTATATTATAACTTTTTTGTAAACATATGTTTGAATAAAATTGAAAAGTCTATTTATAATAATTATTTTCTCTCTTTGTCATCTGGGTCATTTATTTAAATTTAAATGTATATGCAAATGAAATGCAAACATCCTAAGCACATAAATTGTTATCTGTTTAAAGTCGTGAATTCCCTGCTTATTAAAAAGTTACATTCATATACATTACAGTAGCAAACATCCAATCGGTGAATGGACGATACACCATTACTTATGTATTACAAATGTTAAAATGCTGCTCATTCTAAATAAATACATAAGCTTTGTAACACATACAGTATACCTAATTGTCCTCATACTGTTATTAACTATTCATCTAATTGTCTAATTGTTGAATTTTGTTTTTATTCAAATAGTATGCTGCAGATGTTTCAACAATGATTTTGTTAACATCATGCATTTTGAATCCTTTAAACGTTGGTTAATTTAATAATTATTTCAACAACATCTAACACTTAACTATGAAAACGGTAATTCTAGTACAACGCCACAGATTTTGCGCTGTCTTGAGAGTCTGAAATAGATAGTAAATAAATACTTGCTTCCGCCATGCAGTTGACAGTTTAACAGCATCCTTTAGTAATTCGCAAATGTCACTTTAGAACTAGTAATGAAGGAACGGTGAGTCGCTTCATCAAAAGCTTATTGTATTACTGTATTAAAAGATGTGCATTATATGGAGTAAAGTATTATGAGCGAGAGATTGACTCAGTGAGTGTGATTACCTGCATATGATGCATATATCTCATATTCACGATAAAGCATTTGAATGCCCGCTGAGGAATACGATAGACTCTTCGTCGTACTATAGCCTACTTTTATTCCCCCCTCCCCCAAGTTTTTTTTTTTTTTTTAAGGACTATTTATTGTATTTGTTGTGCCAAAATTGTAGGAAAATCTAAACCTGACTGGCTCGATATGACCACTGACTAGGCTAAAATACCATTCTATCACCTCTGGCACTGAACTGAATCTAGCATATAAGCGCTGGCAAAGACATTCTTGTTTTATTAGAGCTCAGCTTGTCTTTTTCCTGGAAAACCCCAGTTTATAGGTTCTCTTTATCACTGCAGCATGTGGCAGACCAGGAAACCTGAGCTTGTTGAACTGAAGTGCCATGAACAGATAGAAAAGTAGGTTTGGTTGGTGTTCTAGAATGGGGCCAATCGGCCAGATGAAAGGCACCAGTGAAGCCTGCATTTTGTCCTCCTAATGCCCTGTTGTGCCATGATTTGCCCTCCGCTGTGTTTAGGAAATGGATCTGTGTTTTTCTTCATCAGCGTTGCCTCAGATTTGACTAATTCTGTTTGCCCTCCTGTTGAGCAGTCAGGTGAGCAAAGCCAGCTGGGCATCAGTCGCCTCTGTCTCCTCCTCTGACTGGCAGATGTTCATATTGCAGCGCGATGCAGACAATTCTCAGCATTCTTCTCATTACTCATTCCACCAGCAGATAGATTTCAGATATATTTCCATGTGGTTGAAATATATCACAGCTTGATGTAGCTTTTATTTCTTGAAGCAACCTTGAACATATTAGAAGTCTGTAATCTACATTTCTGTCCTTTTCTTAGAATATGTTTAAAATTAATTATTACAATTATCTTACAATTATTTTTTTATGTATCTAAGTAGCTACAGCCAGCATAATTATTCTGCCTGCAACTTTCGCGTTAAAGGAATACTTCACCCAAATTTTCAAAACAAATTTACTGGCCATGAAAGTTTATTTCTTCATTAGACCAAATTAGGAGAAATTAATTAATGTAATTAGCATTACATCACTTGCTCACTAGTGGATCCTCTGCAGTGAATGGGTGCCGTCAGAATGAGAGCCCAAACAGCTGATAAAAACATCACAATAATCCACACCACTCCAATCCATGAATTAACATCTTGTGAAGTGAAAAGCCATGTGTTTGTAAGAAACAAATCAATTATTAAGGCGTTTTAACTTTAAACCGTTGCTTATGGCTAAAATACGAGACCATAATCCATAGTAACCTTCAAAAGTCCATCAAACTGTTGTGCTCTCACATTATAACCCACCAACTTATTTGTTTAGAACAGTTTTTACTAGTAAACAGTGCCTGTAAACTGCACATATTTCTCTCCTGATTCAGACAAGATGGCATTGCAAGAACGCAATATTATGGATAGAGGGCTTGTATTTTAACTGGAAGAAACAGTACAAAAATGTTTTAATGATGGACTGGATTATTAAAAACATGCTGATTTTCTCTTCAAAATAAATTAATTGATGTATTGGGGTTTACTTGTGTATTATTGTGTTTTTTATCAGCTGTTTCCAGCTCATTCTGATGGCACCCATTCACTGCAGCTGATTCATTGGTGTAAATGATGTAATGCTAAATTCCTCCAAATCTGATCAGATGAAGAAACAAACTCAGATGGCCTGGAAGAGAATACATTTTCAGCAAATTTCCATTCTATTGCTTTCAGAAATGCTGTAAAATACTATAGGTCGCTCCATTTCTGCAACAAAACCTGCTTGTTTGAATAGGCATAAACTAACAATCTTTTGGGTTTTAGGTAATGAAATGAATAACACTGATGCTGAGGAAGATACAAATGTCAATGTATTTAAATGCCAACACGCCATTAGTTTCTATGTTACTGTCTATGTATAATGCAATAAATCAGAATAATGCAATAAATCAGAATAATTAGAAGATAGTAGACATGTGATTGCAGCTGGGCAGCTCTTTAACAGATCATTAACCTTTTTGAGCATATGGTGCTATGGCACACCAGTGCTTAGCAACAGGAGAGAAAGATTGGAGTGAACATTTCAAGTGCTGAGCTCTCCATGTGCACACAGCCTCTCTTTGGAGTTATAATCACTTCACAATGGTAAAACCGGAGTTCACACACACACACACACACCAGACAAGGTGAGTTACAGAAGGCGGGCAGTGACATTTCAAAGTCATTTGGAGAGGATTGGTTAAAGTATGAGAGTCACTACAGTCATTATATGAGTCACTTGGCAAGAGAACCCAGCAGGCACACAACGTCATATGACGTTAATATTAGGTTGGATTTAGGTCGCGACGTCAGGTGACCAAAATTCAATGTCAAGCCAACGTCTAATGACAACGTTGATTTGACGTCCAAGACCGACGTCAATTGACGTTGATATTTAGTTGTTTTCAGGTTGTGTTGGGAAGTAACCAAAATCCAACGTCGAGCCAACGTCTAAAGCCAACGTCATATTGACGTCAAATACTGATATACAGTCGTCGGGTATGGCAACCAAAACCCAACGTCGCCTAGACGTCATAATGGTAACGTCCACACAACGTCAGATTCTAACATCATTTGACGTTGTTTTTAGGTTGTGGCATTAACTAACCAAAATCCAACGTCGAGCCAACGTCTTAAGCCAACGTCATATTGACGTCAAATACTGATATACAGTCGTCGGGTATGGCAACCAAAACCCAACGTCGCCTAGACGTCATAATGGTAACGTCCACACAACGTCAGATTCTAACATCATTTGACGTTGTTTTTAGGTTGTGGCATTAACTAACCAAAATCCAACGTCGAGCCAACGTCTTAAGCCAACGTCATATTGACGTCAAATACTGATATACAGTCGTCGGGTATGGCAACCAAAACCCAACGTCGCCTAGACGTCATAATGGTAACATCCACACAACGTCAGATTCTAACATCATTTGACGTTGTTTTTAGGTTGTGGCATTAACTAACCAAAATCCAACGTCGAGCCAACGTCTAAAGCCAACGTCATATTGACGTCAAATACTGATATACAGTCGTCGGGTATGGCAACCAAAACCCAACGTCGCCTAGACGTCATAATGGTAACGTCCACACAACGTCAGATTCTAACATCATTTGACGTTGTTTTTAGGTTGTGGCATTAACTAACCAAAATCCAACGTCGAGCCAACGTCTTAAGCCAACGTCATATTGACGTCAAATACTGATATACAGTCGTCGGGTATGGCAACCAAAACCCAACGTCGCCTAGAAGTCATAATGGTAACGTCCACACAACGTCAGATTCTAACATCATTTGACGTTGTTTTTAGGTTGTGGCATTAACTAACCAAAATCCAACGTCGAGCCAACGTCTAAAGCCAACGTCATATTGACGTCAAATACTGATATACAGTCGTCGGGTATGGCAACCAAAACCCAACGTCGCCTAGACGTCATAATGGTAACGTCCACACAACGTCAGATTCTAACATCATTTGACGTTGTTTTTAGGTTGTGGCATTAACTAACCAAAATCCAACGTCGAGCCAACGTCTAAAGCCAACGTCATATTGACGTCAAATACTGATATACAGTGGTCAGGTATGGCAACCAAAACCCAACGTCGCCTAGACGTCATAATGGTAACGTCCACACAACGTCAGATTCTAACATCATTTGACGTTGTTTTTAGGTTGTGGCATTAACTAACCAAAATCCAACGTCGAGCCAACGTCTTAAGCCAACGTCATATTGACGTCCAATACTGATATACAGTCGTCGGGTATGGCAACCAAAACCCAACGTCGCCTAGACGTCATAATGGTAACGTCCACACAACGTCAGATTCTAACATCATTTGACGTTGTTTTTAGGTTGTGGCATTAACTAACCAAAATCCAACATCGAGCCAACGTCTAAAGCCAACGTCATATTGACGTCAAATACTGATATACAGTCGTCGGGTATGGCAACCAAAACCCAACGTCGCCTAGACGTCATAATGGTAACGTCCACACAACATCAGATTCAAACATCATTTGACGTTGTTTTTAGGTTGTGGCATTAACTAACCAAAATCCAACGTCGAGCCAACGTCTTAAGCCAACGTCATATTGACGTCAAATACTGATATACAGTCGTCGGGTATGGCAACCAAAACCCAACGTCGCCTAGACGTCATAATGGTAACGTCCACACAACGTCAGATTCTAACATCATTTGACGTTGTTTTTAGGTTGTGGCATTAACTAACCAAAATCCAACGTCGAGCCAACGTCTTAAGCCAACGTCACTTTGACGTCAAATACTGATATACAGTTGTCGGGTATGGCAACCAAAACCCAACGTCGCCTAGACGTCATAATGGTAACGTCCACACAACATCAGATTCAAACATCATTTGACGTTGTTTTTAGGTTGTGGCATTAACTAACCAAAATCCAACGTCGAGCCAACGTCTTAAGCCAACGTCATTTTGACGTCAAATACTGATATACAGTCGTCGGGTATGGCAACCAAAACCCAACGTCGCCTAGACGTCATAATGGTAACGTCCACACAACGTCAGATTCTAACATCATTTGACGTTGTTTTTAGGTTGTGGCATTAACTAACCAAAATCCAACGTCGAGCCAACGTCTTAAGCCAACGTCATATTGACGTCAAATACTGATATACAGTCGTCGGGTATGGCAACCAAAACCCAACGTGGCCTAGACGTCATAATGGTAACGTCCACACAACGTCAGATTCTAACATCATTTGACGTTGTTTTTAGGTTGTGGCATTAACTAACCAAAATCCAACGTCGAGCCAACGTCTTAAGCCAACGTCATATTGACGTCAAATACTGTTATACAGTCGTCGGGTATGGCAACCAAAACCCAACGTCGCCTAGACGTCATAATGGTAACGTCCAGACAACGTCAGATTCTAACATCATTTGACGTTGTTTTTAGGTTGTGGCATTAACTAACCAAAATCCAACGTCGAGCCAACATCTTAAGCCAACGTCATATTGACGTCAAATACTGTTATACAGTCGTCGGGTATGGCAACCAAAACCCAACGTCGCCTAGACGTCATAATGGTAACGTCCAGACAACGTCAGATTCTAACATCATTTGACGTTGTTTTTAGGTTGTGGCATTAACTAACCAAAATCCAACGTCGAGCCAACGTCTTAAGCCAACGTCATTTTGACGTCAAATACTGTTATACAGTCGTCGGGTATGGCAACCAAAACCCAACGTCGCCTAGACGTCATAATGGTAACGTCCAGACAACGTCAGATTCTAACATCATTTGACGTTGTTTTTAGGTTGTGGCATTAACTAACCAAAATCCAACGTCGAGCCAACGTCTTAAGCCAACGTCATATTGACGTCAAATACTGTTATACAGTCGTCGGGTATGGCAACCAAAACCCAACGTCGCCTAGACGTCATAATGGTAACGTCCAGACAACGTCAGATTCTAACATCATTTGACGTTGTTTTTAGGTTGTGGCATTAACTAACCAAAATCCAACGTCGAGCCAACGTCTTAAGCCAACGTCATTTTGACGTCAAATACTGATATACAGTCGTCGGGTATGGCAACCAAAACCCAACGTCGCCTAGACGTCATAATGGTAACGTCCACACAACGTCAGATTCTAACATCATTTGACGTTGTTTTTAGGTTGTGGCATTAACTAACCAAAATCCAACGTCGAGCCAACGTCTTAAGCCAACGTCATATTGACGTCAAATACTGATATACAGTCGTCGGGTATGGCAACCAAAACCCAACGTGGCCTAGACGTCATAATGGTAACGTCCACACAACGTCAGATTCTAACATCATTTGACGTTGTTTTTAGGTTGTGGCATTAACTAACCAAAATCCAACGTCGAGCCAACGTCTAAAGCCAACGTCATATTGACGTCAAATACTGATATACAGTGGTCAGGTATGGCAACCAAAACCCAACGTCGCCTAGACGTCATAATGGTAACGTCCACACAACGTCAGATTCTAACATCATTTGACGTTGTTTTTAGGTTGTGGCATTAACTAACCAAAATCCAACGTCGAGCCAACGTCTTAAGCCAACGTCATATTGACGTCAAATACTGATATACAGTCGTCGGGTATGGCAACCAAAACCCAACGTGGCCTAGACGTCATAATGGTAACGTCCACACAACGTCAGATTCAAACATCATTTGACGTTGTTTTTAGGTTGTGGCATTAACTAACCAAAATCCAACGTCGAGCCAACGTCTAAAGCCAACGTCATATTGACGTCAAATACTGATATACAGTGGTCAGGTATGGCAACCAACACCCAACGTCGGCTAGACGTCATAATGGTAACGTCCACACAACGTCAGATTCTAACATCATTTGACGTTGTGTTTAGGTTGTGGCATTAACTAACCAAAATCCAACGTCGAGCCAACGTCTTAAGCCAACGTCATATTGACGTCAAATACTGATATACAGTCGTCAGGTATGGCAACCAAAATCCAACGTCGAGCCAACGTCTAAAGCCAACGTCATATTGACGTCAAATACTGATATACAGTCGTCGGGTATGGCAACCAAATCCCAACGTCGTCTAGATGTCATAATGGTAACGTCCACACAACGTCAGATTCTAACATCATTTGACGTTGTTTTTAGGTTGTGGCATTAACTAACCAAATTCCAACGTCGAGCCAATGTCTTAAGCCAACATCATATTGACGTCAAATACTGATATACAGTCGTGAGGTATGGCAACCAAAACCCAACGTCGAATAGACGTCATAATGGTAACGTCCACACAACGTCAAATTATAACATCGTTTGACGTTGATCTATAGTTAGTATTAGGTTGTGGCATAAAATAACCAAAATCCAACGTCAAGCCAACATCTTAAGCCACGTTCATATTGACGTCAAATACTCATATACAGTCGTCAGGTATGGCAACCAAAACCCAACGTCTCCTAGACGTCATATTGGTAATGCCCACTCAGTGTCAAACTCTAACATCATTAGACGTTGGTCTTTTGTTATTTTTAGGTTGCGGTATTAACTAACTAAAATCCAAAGTCGAGTCAACGTCTCAAGCCAACGTCATATTCATGTCAGTTACTGACATTCAGTTGTTAGGTATGGCGACCAAAACCCAACGTCACGTAGATGTTATAATGGTAATGTACACACAACGTCAAATTCTTACATCATTAGACGTTGATCTTTTGTTAGGTTTAGGTTGTCGCATTAACAAACCAAAATCCAACGTCGAGCCAACGTCTTAAGCCGATGTCATATTAACGTCAAATACTGATATAGTCATGAGGTAAAAAAATAAAATAAAAATTTCACAAGAGAACTGTACATTTAATGCTGTTTTTACAGTATTTTTCTGTTATTTAAAATTATTAGCAAAATTCTTTAGAACAACTTCTATAAATTAACAAATGTTATTTTAAGTAGCTATAATGTTATTAATCACAAATTTTTTAAGACAGGAAAATGGTTGTATTATTTATACTCTATTTTTTTCTGTTGTCTTAAATTGCATATAAATTAATGTAAATTCATACAAATAATCTGTAATATGTAGCTCATTAAAGGTATATGTCCATAGCTGTTTAGCATTTTTCTTTGTAATTTTAAAGCACATCATATCAGTTTTATATTTAGGTGTTTTTACATTTAAACTCTGCAATTCTGAACACAAATATAGCTGACTTATTTCATTACATCAAAATATGCATAGTCTGTTTTTTAAAGCTGCACTACTCTCCAGGTTGAAACTTTCATGCCTCTGCTCACACACCAGCTGATCCAAATAGCTTTGCAATGGAAATTGTGAACAGAGAAAAGTATGCATAATCTTTAAAAGCTCAAACAAAAACAAACAAAAAAACATTGACTTCACAAACACGTCATACAGACATCGAAAAATATTGGTATGCTATCTGATCAGAGTATGCATTTGTTATTTGTGTGAGAGAAACCCTATACCTACTGAGAAATTTGAAATGAGAAAAAAACAAGAGCATAGAGAAAAGGGTCTGAGAGGACTGGAATGCATACATTCCATGCAATGTGTAGAAAACATACTTTCAAATATGGAAAATTTAGAATCCTCAATTTGTCAAATGTGCATGTCTGCGTTATGGAAACACCTTGCTGTGAGGTGACTGCATAACCACGGAGTCATTTGCTGTTGCAAGCAATACAGTGATGAAATGAATAAGAGTACATTCATTATCAAAGGCCTCAATTATTGTTGAATTAGTCGCACATCAACATTTACAGTTTACATTTTCCCATACCACGAATGCTGTAACAGCATTCCACTGCAGTCAGTGTAGACAAATGTTGCAATTATGACAGTGTTTGTAGTAAGTATTACTGTGGACAAAGGAATAAACCTAAACCAACAGGTGGTGTAACACTTACAGCAAAGGGTCAGATATAGAAAATGCCACAGTTGTAGGCACAGCTGCATTTAGGCATAAGAGTGGTTATACAGTTGAGGCAAGGGATTTGTTAAAGTTCAAAAGGGTCATCATTGGTCATGTGAATGTAACTGTAATTTACAAGTATAGCCAGACATGTAAACACCTTCTCTGTACTCCTAAACCTAACCCTATTTTAACTATAAATTCATATGGAAATTATAGGTGAATAGTGAATGGCACAGATGTACCTGACCCTGGTTTTGAGCATAAGTGAAAACACAATTTTACCAATTACTTACATGTAACAGCCTAAAAAATAAAAATCAATACATATTTGCTATCTTTTGTTTAAAACATTTTTTTTCTACAGTTACAACGTTGTTTGACGTCTCTCTATGTTGCTTTGTTCGTGATTGGTTAATCTGAATGTCATCCAGGAATCTGACCAATGACAGCAGGGCACGCCTCCTCCCGCTCAGATTTGAAAGTTCACCTCAGACGTTACAGCAGCTCTGTTTATCTGCAGTCCTGCTCCGTTCAGTGCTCTAGGAATGGCTTTCACATGATTGTCTCATATCTGACAGATGAGTTATTATTTTGACCGATTTTGAGTTATGCGGTGTCGATTGAGAACACAGACACAATGTCTATGGACACATAATGGAAACACAGAAGGTAAGTACCTCTTATAATTGTTTTTTTGTTAGCAGCTACTGTTAAAGTGATATGATAATCGCGATGACATAATCTGTTACTGTGTTTTGTTATTATGTTTTAATACTGTCCAGATAAGGCTGTGTGACGATGTCTTGGGCATGATTAAAAGTGACTCGTTGTTGTTTTTATATCGCGAAATGTAAATATATCCGCGTAGCGTTAGTACTACAAGCTCTGGAGGTTTATGTAATGGATACATACACATGAATGACAGAATAAATAGCGGGAGCTGGACCTTAATATGAGTTAAGTACTGAAGGCCGCCTTTTGCTGATCTTATTTTTAATAACAGAATGAAATAGTAAAAATAACGATATTGTTATTTTATTGTAAAATAAAATGTCTCACTCTGGAACATGAACAACTGACATGTGTTCAACAGAGAGATCATGAAACCACCTGAAGAATACTATGCAAACCATGCTTTCGGATCCAACTTACTGCTAAGTGTTTGTATAAAGCTGGTGAGTAACGTTAGCCAAACTTTTTGTAAGCCTGTCTGTCTCTGTCAGTAAGTCAACAATTACTATTGTTTTATTAAACCTGTTAAATATTTGTGTGTGTGTGTGTGTGTGTTTTCCCTCTCATGGTCCAGAGGTTTTTGGATTGAAAATCTTCTGCCATATGATCTTCTGTAAAAGTGAGTATTCATAATGCTTTAATGATCATGTGCCGTTATATGTGCTGAAATGTGAACATGGGCAAAGCAGGCAAACTCTGCACCAAGGCACCACTCTGATTCAAACTTAATTCTTGAGTTTAGCTCACTCAAAATCAAAACTCCCTCATCATTTTCTAACCTTCATGTCTTTTTTAATCTTCTTTTGTGTTCCACAGAAAAAAAAGTCAGTTATGCAGGTTGGAAAAGACATAAGTGAGTAAATGATGACATCATTTTCATCATATCCACCTTATTCTTCACATAAAAATGGCCCATTTATAGATTTTATGGGTCTTGCTTCCAGATATTTTTACTTTTTTAGCTGTACAGAACTGCTCGTTTAGGTGCTTGATATTGCAAATTGGTTTGTCATACCATATTATTTTAGTGTATTATCTTAATTATGAACACACTGGTTTGTAATACAAACAGTTTTACTATTTACTGCATGTTGTTATTGTTATTTAAGGCTAATGAACTTGAAGTCTCGCCCATAGGCTTACTTCTGCGTTTAGGAATAAGGTGGATGAAGTATGAAGATACTTGAGTAATTTAATGATCTCCTCAAGTACATTTGTTAGACATCACCCACGTGTGATAGAAAAGCAGTGTAAACAGATTAATAATTTTATTAGTTATAAATATACAGGTATTAGCATTTTAGCAATTGATAAAAATATTATATTTATTTTTTTAGTGTACTAATTGCCATTTTTTTACATCTGGGAAAAGTTGTTATTTGTTGTGAATACTCATTTCTTTATTTGTATTTCCTGTAGCTCAAATAGTAGAGCATGGCGCTAGCAATGCCAAGATCATGGGTTCGATTCCCAGGGAAAGCAAGAGCTGATAAAATGTAAAAACTGTAACTTGAATGCAATGTAAGCCGCTTTGGATAAAAGCGTCTGCTAAATGTAAATGTATTTATAATTACAAGTAGGGTTAACTTGTAACTTGCTCAAGGGTAACTCAAGCCCTGTTTACACTAGTGGGTTTCCTGCCAGGACTGAGACTCGAACCCATGACCTTCAGGCTACGAGTCTGCCTCTAACCATTAGGTCACAGCTAAATAATTAAATTAGTCAGAATATCTCATAATGTCAAATGTTGTTTAAAGAAAAGGTACATAAATGGAATCCTCCTTTTTAAGGACTTTTCAATAAATCTGTCGTCTTTTTTTTAATTTATTTAACCCCCAGATGCAGCAAGGATCCAGCTGATTACTTCAGATTTGGAGGACTGCTCTTTATTTACTGTGTCTGTCACTTCTGGTGCAGAATCATGGACCTTTATTTGTATGTTTTGATTTTACTTTTATTACACTTGTGTAGCTAGTATTCAGGATTAAAATGCAATGTAATTTTTTTCCACATATATTATCAGAGCTATATTGGAGCCCAAAAGGGTCAATCGAATATTGATAAAAACACTATAAACCTGATTGGGATAATACAAGCTAAAGTACAGTTCCCTGCACAATCTTTTTAAAAGAAAAAAATTATGATACTAACCCTAATTTTTTCAATTGCTTCTCAAGAATTCCTCTTCAGGAAATGTGCTTACACAAATTTACATCTGAATAATGAAACAGTTTTAAAGAGATACTCCACCCCAAAATGAAAATTTTGTCATTAATCAATTACCACCATGTCGTTCCAAACCCATAAAAGCTTTGTTCGTCTTCTGAACACAATTTAAGATATTTTGGATGAAAACCGGGAGGCTTGTCAATGTCCCATTGACTGCCAAGTACATTACACAGTCAAGGTCCAGAAAAGTATGAAACACATCGCCAGAATACTCCGTCTGCCATCAGTGGTTCAATCATTATGTTATGAAGCGACAAGAATACTGTTTGTGTCAACGTAGCGCCATTTTGGAGATTATGCCCTGGACACAAAATGTGTACACTCTTCTGTATCAGCCTCAACACAGGGATGCGTCTTCTGCGTTGATTTATGCTTTGATTTGAACGCAAACAGCGCATCCCTGTGTCAAGGCTGATACAGAAGAGTGTATGTGTTTTGCGTCCAGGGCATAATCTCCAAAATGGCGCTGTGCTGATGCAGAGGAGACGTTACGGTGCCTAATTGTTGAATAAAGTCATTATTTTTGTTGTATTTCTATAAAAGTATTCTCATCGCTTCATAACATTACATAACATATTCTGACAATGTGTTTCATACTTTTCTGGACCTTGACAGTGTAATTTACTTGGCAGTCAATGGGACAGACAGAAGCCTCCCGGGTTTCATCCAAAATATCTTAAATTGTGTTCCGAAGATGAATGAAGCTTTTACAGGCTTGGAACGACATGGGGGTAAGTGATTAATGACAATTTTCATTTTGTGGTGGAGTATCCCTTTAAGCCTGGAATACACTACACGACTTTCAAAAATCTGAACAGCTTTTTAAATCACCAGGCATCATACACTTACCGATTTTGTAAATAATGACAAAGGAAAGCTGGGCATCATATATAATTAGGCCTGGAATACACTACATGTTTTTTGTCCTGATTTTCCGCCAATTTACAGTCTGGAGAAGTTGACACTAGTTGCCGAAAGTCAGAGCCAGTCTGCAGATTTGTTAGTTGACCGATTCAACAGAAAATGGCATAGTGTATGATAGTCACAGACTCCGGTTTTTTAGCTTCAGACTCCGATTCTATCCAGTTGGAGGATATCAAAAATGTTTGATATTTTCAGCCGATTTTAGAACGCATATTGTTTCCATTTGTCACGCGTCTCCAAGGCTCATGTTTCTGAGTGAGTTTGTTGTGCTCGGAACAATTTTAAAGTCTGGTAGTGTATGATCCTCGGTCATGTAGTGTATGATGCCCAGTTTTCCTTTGTCACGATTTTCAAAGTCCGTATACAGCCAGGTCCATAAATATTGGGACATCGACACAATTCTAACATTTTTGGCTCTATACACCACCACAATGGATTTCAAATGAAACGAACAAGATGTGCTTTAACTGCAGACTGTCAGCTTTAATTTGAGGGTATTTACATCCAAATCAGGTGAACGGTGTAGGAATTACAACAGTTTGCATATGTGCCTCCCACTTGTTAAGGGACCAAAAGTAATGGGACAGAATAATAATCAAATCAAACTTTCACTTTTTAATGCTTGGTTGCAAATCCTTTGCAGTCAATTACAGCCTGAAGTCTGGAATGCATAGACATCACCAGACGCTGGGTTTCATCCCTGGTGATGCTCTGCCAGGCCTCTACTGCAACAGTCTTCAGTTCCTGCTTGTTCTTGGGGCATTTTCCCTTCAGTTTTGTCTTCAGCAAGTGAAATGCATGCTCAATCGGATTCAGGTCAGGTGATTGACTTGGCCATTGCATAACAGTCCACTTCTTTCCCTTCAAAAACTCTTTGGTTGCTTTTGCAGTATGCTTTGGGTCATTGTCCATCTGCACTGTGAAGCGCCGTCCAGTGAGTTCTGAAGCATTTGGCTGAATATGAGCAGATAATATTGCCCGAAACACTTCAGAATTCATCCTGCTGCTTTTGTCAGCAGTCACATCATCAATAAATACAAGAGAACCAGTTCCACTGGCAGCCATACATGCCCACGCCATGACACTACCACCACCATGCTTCACTGATGAGGTGGTATGCTTAGGATCATGAGCAGTTCCTTTCCTTCTCCATTCTCTTCCCATCACTCTGTTACAAGTTGATCTTGGTCTCATCTGTCCATAGGATGTTGTTCCAGAACTGTGAAGGCTTTTTTAGATGTCGTTTGGCAAACTCTAATCTGGCCTTTCTGTTTTTGAGGCTCACCAATGGTTTACATCTTGTGGTGAACCCTCTGTATTCACTCTGGTGAAGTCTTCTCTTGATTGTTGACTTTGACACACATACACCTACCTCCTGGAGAGTGTTCTTGATCTGGCCAATTGTTGTGAAGGGTGTTTTCTTCACCAGGGAAAGAATTCTTCGGTCATCCACCACAGTTGTTTTCCGTGGTCTTTTGGTGCTGCTGAGCTCACCGGTGCGTTCCTTCTTTTTAAGAATGTTCCAAACAGTTGTTTTGGCCACGCCTAATGTTTTTGCTATCTCTCTGATGGGTTTGTTTTGTTTTTTCAGCCTAATGATGGCTTGCTTCACTGATAGTGACAGCTCTTTGGATCTCATCTTGACAATTGACAGCAACAGATTCCAAATGCAAATAGCACACTTGAAATTAACTCTGGACATTTTATCTGCTCATTGTAATTGGGATAGTGAGGGAGTAACACACACCTGGCCATGGAACAGCTGAGAAGCCAATTGTCCCATTACTTTTGGTCCCTTAACAAGTGGGAGGCACATATGCAAACTGTTGTAATTCCTACACCGTTCACCTGATTTGGATGTAAATACCCTCAAATTAAAGCTGACAGTCTGCAGTTTCATTTGAAATCCATTGTGGTGGAGTATAGAGCCAAAAATGTTAGAATTGTGTCGATGTCCCAATATTTAAGGACCTGAATGTATGTATGATGCCTAGTGTTTTAAAAATCTGTTCAGATTTGAAAAGTCATGTAGTGTAATCCCGCCTTTAGAATTAATAGTCGTTTGAAACTTGTAGATATTTTGTATTTCTTGTGCTGAGAATATTTAATTCAACTCATTAACTTCTCATCAAACTGTTCTGTTAATTGGTACAGTATTTTAAATGTTGAAATGCATTTGAAATGTATTTCCTTTCAAATTTGCACTGTTTTACTTCAAAAACTGAATGATTGCATTTTCAGTTTTGTACAGTACATGTAGAGACTTTGTATTTTGTCTTTCAAAATAAAACTTTTAATTTACAATTGTCAGCATCCTTTAACACTATAATTTTTTGTTTTTTAATAACCTGTAAAATAAGAAGTGTTTCTCTGTAGACTAGTATTTTACTTTTAGCACTTTATTGAATGCGTTTGATCATAATAATCTAGGAAAATCTGTGAAAGGACAGTGTTCCTCTGTACACGGTTTAGTGATATCACTTTATTTAATTGGTCAGTAAAAAATCCATTAAATAACAGTTTTACATTGTTAAAAAAAAATAAAGAAACGGTCAAATGACTGGCAGTAACGGTTGCCAAACATAAAACTGAAGTAAATAAAAAATGGGACAAACCACGCTCATATTGATGTAATGTGGAATACCATTCATATGCCTTAAATATGGGATGATTCTATGTTAATGTCAAGCCTTGTTTGCAAATATGTGCTAATATTGCCAACTTACAAAATAATGACAGACTGCTGATTTTACTGAACTCATAGTGTGAAATATCCAAAAACATTGCTTTTGGTACCATATAAGAGTCATAATTTGCTCAGTCAGTTGTTTGTTCTCTCACTTTTGTGTACATACAACAGACCCAAGTAAATGTTTAGAGATTTTTCCTCACTGCCTTTTAGCATTAACACCAGGAAGGTTTTAGGTTTCGAAATTGTGCAATATCAGTTTTGTCTTCAGAAGATAAAAGCATAGCAATTTGGGTGGGCCCATGATCTTCCATCTAGCACCACAGTAGAACCAATGTGACATCTACATTAGATATGACAAACCTAACACAAACTACAACAAGCGGTTCATAATGTGTTATGTATAATTAATTATTTGGTCATTTAACTCCTCTTCCTTTTGTATTCACAGGTTGATAACAAATGTGGTAATGGCCAGTTTCGATAGGGATGTAATGCAATGTTTGTCCACTGTTGGAGGCTGACAAAAATCAGGTTGACATCAGAACTTAATGTAAGATTGACGTCAACCTCTAATGTTGGATAGATGTTGCATTTTTCATTCTGACGTCAATCTGACGTTGGGTTCTGACATCAATCTGACGTTGGGTTCTGACATCAATCTGACGTTGGGTTCTGACGTCAACCTGATTTTCATTTTCAACCAAAATACAACGTCTGTCCAACGTTGGGTTCTGACGTCAATCTGACGTTGGGTTCTGACGTCAACCCGATTTTCATTTTCAACCAAAATACAACGTCTGTCCAACGTCGGAGATTGACGTCAACCTGACGTTGGGTTTTGACGTCAACCCGATTTTCATTTTCAACCAAAATACAACGTCTGTCCAACGTTGGGTTCTGACGTCAATCTGACGTTGGGTTCTGACGTTGGGTTCTGACGTCAACCCGATTTTCATTTTCAACCAAAATACAACGTCTGTCCAACGTTGGGTTCTGACGTCAATCTGACGTTAGGTTCTGACGTTGGGTTCCGACGTCAACCCGATTTTCATTTTCAACCAAAATACAACGTCTGTCCAACGTTGGGTTCTGACGTCAATCTGACATTGGGTTCTGACGTTGGGTTCTGACGTCAACCCGATTTTCATTTTCAACCAAAATACAACGTCTGTCCAACGTTGGGTTCTGACGTCAATCTGACGTTGGGTTCCGACGTCAACCCGATTTTCATTTTCAACCAAAATACAACGTCTGTCCAACGTTGGGTTCTGACGTCAATCTGACGTTGGGTTCTGACGTCAACCCGATTTTCATTTTCAACCAAAATACAACGTCTGTCCAACGTTGGGTTCTGACGTCAATCTGACGTTGGGTTCTGACGTTGGGTTCCGACGTCAACCCGATTTTCATTTTCAACCAAAATACAACGTCTGTCCAACGTTGGGTTCTGACGTCAATCTGACGTTGGGTTCTGACGTCAACCCGATTTTCATTTTCAACCAAAATACAACGTCTGTCCAACGTCGGAGATTGACGTCAATCTGACGTTGGGTTCTGACATCAATCTGACGTTGGGTTCTGACGTCAACCTGATTTTCATTTTCAACCAAAATACAACGTCTGTCCAACGTTGGGTTCTGACGTCAATCTGACGTTGGGTTCTGACGTCAACCCGATTTTCATTTTCAACCAAAATACAACGTCTGTCCAACGTCGGAGATTGACGTCAATTTGACGTTGGGTTTTGACATCAGTCTGACGTTGGATTCTGACGTCAACCCGATTTTCATTTTCAACCAAAATACAACGTCGGAGATTGACGTCAATCTGACGTTGGGTTCTGACATCATTCTGACGTTGGGTTCTGACGTCAACCCGATTTTCATTTTCAACCAAAATGCAATGTCTGTCCAACGTCGGAGATTGACGTCAATCTGACGTTGGGTTCTGACGTCAACCCGATTTTCATTTTCAACCAAAATACAACGTCTGTCCAACGTTGGAGATTGACGTCAATCTGACGTTGGGTTCTGACGTCAATATGACGTTGGGTTCTGACGTCAACCCGATTTTCTTTTTCAACCAAAATGCAACGTCTGTCCAACGTCGGAGATTGACGTCAACATGACGTTGGGTTCTGACGTCAACCCGATTTTCATTTTCAACCAAAATACAACGTCTGTCCAACGTTGGTTTCTGACGTCAATCGGACGTTGGGTTCTGACGTCAATCTGACGTTGGGTTCTGACGTCAATCTGACGTTGGGTTCTGACGTCAACCCGATTTTCACTTTCAACCAAAATACAACGTCTCTCCGACGTTGGGGTCCAACGTCAATCTGACGTCATATTGACGTCCGGTGCCTGCTGGGAAGCGACTGGATTAGTTCATGGCCCCAGGACATGATGAGAAACTGCTTTCTTTATTTATTTTTAGTGTCTTTTGAGCACCTCAGAACCTCATTAAAGTCCCCTGTTGTTTTTAAGTTTAAAAGAAAAGGCTTTGATGGATGATTCCAACTTTTTAAAGATCAGACAACTTTCTTTAGTTTCAGCACAATGATAGAGGATTAAAATGTGGGGAAGCTTTTTCTATCTCTCTCTCTATTTTCTATCAAAAGATGAAACCGTTTTGATCAGATAGATCCACCTTTTAAAATTATATTTATAGCCACCTTTTTGTTATGTCTCTTTTTAAGGCCTTTGAACTCAGATCCTCTAAGCAAATTGCCAGGCAAAAAAAAATTAAAAATGGGTAGAGCCGGAAATAATAATTATGCCTAAATTCTTTATTGATAAATGCTCTTTTGAAGAAAAAAAAAAGATCAATTTGTATTTGCTTTTATAGAAATTTGATCATTCTCAGAGGCCTGGAAGATGTTAAGAGAATAGTTTTGAGTCTGAAGGCTGAAGTGGATTGTTGCATCATAGTTATCATGCTTGAGCTGAATCTATGGTGAATGAATGGCAGGGTTGAGAGAATAGTTTTTGTTGTTGTTTTTGATTATTAATTGTGCTGTTTCTATATTCAATTCAATTCAGCATTTATTGGCCAAGTATGCATAACATACAAGGAATTTACTGCCGGTATAAGGTGTCCCACACACACGCACACACTATGGTGAAAGTTACATAGTTTGTTGACTATATTTTCCCACAATGAGAGACCCAAACACCTAAATGGTGTGTTTTGTTATTTTTATTATTAATTTCATTAATTTCATTTGAACTGAAGGTGAACTGAAAGGTTTAACTATATAATGCTTGTATTTGGATTCATTGAGAAAAAATGTCAAATGATGGTTCAAGGGGAAAATTTTATAAATAATGTAATAAATGTTGACTCAATAAACTTGCACTGCTTTCTGAGTCAAGAAAGTTTTAGTAGCCAAATCTGTAATAGTGAATACATATGAAATTACCCAAATTCACTAATTTAGTTCAGCAAGGATATCACAACTCCTCATAGCATGAAAAAATAAGCATATTAGAATGATTTCTGAATTGTCATGTGACGATGACGACTGGATTAATGAAAATTCAGCTTTTCCATTACTGAAATAAATTACATTTAAAAATATATGAAAATGAAATACAAAATGATTCTGAATTGCAGTAATAGTTCACAATAATACTGTTTTTTTTTTTACTGTAAGAGAATACTAATAAGAGACATCAGAGATTTAATTCTAAAAGCATTGAAAAATCTTAGTGACCCCAAACTATACATATCTGACCTTGCCATAGGCCATAAGCCAATTCATTGGTGGGAGTGCTAGGTTGAATTGTAAGTTAGAAATTAATTACAGAGAAATTCATCACTGTGACATTACAGTAACTGTACCAGTTGTATGAAGGTTATTTCCTTTTTTCACAAGTATACATCACAATGCATGAATAATAATACTGACTGCACTGACCTAATTGAACTGTACTTCCTGTCTGAAATCATACTTATGCCATAAATAATTTCACTGGCACAGCTAAACTGAATGGTTACACTTTCAAAAGGTTGTATGGCACCTTTTCTCAACATTTTAGAAAGACCACCACCAGCTTTCTCTGGGATTCCGCACAAGCACTTTCCACAGATGAATAAATCAGCCCCGCGTTTGTTTTATTACACGTGAAGCTCTCTGTTCAATGGTGCTCTGTATTCATCACTCTTCATTGTGCTTTAAACTTTTACACTCTGTTACACTCACTACTTGTAGTTAAGCTCTTTTATTTTTCTTTTGGTTAAGCCCCCCCCCCCCCCCCCCCCCCCTCCCCTGAACTGTAACAAACAAACTCAGAATTCAATTCAACGGTGGAAACAGGCTTTATAGAATTGTAAGATATAAACTTAAACTGCGAGAAACATGAACCATAAGATTAAACATTTTTTAAATGGCAATTGCGATTTAAATTTTTAATATGTATGGTGCAGAAACTGAGGAGACATGTGCCAGTTTGAATGGGCACAATGTGATATCTGTGTATGTGCGTAGCGTGTAGATATGTGCGTGTTTAGGGGTTGACACTTTCAAATCGAAGCCAGGAGAGCTGGGTTATAAACCTGTAACCTTTAAATCAAACCAAGGGAACTGGTGACTCAACGTCTGACGGCCCAAGATTTATTGAACTCTGAGGTGCTTTATACCCTCAGAATATGAATATCTGCAACACAGACAATGAAAAGCCATATTTACTTAGCTGCACTGTTAATCCACTATTAACTATTAAGAGCACTCTGCTGATGTCAGCCCACATGAGCACATCGCATGCGGTCTTTAGTTTCCTGTCCTGCTGAAATGAAGCTAGTGTGGGAGCGTTCAGACATCTATGAGAGAGTGGATGGAAGTAATCATCACAGTAAGAGGGGCTGGGACAGATCCAGAGGCTCTGAATATCAATAGGCATCTTTTCCACTATTACGCCTGTACTTCCAACAGGTTCTCAGTGTCAAATACTGACACAGAATATTGTGAGAGATTCATTTCATTTTAGATTCACTCAAGGATTCCGTCACAGGGCTCTTGTCCAAGCATCTTGTCTAATATTCCATACCAATTATGTGCACAAGAATTCATGCAAAATCAAGAATTTGCTTTATTATTTCCATTTGAAACTTATTAATGTAATCCAGATTCATAAATCAGAGTTGAGTAATTTTTTTTCAGGCTCATCATTTCAGGTTCAGTAGGTGAGTTAATCATTTGAATCATTCAATGAACCGATTTATTTAAAATGCTGATTTATTCAGGAACAGAGGAAAATTACTTGCTCAAAAAGGAACCGCATACGATATAGTCTCGCTACTTAAATAATATATTTAATTAGCAAAAATAGTAAGAATAGTATGGTAGTATGCAGTTCTGAATTCAGCAAATGTGTTTATGAATGACTTATTGAATCATTTACTCAACTGATTTGTTCAAAAATACTGAATAATTCAAGAACGAAAAACCACTGTTTGAACCTCGGTGTTTTAGCTGTTCTGCTTTGTTTGGAACTAGTTTCATTGGCGGAGCAAAACTGACAAAGTAAGAAGAAATATTGCGGCAATATGTTTTCCTAAAATTGCGCTGCTGTGTTCAGACGCCGTACAGGCCGCTCCGCTTAGATTTTGCTTTAATTTACTTTTTTTACTTACTTTGATTATCTTGTAATCACCGTGTTGGAGGATGAGGTTCAGAGGGCGCTAAAGAAAGTGAACGTCAGGAAAGCAGCCGGACCTGATGGGATAACCGTCCGTGTTCTGAGGTCCTGCACTTCCATCTTTAATGAGTCCCTTGCTACCTCCGTGGTTCGCACCTCATTCAAAAAAATCCATCATTATTCCTGTGCCAAAGAACAATAAACCCTCTTGCCTGAATGACTATCGCCCAGTTGCCCTCACATCTATAGTCATGAAGGTTTTTGAGAGACTTCTAAAGAGCCACATCTGCTCCTCCATCCCTGATACTTTGGACCCTCTTCAGTTTGCCTATCGCCCAAACAGATCCACGGACGATGCCATTTCTCACGTTCTCCACTCTTCCCTCACACACATGGACAGCAACAATGGGAATTATGTAAGGCTGCTATTCATTGACTATAGCTCAGCTTTCAACACTATAGTCCCCATCAAGCTGGCTTCTAAACTCACAGACCTCGGCCTAAAATCCTCACTCTGTGACTGGATTCAAGACTTCTTCACCGGCAGACCTCAAGTGGTGAAAGTTGGCCAGTTCACCTCAAGCTCCATCACCCTGAACGTAGGAGCCCCACAGGGCTGTGTCCTGAGTCCCCTGCTCTACTCTCTCTACACGCATGACTGCGTGTCCTCTCACAGCTCCACATCTATTATCAAATTCGCTGATGATACTGTGGTTCTGGGCCTCATCTCCAACAACGATGAGACCGCATACTTGGATGAGGTAGAGAGACTCACATCATGGTGCCAGGACAACTGTCTCTCTCTGAATGTGAACAAAACTAAAGAGCTGATCATGGACTTTAGGAAGAGACAGCAGCATCCCTACACTCCTCTTATGATCAGTGGGACCCCTGTGGAGAGGGTGAGTAGCTTCAAGTACCTCGTTGTAAACATCTCCGAGAACCTGACTTGGACTACACACATCCAAACACTGGTTAAGAAAGCCAGGCAAAGACTGTACCATCTGCGAGAGCTGAGTAAATTCAGGGTCTCACCAGCAATCCTGAAAACTTTCTATTCAGGGACCATAGAAAGTGTATTGACTCATTGCATCTCAGTGTGGTATGGAAACAGCTCCAATCAGGACTGCAAAGCACTACAGAGAGTTGTATACCTCAAACGCTGCAAAAATAGAGCTGTCAAAATCTTCAAGGACTCAAATCACCCTGATAACTGTCTATTCACTTTGCTTCCATCTGGTAAGCGCTTACGTAGCCTGATGGCAAAAACTGAGAGACTTAGGAGGAGCTTCTTCCCCCAGGCCATCAGGCTCCTAAACTCTAACTCTGTGTCATAACATCACCTGACTCCATGTAAATATCACCATATCAATAAGCTATTCATAATTGTTCTCTACCTCATATTGCTGCTATTTAAATACCCTGTACAACGTTTTTGCGCATTTGTTTGCACATTCCTCTTTATTACTATTTAAGTCAACAACATACTGACCTGCACATTTATACTTATATTTTTTATCTTTTATTTTATTTTATCCTTTTATTTTTTTCTACTTTTTTTTTCTTAATATTCTGTATTCTATATAATTGCACTGTCCTTGGAGCGGACCTGACCTACATTTCACTGCTGGTTATACTCTGTATAATTGTGTATGTGACAAATAAAAATCATGAATCTTGAATCTAAAACTGTAAACTGCTTAGTATGAACTTACTGATTAGTGAACTGTTGTGTGAAATCAATATCATATAATCATGTTGTCTCCTTGTTACTCTAGTAACATAAAAAGCCCAATTGTCCTTGTCAGTTCAAACATTAAGTTTTTGAGTTCATAACAGATGTTTTGACATATTTTGAACTAGCAATTTCGGATCCCAAATGCGTGGCAAGTTTTATTTTATTTGTTTGTTGAATTGTTGTAACGAATCATTGCTATGATTACATGTGTACATAAGTCAGAATCAGAATCAGAATTAGCTTTATTCACCAAGTGTGTGCAAACACACGAGGGATTTGTTTGCATTCGTGAATCATGTTCGTGTGAGAATGCATAATATTCACATAAATATTACACATGAATACAATGTTTTCCAATCGTTATTATGTATTGACTAATTTAGTAAATTATCACATGCAAATATAATAGAGTAACAGTAAAAAAAAAAAAAAAAATACATAAAACAGTTATAAAAAGTAACTTTATAGGTAAGTTTATATTCTTGAAAACAAAAGGTTCTAAAATTATGCAATTATCTTGAAGGTTCTTCATGGAACCATAGATTCCAATAAAGAAAGGATTACATTTTTCAGTAATTTTTAGCAAATTCAGTAATTTAGGTCTGCAATACTCTGAGAAAAAAAAATAATAATAATAATAATAATAATAATTCACACAGCTAAGACTGTAAATATGTTCACTGTCAATTAAAATCAACATTTATTTCTTTATTTATTATGTTCTTTACGAGCTTGATGATGATTACATTCGTGTTATACCAAAAACTTGATTGTGAAAACCTTGGGGAAAACCTGCTCATGGTATCCACAACAAACATTTTTGTACAAGCTTATATTTGTAAAAAAAAAAAAAATATATATATATATATATATATATATATATATATATATATATATATATATATATATATATAAACACATACATACATACATACATACACACAAACAGTGGTGTGAAAAAGTGTTGGCTCCCATCCTGTTTTTTTTTAGTTTTTTGCATGTTTGTCACACTTTAATGTTTCAGATCATCAAACAAATTTAAATATTAATCAAAGATAACACAAGTAAACATAACATGCAGTTTTTGAATGAAGTTTTTTATTATGAAGGGAAAACAAATTCCAAACCCACATAGCCCTGTGTGAAAAAGTGCTTGCCCCCTAATACTAATAACTGGTTGGGCCACCCTTAGCAGCAACAACTGCAATCAAGCGTTTGCGATAACTTGCAATGAGTCTGTTACAGCGCTGTGGAGGAATTTTGGCCCACTCATCTTATCAGAATTGTTGTAATTCAGCCACATTGGAGGGTTTTCGAGCATGAACCGCCTTTTTAAGGTCGTGCCACAGCATCTCAATTGGATTCAGGTCAGGATTTTGACTAGGCCACTCCAAAGTCTTCATTTTGTTTTTCTTCAGCCATTCAGAGGTGGATTTGCTGGTGTGTTTTGGATCATTGTCCTGCTGCAGAACCCAAGTTCGCTTTAGCTTGAGGTCACGAACAGATGGCTGGACATTGTCCTTCAGGATTTGGTAGACAGCTGAATTCATGGTTCCATTTATCACAGCAAGTCTTCCAGGTCCTGAAGCAGCAAAATAGCCCCAGACCATCACACTACCACCACCATATTTTACTGTTGGTATGATGTTCTTTTTCTGAAATGCTGCGTTACTTTTATGCCAGATGTAATGGGACACACACCTTCCAAAAAGTTCAACTTTTGTCTCGTCAGTCCACAGAGTATTTTCCCAAAAGTCTTGGGGATCATCAGGACGTTTTCTGGCAAAACTGAGACGAGCCTTTATGTTCTTTTTGCTCAGCAGCGGTTTTCGTCTTGAAACTCTGCCATGCAGGCCATTTTTGCCCAGTCTCTTTCTTATGGTGGAGTCATGAACACTGACCTTAACTGAGGCAAGTGAGGCCTGCAATTATTTAGATGTTGTTGTGGGGTTTTTGGTGACCTCTTGGATGAGTCGTTGCTGCGCTCTTGGGGTAATTTTGTTCGGCCGGCCACTCCTGGGAAGGTTCACCACTGTTCCATGTTTTCGCCATTTGTGGATAATGGTTCTCACTGTGGTTCGCTGGAGTCCCAAAGCTTTAGAAATGGCTTTATAACCTTTTCCAGACTGATAGATCTCAATTATTTTCTTTCTCAGAATTCCTGAATTTCTTTGGATCTCATCATGATGTGTAGCTTTTGAGGATCTTTTGGTCTACTTCACTTTGTCAGGCAGGTCCTATTTAAGTGATTTCTTGATTGCGAACAGGTGTGGCAGTAATCAGGCCTGGGTGTGGCTAGAGAAACTGAACTCAGGTGTGATAAACTAGAGTTATGTTTTAACAGTTTTAACACTTTTTCACACAGGGCCATGTGGGTTTGGATTTTGTTTTCCCTTCATAAAAAAACCCTTCATTTAAAAACTGCATGTTGTGTTTACTTGTGTTATCTTTGATTAATATTTAAATTTGTTTGATGATCTGAATCATTAAAGTGTGACAAACATGCAAAAAAAATCAGGAAGGGGGCCAACAATTTTTCACACCACTGTATATATATATATATATATATATATATATATATATATATATATATATATATATATATATATATATATATATATATATATAACACAATGAACGGCATTCAAAAGGAGGAGGATAATTACAGCTCAATTGCTTATCAGTCTAGCAGAAACATAAGTGAGACAGTTGTGTCAAAAAATAATGGTGTCTGCATTATTTTATGCCATGCATTGTAATTAAGAATTAGTTTTTCTGAGTGGGAAAGTTCAAGCCCACAGAGAAGTACAGAGCTAGACTAAAAGGCAGGGGTAACAGACACAAGAAAGGGCAAGAAAAAAAATAAATTGGTAAAGGCTTAAAGTGTATAATATGGGGATAAAGAAGAGCAAAACAGAATAAGGAAAGGCACAAAACATGGTGTCAGCATCTCAACTGGAAAATGCGATCAGCCTGAATTATGGGGTCTTAGAGCATTCCTGCACCTATTTTCTGTCTGGGAATCAAACCTAATCAGCTCTATATCTGCTGGAAGGAGGGAAGTGTGATAGAAAGGTATCCGATAGAATTGTATCTGATAGAAGTGTGTCGGTCTGCAAGATTTGTGTCTGATGGAGGTGTGCTATCAATGTGCTGCTTGGTGGAGCGATGATAAAACGCTAAAGATGATTTTCCCTGACATTCATTTTTGCGACTGTTCCCTGTCCTTTGCAATTATAAACTTTATTTGATGTCTTTATGAATCAGACGTGTGAAGCACTCTGAGGCACAACATGACACGTGACATCTCTTTTATGATAACAGATCACTCCCAAGAAAATGCTTACCGTACACATTTACCGGCGCGGGACTGAGCAGCCTTCTTTAATGCATTCTCTATGGAAGCTGAGCGACAGGCTCACACAGGAAATTGTGGGATTGATGGAGAAGCAGAACTTGTGTTGAAAACATCAAAAATTTGAGACATGCAGAACTTCATGCAAGTGAGAGAAGGCATGTTTCAAAATATATTTTTTTTTAATAATAATTGTGATATAAACTCACAATTCTAACTTTATGACACAACTGTAAGTTTAAAATTGTGAAAAACTCGCAATTGTTAAAAAATGGCCTTGTTTTTTTGTTGTTGTTTTTTTTCTCAGAACTGGACTTTATTTGCAACTGCGAGTTTATATCTGACAATTCTGACTTTATAACAAGCAATTGCGAGTTTATGTCATGCAATTCTTGGCCAGAAAGTAAGTATTGTGAGAAATAAATTCACAATTGTGAGAAAAATGTCAGACTTATGAGGTAAAAAGTCACAATTACCTTTTTATTTTGGCGGATGAGGGATTACATAAAAAGTCTGTAGTTTGTAGATGATAAGAAGAAGCAATTTTTAAATGGATTGTTAAACCAAAAATTAAAATTCTGTAATTAATTATTCACCCTCATGTTCCAAACGCGTAAGACTTTCGTTCATCTTCAGAACACAAATCAGGATATTTTTAATGAAATCCGAGAGCTTTCTGACCCTGCATAGACAACAATGCAACTGACAGGTTAAAGACCCAGAAAGGTAGTCAGGACATTGTTAAAATAGTCCATGTGACATCAGTGGTTTAACCTTAATTTTATGAAGTTTCAAAGCTAATTTTTGTGTGCAAAGAAAACAAAAATAACGACTTTATTCAACAATTTCTTCTCTTCCGTTCATAAAAAAATATATATATATAATAATAAAAACAAGGTTTAACCACTTATGTCACATGGACTATTTTAATGATGTCCTTACTAACTTTCTGGGCCTTGAACATGGTAGTTCCCTTGCGGTCTATACAAGGTCAGAAAACTCTCGGATTTCATCAAAAATATCTTAATTCCAAAGATGAACGCAGGTTACAAATGACAAGAGGGTGAGTAATTAATGACAGAATTTTCATGTTTGTTGGAACTCAATGTACTGTAGACGATGTTGGGCTTTATTGGTATTTCCTGTATACAGTCGCTCCTGATTTTGTCCTGATTTTTGTCACAAATGAAAAAACGACACAGCCTGTCTCATCTTATTATCACAAACTGAAACTCGGTTAAGTGGAGTTTCAAGACAAGTGAGATATGATAATCAAATACATAAACTGATGGATGAAACAAGATTATTTCATCCTCAGTGAAAGAAAGTGTGCTTTCAAATCACTGTCTATCTATCTATCTATCTATCTATCTATCTATCTATCTATCTATCTATCTATCTATCTATCTATCTATCTGTCTGTCTGTCTATCTATCTATCTATCTATCTATCTATCTATCTATCTATCTATCTATCTATCTATCTATCTATCTATCTATCTATCTATCTATCTATCTATCTATCTATCTATCTATCTATCTATCTATCTATCTATCTATAGCCCTATCCGGACGGTAATTGTTTCTCAGGGGGACGTAAGCGATTTTCACCATTTACCATTTAATCCGTCTGAATCCAGGATGCCGGTGTTTTTCACTCATCACCCTCATAAAAACCTCTGGCCAAAATCCCTGGCCAAAATTAATTTTTTGACAAACACCAAGGTCGTGTGGTAATTTAATTGCCATCCGAATCCATCCGAATCTCTGAGTTCAAAATTCAGTGTATAAAACCTTTTCGATCACTCCCGAACACCGTAAGGTAACTGTTGTGCATCAGTGTAATTTGCATAAATATTTATTTCTGAAATGCTTTTTAAAAGAAAAATAATTCATATCTGCTCCACCACAGTGACTGGAAGCAGAAAGAGAAGAAAAGCACATAAACATACAAAATGGGTCTTTATTATGGCATTATAAACAGATATACAGTATATCGTGTATACTTATATACAACTATAGCGCGTCTATTTCAGTATTTTTAAACAGGAGATTTCAATAATCAAATAATAAATAGGATTATATATTATAAAATATGCTTGGAATAATAAGAATACATTTTATATAATAATACGTGTTTTAAAATACATTTTACACACTAATAAGAATAAATTTGTAAACAAAATTAATTTTATTTACAGCAGACAATCATGTGACTGGCCACGTGAGCAGCGCGGTCCCGGGTTCATAGGATCACAGAACTCACTCCTCCACTGTGAATAAATAGCCATCCGAATCCATGAGTTTTATCACTGAGGTGATATGTAAATTTATTTTTACAGATGTCCATATGAGAAACAATTACCATCCAAATCGGACTTATCACTCCATCTATCTGTCTGTATCTTTTTCTTTTTTATTTCTATATACTTAAGAATAAACTTTTTCCCTTCTTTGTATTTTTATAATGACAGCATAATGTGCACAATGACATAGACATTGCCACACACAAACACACACCCACAAAAAAATGGCTAAAACTAAAATCATTCAGTTTCTGTAAACCACTAATTAAAATATACCACATATTTCAATTAAAGCGCTATAATGATCATGCAGTAATTATAATGCAAATGTACTTCAACCACCATTCCACTTATAAGGCGGCTATACATACCGAGAAAGATGAAAGCAATCCAATCACTTTGCAGATTTAAGGAATGCAAGGTTTTACATGATTCCAGTTTACAGGCAATTGCAATTACCTGTGAATGTACCAGGTGGGTCTGTGCCTATGCACAGACTGAGATTACCCCATGCTTTAAGATGACAGGAATGCTGGTAAATGTGTCCATGTGTGTGTACTGCCTGGCAGAGATAGCTTTCTTTTCCTCTGCTTATATTAGCGGCTTTGCCAGCACTTCTATCTCAGTAAGCACATGTGGAAAGATTCCTTGATTATGGTCTTACTTCACAGGTTTTGTAATGACATGTAAATGATGTTTCTTCCAGCTGGCTCTTAAGAAATCTCTTGTCAACTTGGAGCCTTTGTATTTCATCTCTCCATATGCTCCTCTGTCCCATCAGGAGACACACAGAGTGAACATAATTTCCCACGGGCCCTCAGAAATAAGGTGTCATCATTATATTACAGACAGTTTGTTCTCCAACTGATCTATGAGGATGATTGCAGCTATTTAGCTGGGTTTAGCATGTTTGCCACAAATCTTTCCACTTTACTTTGAATCATCTTGAATCTTTTGTATATGAGGAATATTTATTATACAAACTAGACAATGGCCAAGCTATAAATCTTCCTGAAGTTTGTTTTCTTGTCCTGCTCCGTGATCTCATCCTGTCAGTGGTAAACTTTGTTAAAATCGAACTATGGACTTCCTGTGACTTTTACAATTAGATTTTCCATTCTCTCCTTCACTTTAACAATAGGATGAAATAAACTAGGGATGAGTCTCAATGGTGTTTAGTGAGGTTGAGTATCTAGAAATATACTCTAGAAGTATATCGTTCAAAAGAAATATCTTTGCACAGAATAAAAAGGGTGAATGATGACAGAAGTTTAAGTGAACTATCCATTTAAGACCAACGAGTGAAGTAGTTATTTAGACAACCCACTTATTCACTTACTAGTCAGTCATGAATACATGTAGCTATATGCACATGGCCAAAAAATAAAAAATAGCTGAAATGTTATCCCGTTGTGTTTGTGCAGGCCATTAGTGTTGTAGGCCAGCTAAAGTCCATGGCTGGTAACCGGAACATTGCTTATTTCAGTCCAAACAAGACTGAGCTATGAGCAATTGCCATTGTGCCCTTGAGCGAGACACTTAACCTCAGCTTAACCCAGGAGATTACCCCAGTAATAAGTGTACTGTATGTCTCTTCTGATAAAAGCTTCTCTTAAAAGTCTATTTATTTGTTATCTTCATTGAGAATTCATCCACCTGCATTAGAGTCTCTGATGCTGGTTAATGGAATTGATTATTTTTGGATGTCGTCTGTCCAGGCAGAGAAAGCTGAAGTGTACCAATTAAACCACCATTTGTTTTTGTTTTTTGAAGAGACATTCAGCATATGTTGAAAGAACATCAGCCAAGCCATGTTTTTCCAAACCAACAAATCCCATGAGCATATTGGGTGTTTGATAAACATTTCATATGTTGCTAGTTATTTATATATAAAATGCCTATTGTTGTATCCAGCAGTTCAAAATATGAACCTTGAGAAATTCTTACTAAATCCTAGAGCTTTCAAGATGTAAGCTTGCACTCCAATTATTTCATAATTACTCAAGCCACCCATTGTCATACAATTAGAAAGTTACAGTTATTCTTAAAGTTGGTGTTGGTCTAAATAGGCCGTAATACTGTTCTGACTCTGGTTGCTATGTCTTTTCTTACTGACAACCATAATCAATAACTACCAAAGCTAGCTACATGCTAAAACATACTAGCAGCATACTAACAATGGCGAGTAACATGGTATAACTTAATAGAAATGTGCTAAAATGCTTAGGAACATGCTAAAAGTACATTTAGCTACATTTTAAAATGGTCTGTTCACATAGAACACGTTTCCATTAGTTTTTCTATGTAAACACACACTAGATAGATGTTGTTGACTGCTGTGCATGCATCTAACATCTTTTGCCGTGCCTCATGCATGACATAGTTTTCCAAAAAGTCAATATTTCACACATTCAGTGCTATTGGGGACAAAAATATGCTACTGGATTTTTCTGTGGACCCTTGACTTTACCTAAACATGAGAGATTGGATTCATCTCACATTCATGATCACTATAATGAAGCTATAAACTTGTGTTTAGAATTTTGCATGGTTTCATTTGTACTTCTGACACAGATTACTTTAATATTGTTGGTGAAGCATGTTTATCTTAAAACAGAGACTGGATACTGGTGTTAGTCCCATAGACCACATGTGTCAGTTTCTGCTCCTGAAGGGCCAAAGGCCCGCAGAGTATAATGCCGAGTTCACAAAGCATGACTTTCAAAGTCGCAGTTGTTTTCACACTGCACAATTTTCAAAGTGGTCGGATCACCGTTGTTTTCACACTGCACAACTATCTGGGGTAGCATTCAGTTGCTGCTGTGTTCACATTGCACGATGGATCGGCGACAGGAGGTTACACACAACATGATTTTACAACAGGAAGAATCGCTGACAAATCTGCCTGGTCTGCGATCTATGTCTCATACAACTCCTCCCCGACGTTCCTGCTACCCTGTATCTTGCTCTCTCATTGCCTGTAGGTCATCGCCAATGTATTTTTCAGTCACAACTCATTTCACACAACAGGATTTTGAATCACCGACAGGTCCAGATATTTAGCATGTCAAATATTTCATAGGCGATGGTGACGCATCTTTGATAATTCACTCTAGCGCACTCATGTGAATGAGCAGCGATTTGCCTCTGATTTTGGGCATGAAAATCAGTCAGTGCAACCGAGGCTAAAACTCGGCATAACTCCAACCAGCTCCAAAACCTATCTGGAAGTTTCTAGTAATGCTGAAGACCTTGATTAAATAGTTCAGGTGTGTTCAATTAGGATTGGAGCTCAAGTCTACCTGAATGTGGCCCAATATAGATTTTCATCCCTACCTCCATCCATCCCTACCTTCCTCCATCTATCAATCCATTCATCAATCCCATCTATCCATCCATTCCATCAATTCTATCTACCCAATGCATCCATCCATCTCTCCCTCCCTCCCTCCATCCATCCATCCTTCAATCAATCGCCTCAATACATCCATTCCATCAATTCCATCTATCCCAATACTTTCATCCCTCCCTCTTTTTTAAAAGTACTCAAGCTTGCCAGATTTTCTCAAGCCAACAATCAAGTTTGTCTTGAATGATATGTAATTCCAATTAGATAATTTATGCATTTATTTATTTGTTTGTTTATTATTATTATTATACTCTTCTGTGTCCAGAATCCTGTTTGTGGAAAATGCCAAATATGTTTAATTAACATACTGTCACTGATGTAAATCTGGAAAGCTTTTTGTGTATGCAGATTCTGATTATAGACATGGAGAGCCATAGGGAAAAAATAAATAAAAAAATCCCTGAAATACAGTACAAGCAGTGATAAATAATGTTTAGAATCTAAAGGTGTTGTTGCTGTCACTAGTCCAGATTATTAATGGATTTATTGCTCCAGAAATATATCTTTGTGAGATTTACTACTGCGTAGATGCAAATGTGCTCATGTGAATTCATGGACGCTGTCTGCTGGTAGATGTACAACTGGGCAGTTAGATTTACAAACAGCCTGAGATGCAAACAGATGCTGATATGGGAGAAACAAATTTTACCTGAGGCTGTGTTTCATTCTTTTTAAATTTCAAGTGTTCAAAAAATGCTGGTGCAGATGTTTAGCTGCCTTTCCACTCATACACACAAACACACATGCATGCCAACACGCACAAACATGTGTCACATTAGATGGCAAGATTAACAAGCCATACTGGTAAACTCTCAAAGTAAATAATCTGGTCCCCGAATCTTTTTTTTTTTTTTTTTGTAAAGTTACACATTTAACAGCATCTTTCTAATGCTGTAGATGTCATAACCTAACAAAGTTTAGTTATGAATGACCACAGATAATTTCATGTTGACATCTAAAATAATTCTGTCTTTATGTTCTAGCTAACTTGAGTAAAACAGTGTCACATAAGTCAATGAATATGTCTGTTATAAATCATCACATATAAGGATGATGATATAAGGGTCACGATACGGTATGGTATGCCATACAAGATTGTGTGGGCTAGATTTTATGGAAAAGTTCATTCAGAAAATTTAAAACTTATACTTTAATATAAGATAATGCTGTACATTTAGAATTATGCAAAGTATTAGTCAATGAAAATAAGGCCATTTGTACTGATTTTCTACAGTATATAGATTTTTTTATGCATAGCATTGTGTTTTAGGGGGCATTTCCATAATGCTGTTTTTAACAAAAATATGGAAAATGTGTGTATGCGTGTGTGTGTGTGTTTGGCTGTTCATTTACACAACAACTATGTTTTGGGAGCCTGAAAACACAATCTTTTGAAAACGAGTTTCAAATACGTTTTTGAAAAAGGATACCAATAACGTCAGCGTATCTGTGTAATAATGATAAATTAAATATTTGTTAAAATAATATTTTGTTGTAATATTTTAAATATAAAACATGAATACGGACAAGATGGCTTTTTTTCTAGATAATGCCATGATGCCCATACAAGTGAGAAATCTGACATCTTCCAGGATATTATCTTTCTCCTGTAATAGTGCAGTAAATGCTCCTGAACCTGAGGTAAAGCATGGGAAAACTGTGAACACCTCAGTACTAGTAAATGAACCAGGATTTTTCAAAGCAATTCACATTGTCATGCACTCTTACATTCGTATTCACACGGCATCAATAACAAAAGCCAAAGCATCAGCAGAACAAAACAAGTGGAAAATAGAAGGTTTTTATATATATATATATATATATATATATATATATATAAATTATAATTGAACCCAAGATCATGACGTTGGCTGAACCAGAAATAGAAATTTCATTTTTTGAGAGAGAGAGAGAGAAGCAAAAAGTGAAACGTAGGGAAATGCATTTCATCTGTTGTGGATATATACAGAATATACATGCTGCTACAACAGCAAAAGGCGTAGAAAGATGGAGTTTTAAATATATGTTTCATTGATTGAGAAGCAAATCTTGATTATAATTAGTTTTTCAAAAAAGTATATATATTTTTTTTAATCTATTGGCAAGGAAAAGCAGTCACTTAAGAGACAGACGCTCTTTAAAGAAAAAAAATATAAAGCATCTGTTTATCTGAGAACGCATCTTGCTTCCACTGAACTCCCTCGCACAGATCTCTGAATGTATTGCTGATTTGTTATGCATGAGGCGGTGGTAAACTGCAAGTCCCCTCTCTCACAGACCGTCTGTGTGAATGTGCTTGGCATCTTTCCATCACTCTGACAGGATTTGATAAAAAGCTGATGGCTGCTTCAGTTAGCTGGCTTTGAGAAAAGCTGTGTGGGCTCTCTCGGGAGGGAGTGTGTGTGTATAAACTGTAAGATGGTTCTTTTTTTTTTTTAGATGTTTCTTTTTCATGTTTTGTACATATTTATATCTGTAATATGCATGTGTATACAAACACAGTCCTATATGACTTCATTATAATAACAATATTTGTGTAGTGATTGTACATTTTAAGTTTTGGGGGGCTCAGAGAAGATACATTTTGTTTAAAGAGCAATAATCTTATTAAACTGACAATTTTTGCAATAAACCAATTGAAAGTTATGTGACATATACAGCCAAGTATGGTGACCCATACTCGGAATTTGTGCAGTTAGGGGTTCGGTGCCTTGCTCAAGGGCACCTCAGTCGTGGTATTGAGGGTGGAGAGAGTATTACAATGAAAATAGGAAGTGCGGCTGAGTTGACTCTTTCCATGTTTGATGTGCTCTATATGTGTCTGTTGATCAGTGCTTAAATACAATTGGAATAAAAGCTCAAATTGAAATCTGTTCATCATGAAAAGGGTTTATGTCTCTTCAGAAGACTTAATTCATATGAATTTCTTTCTTTCTTTTTGTCTGTTTGAAGCATCAGTGTGTAATGGGCTTTCAATGGAGGGAGAGAAATCTTGGGTTTTATTAAAAATATCTTAATTGGTCTTTTTGAAGGATGTGTGAAAGTCTTAAGGGTTTGGAATGGCATGAGGGTGGTAAATGATGACAGTTTATTATTTTTTGTTTTAATTATTATTATTATTATTTATGTATTATTATTTGTATTTTTTAGGTGAATTTATGTAGTTATAGTATAGTTAAAGTTTAATTTATTTAGGTTTCCAAGAAGAAAAAAAAAAAAAGTGTATATATATATATATATATATATATATATATATATATATATATCAGGGATGGGCAACTTCGGTCCTGGAGGGCCACTGTCCTGCAGAGTTTAGCTCCAACCCTAATCAAACACACCTGAACCAGCTAATCAAGTTCTTTAAGATCACTAGAAAGCTACAAGCAGGTGTGTTTGATTAGAGTTGGAGCTAAACTCTGCAGGACAGTGGCCCTCCAGGACCGAAGTTGCCCATCCCTGATATATATATATATATATGGAGACAGAAATATATATATATATTTTTTTATCAAAAATACAATAAACAGTAATAACTCTGTAATTGTTCTCAATTTTTACTGGAAATTAATTCTAATATTCATCGATCGCGTTTCCCCTTCGGGGGCCCCCCTCCATCGTCGGGCCCTTAGAATCTTCCTAACCAACCCAACACCCCCCACCCCCCTTACGGCGCCCCTGCTGCCTTATCAAGTTTGTAGTATATAAACCAAACATAAACCATCAATTTCTGTCCTCACTTCTGAAATGATAGCTATGCCCCTGTATACTGTATAAGTGTGTGTGTGTGTATATTCCAAATGATCTGTTGACGTGTTAGGGTGTTTGTGCATGCATGTAGCCACTATGTCCAGTAACATTAGTATGGCCACTAGTATGTGTGAATGTGGAATCAAGTATACAGTACAGGGTATCTGCTCTGTGCTGAATACACTCATGACGTTGTGTAAACTTTACTAGTGTCATTATAGGAGTTTACAAAAGCTGTCTGAGGGGCACCTGTGACTGCTGCTGATGTTAATTGCTTACTCATTTACAAAGTCAATCTTGCAATCCAATTATTTAAATGCTTCCTGGCAATCATTAGTCAGTTATGAGTGAAATTCAGTAGAGCATTTCAGTCTGAATAAATGACTATGACTAGTTACAGGCTTATCTGCTCCATTTGATTATGTACAAGCCTGTCATGTCGGGTTGAATAAAAATTACACTGTGTATCCTTTTGAAATGACAAAGGCAGCTGATTTGATTTTTGATTTTTTTTTTTTTTTTTATAATTAGTGTTAAAAAAATAAGCCAGACTGTGTTGTTGGTTATTGTTGTGTACTTCTTAAACCTTATCCATCTAATTTTTAAATGCATTATTAAATATTTTATAATATTAAATGTGGTCAAATGTATAATTATTAAATGCAGGATTGCAAAAAAAAAATAAAAAATCTACATTGCAGACACTGCATGAATATGCTTTGTTTTTGATTATGCTGCAATTTTAACAAAAGCATCATGTTAGGAACCCAATGCAGAGATTATTTACACAAAACCAATGAGGAACATTCAAAAGTTGTTTTAGGATCATAGGATTAAAGATGAAAAACACAAATTTGTGAGAGAAGCCAGAAAAAAACCCATAAGGCTATAATATATATGTTGTTGTTTCTCTGTTCTGTTAGTCTTATACTATTTAAAGTGTTTATGCTTTGAATGTCTAAAAAACTCTTTCTTTCAGCTGTACTTTTTTCGGTGTTCAGCAGTACCTCATGTCCTTTCTTTAAAGTATACGTAATCTCTTTTCCAAAGATGAGAATGGTTTAGAAGATTGTCGTTTCGTGAAAGGGCTATGTTATTTTACCTTAACAGCTACAGTGAACGAGTAATGGCATGTTTTTGCAGAAACTAGCTTTCAATGAGAAAAGAGAATGTAACACAGAATTGAAGGGCAAGTTTAAGATCCTGAAGGGCCTAATGTTTTCTTAGACTTTTGTTCAGAGGCACTTTGCTGAAACTAACCAAGAGCCTTCAGTGGTGGATGTTAACTTTCGGAGTGCTCATAATGTTTGGCGGACATGTCTACTTTGTTACATTTTAAAGGCTGTAAAACAACTACAACAACAAAAGCAACAGAAAATAAGGCACACAGCTTGAGCAAGATGAAAAAGAGGGCAAGTTGTAAGTGTTTAATCTTCGGTTACAGTAGTGTTTTGCAATGTTTCGATCGTTGGTTGAGGATGGGTTTAGGTTGAGATTATATAAGTAAGATTTAATAAATTTGCCATGTAACAGAAGTACAGATAGAGTATTGTGACGCACATCCAACTGAAACAAGTTTACAAGTTTGGGAGTTTGTTTGGAGCAGAATTTGCTCTGAAACACAGAAAAAAACACTGGATCAAGAGATGCTCAGGTATAAGAGCACAGTCTCGTTTCATTCGAAAACACACGGCACATATACTTTAATTAAAAAATCATAGCCTTTGTCACACTGAGCCATATCATTTTTATCTTGATTACACGTGCAGAATGTATGAAAAGTACATAACACCATTTCCTCTAAAATATGATGTTTGTAGCATTTCTGTGGCTTCAGGAACACTTACAGCTTTAAATCATGAGGATCTGTTCATTTTGGTGGAAACTCCGTCTCTGTACTATATTAGAAACAGCTTTAGCTCTTTGTGTATATGACCCAGACAGCAACACAAAGAGCCAGAACAGACCACAAGATTGGTCGAATAGCTGTTGATCTCTGAATGTTAAATGTGACGTAAGGTCTACTCCGCTACCACATAACAACAAGCCAAAGCCTGGGAGATAAAAAAGATCAATGTCCTACACACATGAAGTGTTAGTTGTGTGTGCAGCACATCGATCCAGCCGGCCCAGCAGATCCGCTTGGGGTCTCACTTCAGACATAAGGTGCCTCTCATTTTGGCATCATTTAAAGCAGTTGTATAATCCTTTCCTTAAATAATCCTTATTCGGATTACAATAATTTATAAAGATCCTTTTGAAGTGGATTAATTCACTTAATCAACTTTCCCTTCAGCGGTAAACTTTAGGAATTAATAAGAAAAATAAATTATTTTTTATTTTTTTAAGAGAGAAAAAGAGAGAATACACTAATATTATTTTTGTAAACTTTTGATCTATTAGTTTTATTATTATTATTATTAATTTTTTTTGTAATACCATATGTGTGTAAGTCTTTTAAACCTCATCTTGCCCTTGACCAATGCCTCCCATCCCTTGACATAAGCATTCTGGAAAATGTAACACTGTTATCACAGCCATAAATCCACATTTTCACATCACCTCATTGCACAATCACCTCACATCATGTGATGAGCAGGTGTTTCATTTCTTTAATTCAACTTGTGTTGTTCTCAATTACTGTCCAATACTGCCGTGTGACCCTGTGGCCAGTCATGGTGAAGATGAATCTGGTTCTTCAGGTTAGAAGAGTCCTCATCAGATTCCTCTTTCCCAATAAAATTGCTTTATCTATTTGTGGTTGAGGTAGAGGATTGGGAAAGTCTCTTATAGAGTGTGTTAATTAAACAGATTCCCTGTTCAAATGTGACATTCATGTGTTTGCGAAAACATTTGAATTTGGTATATCTGCTGGAGTATAAGGAACATTTTCTGTAGCTATTTTTAAGACACTCCATTAAGAGCAGAGCAGAGAAAACTTTAGTTCAGTTCTAGTGTTTCACTCTTCATTATGGTGTTTTTACAACGTTCTGTGGTTCTGTGAAAGACTCAAGCAGCTACAGAAATTCAGAGGTGAGGACAATTATTTACTATAATTTGACAATTTTATTCGACACATGCACACACTGTGGCAGGAGTTGGCTTTACGCTGAAATTTCTTTCTCCCACAAGGAAAAGAGAAGGAAAGTGAAGGCTAATCCACCCCTGGGAAAGAAATGATAATGTACACACTGCCAAGGTCCTCTCTGTGCTTGTCTCACCAGGAATGATGAATGGAGGAACACAGCTAAAGCCGCATCAGTGATAAACTAACCTGATCATGTAGAGATGTAGCCAGATATCCAGAACACAAGGACAAGGCCACTGTGTTGCACCATCACATGCTGAAATGTGTTTACAATGCACAGCAGGGCGCTGGATACTCGATGAGAACTGACAATGACCATGTATAGTTATTTCTAAAGGGAGAGAGCATATGAGCCTGCATAACAAAAGGAACTGGCTGAACACTGAAATGTGCTTAATATTATTACATTTTGATGAAAGTTCAAAAGAACAACATTTAGTTGAAGCTGATTTTTTTTTTTTTACAATGTAAAGGTTCACTTTTGATTATTGGATCACATATTCTGCCCCATATATATGGCTTTTCTTATGAAGTAAACTTGCTCGCTAGCACACCTGGTACAGAATGACACTTGCGAATCAGAGCACTCGTGTGTGAGTGATCATAAAAAGAGCTCTAAGTCTCATGGAGGCAAGTTAAAATGCCATGGTTTCATTGCAGAATTTTTGTTTTTATCTCATGTTTTGATTTTGTTAACACTGTTGGTTAGGTTTAGCGTATATGTGATACGGAATATCCAACAGGGCAAGGCAGAGAGATAATCCAGGTATACGAGCAGTAGTCCAAAAGAGGTGCAAACAGAGTCCAAACGGCAAGGCAAAGGGTAAATCCAGGAAACACGGGCAAGAATCAAAACACTAGAAAAACACAGAAAGCAAGACTATGACAACAAAGTGGGTTCCGTATCGCAGCTAAAACTAGGAGAGTTATAAATGCAGAACAATACTGGAACTAAACAGAAAAACACAGAATGGCTCGGTAAGGCAGCTAACACTAGGGGAGTGCTATATGCAGAACAATACTCGGCAGAGAGGAAGAGGAAGTCCATGGTTTATGTAGGGTGTGTGATCAGTGCAATCAGCTGTGTGTGTCGTCAGTGCAATGGATGATGGGAATTGTAGTCTGAGGTGGCGTGCAACAGTTAGTGTAGTGCAAGAATCCATGTGGTGAGCGAGAGACCTCTGGTGGTGAGTTAACGGTAGTTCATACACCTGATTCATGACAACTGACCTCTTGCCACCACTCACCTGATATTTCATTTCCAAATTCTATCTATCTATCTATCTATCTATCTATCTATCTATCTATCTATCTATCTATCTGTCTATCTGTCTATCTGTCTGTCTGTCTGTCTGTCTGTCTGTCTGTCTGACTGTCAGAAGTTTGGGCTCTCTTTCTGCTACATTTTTCCAAATCTGTTGCAATGAATAAACAAACTACATCTAACTCTTGGATGGCCTGAGGGTGAGTATCCTTTCAGCAAATTTTCATTTCGGGGTAAACTATTCCTTCAAAAAACATTTTCATAATTTCATTTTGGCCCGATGGTCATATCAAATATCAAATTTTGCCCTTAGCAAAAGGTGAACTACTGTGACTTTAAAAATAAAAATTGCCCCACTTGATTAATGCACCATAGGAGAGAGTCGATGCTGCTTTGTCTTTCCCTGCCAAATGAATCGCAAGATTGTGTTAAATCACAGCTAGATAGTTGCTAGATCATTGATTAATTAAAAGCCACTACAACTAATCATTTATTAAACATATAGAGCAATCGCTCGACCATCTAGTGTAAAATGGGCAGGATTCACAAGTCACATTGGTCTAATAACATTGTTTCTTTGAGGTTTACAACATCTAATCAGCACTGATGCAAAGTTTCTACTTAAATTACTGTATGAGTTGATGGATATGACTGGGGATGCATTTGTTTGCATTTTGTTGTGTGATTTCACGAGAGCGGATAGCAAGCAAAGCGATTGATTTGATTCTGAGAGCTGTACAGAAGAGAACATATTGCCGCTGTTGCTTTCCACATTCGATAACAACTGCTCCGATCACTGAGCATAACATTAAAAATAACTAACTCCAGCAGAACATCACCACTTATTATAACACTCTAGGCAACTGAAAACTCCTGCTTAATAATAGAAGATGCTTCCTTTCTGTCAAACACGTTCCTTACTGTGAGTTTTCATGAAACGATGGGGAGAAAACTACCACTGGCAAAAATTTGTGGGAAATGTCCCACACAACTGGTGCTTGATGCCTATGAGACAAATTGCTTGGCACAAATAAATAAGTAAAAAATAAAAGCGCAAATGAAATATAAGCATCTGCAAAATCGGAGAGAAATTAAGTTAAAATAATTCAATAATCTTTATAAAACTGGGCAAGAGAAACAATTATCTCAAACTAAATTTTGATGTCCTTTCATTTTGTTTTTTGAAAATTAAATTTGGTTGATCTTATTTATTGTGATGACCCATTTTCAAATTAGTCTTTTCCAATGTTTCACCTTGTTTTCAGTCAATGTTCAGTGATTGGTTTGTATTGCATTTGCATTGAAAATCAATGGTGCTGCAAAGACACACTTTAGTTCAGATGAATATTAAAGAGAACTGCAGGCAAGCCATTTTTGAGTTTAATAATTTACATTTTGGTCAAAATTGCAGTTTCAATTCATTTAAATCCACATAAGTAGACTACAGTGTCGAAATGGCTTAATAATCTTTAACCAGCTAATTGTCATAATAGGAAATGGAATCGTACAATTTTGTGACTGCCCAAATAACTTCCAAAAAAATGTCATAACATCTTTCCTGGTTCCAAGGTCAGTGCTGAGGTGCTCAGTTAACCGTTTGATTATTTAAAATATCTTTCTAAACAGAAATAATTACCACAATCCTAATGGCTGTTACTGGCGCTCTAAAAGAAAACGCTCTGGTTGAGTTACAATCATCTGCATTTGTTCCAAGCTAATGAATCGAGTCAGATGTGATCCATTTAGCTTCCCTCAGTAACGTCCCCAGCCTTGATTACTGCAGTGATTAGCATCTTGGAGACAGCTCCTCTCTTTGAGACAAACCGCTCAGCTGGAACGCCATGAGTCAGCATAATCTTTTAGAACATGGGCACTTTGGACACAGAAACAACCAACCAACTAACTAGCCAAGGAAAATGGAGAGATAAATAAACAATAACCTATTTAAATTTTGATGAGAACAAGGAGGTCTATATACCTGTGCATTAGCAATTCCATTAATCTCACTGGCAAATGGTGCCCTTTATTGATCCTAAATGCAACCTGCACAATGTAAACAGAAGTATTTTTGAAAAGCTGCACAATTTATCTTGTTGCAGGTCATAGTTTAACTTTTTTTTTTTTTTTTTTGCTTGAAATTTCTTTTATGCTCTCCAAGGCTTTGTTTGATCAAAACTTACAATAAAAACAGTACAATTGTGTTATAAAATACAATTGAAATAACTTATTCCTGTTATGACAAAACTGAATTTTAGTCTTCAGTGTCACATGATCCTTCAGAAACTATTAAAATATGTTGATTTTGTGCTGTGGGCATTTGTTATTAGCAAGTGTTTTGTTTTTTTGTTTTTTCATCATGATTGTTTAATGAATAGACAGTTCCAAAGTAAAACATTTCTTTGAAATAGAAATGTTAATTATAAATGTCTTTACTGTTACTTTTGATCAGTTAATGCATCCTTGCTGAACAAAATAATACATTTCTTAAAAAAAAAAAAAGTATTGACCTTACCTGAAATTTAGAACTTTAATTTAATTATTTATTTATTAACTATAAAATTAACTTTATGATTATTATTATTATTATTGGTTTCACGCTGAAGAACCGTTATTAACTATTAGTTATAAAAGTAATTTACTGAAAGTCATTTACTCTCATATTTTCATATTAAATAAGCTGAATTTAATAAAAATAATAATAATTTTGATAACAAAAATTAATTTTGCACCGAAGAACCAACATTGACCATCAATTATCAAACTGATCCATTGAGACCATCCCATTTCTTTACTGAAATAAATAATTATAATTAATTTTATTTTAGTTTAGTTTAGTTATGTATCCCAAACAGATCCATTAATTGAAATGCCTGTCACTGATTAAGATGCAAACTACACTTCTTAGTTCATATAATGAATGGTCACATTAAGTGTGTAAATAAGGACTTAATGCCCTGCTTTGTGCAGCAATCATTCTTGGCTTTAATCCATAAACTCATTGGCAGTGTCTCCTTCAGTGCTGATAAATGTTTAGTCTATTTTTCATAATGGCAAGACCGTAATCCTCTGATGGGGTTTGAGCGAGTCTGATGTACAACATTGGCTTGTTGGGATCTGGTTTTCATATCCAATTAAAGTGTCTCTCTCTGAAGCAGTGTAACAGGAAGCATCCTTGATTAGAAAGGTGCTACACTGTAACATCTCTATTAAAGCTTAAACATCCTCATCTTATTTCCAGACATGAATCTGAGTCATGCTCATACTGTACCATCTGCACCCAGCACTGTAATCACGAGCCTATGAATTTAGATGAGCCTTAAAAAAGTTTTTAAATCAGGCTCAGGTGTTTGTTAAGATGATATTTAATGAAAAAAGCCAGATGCACATTAAATGGGAGGAAGCAAGATGCTTTACGCAATGGTGCTTTACATTTTTGTTTGATTATTAATTATTTATTTTCTAACAATAGCATGACTACTGCCACCACTGCAATTAATTGGAATAATGATGTCTTCTTCAATTAGGCTAATAATTGGTATTACTCAACATTCTCACTTAACTGCCTTCCCAGAATACGAGATAATGTATTATGGGCCATTAGTAAATGAGCACAATGCAAATTAACTCTTAAGTTAACTCTTTTAAATTAACTCTTAAATTAAGCCCATTAGGGCTTCTGCACATGACAACGCATCGATGCTGTGTATTCGTGAGACTGGAATGAAAATTGTCTTTAATGGAGGCCTTAACACCCCCATTCCCTCATCAGCGTTGTGCAATTTCCTCCACTGGACCTATGGGGAGTTAGTGGAGCATATGTGCCGGCTTGAGAAGATGAGTGCTCTTCTGAAATGGTGTCGTGGCACTCCTATCCCGGTCTCAGAGGGCCCTGTTCTGCCTTCCACGGCAGCTCACCGGTCCAGTGCTCCTGTCTTGGCCGAACTGTAGCTACCCCTGAGACTGCCAAGCCTGCTGCAGCCTTCCTGGTGGCAGCCCAGATCTCTGCAGCACCCTGAGAAGTAGCCAGGTGCAGCTTTCCCAGAGGCCGTCAGCTCCACCTTGTCATCTCATTTTTGGAAGAGAAGGAGAAGAAGAGCTCCTATCCCAGGAGAACAATGGTTGTCCCCATGGTCCCGAGCTCAGAGATCTCACCCTCACTGCCATGGCCAAGGAGGCCATCCCAGTTAGTCCTACCACAGCCAAAGAGGTTGTCCTCTCTCTTCATGTCTCCACTCACCTCTGTGTCTGGGTCATTCACACCTCCTTGCAGTCCACTCCAGCCCCAGAGCAACCAGAGGTGCTGACAGTGCTGGTCCTAGACGTCTGTGGGCCAGGGTCAGGAGGCCCCTGTCAGTGTTTTCATAAAAACCCCAAAGTGTCCCTCAACCCTTAATCTGTTCTTCCAGAGCAGTTTCACCAGACAACAGTGATTTAAAACAGTCAGTAATACAATAAAAGAAAATAATAAATACAAGCAGCAGTACAAATACAGTAGAAAAAAAGACACAAATGAAATCAACAATTTAGCCTACTAAAATGTTTAGCCTACAATACAGGAATGAAATCAAGTAATCAAAACTAAGAATAAAACACTGCATCTTCATCATACGAGTTAAACATACAATAAGTTATTCACTGTAGAGCAGTGAATGAGTCTCTCATTGTCTTTAGTGTGATTAACATTATGACAGATGACAGAGACGGCAGAAGATTTATTAGGCTGCTATCACTTTAAGACTGAATGCACAGATCTAATATATTGACAAATATTCGATTACTTTCCCAGCTCTTTATGTTCACTTAAAAGTGACATAACTAATTGAAAACTTAGTCCTAATTGAAAACTAGCCCTAGTTATTGATTCATCATTGTTGGGTGATTCAGGGGTTCATTGCAACTTGAGTACTTTGCATAAAGAGAGGAGCGGCACTGGGTGCTTGGATTTTAAAGCCTTCTAATAAACTTGGGTACGACGTGCATGCCTAATCCGACCACCGATTAGGAGCCACGATCACAGATATCGCCATGATTGTTTTATAATACCAGTCTTTCGTTTGGGACAGCCAAAAACCATGCGGTGTGTCTCGGGCTTAAGGATGTTCGACCCTACACCCATTACACTGGCCATGCCTTCCCTGTGGTAGTCCCTTTCATGGTGCTTTTCCGCCCTTGCTCTTATGTCTATGTTTTGAATGTTCAGGGCATGGTGTCTAGATCCTGACACTTTGGTCTAGTCTTGGCTCAGTTTCAGTGTCAGGGTCCTGACATCCATACTCTGCGCATTTCTGTCTGTCTTGTGTCTTGCTTTCTGTTTGGGCACATGGCAGATGAGGGTGTTTGCCTGCCATGTGCTCTTCAATCCTATGTGTTGGCATTTGGCATTTGTTTGTCCTGACCTCTTAAGTCTTGTCTTAAAGGCACAATATGTAAGATTTGTTTTTTTATTAAAATATCCAAAAACCACTAGAACAGTGTTATATAGTTTGCTGACTTGTGTGCTTACATTATCCCAAATGTTTAGAAGAATGTTTAAATATAGAGAAATAAGCTATTTTAACTAGTGACACGGATCATATCCATAGTGTTATTGTGTCGCCTGCCAATGACACCTTACACCCTGGATTTCAGGTTTTGTTTTGTAGAAAACATGGAAACACCAAAGACGCTTTAATATTTTATGTGTTTTATTAAACAGGTGACGACTGCACAGAGTAGAATTATAACAGATATTTCAAATGTATCTAGTATGATAAAATAGCGCTGCTTTAACCCAAATACGCTTGACCGGAAGGAGTGGAAGCGGTCGACTGTGGCATAATAAAAGCTCCGCTGATTTTGAGCCGTGTGCCACACTTGTCAAAATCTTTGCACTTGTTCAGCGGCCTCGTTTTGCTTCGACGGCTTTTAGCTTCACCCTTCTTCATACTATGACGTTAATACATTTTTAATACATTATCTCATCCATGAACATGTTTTCATTATCTCATCCATGAACATGTTCCATCGGATTGCATCGGCTGTGGGGATGAAGACGACAACTCCCATGATTCCACACTCAGTCACGGCGTCATCAAACTACACCTTTGTTTCTTTGTTTGAATGCGCACCTTCTAGCGGCGAACACTTACATACTGTGCCTTTAAAGGGGTCATCGGATGCGACATGCACTTTTACAAGTTGTTTGAACTGAATTGTGTGTTGGCAGTGTGTGTACACATCCACCCTACAATGATAAAGATCCACCCAGTGTTTTTGTTTTTAATCTCATTAAATAATTTCCCCTTTCTCAATTCGAGACGATCTCAGATGCGGGACAGTGAAGTGAAGTGAAGTGACATACAGCCAAGTATGGTGACCCATACTCGGAATTCATGCTCTGCATTTAACCCATCCAACGTGCACACACACAGCAGTGAACACACACACACCGTGAACACACACCCGGAGCAGTGGGCAGCCATTTATGCTGCAGCGCCCGGGGAGCAGTTGGGGGTTCGGTGCTTTGCTCAAGGGCTCCTCAGTCGTGGTATTGAGGGTGGAGAGAGCGCTGGACATTCACTCCCCCCACCTACAATCCCTGCCGGCCCGAGACTCGAACCCGCAACCTTTGGATTACGAGTCTTTCTCACTGCATCACCAAGCCCTCTCATTCTGCCAATGGCATTCTTGAGTGTGTCACACAGCGAGGCCGGCTGAAGACTGCTATTTCAGCAATGAGTAATTACACAGACACAGACAGAAAAGAGCAAAGGATCAGACGATGACTGATGCCTCAAATCTTTCTTTAAAAATATAAATAAATAAAAACAAAAATAAATAAAAATCCATTTTATTTGGAGAGGAACTACTACAATAATTTCAATAACATTTCAACCAACCTCTCTCTCTCTCTTGGATTTTGAATTATATATATTTATATAATATATATAATATATTTATTTATATATATACTGTATATAATTTCAAACAAGCGCAGTTTTCTTTTGGACTTTCAATTCATCAGAAATACTGAAAAAAGTATGATAATTTCCACAAAAAATAAATAAATAAATATTAAGCAGCAAAAACAGTTTTCAGCATTAATAAGAATAACTGTTTCATGAGTGCCAAATATTATAAATATTTCTATAGGATCATGAAGACTCAAATACAAAATGTTTTAAGTTGCGATATTTCAAAATTGAACAAAAATATTTTTTACTGTATTTTTGATCAAATACATTTCTGATATATATTCTGATATATATCCGTGTGTGTAGAGGAAATTAACGAAAGAAGCGCTACATTTTGTTGTCAGCTAAACATGTTATGCTTCTAATGGATTGTGATTATTTTTCATGGAGGAGCTGATTCTAAACGAGGCCTTTCTCGCTGTAAGTGTCAAGGTCCATAAGACAAGTCAACGTTGTGACACTTTATGTGTTTTGCCAAAGACTTTCTAATTCTGTGCGGATGGAAAAAGGAAGCTGGCTTCGTGCTGTTGCTTGGAGACGTGTGTTTTCCTGATTCATACAAGATGAGCTTCAATGCGTTATGTCCTCACAGCAGAATTCTTCAGGTCCAGATTAAGAGCTTAAGACCCTATTTCCCCAATAGGACTTAAGAGAAAAAAATCTGCATAATCGCTCTGGGAATCATATGCACTCTTTTGATGTGTGCTTATGGGAATCATGAAACTAGGGGTGTGTCCTGTTTAAATAAGTCCAACATAGCCCACACAGTCAAATAATTTCAAGTTGAATGAAAAGCAAAAAAGACAATAAAAGATTACAGCAACAACAGTATGCATGAAGAAAATGGTATATTGATGTCATTGCCAATTATTTTGGCAGTGTCTCTCAAGCAGTAATCTTGCAATAACCTTTATATTCTTTACAGTCTTTTCGACTGGCATCCAGGAATTTCCTCAATTAAGGTGATTCAGTCTATCTTTATGATTGCATAGGCAATGTTAAATATCATATTCATGTTCTGCTTTATATTTAGTAAGAAAGTAAATGCCAAGCTGTCATTTAGCAGATGTTCACAGTACTTTATAATATAACTATGTACTTGACCCACACATACAAAGTTTTCTGCTGAATATTCTACATAATAACAAATTGAGTATGATATGCATCTCAAACCATCTCTTCAAGATTGGACTGCTGTCTATTTCAAATTCATATTGGAATCTGATAATTAGTCATAAATAGTAAGCATGTAATTTATATGTATCCATTCACTTGTTTAAAAGTATTTAGGATTTTAATTTAAATAGATGCATGCATTTTATTTATTATTACTTACTTAAAATTATTTAATATTTTTAATTTAAATTATTTAAGTATTATTTAAATATTTACCACAGTGTCTTTCTTTTTAAATTTAGCATATATATATATATATATATATATATATTTCTTCATTTTTTTTTTTTTTTTTTTTTCAATTATCTAATATTATTTTTGTTTCTTTTTTTTGTATCTTTATTTACCATTTTGTATTATTTGAATGTAGGATTAACTTTCATTTAAAATTATTTATTATTATTATTATTAAATGTTTTCCACCATTTAAAATTATTATCCAAGCAAACTGTGCTACTTTGCTCTCCATTTCTACACCGCATTGCTCACATAGGTTAGTGTGTTTCAATAAATGGAAGCACCCTCACAATCACCTTAGATCACCAGAGTTTTGTCACTGAATGGAACTCATCACTATGTACGAAGTGGCTGATTATAATCATTCAGTTCTATTATCCCAGACTAATGGGCCTATATATAATAGTGTAATATAATTAATGTGACAAATTCAAGAAAAATCTTGCTTTGTGGTCAACACACACGTACACACAAAGTAATAGGACAAGCAAATGGCCTCCTATCAAACCTGAAAGCCACAGCCCAGAAAGCTCCTGCTGGCCTCTGAAAAGATCCCGCTGTCTGCTGTCGTCAGAGTCTCAGACAGCACATATTTAATCCACAAATGGGAAGCAAAACATAAGTTTAGAGTGTTGCTCTTTCTTCAGTACGACTAGAATGGTAGAATGCTAGTATGGTTTTCTCGGTCTCTTTGGTGAGAAAGCATCTGTAAAAAACATGAATTTAAATGTAACGGCTGCTCATTACAAAACAGCTCAGTGTTCACCGAAACCATCATGAGATATGCAGGTTTGTGTATCTTGCTCCCAGATGAAATACCTCTTTCTGGATGTGTGCTGGAATAGAAACATCCCTCATATGAAATGAGACATTTCTTTTCTTCTTAGTTGGAAATTGTTGCGGGTTTTATTGCTGTGCTGATGGCTTCTGTAAATGCATTCCTGTTGCTCAAGGTTGTACATTTTCTAAAGCAACTCATTCAGCTTGACGTCTTATTTTATATTGAGAGAGAGTCTTGTCTTGTGTGAATATCTATGTGCAAGTACTACAGCCAAGACCACACGTGATGTGATGATAAAATATGACTATAATAGCGGCACATATTGTATTCGGACACAAGTGTCATTATTGGGGGGGAAACAGAAGGCATTTTGAGGGAAAGTACATGATTGAGGTTGCGGTGAGTGTCTGTGTGTGATTGAGAGAAAAAAATGGGAAGGAAAAGAAACAAACCAGCAATCAGAACAGCTGATGTTAGAAGGTCAGAGGTGCCACTGAAGTTATTGTCTTCATTTACTGGTCTGAGAGGATTCAATATAAACAATTCAAATTCTGGACAGCAAACTGAAAGAAAGCCCAACCTGAATGGAAGGAATGATTGTCATGAACTCATCTGAGCGTGTAATAAAGATTTCAGTATGTAGTTTTAAAGACTTAAAATAATCAAAAATGACTGAAATATTTGAGGGATATTTGGGAGTTTTTTTTCTTAACTGATTTTAATTGTAGGTTTTGTAGTGTTTTGAAAAGACAAAGTAGTAATAATGTACTGGCAGCATCTAAAGCTCGAGCATTTTAAGTATGAACAACTTCATATTGTAAATGTACAATAATATATTCTAAAATACACAGCTTGTTTGCCTGTATACACACACACGCAATAATTCACACCAGATATAATTTTTGATATTGTTTTACTAGCGGGGGCAGGACGCTATAGCTATTTTTTGTGAGGATAGCAAAATAAAGTAAACTGTGACATATTATATTGATAAACATTTGGGACCGAAAATTATTATATAAAATTATTTAATGTGAACTTTTACACCATAGACTGAACACAATTAAGCATTGCTTAGTAATTGGTTGACCTAATTGGTATTATCTAATTGTGTACTTAAATTTAACAGCTGAGAGCAGACAGCTTTCAACCTAATTCATCATTACATACCTGTCTATCAAAGTTATCTTTGAATAAATTTTGGTTTGACTGTGTGTATATATATATATATATATATATATATATATATATATATATATATATATATATATATATATTATTGCTTAAAAATTTTTTCACAAAAATCTCTCTGAAAATTCAGAAAGTGCCTTATATGTGCCATTGTGCCTTATAAGTGAAAATACATTCCCTCAAGTTTCCAACAATTATTCCAGAGAGAACTGTAAATCACAGAACTTTCTGAAATTGCTGACATGTCCTGATAATTAGCAAACACTGTGTGTTTAGACTAAAGAAAAAAGGAAGAAAAAAAATCCCAGGGTAAATAATGAGGCAAACACTCTTTATCATAGTGTGTATAAACTGTGCTGTCATCTGAGAATCATTGCTGATAATGGCAGCGCTCCCTACCCACTGTATAATTGGGTCACCTTGGAGCAGAAACACTCTTTTGATCTCGTGTTTAGCTTCAAATGTGTCCCTAAGAGCTGGAGGAAAGAGCACAAGACACGTGAAACAATATTATCACCAAACTTTTATGAAATAAGAGTGCTTTGTTTCTGTACTATATGGACAGGGTCATGAAATATTAAAGGGGACCTATTATGCTCCTTTTCACTAGATGTAAAATAATTCTCTGAGTGTGCATGTGACGTTTTAACTCAAAATATCACATGTTGGTGGGCGGAATTAGTCTAAATAGCCTCTGCCAAAAGGTGGGCTATTTTCCCTAATTGTAAGACACTCCGTTTACATTATCATTGACTTTGCCATAATTAAAGCATTCTCAAAAACTCCCATTAATTACTGAAGTTGCTTACATTGTGAAATTAATATCTTGCTTACATCGTACGCACTTCTGCAGTTTCTGATGAGAGAAATCGGCAGAGAGCAGAATTTATTCAGGGAGCGCGCGCACTGAACAGAACAGCTGTTTCAGCGATGACTCATCTGGACGCCTCTTATTGGCCATTGTACTCATAAGCTCAACAGAATCATGTGTGATTGGTTATAATGCGCAGTGCTGTAGAAAAACGTGGCTGTCTCTGGCTCCAAGTCTGCCAGCGAAGTTGAGCGAACTCAGATTTTAATTTAGCAGCTGATGATGTGCCGCACTGAATGATCTAATCACACCGGTGGGATTGTTTATTAAATATAAAAAATATTATTCGGCTATTTTTTTTTGTTTTTTGTCTTTTGGATGCTGCATTCAAAATCCACTTGCCTGCAAAATCTGAGGGGGCATGGTTGAAATCGTGTTCTGGGAGTAGCGGTATTTCGGCTGGGCCCCCCTCTGGTTCAGTGCCCTGGGCAGGTGCCCAGTAGGCCCGTGCGTTAATCCGTCCCTGCATGAGGGGTAGTAAATGATAACAGAATTTTAATTTCTGGGTGAACTATACCTTTAAGCATCAAGGCAGCTTTTAAAAACTCATTGTTATAGATTAACCTTGCGGTTGGAGGCAAGAAGGTGACCAGAACAAGCAGTAATCCGTTCGAATCCGTTGTTGTGTAGAAGGTGGTACAGTCCAATGCAGAAAAAATAGTGCTAAACATATATCAAAGAAAAAAATATTACTGTACAATATTTACAGCAAACACGTTCGTTCCAACAGTCTATTGTGGCACTGAACAGACTAATGTTGCTGCTGCTAGCACACACTGTCTCTTACTGTGGTGTTCCGGCCACACTCACACTACTTTCACCAGACCTTCACTATCTACTGATTGTTACGGTTGCCATCTTAACGTCTTGGCCCCGCCTATGGAACATACCATGCTATCGGTAAGTCTAACATAATATTCACATAAACATTTTTACACAGGACCTACATAACCTCAATACAAATACAGTTATCCTATAAACAAGACAAAAGCACAAAGGATCAACCAGATATACATTTGTTCACAGATGTAACATGGATTCAGCCAGTAATGTCAGCAGAAACACGCCAGTGTTTGTTCAAGTGGCGGGAATGATATGTATAAATGAACCAAAGTTCGAACAGCTCTGGTTTGAACAAATGATGCTTCTGACTGGTAAGTATATCTGTTGTACTTGCATTAATAAATGTCTTAAACTGTATTACTGTGTCCTGTGGTTATTTGTAAACTCATGAATGACCAATTTGTAAAATATTAGCAGTTAGAATATATGACAAAACATATACAGACTTTTACACTAGACATAATACACACGATAACCCTACACACATTACACACAACCCCCTTTATGCCCTTCCTTCTTCATAAAAGTCCATGCAAATGTATGTTATGTGTGAAATGAGGGAACGTGCCCCATAGTCTGTGTATGGTCATGGAGTATCTCCGTAACACTCATTAAAACCATTTGTTTCTGTCGAAATTAAGCATTAACTTAAGGTTAAAGCACCGTGTTTTTAACCCCTGTGTGAAAACGGGGCTCATGACTTTTAACCTGTCTTTTTCATTTCTGCACAGGCATGAGCAATAGCTGAAAATATTAATCTTGAACAGTCTTGCTCTCTCTTTCTTTCTCTCTCTGTGTGTTAGGCAGGCATTGGCAAAAACCGACTAAGCCAAGCGTTAAATTGTGTCTTTGAGGAAATGAATAAATAAAATTGAGGGACTAATTCTTTGACGCTGCACATCTGTTATGTGTGAGTGTCATATAGACTGTTCTGCCAATGGTTCTGCTTCAACCAGGTCAGTGGCTGACCAGCAAATCTCATGGACTCATGCATTCGCTATTCTCTTTTATTGATGCTCTCGCGTTAAAGGTGAACTGTGTGATTTCTGCACCTCTGGAGTTACCAACTGGAACAGCCCTTCTGCTTGCCTAAAATCTATAAAACCTGTGATTACAAAGTTAAAATATTTGTGGAACAGTAAAACTTTAGCTCTGTGAGGTATTATAATTTATTTATTCCTCTATTTCTTTAGTTTCTATTCCGTACACACTTACAGTACACTTGCAGCACCTGAATACCTAAATCAGTTTTCCCTATCAGCAGTATAGCACAGTTTCTTTTAATCATATCACACACACACACACACTTGTGAATTGTGGGGAAACTCCATAGGTGTAACGATAATTTATACTGTAAACCTATCGCCCTACACCTAAACCTACCCTTTACAGGAAACTTTTGTGCATTTTTACTTTCTCAAAAAAAAAACTCATTCTGTACGATTTATAAGCCTTTTGAAAAATGGGGACATAGGGCAATGTCAAATGTGCATACAAATGTGTGTCCACATATGTCATATTTATTTATTTATTTATTGTAGTAATTGTAGTAGTAGTAGTAGAATGGTTTTTAGCAAAATGTGCATATATAACATGTTTGTAGTAAAATGTGCATGCTGAATGGTGTGCTGCTTAAAAATAGACAGATGCTAATTTCTCCTTACATGAATTACTCATTAGTTTTGCACAAAACAACAGTTATTTTTCTTCCAAATGAATACAAATTCACAGGTAAATACACAAACCACAAACTGTATGCAAACATGTGCTAATTACCATCTTAATATATATCTTATTTTTAATTTCTTTATGTTTTATTTTGTTTATATTTTTTTATTTTAAGTATTTTTTTTCTGAAATTAAATGCTGCATCGCAATTTGTCTACTTAAAAGTATGTACTATTTTTCATAAATATAACTAAATCTTCTTCAAAGTGCAATGAGTTTTGATCAATGGTATTAATGCTCTGTTATAGTCATGGAAAAGTAATTTTTCATCCTTCACTTAGGGGTAAAAAGAAGTTTGATATACCTTTACAGTGGTTTAATGTTAATAGACTTTGCTTAAGATCAGGTGTACTGTAGATGGAGAGATGCAACTGGTTTAGAACTCCTGAAATTAACTCCAACTGAATTTAATTTTGGCCTGATTTCATTCAAAATTTTGGTCACATGAGTTACTGTCTGACAAGAGTTTGACTAATATCGGGGCCTTTCTAGTGTACATCAATCTGCACATTGAATTTCCAACAAAAATAGAAAACCAATAGTGCCATTATACATTTGGGATACCCATTTCAACATACTACCATTTGGGGTGCTCTAATTTTAATTTCAAATACTATTTAGTACGGATTTGGACGCAGAAACACTTGCATGAAATGTGTGGGTATCAGACAACTGGCTGTCCAGTACATTTATGTTCACACAACACATGAGTGAACTTTGTGTGACTGTAAGCATATTAAGCACACAAATACTGGATTATGTGAACGTATCCAATAAGAATTGGTGTTTTGAGACAGCATGAATGACTTTTTTCGTCAAAACTCATTTTGCAAATGAGTACAATTATGTCATTGTCTTGTATCCAACCAGCAATACGATGGCGTACTTCACAGTAGTATTTTTAAACTGAAATTCCATATGCAGCACTTCAAAGGTTATTTGAAAACGTAAATGTGCTCCCTTTCATGGTAGAAAGAGTTTCTGGAGGTCTGGTCGACTGGTCATCATGGTGTGGCTAGCGATATTGAGCAGCCTGTGTTATTATGCTAGTAAATGGAGCTCCTTCTGATTAAAGCAATCATTTCCATTCATTCCCATCATCCCCCTGTGCCAAAGGGCTCAGCCTTACCACATGCTGATGGAATCAATTAAAAACACCATTCATCAAGGTGCTGCTCTGTTTGAAGTTCTGGGCTCCTGTATTTCTACCTTACTCACTCATACTGGTATGGATCAGTTCTTTATTTACCTCAAGCATGACCCAAGATCCCTTTGTGCTTCTCGGCGGCCCTCACACGTATAAGCAGTGTTTTTTTTTTGTTGTTGTTGTTTTTTTTCAGAATTTGATGTGCTTTAAATGTGCAGTCGAGTCTTTTCATCATCATGTACAGTCAGTGGTCTCACAATGGTGTCATGGTATAGAATTCACATATAGTAATTTGTATTTTGCCTATAAGCGGATTATCGTCTGTGTTCAGGTTTTGCTGATATTTAGGATTAAGGCCAGCATGTTGGGTGGGAAGTTGCAAACACAACATTCTCACCACTGAGGAACAGACTGAGTCTGAAAAGATGTAAATTCTGTCATCATCACGTCATTTTAAACCTCTATTAGTTTATTTTTCTGTGGAACACAAAATGAGACATGTTTTAATTTAGTTCAACTGCAATTAATGAGGGCTGGAGCATTCGAGATGTTAAACGTGTTGGATTTGTATTTGTCCTGTTCTAAATGGAAAATATTCACTCTGAGCTTTTTAGATCTGTGTTCTCTTGAAGTACAAACCGCTGTTCCTGATCATGTGTAACAGAGACATTTCATCCCGGTGCTTTTGATGGCTGCTAGAAAGGAAGTAGGAAGACTCTTTCTTATCTCTAATAGCAGGCGGAGAGAGATTTTTTTGCCATCATTTCCTTTTCGTCTTGAGACTGAATGATTTGAAGTGATGTGCAGTTTTTGTTAGTTCAGACTATGTAGTTTACAGGATTTTGGGATGTCTGTATTATACTATTTAAGCCCTGAAGGTTGACAAAAATGTCTGTCAATCTGTGGAATACAAAACTAGATTATTTATATTTTAGTTTGTTCAGTTGTTTTGATTAATATGTAGGACGTAGATTAATGAACCCTTGTGAAAAACTTTTAAATACAAGTGTATTTTATAAATGCTTGTCAGTACATGCAACTGAAAAACTATGCAAACCTGAACTATATTTCAAACACAAAGTATATACAGTCTCCTCCATAAGTATTGGAACAGTAAAGACAAAATTGCTCTGTTGCCTGTGGAGTCAAGAAATTTGCAAATATGATTGCAAGATGAATATGAGACAAAACTACAGAATGTCACATTTTATTATTAGCTGTTTCAACACATATATGTTTTACCAAATAAAAAGAACAGCACTTTTAGAGTTCATCCCACTCATTGATGTGAACATAAGTATTGGGACAGTTGAATTTAAGGCAGATATAAAAGATTAAAAGCTATTATTTAGTTGCAGATCCCTTGCACACAATCACAGCAGTGAGTCTGTAACCCATAGATATCACCAGACTCTTGGTCTCATCCTTTGAAATACTTTTCCCAGCCTTTAATGCAGCCAAATCCAATTGTTGCTTGTTTTGGGGAGTTCTGCCTTTACTCTCCTCTTCAGCTGGTGAAATTTATGTTCAATCGGATTTAAATCTGGAGATTGACTTGGGAAATCTAAGACTTTCCATTTCTTTGCCCTTATAAATTCCTTGACTGAACTGGCAGGGTGTTTTGGGTCATTGTCCTGATGCAATATGAAGCACTTCCCAATGAATCTGGTGGCATTTTTCTTGAATATTGGTAGGCAAGATGGTTTTGCACCCTTCCAAATTCATTCTGCTACTCTCATCATACATTAAGTCATCAGTAAAGTTGAGAGGGCCTTTTCCAGAGGCAGCCATGCATGCCCATGCCATGACACCACCTCCACCATGCTTTACAGATGAGGCTGTATGCTTGGGATTATTTGCAGTTCCCTTTTTTTTCTCCACATTTTTGCTTTCCCATCACTTAGATGAAGGTTCATCTTTGTCTCATCGGTCCATAAACACAGTTCCAAAAATCTTCTGGCTCACCTTTGTGCTTTTTTGCAAACTCCAATCTTGCCTTTCTATTTTTGGTGCTGGTCAGAGGTTTGCATCTTGCTGTGTAGCATCTGTAATTCTGTGTCAAAGTCTCCTGAGGACAGTAGATTGTCAGAGCATCACCCCAACTTTCTGGAAGTTGTTGGTGATTTTACAGACACGTCTTTCAGGGTTCATTTTCACAGCTTTTATGATTTGTCTGTCATCAACTACTGTTGTTTTCTCAAACTAATGGTTGCTGGTGGTTTCCAAACTCTGGATTTCTCCATGCCCTTTGTTTTTGCTAGAGCTCTAACTGACTTCCTCTTTTCTTTTAGCATCCAAATTGCTTGCTTTTCTCTTAAGGTCAGCTCCCTCATCTTCATCCTGGTTTGTGTGTCATAATCGAATGCAAGATTCATAATACAGAAGTAATGGATATAACTGATACGACACATTCCCTGCTTTTAATATCTGAAGAATTAATGCAACAGGACACAGCTGATCATTTAGAAAGACCTGTGAGGCAACTGATCCAATACTTATTCTCACATCAGATAGAGGGATGAAACTCTAAAAGTGCTGAACTTCTTAGCTGGTAAAACATCTATGTGTTGAATCACCCAATAATAAAATGTGACATTCTGTAGTTTAGTCTCATATTCATCTTTTAATCATATTTGTAAATGTGATAATTGATACATTGATCTGTAATTAAAATAAATAAAAACAATACAAATGTTTCTAATTTGGCCATTGGTTCCATTAATCTTCACTGTTTTCATGTATGCCTACCAATTTAAAGGCCGCAGCAGTCCAGTAAATCAAGATTGAAACGGGTCTTTCCATTCCCAAACCCCTCATGTCACATCCCAAACCTCAGAGACTCATTATTTACATCCAGCATAAGCCTTATTAAAGTAACATCTGAAAAATGAAGAGATGTTAGTGAGCTCCACATGGAATACTTTTGTTCCTTCCAAATTTCACACCGTATTTCATTGCAAGCTGTGGAAACATCGCACAATTACAATCTCAGTAAAGATAAATCCAAATCTCCCCAGGATTTTTGTACGGGTAATAAATGCACATAAATTTACACATGTTTACATTTATATAGAGACAATCATATTATGACTACTTCACCTTTACATGTGGCCTGTGGTGCATCAGACCCTTCATCATTATGCGCCCTCAAACTAGCAGAGTTAAATTTGTTCGCGCTCGGCGAAATCAATGGCTGTACGTCATGAATAAAACATGTAAGCGGCGCGGCTGATCTGCATAGGACATGGTGGGAAGGTTACAGCACATGTCATATTTATGGGCTCTGGTTAATGGAGGGGAATAGAAAGCAGCTAAAATATCTACCTCGGCCTGCGAGTTTCCCTCCATTCGCCGACGCACGATATCGCACCGAACATCTGAACTTGAGAGCTATCATGCTGTCGCTAGGAGGAAAAATCCATTCCTGTGGTTGGTGATCTGTGTTAAATTCCAAAGAGCGGGAGGGGAAGACCTTTATTTCCCTGAGCACACACAGAGCAATTGTCTTTAACGCTGCAAATAGAACTATAATATAGAAAGAAACCAATCCCAAAACTAAGAGGCGGCAATCCTGCTTGTGCAAGCCTTACATGTCAGCAGAGTGTAAAATCAAAGGTATTTGCTGTCGACTACACACAGATATCGTGTATTGCTTCCTGAGTTGGGCTGCGCGGCGTGAAGTGCTTCGGCAGGATCTTGGGAAATCAGCGTGTTGTCTTCTCGGCTCACGGGGTTGTGCTTACCTCCTCTAGAGTCATCTGCTGTTCATTTCGGCTCTTTGATTGTGCGGCAAGGAAGTGTTCCTCCTGGAGAGGGAATCTTCCACACAGCTGCCAATCTCTCTGTGAGCAAAGCTCTTTCACTTTGTCTTTCTTAAGAGTTAATTCCCAGCCTGCAAAACAGAACATATTGGTGATAATGGGGAAATAACCCTTGTGATTTCTAATGCTGAAAAGCATGTTCAGGCTTGTGTTTGTCTTAATAGATGAACATTTTGTTGCATTTATTTGACACCAAATGCATAACTGCTGTGGTTTAACTGTTTTAATGACAATATTGTACTACTAATAATAATAATATAATGTTAAATGATTAGTATTAAATATTCTGTTTAATATTTAAGTAGTAAATGTTCAAGAAATACTTCACCCAAAAATGAAAATGTACACCCTTAGGCCATCTGAGATGTGGATGAGTTTGTTTCTTTATCAGAACAGGTTTGGAAAAATGTGGCATTATGCAACTTGCTCACCAATGTGTCCTCTGCAGTGAAAACAGCTGATTAAAACATCACAATAATCACAATGACTGCAGTCCATCAACTAACATCATGTGAAGTGAAAAGATGTGTGTTTGTAAGAAACAAATGCATCATTAAGGCATTTTCAAACAGACAACTTTCAACATAAATACAACTTTTTCACAGGAGCAAACACTATTAAGAATAGAGGACTTGTATTTTAGCCAGGAGCAATGGTTTTTCAGTTAAACATGTCTTGTTGGATTTGTTTCTTACAAACACACATCTTTTCACTTTAACATGGCATTAATTGATGGACTGGATTATTGTGATGTTTTTTATCAGCGGTTTGGACTCTCATTCTGACGGCACCCATTCACTACAGAGGATCTATTGGTGAGCAAGTTGCATAATGTTAAATTTCTCCTAATCTGTTCAGATGAAGAAACAACTCAGATCAGCTGTGTACATAATTATTGTTATTGTCATACATTAAGTGAAAATTGGTGTCATATGCAGTCCGACACTGTTCATTCTATATTTTCAATCTGCATTTCTTCTTGTTGTTGAAATTATTTTACACTTACATTTATTTACAATATGTAAATGGTTTTCCAAGCTGATGATATTGTTGATTTCATTACCAAAAAGTGTGTGAATGGAGCACCAGCACCCCAATAATGCTTATTAATCTGGCTGCATATGAACACACACATCAAACATAAAAAAAAATAAAATAAATAGCTTTTGGTCAGCTGAATAATGGATTAATGGCTATAGGATTATTTTCCCTATGAGCAAAGATGAAGATTACCAGATCTAGCATGCAAATTTGAATATTGAATTTGAGCTGTTTAAAGGTTCAGATCTGGGTTAGGGAGCAAGAGAGCAGAAATATATCCCACTTAAACATAACTCAAGTTAATTTCCTTTGATTTTTCTGCTGCCAGCTTGCTCTTATTGTAGACACACAGCCAATTTTAGTGCTCTTGGGCCTCTAATCATGCAATTACTTCAGGCTTAGTCTTCACAATGCCTAATACACTTGTGACCTTAACTAATTTTGGTGGAAATATGAACTTGTTGCTGGAACAAAAAAGAATAAAAAAAAAGAAAAAAACATCTCAATAATCTACAGCACCACTAACTGCAGTTGTGCTCATCAAAAGAATTGACGTTATTACATTAATACATTTTTGATAGTGATGAGGGGTGTATTAGGTCAAATATTACTCCAAAATATCATAGAAGCATTTGAACGATACTGAAACCAGAAAACCGCTTTTCCACATTGATTAGATTTATCGCTCTTTGACTCTTTGATGAATTGCTTTTGTTCCTCTTTTGTAAATTGTGTTGTGGAAAGGTGTCTGCTAATGGCAATACATTAAATGTCAATGTAAATATATTAAATAGCACATGCTGCATTAAAAAAAAGTATATTATTTTAAATAAAATTAATTAAAATAGAAATAAATAATTTGAAAATAAATGAGTATGTACTGGTTAACCACTGATCCTGCTTTGGCGTCTTTTGGAGGTTGTGACGAGTCGGCTGCCTCCCCCCTTATTATCATCACCACCCCGTTCCGTATTCGCCACCCTTCACCAGGCTCCCGACGGGAGTGGGTGTGTGAGAGAGGAGGGGCGCTGAAACAGCTAGGGCTGGCGGCATATGATGAGGCGCACCTGATGTGAATAGAGCCTCATCACCGCCGCTGTTTAAATGCCGAGCGCGCCTCTCCTCAGGAAACCGGTCTCTTCCCCGTGCATGCACGCTGGTGTCCTCGTGGGTCCAGGAAGGGTGCGTAGAGGGATTCCCGCACCACCCAAGACGTGAGCTGCCGGACCCTCGGTCCGGACGAAGCTGCACCCGTGACACGGTCGACGGGCCAGGAGGTTGGGCTGTAGGATCCCCCGGAAGTGCCGCGGCGACTGAAGAGGGACGAAGTCGCTGGATGAAGCCGCCACCCTCACGCCCCGGTCCCGAGAGGGGAGCGCGTGCAACCGCCGGACTCCGCCCCTTACCTGGACCCTTCCTTCCAGAGCACTGCCCTCCTTCACGAACCCCGCAGCACGACGAGGACACCAGACCCCCCTGTTTATTTTGAACGCTTTTACCCCCTTTGGACACTTTATTTGATTATTTGTTTAATAAAAGCCTCTCCGAGGCCTGACGCCACACCCACTGTGTCTGTCATTTGCTCCTCCCGCCACAAGGTGTTCTCAAGTTTATTTGTATAGCACTTTTTACGATACAAATCGTTGCAAAGCAGCTCTACAGGAAATTAAGTTTCCACAATATATTTATATATTGCAGAACCTTAATATATTTAAGTTATGGCAAAATTTGGTAATTCTTTATGTTGTCTGAGGTCTGGCATCCTCTGAGGTCCTCTGAGGGGTTGGCATCATCTTTTCTCAGGTGTTCGGTCATCTCAGATCATTTAAGGGTTGGATCCAGACTGAAGCTTCTGTAATTCCTAGTTACTACGGGATGTTAATTCTGTGGCAGAAACAGAGAAACAAATAGAGACATAATTAGCGTAGCTGCCATTCCATCTAAGCAAAAAATGATTTGTTTAACCCAAGCTAAAGAATAATAATAAATGTACATTTGATCAGATATAGCCTAACTGCAGTACAAGATTATAAGATGCATTATGTGAATGCTTGGCTAAAGAGATGTGTCTTTAATCTAGCTTTAAACAGAGAGAGTGTGTCTGAACACCGAACGTTATCAGGAAGGCTATTCCAGAGTTTGGGTCCTTTAGTGGACTTTGCTATCCTAGGTACTACCAAAAGTCCAGAGTTTTTCGACCTTAGGCAGCGGGTTGGATAGTAGCATGGTATAAGACAAGTTAGGTACGCAGGTAATCTCATAATTATATATTTTTTTTTTAGCATTAGTTACTGTAATTATTAGCATAAAGTCAATTTCATGTATAATTATCTTTTTTTTTTAGATAATTGTAAGGGCAGTCCTGCATTTGTTTCAATGGATGTTTTCTTTGTAATTTTCTAAAGTACAGTATTGCAGGCTGGTTGGGGAGTGATGAAGAGGACGAGGCTTTGTAATAAAGTGGGACAGAAGATTCCTTGTGAGTTCTGAGTTGATGCAAATGTTTCATATTTTGCAGGATCCTGGAGCTTCTGCCACTCCAAAACTACACATTTCTCATCTGCATCACCCGTGTGTGAAAGAAGACAGTCAGCTTTCACATTCAGTTCATAAAATTCGTTATGTATTACTTTAACTGTCATTCTTTGTTTGAGAGGCCACAAGGCTGTTTAAAAAATGTACTTAACATTTAAATATCAGGCTGACAGTTAATTGACTTTTTTTGGATAATCACATTTAAGTGAACAGATATGAAAACAATAAAAAAAATAGATACCTTAAGTGTATAGTTACACAAAAATCTAAATTTTGTCATTATTTACTCACCCTCATGCCGTTCCAAACCCGTATGACTTTTTTTTCTTCTGCTGAACATAAAAGAACATTCCTTTGAACAATGTTGGTAATCAAACAGTCAATGGTAGCCACTGACTTCCATTGTACAGACTAACTAATGAAATAAATACATAATAGAAGTACACTTAAGCATTAGTGCTGTCAAATGATTAATTGTGATTAATTGCATCCAAAATACAAGTTTTTGTTTACATAGTATATGTGTTTGTGCTGTGTACATTTATTATGCATATATAAATGCACCCATGCAAGTAACATATTTAAGAAAAATATGTTACATGTATATAATATATTAAATATATTTATATATATAAATGAAATTATATGAATATAATGAATAATAATCAAATGTATGTGTCTGTATTTATATATACATAATAAATATACACAGCACACATACATATACTATGGAAACAAAAACTTTTATTTTCGATGCGATTAATCTCAATTAATCATTTGACAGCACTATTTAGCATACTTATAAAAATAGTATTTATTACGTAAATGATACAGTTTAAAGGACTATATTTAATTTGAAACCACAATAATGGAGATGACTGCTGACTTGGCAATGATCCAGAAGACGAACATCTCAATAAATTAGAATGTCGTGGAAAAGTTAATTTGTTTCAGTAATTCAAGTCAAATTGTAAAACTTGTGTATTAAATAAATTCAGTGCACACAGACTGAAGAAGTTTAAGTCTTTGGTTCTTTTAATTGTGATGATTTAGGCTCACATTTAACAAAAACCCACAAATTCACAATCTCAACAAATTAGAATACTTCATAAGACCAATAAAAAATTATTTTTTTAGTGAACTGTTGGCCTGCAGGAAAGTATGTTCATTTATATGTACTCAATACTTGGTAGGGGCTCCTTTTGCTTTAATTACTGCCTCAATTCGGCGTGGCATGGAGGTGATCAGTTTGTGGCACTGCTGAGGTTGTATGGAAGCCCAGGTTGCTTTGACAGCGGCCTTTGTGTCATCTGCATTGTTGGGTCTGCTGTCTCTCATCTTCCTCTTGACAATACCCCATAGATTCTCTATGGGGTTCAGGTCAGGCAAGTTTTCTGGCCAATCAAGCACAGTAACACCATGGTCATTGAACCAGCTTTTGGTACCTTTGGCAGTGTGGGCAGGTGCCAAGTCCTGCTGGAAAATGAAATCAGCATCTCCATAAAGCTTGGCAGCAGAAGGAAGCATGAAGTGCTCTAAAATTTCCTGGTAGATGGCTGCGTTGACTGTGGACTTCAGAAAACACAGTGGACCAACAACAGCAGATGACATGGCAGCCCAAATCATCTCTGACTGTGGAAACTTCACACTGGACTTCAAGCAACATGGTTTCTGTGCCTCTCCACTCTTCCTCCAGTCTCTGGGACCTTGATTTCCAAATGACATGCAAAATTTACTTTCATCTGAAAAGAGGACTTTGGACCACTGAGGAACAGTCCAATTATTTTTCTCCTCAGCCCAGGTAAGACGCTTCTGACATTGTCTCTAGTTCAGAAGTGGCTTGGTAGCCCTTTTCCTGAAGACGTCTGAGCGTGGTGACTCTTGATAAACTGATATTTTGGTATTCTCAAGCTTGCAGTAATCCCTATTGCTTGTGCACCTTTTCCTATCCAAATTCTTAATTCCAGTCAATTTTGCATTTAACATGCTTTGATACAGCACTCTGTAAAAAGCCACATCTTTCAGTAATGACCCTCTGTGACTTACCCTCTTTGTGGAGGGTGTCAATGTTCGTCTTCTGGATCATTGCCAAGTCAGCAGTCATCTCCATTATTGTGGTTTCAAAGAACAAGAGATACCCAGAATTTATACTGTAGGGATGGTCATTAATTGAAACTGAAATGTAAATATTATAATATTTTGAGATACTGATTTTTGACTTTCATCAGCTTCAAAATGTACTGACAAGCATTCAAGGTGAAATAAAATACACTTTCAAGTCATTTCTGGATCTTGTGTATCATATATATTCAGCTATATTTGTAATTTCACAGTAATGATGATATTGCAATTTAGTACATTCAGTTATTAACTTTAAATATAATTTCAAATAACACACTACTGTGTAATCAATTACTTTACAGGTGATTCATTATGTTTATCCACATGTCAAAATAAGTATACGTCTTTTAAATCACCTAACAGGGTAACTGAATTTTCAATTTAATGTTTGAGCAGTTAAAAGTTGGCCTATATTAGATTCTGAACACCTAATTACCTACAAATAACCCATTCACAAGAGGCATTTATTTATTTTCCTTTGAATTAAATGCTTGAATTTTTTTCCAGTGAAAACTGATCCATATTCATAGTGAACTGGGAGAAACGGGCTTCACTAGGTGTGTTTGAAGGTTGGAGAAGTCATAAAACGCACCATTGCGTCATAAATCATCTCCATGAGGTTAATGAATGAATTATATTCCTTTTCTTTATTTTTGCAGAACTGTGTTTGATCTTTATGTTGAAATATCTTGTAATCTGTTAATTCCCCTATTCATTGCGGTCTTTTCTGGCCCATTCAACCTAAAAAAATGTGGAAGACATATTTGCAGATGAGGGATAGCATGGAACCAGAGGGAAAGAAATATAGGCTATAGTATACAGTACATGCCAGTAATGTTTCTACCATTAGTGCTTAAGATAGGTGTGAAAATATACACTTTCATTGTGTGGAATGGTAACATTTATGTATCAGAGACCACCAGTGATCTTGTGTCCAATGGGCACTTTCTGCAAATCTCATCAAAGTTTGCTTAATTATTTAAAGGGATAGTTCACTCAAATAAGAAAGCTCTGCCATCACTTACTCACCCTCATGTCTCTCCAAACCTGTATGTTTTTAATTCATTTATTTTTATGGACAAGTAATATTACAGCAAACAAAGACTTGTTATTTTCTGCAATTTTAAATAATCCACCGTCTAAAGAGGGTTTGTGTTGTGTTTATGTTTGTAAGGCTGCTTTGCACAGCACTCTCTTTCAAGGGTTGCCATGTCCACATATTCTAAGAAATGTTTGGGCATATGGTTTAGCTTCAGTTCAAAAATCAATTAAGTTTATGGAGAAATTAAAGTAGGCAGGTGCGGGTCGCAATATTTTGGTCTTGTTTTCAATATACAACATTTAGTTTATTATGGGCTTGTTCGTAGTTCTTCTAGCGATCTGGCAACATGAATGAGTCAAAACTCATACCACTTTCCCTGTGGTTTTCTTGCACCGCACACATACAGACACTTTGATATGCATTAAATATGTAATTAACAAGTAGCTACAATATAGTTGTTCAGTTCCATACACACTGTGTAGAATTTTTGTAAATCCACTTACCTGCATTTTTTGGGGGTCAATTCAGTTGTAGAATGTCCATATAAGATCTTATTGTGTCTCCTCATGCAAGTGTCTTCTGCTCTTACATGTTCTGATGCCCACAAAAAAAAAATAATAATTCAGAATACTTTAATTACATTTCCAGTACCTTCATACAGTACATTTTGCAATGGATTATTTCAAGAACCCCAATGCTATTAGTTTCGGCCTGTTCGCTACCGATGACATCTGATGATCACCTCACAGACAAAAAAGCAATCTGTGCAAGGGTAATGTTGATACTTTACACCGTGTCATGCTGTCAGAAAGCAAGAAGGCACTCGAGCAGCTGGTCTGCTGGCTATTACAGTTCTCAGGGCACGTTAGGAGAGCACAGGCTCTTGATCAAAGCATGTGCCAGAGTTGATATCACCCCGGCACAGCATCACCCTGTGAGGCCATGACCGGCTCGACAGAGCCTAAAATGAATTTAAGGAAGATGTTAATGTGCAGAGACTCTGGGCTGTGAGGCATTGAGATGCAGCTGTTGTGAGGTTTGAACCTTTCTCAACATAATCAGTAGCTTTTGGTCCCTGGAGCCTCCATTATCTATTCAGAGGGATTGCGAGGTGAATATTGAATTTACCGCAGCAGATGACCGAGGTATATGTAGATCTATAGGAATTGAGCAGTTAAGTAATAACCTGGGCTTGGAACATCTTGGAGACTGCATTTTAATCAGAGAACTATGGATTTTTGTTTTGCCAGGGGGAGGAGATCCTTAAAGATGTCAGGAAGGAGACACAAGATTCATTATTTGTGTATCATTACATGACTTGGATAATTATTCTGGTTTATTCATGCTCATGTGTAAAAGTGTGTGTTGGGTGTAATTTCTGCACTTTGTCCAAGTAATCTTCACTTTATTGGCTTTACTTCAATGTCAGTGATTTCAAATGTTGTGTGTCTTATGAGTGACGACAGTGGAACATAATGAGCGAATCAAGTATAGCATAACGGACTGTTTTTGTACAGGTAAAGGAATTGGAAGCAAATTACACCGAATTCAATTGTCACATATTCAAGTTACAAATGCATTAAAAATAAGGTGTTTAAAATGTAGGCTACAAATGAGAGGCAACAAGATCACAAGAAAAGCTTTAAGATGCACTTTAGGCAACTTTATTTATGCTATTCTGTTTGGCTACTGATATAGGAAGTGTTGTTGTCAGGTAAATTTCATTTATAATGTTTCCCCTTTTAAACCGGAATAAAAATTCAGACCTGAAGCTATACAATAGCTTTGTGTGAGGAATGCCTTTATGAAAGATCAAAGCAGAAGAATGGTCCATTGAATAATCTGATTCTCAAATTAAAATCATTGATTTACATTTCGCTGTTTGGGAAGATTACCACTGAGTAACAACAGAAATCTTTGAGTGTTCGTCAAAACGGTCATATGGCTTGGAATAAAATTTTTCTTGGATTTTTATAGTGGTTTTGCTTACTTTTTAAAGCTTAATTTTTTTATCCTTTTGTGTTCCACGGAAGAAAGAAAGTTTGAAACAACATGACAATCAGTAAATAATGACAGAATTTTTTTTTTTTTTAGGTTCAAGCAGATCCATAGAGAGCAAGCTGTGACAGAAGCCATGTTGCTGTGCAGCTCTGACTCTGATATATGCAGGATGGAGGGCAGTGATAAGCAGAAGTGATCATCCTGTCATTTACTCTGGATCCCTCGGTGAGTGTAATGTGAGTCTTTAGAGCCATTCATCCTTCAGGATAAAGTCACAGAGATCTAACAAAAACACACACTGAAGCCACTGAGCTCAACAGAGGTTTACTGACCAGGCTCAGAAATGATGGATTTATTTACTGATGTGATTAGCGCTGTGTGGATGAGAATGATGCACTGTTGGTTGGTCGCTTTACTTGTTGGTCAAGCAGTCTCTTTCTGTCATGGTTCATAGCCAGTATATACTGCAAATTGGCCTATTTGCCCATGTAGCCAGCAGAAACGAAAATTAGTTTGTTATGATTGTCACCCTCGACTAATTTCTCATGACTAGAATCATCCAGAATTTCAGTGTTGTTATTGTTAACAAAAACTAAAATTAGTAGGGCCTGCCATTACAAAGTGTTTGTTAAGTGAAATTAAAGCTGAAAGATATTTAGAAATATTTTCAAAACTAATAAAAATGTCAAAATCACATACAGTACCAAAAGTTATTATAATGAAAATGGGAAAAAAAAATCATTAAAAGCAAATTCAAATTTTAAATGGATAGTGTAAGCAAATAATAATAAAATTATATAATTATTACAAAAAATAATAAATAATTAAAAGTAAATTTTACCACCATTATAGTTATAATGATATAATAATCCAATTTTAATAATGACATTTTACTGTTTTATTTAATTTGTTATTCATTTCAATTATTTTGATTAATTAATAAGCAGAAAAAATATATAATTTTGAGACATTTTATTTTATTATTAATTTTAGTAAACTTATAATAATCTTTCTAGACACCTTCAATATTTCTCACATTTCTCACTATAGTTTAAACTTTAGAACATAGTGATAAAATATGACAAGAACTCAGAATTAAATGGTGTCAGAACAAATTCATCCTGATAATGTCACAGCCATATCACCCTGCAGACCAAGACCGGTTGCCCACTAAAGCTAAGCAGGGTTGAGCCTGGTCAGTACCTGGATGGGAGACCTCTGGTGAAAAACTAGGTTGCTGTTGGAAGAGGTGTTAGTGAGGCCAGCAGGGGGTGCTCACCCTGTGGTCTGTGTGGGTAAATGCATCATTCATTCATTCATTCATTCTGATGTAATGATGAATTAGGTTGATATGTCTGCTGTCAGCTGTTAAATTTAAGTAGCCTACACAATTATATAATACTAATACTAGTTTTTCCAGCTTTGATACCGCAGATACTGCAGTCTACCTTGATAGCCGTAACACTCACACAGAACAATCCAAATGATGGTTGAACTTTGTTGATTTGTGCATCTCTCCATGTTTCAGGCAGCTAATCCAATTGTAGTAACAGGGGCTATTCCTTCAAAAGTTAGCTGGCTCCGGTAAAGTTATGCAATGCATAACCGTTCTGTATGAAAGTACGGAACACAGTTTGTCCTGTATCAGAATCAGAATGAGCTTTATTGGCCAAGTATGTTTACACATTCAAGGAATTTGTTGTAGTGACAGAAGCTCCACAGTGCAACAGAAAGACAGTAACAGGACAGGACACAGGTAATAAAAACAAAATAACAAGAAATAGCCAATAACCAATGTATAAAGCAGCAAAAAAACAAAACAAAAAAAAAAACAATATATAATATAGACAACTATGTATGTACAGGTCAAGTATGTGCAAATTAGAAATGAGAAAAATAAAAATAAAATAAGTGAGTGTGGTGAATGGATAATGTATTAGTTGTGTGTTTCACGTTTATTATTGAGTGTTCATGAGATGTATTGACTGAGGGAAGAAACCGTTCCTGTGTCTGGTCGTTCTGGTGCACAGAGCTCTGTAGTGTCGACCAGACGGTAACAGTTTAAAGAGGTTGTGTGCTGGATGTGAGGGGTCCAGAGTGATTTTGCCAGCCCTTTTGCTCACTCTGGATGAGTACAGTTCTTGGAGAGTGGGGAGGGTTGTACCAATGATTCGCTCAGCAGTCCGGACTACCCTCCATAGTCTTCTGAGGTCAGATTTGGTAGCTGAGCTGAACCAGACAGTAATTGAGGTGCAGAGGATGGATTCGATGATGGCGGGGTAGAACTGTTTCAGTAAGTCCTGTGGCTGGTTGAACTTCCTCAGCTGGCGCAGAAAGTACAACCTCTGCTGGGCCTTCCTGACAATGGAGTCAATGTGAATGTCCCACTTCAGCTCCTGAGAGATGGTGGTGCCCAGAAATCTGAATGACTCCACTGCAGTCACAGTGCTGTCCATGATGGTGAGTGGGGGGAGTGCAGGGGGGTTTCTCCTGAGGTCCACAATCATCTCCACAGTTTTGAGCGTGGTAAGCTCCAGGTTGTTGAGACTGCACCAGACAGCCAGCTCCTTAACCTCCTGTCTGTAAGCAGACTCGTCACCATCCTGGATGAGGCCAATCAGTGTGGTGTCGTCTGCAAACTTCAGGAGCTTGACAGAGGGGTCTTTAGATGTGCAGTCGTTGGTGTAGAGGGAGAAGAGCAGTGGGGAGAGAACGCAGCCCTGAGGAGCTCCAGTGCTGATGGTTTGAGTGCTGGATGTGAATTTACCAAGCTTTACTAACTGCTGTCTGTCTGTCAGGAAGCTGTTGATCCACTGGCAGACGGAGGTGAGGACGGAGAGCTGAGTTAGTTTATTTTGAAGGGTTTCCGTGATAATGGTGTTAAAAGCGGAGCTGAAGTCCACAAACAGGATCCTCACATAAGTCCCTGGTCTGTCCAGATGCTGCAGGATAAAGTGCAGTCCCATGTTGACTGCATCATCCACAGACCTGTTTGCTCTTTAGGCGAACTGCAGGGGGTCCAGTAAGGGTCCAGTGATGTCCTTCAGATAAGCCAAAACCAGTCTTTCAAATGATTTCATGGCTACAGACGTTAGGGCCACAGGTCTGTAGTCATTAAGTCCAGTAACTTCGGGTTTCTTTGGAACGGGGATGATGGTGGAGCGTTTGAAGCATGAGGGGACTTCACACAGCTCCAGTGATCTATTGAAGATCTGTGTGAATATGGAGGCCAGCTGATCAGCACATATTTTTAGGCAGGCTGGTGACACACCATCTGGACCAGGTACTTTCCTTCTTTTGTTCTTCCTGAAGACCTGGCACACATCATCTTCGCTGATTTGAATTATAGGTGTGGGGGAGAGAGGGGTTGCTGGAGGTGTTAGTGGTTGTGTGAAGGTGTTCTGGGTGGGTGTGGGGTGATCGTTCAAAGCGAAAAAAGAACTCGTTTAAGTCGTCTGCCAGGTGTTGATTCTCCAGAGTGCTGGGGGATGGTGTCTTGTAGCTGGTGATATCCTTCATTCCTATCCACACTGAAGCAGGATCACTGGAAAATAATTTGTTCCTGAGCTTGTCAGAATAATTCCTCTTTGCCACTCTGATCTCCTTTTCCAGTGTGCATTTGGCCTGTTTGTACAATACTTTATCCCCCTTTCTGTGAGCATCTTCTTTGGCCTGACGGAGCTGTCTGAGTTTGGCAGTGAACCATGGTTTGTCATTGTTGTAGAATAGATGAGTCCTGGTAGGTATGCACATGTCCTCACATAAACTGATATAAGATGTTACAGTCTCTGTGAGCTCGTCCAGATCATTTGCAGCAGCTTCAAAAACAGTCCAATCAGTGAGGTCGAAACAGGCTTGTAGATCCAGCTCTGTTTCGTTAGTCCATCTTTTAACAGATCTTAATACAGGCTTCGCAGACTTAAGTTTCTGCCTGTAGGACGGAATAAGATGAACCAAACAGTGATCAGAGAGTCCTAAAGCTGCTCGTGGAACCGAGTGATATGCGTCCTTTATTGTTGTGTAACAGTGATCCAATATATTACTGTCTCTGGTGGGACATGTGATGTGCTGTCTGTATTTTGGCAGTTCACAGGAGAGATTTGCTTTATTAAAGTCCCCGAGAATGATTAAAACAGAGTCCGGGTGTTTTTGCTCACTCTCTGTGATCAGATCAGCGAGTTTCTGTAAAGCTGTGCTCACGTGTGCTTGCGGTGGAATGTAAACACTCACGAGAATGAACGAGCAGAACTCCCGCGGCGAATAGAACGGCTTGCAGTTAATGAAGAGCGTTTCTAGATCTGAACAGCACATCTTCTTTAACACAGTTACATCTGTACACCACCTCTCATTGATGTAAAAGCACGTCCCGCCGCCGCGCGGTTTCCCCGTTGATTCCGTGTCCCGATCTGCTCTAATCAGCTGATAATTAGGCAGATGAATCGCGCTGTCCGGTATGTCACCATTCAGCCAGGTTTCCGTGAAACACAAAGCAGCAGAGTTAGAAAAATCCTTGTTTGTCTGGGAGAGCAGAAGGAGTTCGTCCGTTTTGTTGGGTAGAGAGCGGAGATTCGCCAGATGGATGCTAGGCAACGCCGTTCGAAATCCGCGCTGACGAAGTTTCACGAGCGCTCCGGCTCTCTTCCCCCGGCCTGCGTGTCCTCCTGAAGCGTTTGACCAGAGCTACGGCTCCGCCAACTACAATGTCCAGCAAAACGTCCGAAAAATCAAAAACCGGTAGAAGATTTTGTGGTGTGTTCTGCCGAATGTTCAGCAGATCATCCCTGGTAAAACTGATCTTATTTGAAAAACAAAAAACAGGAAAAACAAACAAAAACAATACGAACACTGAAGAGCAACGCACAATAGCTGCCATCATCGGCGCCATGTTAATTGATAAGTAATCAATTTTGCACAAATCACTGTTTCATTTGTTAACATAGCTGTTCGAGGAAGGCTATTTAAGACCAAGCGGATCCTCTGCTGCATGGTTGCTCCCGGTTCGTCCAAGGTCATCCAAAGGCAGAGTGCAGTATCTGCATTTTTGTGGTCAAAGGTCACATCAGTAGTCATGTTTTTTATCTATAAAAATTCCATCCTAATAAGGCATTTGTAACAGGGTGACTGAGATGAGAGACGTGTGGATCCATACGCATAGCTTTATTCACAAGCATGGTCAAAATACAGGCAGGGTCCAACACCAGCAAACAGGTATGGCACAGACGAGACACAAGAATAATACTAAACCAGGCGTGGGTTGATCGACGGCAAACTAAATCCTGAGGGCGAGGCGAATGGGTAATCCACAAACAGAAGAGAGTTCAGGCGAGGTGCAAACACAGTCCAAAACAGCAAGGCAAATGGTAAATCGAAGACAGGCTATAAGCTACAGGGCAGGCAGAGATCAGACAAGACGAGGTAAACCAGGCTAGAGTCAAGACACAGGTGACACAGCTGTGTGTGTGTGTAATCAGTGCAATGGATGATGGGAACTGTAGTCCGGGGTGACGTGTAACAGCCTGTGTGGTGTGAATGTATATTTAACTGGATCATGGACAGAATTCATGACAGCATTAAATGAATGCATTGCCACTAATCTACCCACAACATGTTTGACTGGATGATGTAAAAAGGCATTTTTTCTCAGTTTCAGTGTTTGCGTAGTTACTGCACTTTGCCTTTGTAGGTCAGTATATTGTCCTGAACCCACTAGTATAAATAAAATTTTTTTTTAAATAAATTCTATATATATATATATATATATATATAAAAATGATGGTGTCTGAATCATTTTTGATATGAATGTATACAGCTTTTTCTACACCACCGATATGGCTGAACCATTCATCTCATGTGTATATGCAAAATATTTTATATAAAAGTACTAATTATTTATTTAGTGTTTGAAAGTACTATTAATTCATTTTTCTTTCAATGTTGATATATTGTTGAATCCTGTGGTCATTTCAAGCTGAGAAACGGTGAACATATTATAATCTATTATAGTTTCAAAATAATATATGTATGCTACATTTTAAATATTATATTCTAATAAAAGTACAGTTTGTCAAAGTCCTGCTGTGTTTGAGCAGGATTTCTTCATTCAGTGTCCTGCAAATGTCAGTGGCCCTGCTGCTCTTGAAGCAAAAGCACTCAGCGAGAGCAAATGCCATATTCGGAACACCTGCCTCATTATAAAAGGCTCTCACAGAACTCAGATCTGGTTTTGGAAAGTTTAAAAGAGAAGACATTAAATGCCAGGTTGGAGGAAGGTCTTTGTGTTGTGAGATTTCAAAGCTTATTCAAAACCAAAATGATCAGCAAAGGTAGCCCATTTCATACTGTTTTTCTACACCTGTACTGAGGATATAAATGTCATCTGTATAAAGGTTGGGTTTGGATGCTGTATGGTGTCATCTGCTGAAGTGCTTCTACTAGATGCTGATTGTAAGGTTTTAGCTGAAGTGCAATGCATCTAAACTAAGAGAGCTGATGAAATTGAACATGGCCTGACTGGATGACTGGTCTAAATCCTTTCACTGGTGTATTTCATGTTAAAGTCGTTGCACTTGAATCATTTAGTAGCTTTAATGATTGCGTAATACCAAAAAAAAAAAAAAAAAAAAAAAAAGACACTGCAAGGAAAGTGATTATTTTAAACTGTACAAGTAATAAGAGTTTTTTTTTTTTTTTTTTTTTGTATACCAGATTAAGTTTACTGCTGCATTAAATTAGGCAATTTAGTATGGTGGCATTTAAAAGGAAGTTGTAAGTGATGCACCTTTCTATTCTGCTTTGTTATTAAACTCATACTTCTAGGGGAAAAAAGCAACAATGCTGCATTATTGCTACTAAATGAGTCATGTGACATGACTTTTAAATTTATATCTGTTGAATATGTATTAGCATTTTCCAGTACATGGGGTGGAAAAAAAAAAAAAATAATAATAATATATATATATATATATATATATATATATATATAATTTCTATTTAATTATTTTTTGAAAGAGGGGCTTAAACTTCAGTAAATATTGTTAATCAATATTTTGCTATTCATTTTATAGTTTTATTTTATGTAAGATGTGATTTTTGCAACACTGTTAAAAATTATTACATAAATGTCAGTATAATTTGAAACTTTAATTGGTGTAATTGTTCTAGGAATAGACACTACACAAATATTGAAATTAAATATATTTTCAAATATTATAAATAAACAAATAATATAAAGACTACACCACAATCTGTAATAAGGTTTCAAGAAAGAGACCTGCAAATTTAGCCTAAATAAAAACATTTATTTGTAATCAAATGTATAATTTCGAAGAATATCAGGGTTGCTTGGTGCTGATTGTATATCTGTAAAATGAGAGATTATTGAGAAAAATCTGAAGTTTGAGATAATACTCTGTCATGCTGTTGAAAAGGTCCAAATTGTGTTACTTTTTAGGTGTCAGAATTTCAGGAAACGTTCCTTTTTTTTCTTTATTTCTTTTTTTTTTTTTGGTAGTTGGGTGAAAACAGGGTTGTGCACAAAATATACTTATCTTTTGACAAGGTTGTGATTAAATTATTATATTATTAATTTCCCAAGAGGCAGCTATATCAGCTTTTTCTTCCCTTAGTGTATTTCCTCTCTGATCTGTCTCTCATGTCACAGATAATATGACACTCTTTGAATGTCAATGGGACACCAAGATGTTTAATGCTCACCATGCAGCTGCAAAAAGGTCTGCTAGACAAACTAAAAAAAAGGTGTAAAGGTGCAATTTACAATCTCTGCACTAGTGATTTAGGATTACAAATGGTGTGCATTTACTTTGATTATGTACAGTATACATCACTAAATAACAGATTCTCCCATCTCTAAACAGCTGCTATTTCAGACAGTGTACAGTTAGATGGTTGTTTGTCATGAGCTGTAGAATATAAATAATTTAAGGATTGTTTGTGTTTAGTTTCTCCTGGTAAAGTTCAAAGAGAGGATATGTTCTTATAACAGCAGCTAATTACAATGATCTGGAATCCCATTGGGACTATACTTGCATTTATTTTCTCTGCACTTTTCTTCCCTCATTTCCTGTGCAAAGAGCTTTATCTGCAGACGAGCTCATTTCTTTGTTTGCTGTGTTACACTGTTCTACAGTTTGCTGAAGGTGTGTTGTCTCATGACAGCATCCCTGCGTCTTTTAGCCAATTAAGAACTATAATTAATTTGCTCTTCCTCATGTTCAAGCTTAACACATATGACTTCAGAAGACTTACAATAAGGTGGTTCTTTAAAGGTTCTTACACTCTTGAAAATAAATCTTCAAAAATAGTGCTTTTGCAACATTGCCTAAGAATAACTATTTTTGGTTCCTCGAACCTTTCAGTCAACAGTTTTTAGTTTTTTTTCTTAGTGTGAAGAACATTTTACAAATCTAAATTACCAGTAAAGGTTCAATGAATGTTAAAGTGTGTTTTTTTTTGTGTGTGTTTTTGCCAATGCCACTAAAGAACTAACAGTTCTGTTTAGAACATATAATCTTGAAGATTGTAGTTATGCTGAAATTGTCCTTTATTCCCGCCTCATTATTTATCACTTCAAAGTACTTTTATATTTAAGAGTATTTAACACCATAAAAGGGTTCTGCTATTGATACAAGCAGAAGAACCCATATCTGGTACTGTATAAAACCATTATTCTTATGAATATAGCATATGGGACACTTTAATGTGAAACTTCAAAGCCTCAAATATTTGATGGATTTGTTGAATTGTCTGTAGAAATTTGGTGGCAACCAGACGTTTAGTCTCAAGTGAGAAAGTCATTTATACTTCACAGTCTTGCCCAATGTCATTTTCAAAAAAAGTGACTGATGATAGCAGACTTACGTACTAACAAATGTTTGGTTTTTCATGCTTTTCCCAAAATGTGTTATATGAATTAGGAATAAAAACTGATTTGTTCTCATCTGCTGCTTCAGGCAGTATTAAACTGTCTAACAACACATCCACACATCTGTGCTGCAATAATAATAAAAACGATAGATGTAACTTGTCAAATTAAACAATTTGCTGGTAGCTATCACTCATTTGAGATGTCAGAGCATCTTGAGTCTGTCGAAAGTGGAAGTTAATAATGGATTTTTCTCGCTTTGTGGAAATTCCCGGAGAGATAAACAGCTCCATATTATGTTGCATATAACACAATTGTTCGGAGATTTTAATGGGCTTCAGAACACAATTTATTTTATTTTTATTTTCATTGGGAGGCACCATATTTTACCCTTACATGGAAATGTCTGATGCCATAAATTGCTTTAAGTAAGCTAATGAATGAAATAAATTGCATGATGGAGTTGGTTCAAATTAAGAAGGCAGAAACATTTAATTGTTTGCTTTTAAATTTCATGTAATTAGCTTGCTGTTTTGCATCTCAGTCATTCAATTAATTTAATAAAAAAAATTCTGGTACAATTCAAATAAGCACTATAATGTCACTACTGTGTGCAAATATAGAAATTAAATGTATATAATCATGTTAAAATAAATGATCTTCTTTCAGGGAGATTTCTTTGTAAAGTTTGATACAGTATATGTGTTTAATTTTTTAATTATCAGCATAATTGTGTGAATAATTAAATTAAGATTTTTTTTTTGGAGACCAAACTGTTTTTTTTTTTTTTTTTCTAATAATAATAATAAAAACTCTGATATTGGATATTAGGAAATGGGAATATGTTGGGGTTTGCTTCCCTGGGAGCCTCTGTGGACCGGCGCTGCATTGTTTGCTTTGATGTCTTTGAGATACAAATTATGAATCTCTTCCCAAAATGTGATTAAATGTGAACAAAACCGATTGAACTGCTGTGCCAGTCAGCCTCTTTCACATCCCACCTTTCCTCCAAACCAGCTGGCCAATAATCTCTGATTGTACTTTGAACTGGAAATGGGTTGTTTCCAGAGGAGCAGAGAGACTCTAGTGATTCGTTTGACATGTTTAATTTATTGCCCGTGTCAGGAGCACATAATGGCAGAAAGAGGATAATTTCTTTAAATGACTTATTGATGGAGGATTGAGGTGATACAACTATAGCTTTCATGAAAAATGACTGAAGTTAATAGGGTTCCCTGTCTCTAGAACAATCAGACAGAAAAATAGTGACATCTAAAATGAAACTTTGATGACCTTATCTCAAGGGAAAGCCATGCCTTGTCTTGACAGGCTGCACGTCAAACATCCCCATTCAGTATCATGAGTGCTGTATTCAGTGCTTTAACTAAAATAAAATAATACTACATATTCCTTAAAAGACATCTTTACAGCATGTATTTTTTTTATATATATATTTTAATTCTGTTTAATATGCAGAGGCAATTATAAGTGAGCTCGAAATTCTAAGATTTATTCAAGTTTTATGAGAAAATTTACCAAGTGAAACCACATGTACACAAAAATCACAAAGTGCCTGTGGCATTAGAAATAAAATATTCAGTAAATTATAAATGTTGCAATGGAGTAAATAATATGGAGCCTCTAAGGTGATTGGGATGGGGAAAGCAAAAATATGACAAAGAAGAGTGTTCCACCAAGAACCTTTTGCAGGAGAACGAAAATGTTTTGCAATATAAATTTTCTCAACAAAATAGAATACGTTGTGTTCTCTCACAAAACATTTTGCACTCTCTTGGAAAAGTGTTGCATTCCACTGAGAAATTTTGCATTCTCCCACAGAAGTATTATGTTCCACCAAGAAAGTTGCAAGAAAGGAATGCATTACTATTGCGAGAGAGTACAACTGTTTTGTGTGAGAATGCAAAGTATTCAGTGTACTGGTAAAACGTATTGTGCTCCCCGAGAAGCGTTGCTTTCGCTAGCAAAAGATTTGTATTCTCTCACAAAAGTATTTGTCATATTTCTGTTGTGTTTTGCTTTGTTTTCCTTTGACCCAGTTTTCCATAGTTTCCCTGATTAGTTAATTAGCTCCTCACCTGTTTCTGTTTCCCCATGATTACGTTTAGTATTTAAAGCCTGTGTTCTCCCCTGGCCCTTTGTCTGCTATTAGTTTTGATCTATGTGCTTTGCTACTCCTCGCTCCTGGATTACAGCTGTTCCTTGTTTGACTTTTCATTAAAAGACTCTATTTTTGATTATTCTCCTTCGTTGTGTGCTTTAGTAGCACTACACGTAACAGTATTGTTGTTACTCTATAATTTATGCATTCACTAGAACTGGAAAACCTTATATTATTTTGCGAGCGAACACAAAGTTTCTCAGAGCAATGGATACAATGCAGAAACATTTAAATATTTTTTTTTTCCTGCCGTCAAATTGTATTTACCATCACTTGGCTCAGTAAAATGACTCCACATTAGTACATTATTTATGTGTATAAATAAACAAAAATACCTGACAATTTGCTTTCTGTGATATCTGATGGAACATTTGTGCACTCTTGTGCAAAAATATTAATGAGTGAGGCCCATTAATTAAACATCCCGATCAGCTTAACACCACATCTTTGTCTCAACCAGTGGTGTCAGTTTGAGGGTAGGAACATCTGTTTGGTGGGAGTGTTTGGGAAACCTGTTTGAAAAGGCTGAATTAATTATTTTTGCAATTCTATTCTGCTATGTAGTAGTGTGTACATTTTAAGCTAATTGCTGTTCCAAAGGAACCATGTAGGGAAGTACAATTTTATTTAAATTCAAAGAAATTCATTTGTAATTTAGGAACGGGCAAAGTGCAGTTTATCAAGACAAACTTTCAATGTTGACTTAAAGCCTTGTTTGAAAGTTTTGATAACGAATTTTGAAGATTTAGTTCCAATAATACCTGTGGTGAATTTCTTCAAATTGCAATTTGTTTTATTACTGCTGTTTGTGTTCAGCCTAGTATGAGTTGTTTGCTCATCTTACTTCATTTCATTACCAAAAATGCCCTCATCTCTTGGCTGTGACCCATGAGTGTCCGGTCATACAGCAGAACCTTGGTTTGCTTTGATTCAGTAATCTAACTGGAATTAATTCAGAGTGATTTACTATGACTGGTGAAATCTCATTTCCTCTTAAAGAGAGCAGCGCATCCTCCCTTTGTCATATATATATTAAATGCAGGCATCCGTACCGCTGAAGCCAAAACTCATTTTAACGACTTGCTTTTTGTCATTAGCCGTGCGCTGATTGAAGCATTTCCATCTGGTAAACTCTTGAGTCATCAGGCGGGAAGTCATTTTCAGAAGGGCATTCACAAACCTTTTAAAACTCTGAAAGAACATAATAAATAACTGATCGATTTTCTCCTACGGACTCTTCCTAGCAGGAAGCCTGAGATGTAATTGGCCCTGTAAGCAACATTTGTCTTGATTACAGTCCATTTGAATCCACTAAGATGAGCTTGCTGCTGTCTAGTTCTCCAGTCACTTTTCAGAGGCTGTAGAAATAAATCGGAGGTGCTTCACTCCAGTTGGTGTCATCACATCGTCTGGGAATTTCTGCAGTAAATTGGGCCAGAATTATTCAGTGGTGGATTTTTGATAAGCCAAAACATTAATAAAGTTGAACAGTTGCTTCTCTAAAGGTCATCTTAAAAAGAAACTTGACTGAATGAGCCAAGGAAGTTTCCCTGTTGCTATAAAACTAAAGGGGGAGAAAAATCCTACATGTATGTTGTTGTGGCATAATATTAATGCACGTCAATGCACTCATAGACAAAAGTGTAGTAGGGATATGAATCTGATATTTAAATTCACCAGTTATCTTTACTTAAGTCAGTGAGTTGAAAGGTAACTCTTAAAAATAGAGAACACATATGCACTATGAATTAAGAGTTTTCCCTCAATAGACTCCTAATTTGCTGTTTATTAATAGTGATAGGAAGGTTTAAGGTGTCACGGTGAACACAGCAGGGAGGATCAAGGACACGCAGACGAGGACGTAAACTCAAACAATAGACTTTAATGTCTACATCAGGACAAGGCAAGGAAACAAACCAAATATGGGCATGGAAACACAGGGAGCATGTGGAAACACAAGACACACACAACAGAGGTCTGACATAACTCCCCCATCAGGGAGGGGGGCTGGGCGCTCTGGAGGCCCCTCAGGACAGACACGGACCGGAACACAGGACGGGGACCTCCAGAGTGGAACACATAGATGGACCATGACGGAGCTAGGAGCTCAGGAGGCCATGGCAGGTGGTCTTCTTGGCCGTGGCTGTGGCCTCGCTCCTCGGCCCAGCCACTCCAGCTGGAACCCTTCTACCCCCCAAAACAATTTCCATGGGGCAGCTTGGGGGTATCAGGAGCCCTCCGGGGCTAAACAAACAGGAACAAGTTAAAAAGACCTTGGTCACAGTCTGGTCAAATACGGCGGCAGCCGGCTGGCTTGACCACTTAACAGCGGGGACCTGTGGGCAGGAGGAAGCCACAGCCGGCGACGGGCCGAGTGACCGCGGACGGCGGGTTGGCCTTCCCCGCGAAACAGCGAACTAGAGGGGGCCGCGGACGGTGGGTGGGCTTTCCCCACGGACGGCGGCGTGATCTCCCGCGAGCGGCGGGGTCGGTGAGCCGCGGACGGCGGCCTCATACCCTGCGAACAGCGGGGTCGGTGGGCATGAGTCAGCGGCGATCCGGCGAGCTTGAGACAGTGGCAATCCAGCGAGCATGACTCAGCGCCGATCCGGCGGGCTTGACTCAGCGGTGAGCCGACAGACTAGGGTGAGCCGCGGATGGCGGCGTGACCTCAGGGAGCCGCGGACGGTGGGTTGGCTTTCCCCACGGACCGCGGCGTAACTCCCGCGAACGGAGGGCTGGAGTGAGCAGCTGGCTTGGGATAGCCGCGGGCGGACAAAAACTAAGGAACTAAAAAAACACTAGAAAAACTGAACAAAACAAAACTAGGTGAAGGGACGACTCTTACTGTTTGGTCTGGTCTTCTGTCAGGTTGCACACAGCAGGGAGGATCAAGGACACGCAGACGAGGATGTAAACTCAAACAATAGACTTTAATGTCAACATCAGGACAGGGCAGGACAAGGCAAGGCAGACACAGACAGGAACACCGGGGAGTAACGAGTAGACCAGACCGCATCTCACAACACAGACAGGACTTAAATACCAGGGATAATTAACTCAAACACACACCTGGAACAGAATAAACTACTAATCACATAAAACGAGGACAGGAAACAAACCAAATATGGGCATGGAAACACAGGGAGCACGTGGAAACACAAGACACACACAACAGAGGGCTGACATAAGGGATCTAAAATATTTAACCAAGTCTCTGACTTTGTCACACAGAGCAACCTCATCGAGAGCAATCAGTGTAGTTACAGAAGTGGACATTCAACCAAGACTGCCTTGCTTTCAGTTGTTGAAGCCCTAAAGCCCGAGACACACAGCACAATTTTCGTCTGTCCCAGATGAAGATTGGCATCGTGAAACAATCATGGCCAATCATAAATTGCTGTGATTGCTTCACGATGCCAGTCTTTCATCTGGGACATCTGAAAATCGTGCAGTGTGTTTTGGGCTTAAGACTGGCAAGAGCGGATTCCAAAACTTCAATACTTATCTTGCTGGATCTGTCCACTGCTTTTGACACAGTTAATCACCAGATCCTCCTGTCAGCCCTATTGGCAAAGGGCATCTCAGGAACTGCACTCCAGTGGTTTGAGTCTTAGGACCTTAGGTCCTTCAAGGTATCGTGGAGAGGTGAGGTGTCCAAGTCGCAACATCTAACTACTGGTGTGCCTCAGGGCTCAGTTCTTGGACCACTTCTCTTCTCTGTCTACATGGCATCACTAGGCTCTGTCATTCAGAAACATAGCTTTTCAATATCACTGCTATGCTGATGACACTCAACGCTACCTCTTATTCCATCCTGATGATCCGACGATGCTCACATCTCAGCTTGTCTAACAGACATGTCTTTCTGGATGAAGGACTATCATCTTCAACTCAACCTTGCCAAGACAGAACTGCTTGTGGTTCTAGCAAACCCATAATTTCATCACAATTTCACCATCCAATTAGGCACATCAAACATAACTCTTTCAAAAACAGTCAGAAACCATGGAGCGGCAACCATGCCCGGCCCTGCAGATTTGCTTTATTCAACATCAAGAAGATCAGGCCGTTTCTTTTGGGACATGCTTCATAACTCCTTGTTCAAGCTCTTGTTCTGTCCAGGCTGGACTATTGCAATGCTCTCTTGGCAGGTCTTCCAGCCAGTTCTATCAAACCTTTACAATTAATCCAAAACGCAACATTATTTTGCCATACCAAAGAGGAACAAAATCACTTTCACACACTTTTAAATTAAATGTTCCCTCCTGGTGGAATGACCTGCCCAACTCAATATGACCAGCTGGATCCTTAGCTATCTTCAAGTATCGGCTAAAAACACATCTCTTCCATCTTTATTTGACCCTCTAACTCTAGCACTCTCTATTCTGATTGTATTCTTTAAAAAAAAAACTTACTCCTTTTCGACTTGCACTCTATTAATTTACTAACTGCTTGCTTTCTATTTAGTATATAATAAAAAAAAAACTTGCTACATGTACTACATTAAGCTAACTGAGGCTTGTTACAGCACTTGCGTATCATTGCTCTTTTGCTGATTTTGATTGGTTCCATTATCCTCATTTGTAAGTCGCTTTGGATAAAAGCATCTGCTAAATGGCTAAATTTAAATGTAAACATTTGTAATGTAAAATATGGTAATTAAAATAGGGTGTTAATATGTGCTTTATAAGTACTAATAAACAGCAATTATGCTAATAATAGGCATGTTAACAAGCAACTACTTAATAGTGACAATTGGTCCTTAAAATAAAGTGTTACCATTGAAAATAATCTTGTTCATTGAAACTGACATTGATCAGTCCGATTTGTGGACTTGTCATATATATTGACTTTGTGAAAGACATAATTTATAACACAAATCCAGCTTTGTTATTTGTTTCCAATTTATGGCCTCGTTGGAAATGTGTGCAGTGGCATCATTTCTGCAAAATGATATTATATCTCTTTTATGATATTTAATTTAAGTTCAGTGCTGTACCAGGTGAGCTACTGAGCAAGTTTACTATGTTAAATGAGCCATACGGAGCTGATTACAGGTACATCTCAAAAAAATTGAATATCGTGAAAAAGGTCAATATTTTTTGTCACTCATTTCAGAAATCGAAACCCATATATTATATAGATTCATTACACATAGAGTTAAATATTTCAAGCCTTTATTTCTTGAAATTTTGATGATTATGGCTTACAGATAATGAAAACCCAAATTTCAGTGTCTCAGAAAATTTAAATATCACATAAGATCAATATAAAAAGGATATTTTAAACAGAAATGTCAGGCTTCTGAAAAGTATATTCATTTCTATGCACTCAGTACGGTTGGGCCTCCTTTTGCATGAATTACTGCATCAATGCGGCGTGGCATGGAGGCAATCAGCCTGTGGCACTGCTCAAGTGTAATGGAGGTTGCTTTGATAGCTGCTTTCAGGTCATCTGCATTGTTGGGTCTGGTGTCTCTCATCTTCCTCTTGACAATACCCCATAAATTATCTATTTATCTATTTATTATCTATATATTACATTTATATTTCAGGCAAGTTCGCTGGCCAATCAAGCACAGTAACACCATGGTCATTGAACCAGCTTGTTGTAGCTTTGGCAGTGTGGGCAGGTGCCAAGTCCTGCTGGAAAATTAAATCAATATCTCCATAAAGCTTGTCAGCAGAAGGAAGCATGAAGTGCTCTAAACATTCCCTGGTAGATGGCTGCATTGACTGTGGACTTCAGAAAACACAATGGACCAACACCAGCAGATGACATGGCAGCCCAAATCATCACTGACTGTGGAAACTTCACACTGGACTTCAAGCAACATGGCTTCTGTGCCTCTCCACTCTTCCTCCAGACTCTGGGACCTTAATTTCCAAATGAAATGCAAAATTTACTTTCATCTGAAAAGAGGACTTTGGACCACTGAGCAACAGTGCTCTCTCCACACTCAATACCACGACTGAGGTGCCCTTGAGCAAGGCATCAAACCCCCAACTGCTCCCCGGGTTAGATGGCTGCCCACTGCTCCGGGTGTGTGTCTTGTCGTCTCTGAGAGAATATGCACTGTTAATGCTGCGTTTTTCTTACTTTCACTTTCTGTATGACAGAAGTTAAGACGTTCACCGGCATAACTATTGCGCAAAGTTTGCATGTTGCTTGTGGAATATCCATCGGCTCGCCTTCATGGCTTATGTTCTTGCGACATAACCACAAACCCCCATGCATATGAAGTGAAGTGAGCACACCCCCATGCATATGAAGTGAAGTGACATACTGCCAAGTATGGTGACCCATACTCGGAATTCGTGCTCTGCATTTAACCCATCCAACGTGCACACACACAGCAGTGAACACACACACTGTGAACACACACCCAGAGCAGTGGGCAGCCATTTATGCTGCGGCGCCCGGGGAGCAGTTGGGGGTTCGGTGCCTTGTTCAAGGGCACCTCAGTCATGGTATTGAGGGTGGAGAGAGCGCTGGACATTCACTCCCCGACCTACAATCCCTGCCAGCCCGAGACTCGAACCCGCAACCTTTGGATTACGAGTCAGACTAGGCCACTACTTCCCCCTATATGTATCTTAAATGCAAGGATACGTGAAAGAGGAAACAAATTTGTATGCCACGCTGTCTGATCAACTGCGATCCGTTTAAGCCCTAATAGCTTATATGACAGATCAGAGCAATCTTTTATTTACTAATTTAACATGAAATCGTCAAATTGCAACACCATATCAATAGCATACAACAAAAATACAGAATAATTAGAGCAATCATGTATGCACAATAAATAACAGAGTGTCATATCTATACACGTTTTCCACAGAACATTTTCGCGACCCGGTAGGAATTCTTCCACGGTCCGGTAGTGGGTCGCGACCCGGTGGTTGGGGACCTCTGCCTTAGACTGCCATTATAAAGGGTCAGATGGCTATCTTTAGATCACAGTGTCGTAGAGAAATGGGGGTGGGCTCATTTTACTCAGGCAACCAATCAGACTCTCAGGATCACTGTGAAGGTGTCAAGCCACGCCTTAGCAACCATTTAGAGCACCCTAGCAACTGATCACATAGACTGCCATTACAAAGGGCCAGATGATATCTTTAGATCACAGTGTTGTAGAGACATGGGGGTGGGTGTTTTTGACTCGGGACAGCAAACAACCAATCATGAACAACCACTGGCCCTTCCTAGCCACACCGTAGCAACCATTATTGATGACCCTAGCAACACAAACTCAAAGAGGTGTATCTTCAAATCTGAATGATATGGGGGTTTGTTTATGTCATTCATACTGACAAGCTGTCTTTGGAGTATAATCATTGGCAGCTGCCAAGCCACTCCCTAGCAACCAAACAGTGTACCCTAGCAACCATATGGCAAGACCTATATCTTTGCATCAGAATATCGTACAGACATGGGAGTTGGTTCTTTTGACTCATGCTAGCAAACCGGACTTCAAACATGCTAGTCATGATAGCAGTGAATAGCTACATGCTAATAGTCATTAGCTAAGTGCTAATTCAAGCTAAGAACATGTTAATAAATCTATAAAACTCCATAATAACGATCTGTGAAACTGGCAACTGCCTAGCAACACCCCAGGTACCATAGCAACCTCCACAAGTACACTAGCAACCACATAGCTACCCATAGCAACCACTCTGGGTACCCTAGCAACAGCTCTAGCAACCATCCTGGGTACCCTAGCAACCACCCTGATTACTCTAGCAACCACATAGCAACACCCTAGCAACCACATAGCAACACCTTAGCAACCATCAGGGGTACCCTAGCAACCACACTGATTAAAATGTTATTTTAATATCAAATGATAGTTTGTTATTATCCTCCCTATGGGCATTCATTAATTTTCACTGATACTAATTTGCTTCAAGCTGTGTTTTAATTGTGCAAATTTCCAAATTATAATTCATCTCTTTTTTATTTTTTTTAATGTAGATATAAATATTTTTAGCTATAATTTGTTTTGTCTGTTTTTCTAAAAAGCTTTCTCTCAAATACAGTTTCAAAATCACATTTCTTCTTCCTCTTTTTTTTTTTTTTTTCTTTTGTATTTCTTTTACCCCTACAGACATTTTGTGGCAGTTTTATAGATTGTTGTTGGTCTCGTGCTGTGACCATATGATGCCCATTTTCACCTCCATTGGCCATCTGTGCCTCTGCCTGCTGGCAACTCGCACTGTGCCCACAGAATCCATTTAGTTTCAATTAACTCTGCTACCATCCACCCCAGGGACACAGAATTTGTGTGATGACAGCAATATGTATGGTGGCAACTGCTTCTGCATACACTGAGTTCAACTGTCCCCCTTTTAGCCTGGTTTGTCTTTCCTAAAATAGTTGGTCCTTTTTTTACTTTATGGGAACTTGAAATCTATTAGTGGAGTTAAATACTCAATTATTTTGGAAGCTAGGCTGCTTCTCTAGAATCAGAGACATTATGGCATACACTTACATAAATACTACTAGTGGTCAAAAGTTTGGAATTATTAAAAACTTTTAAGGTTTTTGAAAGAGGTTTCTTATGGGTACCAAGGCTGCATTTATTTGATGAAAAAACACCGTAACAACAGTAATATTGTGAAATATTATTACTATATTAAATGACTATTTTATATATATGTCAAGAACGCATTTTGGTTTTAGGACAACTTTGATGAATGGTTTTTATCCACTTCAAATATTGACTACTGTGTATATTTCAGCATCATTGCTCCAGTCTTCAGTGTCACATGACCTTTCAGAAATCATTGGAATATGCTGCTTTGTGCTCAAGAAACATTTCTTACTACTATTATTTTTGACAATTAGTTGTTGCAGCTTATTTTGGAAACTGTGATACAATACAATTTGAATGTTTGGGGTATAAAAAAACCAATATAAATGTATTAATTTAATACATTTATTCAATGCATTAAGTTGATCAAAATTGTTAATGAAGATATATATGTCACGTTTCACCAGGAGCAAGGGAACAAAGGAGCGAGGAGATTAGGAATTTTTCACAAATCAGACTTTTAATGGATCAAAAGCAGGAACACAGGGAACGTAGGAGAACAGAATTACATTTAACAGCAGACACGAAGACAGGGAAACACAGGGCTTATAAACAGGGAGAAAACTAGATAATTAATCAAACACAGCTGCAAACTAATCAGGGAAACTAAATAGGAACAGAAAAAAAACAAATATGGCACGAGAGGAAGGGAAACACAAGACACATGGAGACAGAAGTGACAATATAATGATACAAACAAACAAAAAATATATATATTATATATATAAAAAAATTTGTACAAAATGTTGTTTATTTAAACTTTCTATTCATCAATAAATCCTGAAAAAAAATAAAAAATAAAAAGCAGTTTCTACAAAAATATTAAGCAGGGGAAACAATAGTTAAAATTGTTAGTAGTAATAATAAGAACCACTATAGTCAAGTCGAGCTTTATTGTCATTCTGCTACATGTGTGCACATATAGTGGAACGAAATGTCGTGTCTCGCAGGACCACGGTGCTACATACTAGTTAGACATAAGATAAGCATACAACAATGCAAGTATAGGAAAAACAATAGAGCTATACAACAGTTAACCATCTGACTATACATATACTATAACTACTATACCTATTTGACTACACATACTGAGACTGTACAAGAACTTTACTTAAATACTGTACATGAAATTGTGCAAAAAATGTTAAAAATACATATATATATATATATTGTACATTAAATTGTTATGCAGAAGAGAGATTTTGTGGGAAGCAGCGCAAATAAATGTGTTAATAATAAATGTGCAACAAAAATAATTGGTAATGCAGCAGCAAATCAGCACATTAAAGTGATTTCATGTGACACTGAATTTTAAAATATATTTATATAGAAAACAGTTATTTTAAATTGTAATAATATTTCCCAATTTCAATCCAATAAATGCAGCCTTGGTGAGTATCATAAAAAAAAATAGTCAATAATTTAATCGTAATTATTCCAGAATTCCCAGTAGTGTATGAATGGGAGAAATGCATTTTTGATAAAGGAATAGCCATAAACATTGGACCACAATTATTAAAGATGATTGACAATCAGCATACAGTTTGGATTGGCAGTATGGTCCTATTCTGGGCAAGATCTCCTTGCACATCCATGCAGCCTAGCTTGGATGAGAGCAGGGGGAGCAGCAATAATCCCATCAGGGTAAACAGAACGGAATCAACATAAATGAATTGCATATAATTAATGTTCAATAGTTTAATGTAAACATTTTAGAAATTAGTCTGATTCAAAAGATAATCAGAAGGCCAAATCCTGAGTGGACGAGAGGAAGAGCTGGGGATGGAGGAGGGTAATTAGCAAAAAGCTGATGATAATACTGAAGGACCTTATATATGGGTGCTGTGATAGATGTCGCATCCTTATAGGTAGTCGGTGGATCAGCTGACAGACAGCTGCTGAGAGCTTGACTAACATGACCTGCCAGAACTAACGCTACATTTTATATCTCTATAACAATATGTCTGCCAAGTGAAAAGAATTGTAGCAAAAAAAAAAATGTTGTCCTTATTTTAATTAAAACGTCCATACAGTTACAAGAACTTAGAGCAAAATTCTTTGAAAATGCAATAATAGTGTTTTGTAAGATCTTTGCAATAAGGGAAAACAAAGTCTTCCTCTATCTTCCTGAATTTGATTGGTGCTTCAGAGCAGCTCTTATCTCATTTATTCACTTTCATCTTTTCTCCACCATTTATTATCTTCTCTCGGTTCTTCATTATGGGGCTCTAGAAGCATGTCTATGGCATGGATGTGTTTCTTTCTGCCTGATCAGACATGTACTGCTCACTGTGAGAGCAAGTCAGGATATAAATAATATGGAATGATAACAGCTGCGGTTTCCCATACGCATTCTCAACGACTCCACCCTCATTAGAGATCTGATCCACATGCACTGATAATAACAGGCTTTGGAATTTGAGACGAGAGATCTGAACTAGTTTCCAAAAGTATGAATTCTTTTGAAGCCTGATCATGCTGTGAGTGTACTTACGTTTCAAATGAAAGTTATGAAATCAAAATATATCCTGCAATGCTAAATGACAGTGTGGACTTCTGATGCATGTGAGCATAACTAATATTTCACACAGCTTTGATATGCTTCAGGAGATTGAGGGGAGTTTTTTTGGTTGTTTTCTCAGCTGAATGAGGGTACATTTGGCTGCTCGAGATGGATTTTGTTACTAAATTACCTTTACAGATGGATTTATCTCAATGGTTTAGTCAGACTCCAACATTTTAACCCTGTCAATCTCTTCGAAAGGGTATTTAAATTGGCTGTTTACTGCACTCTTACAATTCTTCAACCATCCCTCAACCACCTCTACTCTCTAAATACATAGACATTAATATGGAGCTGGTCAATCCTTTGTAGTGATAACAGCATCCACTCCTCTGGGAAGTCTTTTCACACAATTTTGGAGTGTTTCTGTTCAATTTTGTGCCCCATTCATCCAGTAGAGCGTGTGTGAGGCCAACCACTGATGTTGAATGAGAAAACCTGGCTCACAATTACTGTTCTAGTTTATTCCAAAGATGTTCGATTGGGATGAGGTCAGGCTCTGTATGGGCCAGTCAAATTCTTCCACACCAAAATTTGTGCATCGGGGCACAATTATGCTGGAATAGTGAAGTGACATTCAGCCAAGTATGGTGACCCATACTCGGAATTCGTGCTCTGCATTTAACCCATCCAACGTGCACAGTGAACACACACACACCGTGAACACACACCCGGAGCAGTGGGCAGCCATTTTATGCTGCAGCGCCCGGGGGTTCGGTACTTTGCTCAAGGGCACCTCAGTCGTGGTATTGAGGGTGGAGAGAGCGCTGGACATTCACTCCCCCACCTACAATTCCTGCCGGCCGGAGAATCGAACCCGCAACCTTTGGATTACAAGTCCGACTCTCTAACCATTAGGCCACGACTTCCCCAAACTGCCTTCCCCAAACTGATCCCACAATATTAGTAGCAATGCATTGTCCAAAGTTTGGTATACTGAAGCGTTAAGGTTTCCCTTCTCTGGAAATAAAGCCCAACCCCTGAAGAACAGTCCCACAATATCATTATCCCTCCTCCACCAAACTTTACAGTTGGCACACTGCAGTCAATCAGGTAACGTTTTCCTGGCATCTTCCAAACCCAGACTCGCCCATCAGACTGTCCAAAGGATAGTGTGATTCTTCACTCCACAGAACAGGTTTCCACTGCTCTAGTCTAGTGGTGGTGTATTTTACACTACTTCATCTGACACTTGGCATTATATTTGGTGATGTTGGAAATATATACATTGTGCGTCTCGTCGGAGCTCAAGTCAGATTCGGTCCTTTTGGTCATCTAAACCACGCTCGGTGAGGAGGATCACACGGATTGTTGATCCTGGTGTATTAACCAACTTGGCCAGATCGATTGGCAACGATTCTGGTAAAAACAATTTCTCCTTTGGATTATTTAATATACGATCACTTTCCACTAAAGGACCTCTAATGTATGATCTGCTGTCTGACCGTAAGTTTGACTTTCTCTTTTTAACTGAGACATGGCAAAAATCAGCTGACTTCTTTCATTTAAACCTGTCTGTTCCCCCAGGATATAGTTATGTCTGTAAATCCCGTATTATGGGACGGGAAGGGGGCCTAGAGATACTTTATAAAGAGAAATTGAACGTATCTCAGTTAACTCTGCCTGTATATTCTTCTTTTGAATCGCTTGCCTTACAAATTGATGGGGCGATTTCTACCATCCTCACTACCATTTACCGCCCTCCCAAGAGCAATTATGCCTTTTTAACTGAACTTTCTGAACTTTTAACTTATTTATGTTCCATGTCTCCAAATGTTATTATGTTGGGTGATTTTAACATCCATATAGACAATGCCAGTAATGCATTTACAAGTGACTTTTTATCATGCTTGGATTGCTTTGGTATGCAGCAATTTAATAATCTGCCAACTCACTCTAAGGGGCATATTCTTGACCTTGTTTGCTGTTGTGGTATAACACCTTTTAATTTTACTGTTTCTGATCTGTCTATATCAGAACACCTGCTGGTGTCCTTTTGTGCCCAACTGGCAGTTTTTAAGGTAAATCCTTGTCGCCCGATCACATTTCGGAATATTAAGAACATTGATGTGCCTTCTCTTGCTGATGAACTTGCCATCTTCTCCAGTAAATCGGATTTATCTACTGTTGATGAACTGGTTTTATATTACAACGACGGACTGACTATGATTTTAGATGATTTCGCACCTGTCAAAATTCGAACTGTTTAATTTGTACATTCAGCTCCTTGGTTTACACCTGAACTGCATGAACTTAAAACTAAAGATTGTAGGTTAGAGCGTTTGTACGTTAGGTCTGGCCTTACTGTTCATAAAGAGATGTATGCTGAACATATTCAAAACTACAAAAATGCATTGTTCAAAGCTAAATCTGATTATTATTCCAACATAATTGGAGTCAGCAATGGCAATTCAAGATTTATTTTTTCAATGGTAAATAATTTTTTGCGACCTCCTGACTCTTTGCCATCTGATATGTATTCCACTGATTTATGTGACCGTTTCATGACTTTTTTTGAGTCTAAGGTTAAAAATGTACATCGGCAATTACTAAATAGTACATTCCACCATGATTCCTGTCAGTCTATCTCTTACGCACCTCCCCACTCTGTTTTTTCTACCTTTGCACTACCAACTGCTTCGGAGATAGTGGGTCTGTGTCACGGTTCGCGCATCCATTGTGTCCTCTTTGTCCCGTGTACTGTCATGTGTGTGCGTGCCGTACGTGTGTGGGCGTGGCCGAGCATTCACCACTCACTCCTCTCAGCTGTGCCTCATCAGCAGCGGCAGCTGCAGCCCATTTCCCGCACACATAAATAATCACCAGATTCTCTTCTCATTGTCAGATCGTTTTGGATGTCTTCCCGTGCTGTTCTGTCTCCAGTTCCCGTGTGTTCTCGTCAGTTCTGGTTCCCGGTGTCAAGGTCTGTCCGTGTAGTCGTGTGTTCGTCGTTCCTGTACTGGATTCCCACACCACCTTGGACACTCTTCACCTCACCGGCCGTGCAGCCCATCCATTCCTGCGTCACCGATCATCATTCCATCCTGTGTCTGTATATTCAGTTTCTGGACAATAAATCATTTCTTTACCTGCAACTTGCTTCCTCATCTGTACAGTATCATGACAGAACGATCTGACCATCCCATGGAAGCAGCGGGCGCCTCAGCCACATCTCTGGAGGATTTCATCACCCAAAGCATTGAACGCATGAACTCTCAAGAGGCGAGCCTGAATACCACTGGTCGGGTTATTCAGGCTCTGGTGACGCAGGTATCCGAGCTCACCCAACAGCTCCAACAACTACGAGTTCCCATTGCGCCACCCACACCGCCAGCTCCCCCCACTCCATCGGGACCCCCCTTCCAGTCGGAACCGCGGCTACCCGTTCCTGAGCCATACTCAGGTGAGCCACAATTTTGCAGGGCATTCCTGACGCAATGCTCTATGCATTTTGCCCTGCAACCCAGAACCTTTTTTTCAGAACAGAGCAAGGTGGCTTTTGTTCTCACGTTGCTGACTGGAAGGGCGGCACTATGGGGAACAGCGGTGTGGGAGAATCAAGATCCATGCTGCACCTCGTTCCTGACTTTATCCGAAGAAATGAAGCGAGTATTCGATCGAGCCGTCGCCGGAAGAGAGGCGGCCAGAATACTCGCCGATCTCCGCCAGGGTGAAAGATCTGTATCGGACTATTCCATCGAGTTCCGGACCCTGGCGGCGGAATGTCGCTGGAACGAGGAGGCGCAGTGGGACATGTTCCTGCATGGGCTAGCTGACCACGTCCAGAAGGAGATCTACGTCCTGGACCTCCCCACCACACTCAACGGACTGATTGACCTGGCCCTCAGGGTGGACGCACGGCTCACTAGAGCGGAGCGACGCGTCCAGGCCAGCCGAGTCCCTGGTGGGTTTGAGAGTCACCGTACCAACGACGTGGACGTGGTCAGCTCCGTCAACGATCTCGAACCCATGCAGGTAGGGCGAGCTCGGCTTTCCCGGGAGGAGAAGGAGAGGCGGAGATCCCAGGGGCTCTGCCTTTACTGCGGAGGGGCAGGACACTCAGTCTCGAGATGCCCGGTAGTAAACTTGAGGCTACTATCGGGTGGGATCTCCGCAGAGAAGACCTCATCTACATCATCGACCCTCCTCCCGGTGAAACTGAGATGGGCTACACGTGCCATCACCTGTCAGGCGTTACTGGATTCTGGTGCAGAGGGTAATTTTTTGGACTTTTCGTTTGCTCACAAGTATCACATCCCCATCAAACCTCTCACGCACAAGATCTCTGTCCATGCCCTGAACGGTCACCAGCTACCCCCCATTGCCTTCACCACCGAGCCCATCACTCTCACCACGTCAGGCAACCACACAGAGACTATATCCTTTTTGATCATGGACACCCCCTTCGCACCGGTCGTGCTCGGCCACCCCTGGCTCATCAATCACAACCCTAAAATAGACTGGCATCATAAATCCGTCATAGCTTGGAGCAATAACTGTCATGAGTCCTGTCTTGTGTCTGCCTGTCCGTTGGTTTCTGTTTCTGTGTTTCAGGAGGAGGCGATGGATCTGTCTAACGTGCCCGCGGAGTATCAGGACCTGAAGGAAGTGTTCAGTAAGTCTCGAGCTGCTTCTCTCCCTCCCCATCGTCCTTACGACTGTGCCATAGATTTACTGCCAGGTACGTCTCCGCCTAAGGGCAAGTTATATTCACTTTCTGTTCCAGAAAGGGAGGCTATGGAGAAATATATTTCTGATTCTCTAGCTTCTGGGTTCATCCGCCCTTCCTCTTCTCCGGCGGGGGCGGGGTTCTTTTTTGTGGGGAAGAAGGACGGGTCCCTGCGTCCTTGTATTGATTACCGAGGGTTGAACAACATCACGGTAAAGAATACGTATCCTTTGCCGTTGATGTCTTCAGCCTTCGAGAGGTTGCAGGGAGCGTCCATTTTCACAAAATTGGATTTGCGCAATGCCTATCATTTGGTCCGCATAAGGAAGGGGGATGAGTGGAAGACTGCTTTTAACACCCCTAGGGGGCACTTTGAATACTTGGTCATGCCCTTCGGGCTGTCCAACTCCCCAGCAGTCTTCCAGGCACTCGTCAATGACGTGCTGCGAGATATGGTAGATCAGTTCATATATGTCTACCTGGATGACATACTGATTTTTTCTTCGTCTCTCCAGGAACATGTGCAGCACGTCCGGCGAGTGCTTCAGAGGTTGTTAGAGAATGGGCTTTTTGTCAAGGCGGAGAAATGCGCTTTTCATGCACAGTCAGTTCCTTTCCTAGGGTACATTGTGTCGTCCGAGGGAATGCGCATGGACCCTGAGAAGGTTAAGGCTGTGGTGGAGTGGCCAAGTCCTGATTCCCGTAAGGCCCTGCAGAGGTTTCTGGGCTTCGCCAACTTCTACCGGCGTTTTATTCGCAACTTCAGCCAACTAGCCGCGCCTCTGACTGCCTTGACCTCCCCCAGGACTGCGTTCAGGTGGTCTAACACAGCCGAGGCTGTGTTTGCCAAACTCAAGGACCGCTTTGTTTCGGCCCCCATTCTCATAGCCCCTGATCCCTCACGTCAGTTTGTGGTGGAGGTCGACGCGTCAGAGGTGGGGGTAGGCGCAGTGTTGTCCCAGCGCTCTTCCGCGGACGGCAAGATGCATCCCTGCGCGTTTTTGTCCCATCGTTTATCCCCAGCCGAGCGTAATTACGACATTGGTAACCGAGAGTTGTTGGCAGTCAAGTTAGCGTTGGAGGAATGGCGTCACTGGTTGGAAGGGTCAGGGGTACCTTTTATCGTCTGGACCGATCATAGGAATCTAGAATACATTAGAACGGCTAAAAGACTGAACTCCAGGCAGGCTCGGTGGGCACTTTTTTTCGGACGTTTTGATTTCTCTCTCTCGTACCGCCCGGGTTCCAAAAACATCAAACCCGACTCTTTATCTCGCGTTTTTGACAATTCCGAACGCCCGTCTACTCCCGAGTGCATTTTACCTGAGACTCTTTTTGTCTCCACACTCACATGGGAGATCGAGTCGAAGGTCAAAGCGGCCTTAGAAGGGGTAATGCCTCCGCCCGGTTGCCCACCGAATCGGTTATTTGTGCCGGAGAGGTTACGGTCCGACGTTATCCAGTGGGGGCATTGTTCCAACGTGGCTTGTCATCCAGGAGTCAATCGAACTAGGTTTTTGGTTAAGCAACGATTCTGGTGGCCACGTATGGCTCACGACATTCACAGTTTTGTTTTGGCTTGCTCGGTCTGTGCCACTGGTAAGACTTCCAATCGACCCCCAGATGGGTTACTCCAACCGCTGCCGGTCCCTTCGAGACCCTGGTCCCACATCGCTCTAGATTTTATTACCGCCCTCCCGCCCTCTCAGGGCAACACGGTCGTTTTGACTGTGGTGGACCGATTCTCGAAGGCGGCCCATTTCATTCCCTTGCCCAAATTACCCTCAGCCAAGGAGACAGCATTGACAGTCGTGAACCACGTCTTTCGTTTACATGGCCTCCCGATAGACGTGGTTTCCGACAGGGGACCCCAATTTGTGTCCAAATTTTGGCAAGAGTTTTGTAAATTGCTGGGAGCGACTGTCAGTCTGTCCTCTGGGTTTCACCCCCAGAGCAATGGCCAAACCGAGAGAGCCAACCAAGATTTGGAGAGGGTGTTGCGATGTCTGGTCTCCAAGAATCCTTCCTCTTGGAGCCAACAACTCTCTATGGTGGAGTACGCCCACAATGCGTTGCCAGTGTCGTCCACGGGCCTATCTCCGTTTGAATGTAGTTTAGGTTACCAGCCACCAGTTTTTCCCAGTCTGGAATCCGAAGTCGCGGTCCCCTCCGCTCACGCCTTTGTCCAGAGGTGTCACCGCACATGGACTAGAGCCCGTGAGACTCTACTCCAAGTGGGGGTGCGCACCAAGGCTAAAGCCGATCGCCACCGGTCTAAGCCCCCCGTTTACGTCGTTGGTCAAAAAGTGTGGCTTTCAACCAAGAACATTCCTCTCCGCTCCGTTTCTAATAAGCTCGCTCCCAAATTTATTGGCCCGTTCACTGTCACCAAGATCATTAGTCCGGTGGCAGTCCGCCTCAACCTTCCTCCGGTGTACAGGAGGATTCACCCCGTCTTTCACGTATCCAAAATTAAACCCGTGTTTCATTCTCCCATTAATCCGCCAGCCCCGGTTCCCCCCCCGCCGCGACTCGTAGACGGGGAACCCACATTTTCGGTAAACCGTATACTGGACTCTAGACGGAGGGGACGCGGATTTCAGCACTTGGTGGACTGGGAGGGTTACGGTCCGGAGGAGAGAAGTTGGGTACCTGCGAGAGACATACTGGATCACTCCCTTATCGATGACTACAATTGACAGGTAGGGAAACCTGGGAACGCCAGGAGGCGTTCTTAGGGGAAGGGTACTGTCACGGTTCGCGCATCCATTGTGTCCTCTTTGTCCCGTGTACTGTCATGTGTGTGCGTGCCGTACGTGTGTGGGCGTGGCCGAGCATTCACCACTCACTCCTCTCAGCTGTGCCTCATCAGCAGCGGCAGCTGCAGCCCATTTCCCGCACACATAAATAATCACCAGATTCTCTTCTCATTGTCAGATCGTTTTGGATGTCTTCCCGTGCTGTTCTGTCTCCAGTTCCCGTGTGTTCTCGTCAGTTCTGGTTCCCGGTGTCAAGGTCTGTCCGTGTAGTCGTGTGTTCGTCGTTCCTGTACTGGATTCCCACACCACCTTGGACACTCTTCACCTCACCGGCCGTGCAGCCCATCCATTCCTGCGTCACCGATCATCATTCCATCCTGTGTCTGTATATTCAGTTTCTGGACAATAAATCATTTCTTTACCTGCAACTTGCTTCCTCATCTGTACAGTATCATGACAGTCTGATAAATAGATCTAAATCTTCAACTTGTCAGTTAGACCCTCTACCAACTCCTTTAGTAAAAGCATGTTTACCATCCTTGTTGCCATTGATTACTAAAATTGTTCATGTCTCTGGTTCTGTACCGTCATTTTTTAAATCTGCTATTATTACTCCCATACTTAAGAAGTCTGGGGCTGATCCATTTAACTTTGATAATTTCCGTCCAATTTCAAACTTACTGTTTATCTCTAAGATAATAGAAAAGTGTATTGCAATTCAAATTCAAGAACATCTCTCTAATAATAATTTGAACAATTTCAATCTGGCTTTCGTCCTCACCATAACACTGAGACTGCTCTTGTCAGAATAACCAATGATCTGTTGTTGGCAGCTGACTCTGGGCTTTTAACCATACTTGTCCTTCTTGATTTGACTGCTGCTTTTGATACTGTCTCACATGAGATACTTCTCGACAGGTTGGTTTCTATTGGGATCACTGGCACTCCTCTGTCCTGGTTTAGGTCGTATGTTTCTGGACGTAGTCAGTGTATTCATTTAAAACATTTTAGATCAAGAATATCAACAGTTACCACTGGGGTTCCCCAGGGTTCTGTTTTGGGCCTGCTTCTTTTTATTACTTATATACATCCTCTTGGTTTTATTTTGAGGAAACATGGTGTTCATTTTCATTGCTATGCGGATGACACCCAACGTTACCTGTCTGCCAAACCCACTGGTTCTTTTCCACCACCATCTTTATCTAGCTGTTTAGTTGAAATTAAACATTGGCTTTCAGCTAATTTTCTGAAGCTAAATGGCAACAAAACTGAGGCCCTACTTATTGGTTTTGTCTAAATCTAATTGTTTTTCTTTGTTCATTAACAATAATGCAATATTTCCTTCTGCACAGGTTAAAAGTTTGGGTGTTGTCATGGATAGCACACTATCCTTTGAAACTCAAATTAATAGTATCACGCGGACTGCATACTTCCACTTGCGTAATATTAACCGTCTTCGTCCCTTTCTTTCTACCAATAATACAGCAGTTCTTGTTCATGCTTTAGTTACTTCACGTATAGACTACTGTAATGCCCTTTTCACTGGTGTTCCCGCTAAATTCCTACATAAGCTCCAGTTGGTTCAGAACTCTGCAGCTCGTGTTCTTTCTAGAACACCTTTTAATGAGCACATTTCTCCAGTTTTTCAGCAGTTGCACTGGCTTCCAGTAAAGTATCGAGTAGAGTTTAAGATCTTGCTACTTACTTACAAGGCACTTCATAATCTTGCACCATAATACCTTAACTTCTTCATGTCAACACCCCTTCACTAACTACCATGGGTGCCAGATCTTTTAGCTATGCTGCCCCCCGCCTATGGAATTCCCTTCCCAATGATATTCGCAATAGCATTTGCTTGCTGACTTTTAAAACACGTCTTAAAACATATCTTTTTATACAGGCTTTTTTATGATCTGTATTATTGAGTCTCTACTGCATTTTACTTGTATATGTACAGAGTGTGTTGTGTGTGTTTTTGTTTTATGATGTGACTTGTATTTTTCATTTTGTGAGGTGACCTTGGGTGTTTTGAAAGGCGTTTAAATAAAATGCATTATTATTATTATTATTATGTGAGGTTTGTCTGCAGCTGCTCAGCCATGGAAACCCATTCCACAAAGCTTCCACTGCACACATTTTGTGCTGATATTAATGCCAGTGGAAGTTGGGAGCTCTTCAGCTCTGGAATCAGCAGAGTATTGCCGACTTATACACACCATTGACCAGATTTACTAAACAGGGCAAATTAGCGTTAGAGTGCAATTCCATAAAAGTGTAGATGGGAGGGGAAAATTCTGTAGGCGATTTACTGACAATGCACGCATTAAAAAACACAGACACAGCCAGATAATTTCCATAATGACCAGCGCAATCTACCAATAGCAGCACAAATTACCGCCTACTTTAAAGGGGTCATATAATGCTACATGCACTTTTACAAGTTGTTTGAACTGAAATGTGTGTTGGGAGTGTGTGTACACAACCACCATATAATGCAAAAAATCCACCCAGTGTTTTTTTTGTAATCTCGTTACATGTTTACCCCTTTCTCAAATCGAGCTGTCTGTCCGTGTGATGTCACATGGAGGCTGCTCCCACAATAGTTTGATTTACGGAAGCGTTTTAGCACAGACTGCACTGGTGTCTTACCTCAGACCCACCCTGAGTGAGCTGTCATCAGTTGTTTCACCGGATCAGATGTAGACAAGAATGACTCCTAAATGATTGAGGTGTTTTGTGGTTGGATGTAATAATGAATATAACAGTAGTCATTTACTCCCTACATCTGAGCAGCTGAAGAGGATTACTTTTGTTTTTGAAGGGAATGCGCCCTCGATCTACCTAAATGTGTCTATGTTCACGCAAATCATTCGTGACCCAGCTTCACCTCTAAAAAAAGCGAGTACAAGTTATTTTAAATGAATCTTTGCAAATTGCCTTTCCTAATAATGTGCTAATTAGCAAGTTTCACGATGAATGCGGCTAAAGTAAACAATCCCTCAGAGAAGGCTCAGAAGAGAGGGGTGGAGTCAGAAGAGCTCATTAACATTTAAAGGAGAATGACACAATACTGCTTGCTCTGACAAGAGCTGTTTTTGGCAGTGTGAAAAAGGTGTTTCTTACACTACCAATGAAAAATTTGAACCAAACTATGTTACAGACTTTTAATTAAGACCCTAAAGAATAATATCAACTTGTGGAAAATGGGCATTATATGACCCCTTTAAGACAGGCTTTTTTGGGGCATTAAATAATGGCGCAAATACCAGTAATTTGACGAGCACAAACGTTAGTAAATTGCATTGCATGATTCATTTTAATACTAAATTTGGTGTCTGAAAGGGAAACTCCTACAAATGCATATCCAATAAGGTCAGGCGCAAAAATGACCCATGCCGTTTCAGTGTTAATTTTTCACTGCACAAATTTAGTAAATATTGGTAGTACTATTTTTATGCCAAAAGACGGTTTGCGCTGGAGCAAGGTGTTAGTAAATCTGGCCCCATGTGCCTCAGCACTCGGTGACTCCACTCTGTAACTTTACATGCTCTTCCACTTTCTTAAACCCTAAACACACTGCATGATTTTCGGCTGTCCCAGACAAAAGATTGGCATCACGAAACAATCGTGGCGATTTCTGTGATACTGTTTCCTAATTGGTGATCCTGTGTCGCACGGTGAGAGAGGTTCAAAAATGGCCTTTGTCATGATCTTGCGACAAAAGATAGCCTACGATACAGCATGATCACTGCACAATGTGTTCTCTGGTACGATTCATGTTTACTGACCAACCAATAAAATTGCAACATGAAATCAACGCGACATGGCGCTAAAACACATAACTGCTTACCTCAAGCTCTTATGCCTTCCTCTTTCGCCGCTTCCGTTTTTTTTTTTTTTCATTTCCAGCACACATAACAAATACAACTGCTAAAGTGTGATTTATCATGCTCTTTTTGTTTTCTACTAGAGTGTGTCGTAGCATACAAGTCAACAGGTGTGATCATTGTACAGTCTACACACGTCGCAGCCAAGTTTGTTAGATCCATGTTGCACAATGTGACATGCAGTGATCTTATAGGATTGCTAAAATTGTGCAGTGTGTTTTGGGCTTTACTGATTTGCAGCTGATTGTAAATGTTTCTACTTTCCAATAATACCACTTGTTGACCATGGGATATCTAGAAGGGACGGAAATTCCACAAACTGACTTATTGCAAAAGTGGTTTCCCATCACCGTACAATCCTTGAGGTGTTTAAAACAAACTTCTTTTTTTTTCTCAGAAATTGTTAATGCAGACTGCATGGCTGGGTGTTTTTTTTAGACACCTGTGGCAATGGGTCTGTTTGAAACACCTGAATTAAATAATAATTTGTGTCATGTTTTTGAGCTTGTTTAAATCACAAACAAACAATCAATCAATCTGCCATCATTTGCTCACTCTCATATCATTACAAACCCATATAATCTTCATCTTCTGCAGAACACAAAATTTCAAAACGACAAAAGGGTGACTAAACAATGACAGACTTTTCCTTTTTGGTTGTTAAGTTAGCCTACCCTAGCTGGTTATTTCATCAAGCGATGCGTCACATAATTAATAACAGAATGGCTACAGGATCAGGTTATGAGTATGACCTAAGTAGATAATTTGGTCACATATGAATAAATGAGCTAATGTGTTGCAGCAATCTCATTAGCCTAGCATTATTCTCTGGCTATTTACATACTATTTATGTAATCCTAAAACCAATTTCTGTTATTTATGGTCCTGCTTTTTTATTTTTTTAATCTGTCTGTCGTCATTTAAATGTGTCCTGAATTCAACCCCATATTCTACTATAAAATGCTTCTCTTTAATCTAAAAGAAAAAGCAAAGCTCAAGAAGCAGGTAGAAAAAAAATGAAAAAGGTACTGTGCAGTGCAAAATAGCCGGGGACTTTGCATGTTATTATTGATGCATATGCCCCTGAAGCAAGACATCAAGTGAATAAAGCCTGAGGCAAAGAGAAGAGCATAGAATAAAGCTCACGGTGGCCTACAGGTGTCCAGGAGCCTGTTTATCAGTCAATTCACCCTGTTTGGGGTGTATCTGCGAAAAGATTATACCTAAAAAGGATCTCAACCCCAAACTAAAATTGTCAATAAATAAGTGATTTGTTATACAAGTTATTTTGCCTGTAAGGTATGACGTAAATACTTTAAGCTTTCTGATATGTGCTGCTGTTCTATCTCTCTATTCGCTGATGAACAGTAGCCTCCAACTTATGAGACATTTAAAGTACAAAGAGATAAAAAAATGCTTTTAGGGAGGAAATGTCACGGTGCACACAGCAGGGAGGAACAAGGAACACGCATATGAGGACGTAACTCAAATAATAAACTTCTTTAATGAAGACGGCAGGGCAGGGCAGGACAAGGCAAGGCAGACATCAAACACCGGAGCGTAACGAGTAGACCAGACGAAACTTACTTAACAGACATGACTATAAATACACTGGATAATCAACTCAAACACACCTGGAACAGAATAAACTACTAATCACACCAGACAAGGACAAACCAAATATGGGCACGGAAACACAGGGAGCACGTGGAAACACAAGACACACACAACAGAGGTCTGACATAACTCCCCCCTCCCGAAAGGCTCGTCCCGAGCCTAAACAGTTCCATCAGGGAGGGGGGAGGGGGGGGGCGCTCTGGAGGCCCCTCAGGAAAGACACAGATACATACACCGGATGGGGCCTCCAGCACGGAACAGACAGCCGAAGGCCGAGGTGGAGCAGGGAGCTCAGGAGGCCATGGCAGGTGGTCTTCGTGGCCGTGGCCTTGTTCCGGCCACTCCAGCCGGAACCCTTCTACCCCCCCCCCAAAATTTGCAAGGGGCAGCTCGGGGGTATCAAGAGCCCTCCGGCTAAACACACTGAAAAAAAATGTTAAAAAGACCTTGGTCACTGTCTGGACAATACGGAAGCAGCCGGCTGGCACAACAACTACAGCGGCAGCCGGCCGGCTTGAACACTAAACGGCGGGGACCGGTGGGCTGGAGGAAGCCACAGCCGGCGACGGGCCGAGTGACCACGGATGGTGGGTTGGCCTTCCCCACGAAACAGCGAACTAGAGGGGCCACGGACGGCGGTGTGATACCCCGCGAACGGCGGCGTGATCTCCCGCGAACGGCGGGTATGAGTCAGCAGCGCTCTGGTGGGCATTGAGTCAGCGGCGCTCCAGCGGGCATTAAGTCAGCGGCGCTCCGACGGGCATTGAGTCAGCGGCGCTCCGACGGGCTTGACTCCCGCGAACGGCAGCATGACTTGGGGGAGCCGCGGACGGTGGGTGGGCTTTCCCCACAGACCGCCGGGTGACTCCCGCGAACGGCGGGCAAAACTCAGGAACATCACAAAAAACACTAGAAAAACACTGAACAAAACACAACGAGGTGAAGGGACGACGCTTACTGTATTGGTCTGGTCTTCTGTCATGGTGCACACAGCAGGGAGGAACAAGGAACACGCATACGAGGACGTAACTCAAATAATAACCTTCTTTAATGAAGACAGGGCAGGAAAAGGCAAGGCAGACATCAAACACCGGGGCGTAACGAGTAGACAGGACTATAAATACACTGGATAATCAACTCAAACACACCTGGAACAGAATAAACTACTAATCACACCAGACAAGGACAAACCAAATATGGGCACGGAAACACAGGGATGACACATGGAAACACAAGACACACACAACAGGGAGGTCTGACAGGAAAAAAGAAAGAACTTTTAGGGTCACTAATATAGCTTTAGATTTGTTTGTTTTTTATGACTGCATCATTAAATAATAATAAAAAAAAATCTTCAAATACAGTTCATTCATACATTGACTTAAATATATGCCTTCTAAAATGAGTATGTTTTTATTTATTACTATTATTTTATTTTTTTTTATTCATAAATTGCTAATTTAAAAGAACTGCTTATTTGCTGAATGTTTCAAAAGGTCTTTCAAAAAGTTAGCAAATCAGAACTAGATATGGACTTGATTTGACAAGTTGTTGAAAAAGTTTTCAAAAACAATGTTTTGATTTTTGAAACATTAAAAAAATATAACTGTATTGTGGACTTTTTCGTTGACCCAGAAGCCAAACCAACAAAGCAAATTTACTTTGGTTATATTTTGTCTCATTATTACAATGTTTGACTGTAAATTTTGAACTTGCAGTACAAAACTGGTAACAATCTAAATTAACTAATCATTAGTTCAATTAGTAGAGAGGTAAATATATGCATATTTTTGTGCATGCCCACAGACTACAGCTAAGAGATTTTCCATGAAGTACTGTAGATATCTAATGAGCTTCGGGTCTTTTTATTAAACGCTAGAGCTTCAAGCCTCAGCAAGTGAATCTGAAAGCTAAACACTAACAAGTGTTCATTTTCTGATATATCTCATAAGTGCTTGTGTCACATCCCACAGTCTGTCACACAGGGGTTTTAGCGTATGACACTGTTGTCTAACACAAAGCATAATGTCAGCTCTGTGTAACTAGTGTCTAAACAGGTGTCACTGCAAAATGAACATCTCTTCTACTCACAGAAGATTGGTGAAAGAACAAAACATACCCTGACATAAAGCGCTAGCAAATGTCACTAAAGCTGAAAAAGGCACCATTACTGGTATGCACCTAAAGAAAATGGATACTTGTCATGTGGAATTTATCAAAGTAAGATATTTTGAGAGTTTGTTCGTGTTGAAGAGCTCTTTAATTGTGTGGGTGAAATCTAATCTATTATAGGAAATATCAGCTTGTCTATGGGGGGCTGTTATAGCCAATGTCCATTAGAACTTTCATGTGTACTGTGGATGATTGACTGAGAGAAATGAATGTCAAGAATCTCATCACACCCCTACAGATCACTCTACCGGTCACTCTATAAAACATTCCCATATGTACGCAGCCCAGATATATTGTTACTTCAGAGACAATGGTTCCTTTCCTATAAAAATGAACTGACTAACGTGACTTAAAAACCTAAATATGCCAGTCTCTGCATGTGTAACAATGAATACAAATTAAAGCAAAATGCTGCTTAAAAATAACCTTAGATGGAGTATAGTATAGTATATTATAGTATGTCACACTGCAAGTTATTTATGTCACTATTTGGCAATCAAAAATAACCGAAATGTCTATTTATTTCAATGAAAGGATTGTACTGTATGTATTTAGATTGATAATGGTTTTTATTTAATATAATGTATTTTTAGAGAATTGTATGGTACTAAATTATATTTATGCGATAATCCATTTAACCACTTTTTGAGCATAAAGCTGAAAATTAGATTTCCAATTTATACTGCTGTAAATCCTAAATGCTTTGGAGCACAGACTTAAATTTAGTCTCTCTTTTCTTTTTCTTTTTTTTTTTTAAGATGACACAAGTTATAGAAGTTTAAGTTTATTGTTATGATAACTGCACTATAATATATATATACAACCTAGTCTCATGGCATTTACATACCTGGCTGTTTCTAAATGCACCAAACTGTAAATCAGTACCATAGAGCAATTGAAAATGAAAGCACCTCAATTGTATACGATTTATAATCCTAGTTTTAATTAGTGCCCTGTGGCTGTGTAAAGGTCATGGGATTATTAATTTATTATTTAAAAATATTTTTTTATCATACTATTTTTCACTTTTGGCTTTGAAGAAGCAGTAGGCTGGGGGTGGGGGGGTCTAAATCAGTATTTTTTGCCTTGTCAATACAATATCCAATCATGCTTCAAATGAAACATTCATTTTATGATAAATTGACAAGACTTCAGTGACACCCTAATGTCAAATACAGATCTAAAAGACTAATTGTATTATTATTGCTAAATAATGACTATTATTTTTTAAAACTATAACTTTTTAAACTTTTGCTCAAACCTGCTTTTTGTCATGCTATGTTCTAGATAAGTCTTTAAATCTTATGCAGTATTACTTATCAGGTAAATTGTATCTGTTAGTCTGACTGCTGATGCAACATGGGTATCGCCATCTGAAATATGAAAACATAACAGCTTTAAATTCAGCAGTGCCAGACAGGTTCTAGTTTAGATTCAGATAGAGAAGCTCTGAAAGGTTTCTGAAGGAATGACAATGTCCTTAATGTAGCAACCAGATGTGCGGAGGTTTTGTCTCTGATAATTTCAATCATTATCACAATGTAATTATTGTCTTTGCATAGATGATAAGCTGGGGACACCCATCCGCCCACCAAGCACCTGTGATGCTCCTCAGGACTTCGCTGATTAGTAAGAATATTAATGTCCTCAGCCTCCGTTGTCTCGTTTCTAACAGATGGGCTTACAAAATGAAGAATTGAATGACAAGTCTGTTGCTCTGTGCTTTGTCAACACTTTATTTCACTCCTGTTATACCACACGAGGACAAGTGGCAATTTCAGCCTAATTGCTAAGATAATGTTCTGTGTAATAAGGGACTTTTGGGGAGAGAGAACGAGAGCTCAAGAATAAAGAGAGATATGGTTTAACCAGACGAACAGCAAAGCTTTTTGTCTTATTTTTCTCCCTAGTTTGCCATGCTTGTAAACACCACAGGCCTCAGAAGTAGTTCTGTGGTCTGAAAATGCTTTGCCATAGGGCATGTTAGTCTGTTCCTTCTCTTCAACATCTTCAATATCACCCCCAACCATTAAAGTATTATTCAGTTCAGTACAAATTAAGCTCATTCGACAGTATTTGTGGCGTAATGTTGATTCACCACAGAAATTTATTTCCACTTGTCCCTCATTTTCTTTAAAACAAGCACAAATCTGGGTTACAGGCTTTGTAAAATGCTCACTGTTTCAGTGGCACAGCTGCAGCATGTAAGCAATATGTGTGTTAACATGATATTAGGAGGAAAATTGCTTACTAATCTTTTTTTTTGTGCGTTTTAATTTTACAACTTTATTGCAAACATAGCACTTCGCCGTAAACCCTAAAACCAGCTCAAATAATATAGACATGTGAACAGAATAAGCAACGGTCAAAATACAAATTCACCACCAATTCGCCAAAATGTAAAACAGTTGTGCTTCCTCATGAGATCAGGTTTTGACAGTGCTGGGCAGTGTAGTAACTGCTGAGGAAGTGAACTGAGACACACTCTTAGTTTGATGAAGCTGTTTCAGAGGCCCCAATCTACCTGTAAAGACCTGCTGCTGAACCACTAAATCAGCTGAGGCTGAGGTCAAGGGATACGTGTCACCCTGAGCCTTAGCTAAATTTAATGACATGCCCATAAAAACTGGAGATACTGTCAGTTTTAATTTATTGGATTGTTCAGATTCAGACTGTGGATGGTAAATCTGTACTACACTGTAGTAGCACTAACATTTCTCAAACCCTTATGGGTTATATAAAATACTTTTTTTCTTTTATTCACTAATGATCAATAACCGTATCCACGTTCTGCTGAACTTTCTCAGTATCTTCATGTTGGAGAGACAAACCTTAAGAGATATTGACCTTGGTGCAGCATATTTGGGCTTGGAAGTGCTTGTATCTTGGTACTTCAGATCAACTAATGCTCTATAGCACATGCTGGTTTAGGAAACTATACAAAATAACATAATTTTATCAAATGATCTTGAAAGTAAAGTTTGCAATGTCATCTTTGGATTTTCAAGGAACAAACTAAGTTCAAATCTCACAATGATCGATAAGATGATCTCTCACTCTTCTCCAGACATAATTAGCCAAAAATGGCCCATGTTTGTGTATGAGGAGGACAGAGAGTAAGAAAAGGGAACATAGCATTAGTAAAAAATAATAGCATAGCTTTCAGTTTGCCTTCCTTCTTCTCTTTTCTGTAAATTGTATTTCTCAAAAACCAAACTGAACAATCCAATAAATTAAAACTGACAGTATCTCCAGTTTTTATGGGCTTTCAAAGGACATTGGATTTTTTTCCCCTCTTGTTCGAAAAGGGGTATGACTGAGTGGTGCATTGCAGATGCCATTTACTGTACTTTCCGTTGGTACATACATTTCAACAGAAAGCTCTTCATATGCATTCTCTCATTCCTCAGTTGCTGCTGTTGTCCATTGCAAGCCATCTGATAAATGCTCTTTCCCATTTTATTTTACAAATGTTCCCAGGTATAGTAGTGTTTTTTTTTTTGTCATCTTCTGTATGTCATGACCTTTTTTTTTTTCATTACAGCGAATTTATGGTTTGAACCCATATGTAATGTACGGTACATTATATGTAGTGAAACAGTATATATTTAAAGCTCTTACAATGGAAGTATATGGTGCCAATCCAACCTGATTGCATGCGAAAACACAAGTATTTGATGATGTGCTGATTATGTATGTTTGTACAATGTGATTTTATTTTAAGGTCCAATTAAGGTCCAATATTAATAGTTCCAAAATGCCACAATAATGTTTTGTGTCAATCTATAAATGCAAAATGTATAAATGTGTAAATGTAAAAATAAATAAATAAATAAAATGATAAAATGAAAAAAAAAATACAATATAATAAGAATAAAAATAATATGTGACCCTGGACCACAAATCCAGTCTTAAGTGTCAATTTTTAGATATTGAGATTTAATAAATAAGCTTTCCATTGATGTATGGTTTATTAGGATCGGACAATATTTGGCCGAGATACAACTATTTGAAAATCTGGAATCTGAGAGTGCAAAAAAATCTAAATATTAAAAAAAATTGCCTTTAAAGTTGTCCAAATAAAGTTCTTAACAATGCATATTCAAATCAAAAATCAAAGTTTTTGATTTGAAAATGATCAAAAATGAAGTTTTGTTATATTTACAGTAATAAATTTACAAAATACCTTCATGGAACATGATCTTTACTTAATATCCTAATGATTTTTGGCATAACAGAAAAATCGTTAATTTTGACCCACACAATGTATTTTTGGCTATTGCTACAAATATACCCCAGCAACTTAAGACTGGTTTTGTGGTCCAGGGTCACATATACAAAAAGCACTTTCAGAAGTAAAAATCACAAAACATAAACAGGTATGTTACCATGATTTTAATATTTAATAATAATAATAGTTTACTAAACTAATAATTGCTTAATAATTGAATTCTCAAGATTTTCGAGAATCCTCAAAAAACAAATTGCCCCATTTACTTCCATCATAATTGCCATAGAAGTTATTTTTGTCATAATATTTAAGGTTTTAGAGTTTTGGTTTGGTATTATTCAGTATTTCCCAATAGTTGAAGACCAATTATTATTTTTCAAGTTTGAATTATTTTAGTCGCTTTACAAACTTTAGATTGAAGCGTCTTCTGCTGCTTGTTATCCAGAGCGGGCCGATAAAATCCATCTTCCCCTCGCGATGACTAACATGCATTCGTAATGTTCCTCATCAGCTGTCAGCTACTTTTAAAATGGTCACGATTCTCTCAGAAAAGTGCTGTGCTTACAATCTCATTTGTGGGGAAGGACAGATTGAAGGGGCGTCTGAGAATTTCGAATGAAGGCTGGAACGTCAAGATGTATCTGTCCACTTCTCAACAATAGCGGTGCTGTCATTCAACGTGAGTGACACTGGCACACAATTCCCCAGTCGCCTCATAATGCTGCCAGCCCCTGCCTTTCCACGGGTTCAATAAAATCTCCCACGAGTCTAGAGATTCTGCGCTTAGATGGCGGTCAACAGCGGCGTCACGGCTCCAAATGCAGGTTGTAGAACTGTAGCTGGTGATGTGTCGATCAGATGTACAAGCTGCAACTGAGGTGACAGGAATACCCAGTGAGTCTTGAGGAGCAATTCTGCTTCTTGACAACAAAAATCTGATTTTAAGTAAAACCACATGTGGTGAATTAGAAAGTAAAATTGGGTTCACAGTAGAGTTTGTGCTTCATTCACATCCATATGTTTTATGTGAATGCTAGAAACACAAGTACATGAGAAGATGTTTGTGTTCTACTGTGTACTAAAGTTCAAGTCTAGTGAACCCAGATCAGGCATAACTAAAAGATTTGACCAAAATGGTTTTACACACCAGCGACTGACTCTTGAAAAGAAAAGAAAAAATGGAGTAGAAAGAGTTTTCACTCAAACATTGCTAGTAAATATTTAGTTAATTACAAAGAAACGACAAGTAACACATTGAATTACAAAGACTGAAATTGTATTTTATTGTTAAACATACACTGACAAAAACCATAAGTAAAATGTAATAAATTTTTCTTTGCAAATGTTTGTCCACGTATTTTTAAGTAAAATTTAATTATGGAATTAAGTAACATTTTCTTAAATACCGGTAAATTATGAAAAATTTGCAAAGGAAATAAGACATTTAATGCGGCCAATTAGAGTATGATGAGTAATTTTTACTTTTTAATTATTAAGAACATTTCACTCAGTCGCAGGTTTGTAAACTTCACTCAAACCATGTAGCACTGAACAAAAATAAATAAATGTTATTAAAGCATGTGGTTAATTTACAAACATGTAAGATTTTTATATTATATGTCTAATCAATGTAATTATTACCCAAATGAACATAGAGACCTCAATACTTGTTACACAGTACACAATAATGGTAACAATCAGTGGATAGTGTTTGAGTATTAATGTGTTATTTCGAGTAAAAAAAAATAAAAACCCAGATGTCTTAAAATATCAAGTTACTAAACCTAACAACAAAAACAACCATAGAACAATGTAACTTCAACTCGAAAACAGTGAAAAAAATAACCTTATTAATTATTCATGCCCAAGTGCAAGATGGGAACAACGGGATCATTTTTTTAAGTTAATCTTTTTGCAACTTCGTAATTTACAAAATCTTTTATTTATTTTTTACAGAGTAGATCTTAACATTTCAAACACGTGTCAGTTTCTTATAAATGCACTCTTTATATGCATGTTCTTATTCATATGATTTTGAAAAACCATTAAACTATTTTTAACAAAAATTGAATTTAACGACTCTAAAAATGTAATTAAAATTTAAACCATCAAGTAAAAAATATCATATTGGAAACCGAGCTTTCCTCCTAAGCAATGGTAATACAAGTTTATTAAAACATGTTTTTTGTTTTATTTATTTTATTAGTTTTTTCTTCTTTTTCTCATGATATCAGGACAATTGCATTACCACAACATTTTGACTTTAATTTTTTAATGAACTTCTAGTGTATCCAAGTCACTGTATGTACACCATTTAATGAATTTTATTTTTAAGAATAATATACATATATAAGCCAACATTTGAAGTGGATCAAAACCTTTCATCAAAGTTTTCCTAAAACCGAAATGTGTTCTTGTCTTAGGACAACTTTGATGAACCAAAAAGTTGATGACAACTTTTTCTGATCCACTGCAAATGTTGACTACTATATAAAACAGATAATCATAAGAAATCCCATTGCATAACATAATTTATTGCATTTTTGTGTACCATTTTAGTTAATGTTTCCCTCTCTTTATGGACTGTGAATACCGTATTGGGTTGTTTGTAAAAGAGCAGAGTCTGGCCTATAGTTCATGATGTAATTCCCTTTCCTTTAACAAGCCTCCGAAGGCGTTTTCTGAAACCACACCGATGAGGTTACATTTTGGACAAAGAATGTTTGAGGATTTCATTGCGTGAGGTGTTTCATTTGTGTTTATTTCCAGGCACCAGTAGTAGGGTTTGCACACTAAACTGACTCATTTCGTACTTGATTATTACGGCCACGGTATTTGATCAATTTAAAATCCAATAATTGTCCATTCATAACACCAAATGCATCTGAGAGAAGATTTTAGAACTAGAAAATAGTTTAGCAAAGATTAAAACTCAGTCTTGGCAGTATACAGCTTTGTTGCACATTGCAATCGAGTGTTTTACATGTAACTGCAGCTTGTTATTTTTAAATAAGTATTCACATTTTACCATACAAATGTAGCACATTTTTATTTATGAACATGCATTTCTCTGAGCCAAAAAAAACTACAAGGCACAAAATTCCCATTCTGTCAGTCTTTCATTTGGGCAAGTGCTGTTGAGTCGACATTGTTAGCATGCTGAGATGTAATCACACTTTGCATATTGTTCATGATTATGCACGCTGTGCATAGTTGCTGAAAGCAGAGCGCTGTACAAAGAAACCTGTTTTCTGTCAGCAATGAAGCACGGCAGCAACCGGTGAATCCAGGTGCTCGCCATGGAAAACCCATTACAAGGAAAATGATCGATAAACAAAGTTTTAAAAAAGCATGCATTTAAAACAGAATATAAAGCTTGCTTACTATTATGAATTTATTTTAAAATATTATGCTACAAACTTAAAAAAATAATATTATACATAGACTTTTTCCCTAATTTAAAACTGTAAATAATCAATAAAACGTGCATAGTTATATTTTAGAGTATGGTGGTTTAGCAACAAGCTAGCTATCATTAGTATTAATACTATTCCATGACAAGGAAAAATTGCTACCTTGTTTATCATCTTGTTTGACGTGAGTCGTGAGAGTTCATATCTCAGTGCGTGGTGTTCATTGCCAAGCAGCACCTGTTTCAAACCACATAACTGATGCCAGAAAGGTTGGCTGCAAATCCCACAGATAAGTAGAGATAATTTGCTAATGAAGCAGCTGTATACATGATATACATTTATAGGAACAGCATGCAAACATGCTTAAGGGCATTTAAAGCAGTAAATGGTATCCCAGGGCCTTGTTTAATCCAAGGTTAATAACAACATTGAGTAGATAAGCGCAGCATGCACGTAGCATGTGACCTGTTTTACGCTTGCCCTAGTACTTTTCTTTGTCTTGCCATTTATATACCTGTTTGCCTATGTTTGACCCATGTCTGTTTGATGACCATGCCTTCTAATAAAGCTCTGCAAATGGATCCGCTTGCCTCATGTCTCGTCGGCTCCGTAACAACATCATTGCAAACCAGAAAAATCTCATATTCATTTACTAAGAATGAATTACATCTAGTGTAAGGATTGTTTATAGTGTTTGTTATTTGAGTGAATGATTTGCTATAGGGTTTATGCGAATCAGCTAACTGCATGAATGTTCCCACAAAATTTGTGCCAAAAACAACATTTGCAAAATGTGACTCCCCAGTTTTGCAGGCGATACATGAGTGCTTGGTTGTGGAGAATGAAAGAAACCAGCACTTTGTGTCCCTATTTTCAGGCAGATACCGTGACTCTGTTTTGGATTGGCTATAAGAACAACTTAGATTTTCAGTATGTCATAATAGGGCTGCACAATTCATTGTATTCTGATAGTGATTGCTTCTCTCCATTTCCATTTGACATTTCTGTTATCTTGCATTGGTAATAAGCCTCAATGAGCTTTCATGCTTGGGGTTGTGAGGTGTCAAGAGTTTAAGTCCTCTAATCAGGGCTTTTCTCTTCAATGGATACATTATGTGTCACTGAAGGGAACGTTCCCCCAAAATTAAAATTGGATGCAAATTAACTCACCCTCAGGCCATCCAAGATGTAGATTAATTTGTTTCTTCGGTAGAACAGGTTTGGAAGAATTTTCATCACTTGCTCACCAATGGATCCTCTGAAGTGAATGGGTGCCGTCAGAATGAGAGCCCAAACAGCTGATAAAAACATCACAATAATCCACAAGTAATCCACACCACTCCAGTCCATCAATTAACATCTTGTGAATTGAAACCCTGTGTGTTTTAAGAAACAAATATATAATGATAGATGTTTTAAACATCAGACCATTGCTTCTGGCTCAAATGCGGGTCCAGTATTGTTTTCTCCAATGAAAACGTTGTGTAGTCTGTATCAGGAGAGAAATATGCACAGATCAAGCACGGTTTAAAAGCAAAAAACTGTCTAAAATGGTTGTTAATTAATATGTTGGTGAATTTTGATGTGAGATGACAGCAAGAGATGGACTTTTATAATCAGAATCAGAATCAGAATCAGAAAGAGCTTTATTGCCAAGTGTGTTTGCACACACAAGGAATTTGTCTTGGTGTTATGAGCTTCCAGTACAGAAAGTACAAACATAGTGCAGATAACATATAATTAAGGTGATAAAGAACACTAATGAAGAGAATATACAATAATTAAGAATAACAATAGTAATAAAAATAAAAATATACAGAAAAGAGACATGACCATAGACAGAACTGTGAATGTGCATGTGTCCTATGTACAGATGAAGGTTTGATGGGTTATTTACAGATGTACAGTACCGGGGTGTGTTATGTGTTGTTCAGGTGGGATACGGCCTGGGGGAAAAAACTGTTCTTGCGTCTGGCTGTTCTGGTGCACAGTGATCTGTAGCGCCGGCCAGAGGGCAACAGTACAAAGAGAGAGAGAGCTGGGTGTGAGGGGTCCAGAGTGACTTTCTTAGCCCTTTTCCTCACTCTAGAGGTGTAAAGTTCTTGCAGGCTGGGCAGAGGGGCACTGATAATTCTCTCAGCAGTCCTAACTGTCCGTTGTAGTCTTCTGATGTCTGTTTTGGTAGCTGAACCAAACCAAACAGTTATAGAAGAACATAGGACAGACTCGATGATTGCAGAGTAGAACTGTTTCAGCAGCTCCTGAGGCAGGTTGAACTTCCTTAGCTGGCGGAGGAAATACAGCCTCTGCTGGGCCTTTTTCGCAATAGAGTCAATGTGATTGTCCCACTTCAGGTCCTGGGAGATGGTGGTGCCCAGGAATCTGAATGACTCCACTGCAGTCACAGTGCTGTTCATGATGGTGAGTGGGGGGAGAGCAGGGGGGTTTCTCCTGAAGTCCACTATCATCTCCACAGTTTTGAGCGTGTTCAGCTCCAGGTTGTTAGGACTGCACCAGACAGCCAGCTGCTCAACTTCCTGTCTGTAAGCAGACTCGTCACCGTCCTTGATGAGGCCTATGACTGTAGTGTCGTCCGCAAACTTCAGGAGCTTGACAGAGGGGTCATAATGGATTATGGGAAGGTATTTTGACTATAAATGATGGATAAAAGTTACATTCCTTAATGTTGGATTTATTTATGCAACTTTTCTCTTCACAAGACATCGATTGCTGGACTGAAGTGGTGTGGATTACTTATGGATTATTGTGATGTTTTTATCAGCTGTTTGCACTCTCATTCTGACGGCACCCATTCACTGCAGAAGATCCACTGGTGAGAAACTAGTTTAAACTCATTTTCATCTTGGAGGGTCTGAACTGTGAGTCAGTTTTCAGCAAATGTGAAATTCTTTCCTAGAGGTGTGTTTTTTTTATGAGTAAAATTAAGAGAATTAAAAACAAGTTTGTGCGATTTAACGACCAAAAAGAAATTAAATATTAATCCAACTCATCCAATGAGTGTGAGTAAATCTTCACTACTGCCCAAGATGGTCATTAAGCTATAATTAACCCTTAGCTAGTGGGAGAGTCGTGATGTGTTTATCTTGGTAAACATTGTCATAATTACATTCCAAATATGACTCCAGAGCACTCGCTGTGTAAGGACAGTGTGTTGAGTTTGGGAAATTACAAAACAATATAATCTCATGTTTGTATAGCATACTCTACACATCTGAAGTAGCCCATGTTCACAAAACACATGCCATTTATTAATTATAAGCACAACTTTAATAAAGATCAGTGGATCTGTTAATTAAGACTCGCTTGTAAACAGAGACAACATGCAAACTCTTACAAAACACGTCTCTGAGGCACAAACACACCTCGTTTCCAACTGTTCGGGTGATTAAAAAGCCACATTGAATAACAAGAAAAAATAAATGACTTGAGTTTATAATCCTGTGATTCCTCTCAAAGGTATTAACTCAATCATTCATATGAATGCGATTATGATTTATCATCTGCAAATCCTCATTCGGCTCTGTAATACATTAGGCATCTAATTGTTTTTGCACGTTTTGTTTTAGCGCTTAAAAAATATGTTAAAAAATACAGCTAATACATACAAGTCTAATGAACTGTAAAGTGATTCTAGTTCACGGGTGGATTTTAAATACATTTTGAATAATGCAGCATGCATTATTTGAGTTACAGTTTGTAAACTCATACAGTTTGAGTTTCAATGAAAAATAAAATACTAATTAGAGCAAAAATCGATTATATCATGAAGAGACTGCCTTTATTAGTAATTCATTATGATAGCTTCAGATTTTCAGAATTTGCCTGTATCTGCACATCCCTCAATGTGTAGATACATACTCCTCCTCCTCAGAACTATTTAACTTATAAAGAAATTTAACTGAATTATGTATGCATTTTCTGTATTTTCAATTCAAAGAGTAAAGCTACATGAGCATCATGATGATATTTAACCATAGGCACCTTTAAAAAGGTATTTAATTTTCTGTTTTCTAACTTATTAATATATAGTCTATTGTATTTTTTATATTTTTATATCTTTATTATTATTATTTTTAAGGGTAAAAAAGAGGGTTAGCAGAAATAACAGCACAGCTGTACAACAGTTGTTTTTGGTGTAAAAAAATGAATGAAAATTATATTAACTGATATGTCCACACTATTTATACAGTGTGTGTGTGTGTGTGTGTGTGTGTGTGTGTGTGTGTTGTGTTTTTAATATGTTTAAAATGTACTTTGTTGTAATGGCTTTAATTTCATGTAATAGCAAAGCTGAACTTTCAGCATTATTATTAAGCATAATTATTTCAGCATTATCCCAGTGTGACATGATCCTTCAGAATTCATTCTATGTGGGTTTGCTAGTCTTTTTTTTTTTTCTTTTGATGAATATAAAGTTCAAAAGAACAGCATGTTTAAAATGGAAATATTTTCTAACATTAGAACTGTCTTTACTGTAAATGTTGATCAATTTAATGTGTTCTTGCAGAATGAAAAGAAATAATAAAAAAAAAAATACTGACATTAACATTAGAACCTTATGTAAAAAAACAATCCTTTCAGCTCTAAATAGCGAAAGGGCTTACATATTAAAATCATTTTTAGTGTAAAATCCAGTGACTCATAATGAAGTCTAGCAAATCTTCAAGACAAAATAGTTCATTTTTAAGCTCTTCTACAATATTTTCAATATTTCCCTTATATGAAAATATGTTTGAAATGACCCTTGCTGACGGCGTGTGTGATGAGAATCCTCACCAAGCTTGATACTGAGATCACAGCAGTCTGCGCCTGAATTGATTTATTTTGCTTGAGACATTCGTTTTTTGCTCAAATTTCCTATATCTATCTGCAGGTCCCCAGACACCTTCTGAAGATGAAAACCAAGGACATGGGCACATGAAATAGATGCCGGCTTCAGCTACTCAAGATTTTCAATCAAGCCCTGATGGAATAGCTTTTTCCAAAGACGTACTGGCATTACCAGCAACCCCAAAGCTGAATCTGTGTTGCTCAAAGAAAAAATGAAAAGGGTTTGTTTTGTTGTTGTTCTTTTTTTACTTTTCACGCTTGTGATGAGGATTTTTTTTTTTCACAGATGAATAATACTATAAAAATGACAAAGAACTAAATATATGATGTTGCACCCACATATTTTTGATCCCTCAAAAAAAAAAAAAAAAAAAAAAAATATGTATGTGTGTACATAGAGAGTTTGCGTTGGACCCGCTCTCTTTATATTGTGTGATCTAGATTAACAAAAAATAAAGATATTCAGTGAAAACTGTATTCTCCTGTCATTCTGTGGCTGCTTGGAAGTCTGTGGGAATAATGTCCTGGGACTGAGAGATGACTTAGCGGTCTCTGCATGCTGAGGAGAGCATGTTCAAGCTGCAGAGTCAGCACAGCATGCAGCCCTGAGCGCCGGGACGGGACACCTCATAACTCGACAGACACATCCAGAGTGAGAGAGAGTGTGATAGACGGCACACATACCATCTTTATCCTTCTTTTTGACCCTAGGTCAAGACAACAGATTTAATTGTGAAAAAGCCCTTTTTCATTGTTTAATACACAACAAAGTCATAATTAACCATTTATGATTCATTTTGATGGCAAGTTGTACTTGCCAAAGCCACATGGATGCCACCTTCACTATCTCCACACACAGGCTTACCACACAGACGCATTGGTCTCAAACTCAATTCCTGGAGAACCGCAGCTCTGCACAGTTTAGCTCCAACCAGCTCCAAATCACACCTGCTTGGAAGTTTCTAGTGATCCCGAAGAGCTTGATTAGCTGGATCAGAATGGAGCTAAATTGAGCTGCAGCCCTCCAGGAATTGAGTTTGAGACCATTGATGCAGAGAGACGAGGTATGAACAGATGTAATTTTCGTACCCAAAGATGAAAACCTTTTTATACTGTTAATGACCATATCTGGATGGGTAATGTTGTTTTTCTTTGACATTTTTCTAGATGAGAGTAGCATTAGTGATGTGAATGAACAACTCATGCCTGTGAGTCAGATGTTTTCACTGAATCCCTTGAACTAGTAAAACTCTCTGTAAAAATAAAGGTTCTTCACTGGCATCTGTGGTTCTATGAAGAAACTTGTACATCCATGGAACCTTTGCAATACACAAACATTTTCTTCACAGTGGAAAAGATTCTTTGGGGAGACCTAAATGGTTTTCCTTAAGTTGTTTGGAGCAGCTTCTCGCTCCTTAAACCAGAGGTGTCAAACTCAATTCCTGGAGCCCTGCAGAGTTTAGTTCCAACCCTGCTCCAACTCGCATACCATGTAGTTTTCAAATAAGCCTTAATGACTTGATTGGATGGATCAGGTGTGTTTAATTAGGGTTGCATCTAAACTGTGCAGGGCTGTGGCCCTCCAGGAGCTGAGTTTGACACCCTTGACTTAAACAGTAACACGGTACAATATGAACAAAAAAAGTGCTGGATTAAGTGGATACCTGTAATACAATGAAAGAAACATGCAAGCTGCAGTCTGTGAATGACTCAGGTATAGACAGTTTCAGAACAAAACACTGACAACAGACACTCAGTAACACACAACATTAGGCCTTGCTTTTTGTAAATGTACCATATATTCCCATATATAAAAATATATATGTATATATATATTTTTTTTTTTTACAAAATGTGAAATGGTTTTATTGGGACTTGTATTGGTTTTAATGGAAACTCTACGGACCCTGTGCATGGGTTTCTACTGGTAATTGGTCACCATCTGTTGGTGGCTCATTAAAACCACTAAATCCTAATGGAATATGTCCCAAAATACACTACAGAAAACCATTTTTAATAAAAGTCTGTTATCATGCTTCAACTACGCACCATAAGGGGTGATAAATTCATGAAGCTGTAATAATTGAGAAACTTTTGGTTTCCTCCTCAATCGAAACAAGCTGTTATTTTGTATTATCTATACAATGTATTCTCAGCATTACTTTTTGTCAGTTTGTGTGTTCTTCATTTTGATTGCATTTGTGTTTGTTGTCAGGCTAGTAATGCTAATGTTAGCGTATCTTCTGTATTTATAGAAAATGACTTTTTGGTCAATTTTGTCAACTGCTTTCTGGGTAATTAATGAAGAGCTCAAATTGATTCCTGTTCATGAACTTTATTGACATCGCTTGTAGATCCAGTTGTATTTGGTGTACAAGGATTAAGAATTACATTTTTGTGACAATTCTGTAACACTCAAAGGCCTATTAAACACGCAGTAACAGAGAATTTAAGATATACAGCAAGCTCCATCTGTGTATTTTCAAGTAAAACCAGTCATAAATTTCCTGAAAGTTTGCACAATCTTAACTGTCTCTTTCTCTTATCTGATGGAAACTGGAGATGTTTTTATTAGATCAAATTTCTTCTTCTACTTGTCCTCATTGGAGGAGTTGCTCTTTTATAAAGCTCTGTTCACCTCATCCTGACCACTGCAATCAGTTTGTATCCCGTCTTCTAATTCTTCCACTTAAAAGGTGCTTAACCTATCCAGATCCAGAAACAATCCATTTTTTACCTCCGGTTATAAAACGACCTCCCAAACTGAATTTTGTGCATTTTGGCACAAGTATAACTTCTCTTTGATTAGACTCTTGTCAAAGACAGCCCTTAGAACTCTTAAGTTAAATACAATAGCTGTTCTTCTTTTATATTGCAGTCCTTATGGCCACTTGAGTATCCTCCACTGAAATAATTTGGCAGAAGAATGCAGCCTGTTTAAGCCACTTTAGAGAAGAGAATGTCTGCATAGCTAATGCATGTGCAATGTGAAATGATCATAGCATGCTGTAAAATGTCACTATCACATTACATTCTACAGTCTTGCTTTTGAAATGTACTTTCATAAAACATACAGTAAATGAGGCATCAACTTGCTATCTACATTCTAACTCTGTTGTAACCAGCTAATTTCATTAGCATTAAATGATTCAGTGAAACCAACCAAAAATAGACAATATTTCAATAATATTGTTGCATTATTATTTTTCTTGGCTGCATGTTTATTTGTTCACTATGGTGAGGTTAGCCTTGGCCTCAATTGTGTTTCAAACTAGCTATCAAGTCCAGACCGCATTGATTAGTTTTGATGAAAAACTACATACAATCCATCATGCAATGTAGCATAGAGAGAAGACGAGCAGCATTTAATACGGCTGCTATTAATCCAAAGTCCATTCAAGTTCCATTAACTAAATTATCCTCTGATTACCCCGTTCTGGACCCGCTCTGTAATTCAGAACCAGTGCAGAACGCACATTCTTAAAAGAAAGTAATTATTAAAGAGGACTGTGCTTAATTTCCTGAAGTGACTTGAATTACAGCCCCCCCCCCTGATTTGGCACAGGCAATATTGTTCAGATGCCAAATCCAGATACACCTTGGAAAGCTTTAGCGTAGTGGGAGTCTGGTGTATGGTGTTTCTTTCTGATTCGACTGCATCTCCAACCTGAAAGGAAGCTGTTGTTGACCTTGATCTGGCAACTGTTCGACAATCTGATAAAGTTCAGCTATTATTCATTGGACCCATCTGTGTTCAGCATATGGCCTGAGAGCATCTGTTTTCTGTCTGATTCACGATTGACACAAACATTCCAGAGAATCACTTTTCACATAAAAGAAAAAAAAAGGTTACTGAAACCATGCCTTCTTTCCTCGCGTGCATTTGGGCAGCATTACGCAATTATTTCCAAATTGTGACATAGACATGTGGGGGCGTGTTTAAATGAGCCGTTTTAGGGGGGTGTGGCAGAGTCTTAACTTTGTTAAAGGAACGCTGCGTTCGAAATCGCATACTTCCCTACTATGCAGTAGGCGAGCAAATAAGTGTGTTTGAATCCTAAGTATTCATAAAAGAATAGGCCAGAATTAGTAGGCGAGTGCACTTATTCTCGCAAGATTTGGACGTACGTATACTTAAGTTATGTCTTTATATGCCTACTCCCCTACTATATAGTAGGGAAAAACAGTACATGAAGAAAGAAGTACGTTTGTAAACTTAAGTATTCATAAAAGATTAAGCGAGAAATCCCCGGATGTCCTACTGCTTCAGCCAAGATTCTGAAGTGTTCATCCGATGGACACTTTTCTATCCCAGGAGGCAACGGGAGAGGATACATCATCACCGTACAGGGCGGAGAACAGTGATGAGGCTGTTTATACATGTGAGTATTACAAACCAAAACACGGTTCCTTGTGTTAAAATCGCTTTTGCTGAGCTACTGGAGAGCAAACTGTTGAATTGCTTAAACAGTACAGTTTATTTGTGACTTTGAGGTAAAAACACGTTTTATTATGTAAAGAGGGGCCTCCCGTATCACACGTACATCACCAGAGTGGATTTACATTAACCATATACTGTACGTCTTAAAGACGATTACTAAATATCTATTTAATATGTGGCAGGAAAGTGTTCTAAAAGAATTGCATATGAGCACATCTAATAGTGAGTGAGTGATGTATTATGTAGAATTCACTGTTTTCAACACTGCTTTACATGAATGAAAGTGATGTAAATATAAACACATCTACATGAAGTTACTAAACGTGAGTTATCTCTTTTATTAGTCTATTAGTCTGTTGATAAACAGGAACATTTGTGTTGGATAAAAAGGGAGTTAACGCATAAGAAACTACCTCAACATGTAAATGCAGTATTGAGCAGATCAATCACCGAGGTGACTGACTCTTGTCTGGATGTTACAGGACAGATGAGACACATAAGTGTTGATCCAGTGCAGAGTGACTGCTGAAGGAATGCTGCCTCTCAGTGAGTACACTACTGAAATGAATTTAACATCTTTTAAATCTTAAGTTGTAGTTTATTTTAATTATTGTAATTTAAAACAGAGATATTACAGCACTTTTCTGATTCTTGATTTCTGTACATTTGCTGCAGATCTTCTGTGGTGGAGCAGGACCTGCAAGGAAAGGTGATAGCAGCATTTGTGAGAAAAAAAAAGGGGTAAAACCTGAAACAAAAATATAAAGTAAGATTTTGTTACTTCTAATGCAGAAATCAAATGAGATTGTGTTGTTAAAATTACTGCTTTTTTTGTATTGTGTTTGTGCATCTTTGTATGATCTGAAATGTCTGCAGGCTGGTGAGGATGGAGAAGTCCACAGCAGCATCCTGGAAATGGTCCAGTGTCATGGATGAGATGCTCCATCACTCCATGCCCTTACTGCCTCATCTGGACCGAATGCTGCTGTGGTCTCTTCATCAGTGACCCCAGAGCCAGTGAGAGCATCTAGAGAAAGACCAAAATACATTGAGGATATGATATTGGTCAAGTTTGTCCTGCTGGATTCATCAATCAATGAAACCCGAGTTTCAGAAGCTTCAAGTTTTACTCTAATTAAATGTTTTACAGGTAGTCGTGCTCATGGAGTAGACACAGCAATAGCCAGATTATCCCACACATGTTCTCCTGCTCTTGCTTCAAGGTTGTGTGGCTCAGGGGGCATCATCATGGTCTTCCTCATCCTCTCTGTGCACTCCGGCAAGGACAGCCTCGATGTCCCTTTCCCATCCATGATCAGATTCAGTCTGACTGCAGCAGTGAGGGTTGTGATGGACAGCAGAGACAGGCGAATGTGCGCACGGTGGTCAGCTGCAGAACTGGCACAGCTGTGTTGAGATGGCAGTAGAATGTAGGTTCACCGTCTGTAAATACATAATTGTTAGAACAATAAGTTTGAATAAAGCATTGTTTGTGTTGTTGAATTGTAAATGTATGTGTTTATTGTGATTGTTACTTTTATTCGTTCTTTTACTCATTTATTCATGTTTCCTGTTGGTGTCAGTAAATAAAATATAATTATTTCATTATTATGCATTAATTAATTGCTTGAATGAAAATTCAGATGTATTCACTTTGGCTACATTTGTCTAATGTGTATATTCATGCATAGCTTTGACATATGACAAAACAAATTACATTTTTCTTGATTTACTAAAACAATTTTCAGTAAAAAAAATAATATATTGTTCAGCATTTATCATTATTATTGTATTGTAGGTAAGAGCTAGTAATAGCTAACTACTAATGCATTCTGGGGTAATCATCTTTTTTTTTTTTTTTTTTTAAGTAGGAATGCTTACATTTTTCCGGTATAAAATAAACAGTCTTCTCCTAAGGTGAGATCTTCGAGCAGCTGTACTACATCTCCCTTATGCAGACATTGCAAAGGCTGAGAAAAACAGTACTAGATAGAGTTGTCAAGGTACTGATGCTATGAGGTGTTAGTGCGCCTCTCCCTTTTATATATATATATAATTTTTTTTTTTTTTCTATTGCATACAAGATCAGGGGAAGATGGTTGTATCTTTTACAATAAACAATCATAATAACAATAAAAAAGGAAAACATAAATATAATGGGTTTGCATACATCAAAGTATGAGATTACATACACAGAAGTACCTACTCACTGAGTATTCGAACGCAGCTAATATCTCTTTGGTTTTGCGACTTTAGTCTTTGCAACTTCAGGAATCTTATCTATGCACAAACAGCTTGTAACACTCTAAATTGAAAGGAAAACTTGAAATCACATCATATATTAATGTTCATTTATAAGACATTAATGTAAATTGATACAACTTTTTAAATAACTTAAAATGTTAAACACAGTGTAGGCCTACATTATGTAAATGAATTACGCAGAGGAGAAGGATTGTTCAATAAAGTTATTTTATTTTTTGCGCACAAAAAGTATTCTTGTTGCTTCATATAATTATTGTTGGACCACTGATGTTACATGGAAGAACTATCCCTTTCATTTTGTAAAAGTATTGTCATTGTTATTTCTTGTTAGCTATCATAACTGTTAATGCATAGAGCCAAATTAAAATTATTTAAAAAAAATTCGAGAAGCAAAATTGTATAAGACTTATTGCTTCTCATAGAAATGTATCTTGTTTTAAGAATGTTTAGATATAGGGCTAGAGATTAAAGCAAGACAAACATACTTATTTTATTTATTTGCTTCTTTGTGTAATTGTATCATTATTTTTGGTCTATTCAAGTACGTGACTCATGCCATTGGACATGAGTGTCATTGGAGCCTCATGGTCGTTTGGTCTGATTTCTTCAAGTGATGAACTTGTTCATTATTACAAACAATTAACAGCTGCTAATTGCATCTTGGCCAGACTAATCCACTGACCCGTAATATATAGGGTCTACCAACCAGGATAAAGATTTAGCAGTTTGATTATGTGTCCTTTTGAAAAGTGGATTATAGCATGTTCTGGTCAGACTCCAATGCATTTACTAGAGATATGCAAGTATTCAGATTTTAATTGTATTAAGCTGTTTAAATGTGAATGGTGCTCTGCAGCGACCTACGCAGTACGTGTGCCTAAACCTACTCTGTACAATCTACCATAGACAGAATAATGTTAGCTTTCCCAAGATTGTCACGTCCAAAGGAGAGCACCTACTTTTTTCTTTTTCTTTTTTACTTCTGAGAAAGAAGTAACAATGGGACAAAACTGAATTTAGATGAGTGCTAATCAGTAATCATTATGATTCGAGATTAAAATGATAAAAAAAAAAAACAAAAAAAAACAAGGATCAGAGGAAAGGAAAATATAAAAGGGGAAAGAATTGCTCCCAAAGGGAAATGTGAAAAAAGAGAGAGAACAAAAGAAAAAAAAAAAAAACTGGATGGAATTTTTGATCCTTTTGATTGGTTCCAATTAAAAATTTAATGATTTTGCCATTTGCTGCCCCACTCTGCTTGTTAATTGGTGCTGCGTATCTTTGATTTCGACTTTGCTCTTTGCAGAATGGCCAGTGCCTATTTACAAGTCTTTATCTTAATTTATTCAGCCCCAAGAGACACTGTTTGTTTTGATTAGCCATTAATGCATCTCTCGGTTTGTTCATATTAAGCTGACCTGCTTGTTTTAATATGTTGCCAAGGTCAGCAAATTCATTAGGCATTTAAGAAGAAAACAGATAACCAAATGAGCCCTTGGTGTGACTCATAAACAAAAAGATGCTCCCTGTCAGGAAATTATTTTCATGTCAGTTTACCAAGCTCTCCATGACATTTTCTACATGAATGTTGTACTTGTGCTTTTCATTCAGTTCCTTTCCAAATATTCATAATTGGTAGCAACTGCCAAGCAAATAAAAAAAGCTTTAAAAGACTAAATCAACAGATTGCATTTTAGCTGATGAAATACTAATGTAATGAAACAAATTTAAGTTTTCAGGGACCAATTACTGTCACTGTATAAACACGGCACATGTGGGCCATTGGTCCAGCTTTTGATCAGCTTTTTAAAGCTAAAAATCTTGTGCTCCTCTCAGAGATTTGAAGTGAACTGAATGTGGAAAAAAACAAAACTGTGATATTGAACGTTTACTTTTCTAAACTTTAGACAGCAAATTAAAAACAGTGTGTCTCCATGCACAGCATTTTTGCATATTTATATAAGCATAGAGTTTTTTTTTGTTCGTTTTTTCCTCCAAGCATTAATGTTGTGTGGCACTTGCTTACAGAATATTGTTTAAGCACAGATGTGCTGTGCACGTTCGGACTGCACATGATCTTCCAGATTCTGTGCGTTTTGAATTGAGCATGTTTTATTTTTCAAAATAAATTCATAATTTTATTAAGCAGGGATGCATTCAATTCATGAAATTGAATAATAAATGTATACAATATTTATTTTATCGGTGTTACATAAATGCTTTTTTTTTTTTTTTTACTTTGTTCATTAAAAAATCTTAAGAATTATCTTTAAAAATAAGAATGTAGACCAAGACATGTTCAACTTTAAAAAAAAAAAAACATAAAAAATAGGGCACAAGTTTTATTAATAATTATGAGCAAATATCATAATAATTTTATCATAATATTCGTCATGTGAATGCAAATTCATGAGACCCAAAACAGTTGTGTAGTGTTTAAAGGAACAGCAATTTGATGACTTTGAAGATGGTATAGCGCCAATCTGCTCCTGCAGAGCAATGCTCCAGCAGACTTCAATTCCAACTCTGCCTTGACACACCTGTCTGTTATTATCAAGTGACCCCGGTTACACCCTGGTTAGCTTGTTCAGGTGTGTTTGATTGGGGTTGGAGATGAATTTTGCAAGACGGTAGCTCTCCAGGAGAAGGGATGGAGCCCCCTGGTGTAGTGTATACCCAGCATTAAACAACCTCTGGGACTATCAAAGCACCCCAAAGAAAAGCCAGTAATTTAGCCAAATAATAACTTAAATATTATATAAATACTAAAGCAGAAGAAATTTGAAATAATTGATAATACAAAATAATAATAATAATTTCAAATAAAAATAACACTTGCAGTGTTTTTTCCCCTCAAGAATTAAAAAAGGGTAACATTTTATTTTAAGGTGTCCTTGTTACACATAGTATTGTAAAAACAATAATTTATGCATGATAACATGCAAGCATTAACCCTAAGCCAAACCTTAATCCTAACCCTAACCATTTAGTAAGTACATGTAGTCAATTAATATTACTCAGTACTTAAATGTATGATTACAAGGACAATGTATGTAACAAGTGTAATGTATGTAACAAGGACACCTTAAAAAAAAAAACTCCAGCTCACTACATCTTGCGAAAATGTGCATGCCTTTCCAGGGAGGCAAATGACCATTTTAAAATAACTTCTGGAATGTATTGTGGCCAAAAGAGTTGTATTAGTTTATTTAAAATCGTTATTTTGACACTAACAATTTTATTGCCACTTTATATGCATCATGTGCTTGCAAATGATGGGAACATTTGAAAAAATGAATGAGACAAATGTGTTATTTGACAATATTATTATTATGGCTTTGTGAAAGCAAGCTAGCAAGAATGTAAAAATGGATTGGAAAAAAAGATGCAAATTGCTATCTCTAAACATGATTTAATGCTTTTAATAAATTGTCATGATTTTTCTTCAATCTTAAATGTTTATTTTTTAATAACATTCCCTTGTATTAAAATGCATGCATTCAGTTTATTTAATGTATTTAATTTCACATACATTTGACCGTTTTCCATTGGTGACTACAAATAAAATGATGTGCAGTTACACTGAAGTTGTATCTGAAAGCTGAAAACTGCTCTCTATATTTAGTTGTCGGTCATTATACCACCGAAATCAGTTTGGTGAAGAAGCTTTGTGCGCAAACGCTACCTGTGAAGTCATTACCTGATAGGGCATCAAAGCTACAAGTCAAGCTTTTGGACGCAGCTGTTTTTGGACAGTTTGTAATAATGATTTCCTCCATAGAACAAATGCCAAAATCTAGGGCCCAAGGCAGTTATTTGACTAGTTAGTGTGGCAGTTGAGTTCAGTTTGTTTTGGTTCTCTTTGCCTGAAGTTGCATATACAGCATTGAGTTTCTTTAACCAACTAATACAATAGACATTGTTTTCGTTTTGTTTTTGTTTTTTTGTTGTTTTTTTTCAACCATGTTCCCACCTTTTTGTTTGAAAGTTTGCACAGACCACAATAACACTATAAAATGTTTCTCATTATCCACTCTTTGTGGGCTCATATTTACTGTGTTGGGTTGTGATGCAGAATCCACCACTCGGCCTTACTGCGATTCTTTTATCTTTCATTATGAGATGTAACCACATTCTTTTGCAGAAACCACAGTTTTGTCAAAACCGGCGCTCATGTTGCACAAAGGTTCGAAACTCCAAATTCCTTTCTGCTAAGAAACACTAACTGCAAATGCTGGAATCTTGCTGTGTGTATGATTCATTTGGTTTTCATGACCATGTCTTGTCTCTGGAGTGCACTAGTCTTCTTTCTCTCTGTCATCACCTCCTTCCTTCCTTTACTTTGCCAGCTGAGTCTGTACAGCATCATGCGTTCACTTCAGACGCGACCACCCAGCGTTTGATCACTCATGACTGACACATCAGTTGATAAATCCCATGGTGACACTAGTATTTCCTTTAGAAAAGTGGTATTTATTTGGGTTTAGGCGAGAGAGTGAAGTTTTAAGCCCTGTTATAAAATGTGTGCAGTTGGTTTCTTCAGACATGCGAAATCTGATTTGATTTTTCTCATCGTATAACACAAATTATCGTAACCTCTTGTGCACAGCAAATGTCTCTACAGATATCTTTGAGAATATGTTTTTGTGGACTTCTAATAGGCCATTTTTCTGTGGCAGAATTCAGCTCTCTGAATGCCAAGTCCATTTTTTTTTTTTCTCCTTGGACTAGATTTTTGAAAGTACATGCGGTTTGTTATATAATAAGCAGTTTTATTGTGCCTCCCAAGGAATTCATTTCTGACATTTTGAGAAGAAAGACTTATTTTTTTGGTGCCGAGTGAATAGACTTCAGCTAGCAGGACTGTATTAGTGCTAAACTGAACACAATGTGAGGCATCAAGCCCTCTACATCAGCACATTTTGAACTGCATTCACACTTTTATATGCAGCAGTATATATTATTTTTATTCTAAAAAACACTGCGGGTGAATGTAGGTCAAAAGTTCCTTTTGTGAACGTGGCCTTGGTGTGGTGCTTAATGTACCTTGACATTTACCTCTTCATTCTGAAGTTTTCATCTTGCAGGTACTTAAACGGAAAAATAAATATGAATGTTGTGGTGCAACAAATTATGCAAATTATGCTGTGGAGCAAAAACTGAAATCATACAGATTACACTAATTATCCTTCCTCTTTAAAATCTGAAGTCGCTGGTTTCCTGTTGGTTACTTTGTATCTTTAGGAATCAAAAGCTTGATATATTTAATAGTTCATATTTTAAAGCAAGGTTTAATTTATTAGCACAAGTAAATACACTAGTTGACATTAACTAACAATGAACTTCTACAGCATTTATTAATCTCGGCTATTGTTAATCACAACATTTAATACACTTTTAAGATTAAAAGTTGTACCTTTTAGTTCATGCACTATGACATAATTAACATGTTTACTAATAATAAAATAATAAAATGTTAATAATAATAATAATAATAAATTTACCCACTGTTAGTTCTAGATGCATAATGTTAACAAATAAGCGTCTGAAAACGCTTAGGGACGCCTTCAGCGTGACCGCGCACTGAATCATCTGTACAATCAGTCCAATGGAAGGGCGAGGCGAATGGGCGGGTGACGTCACGACCAGGAAGCTATAAAAGCACGTGCGGTGGAGCCGGCTTCGGTTTCTAGGAATGAAGCAAGCGCTGGCAAGGATGCCAGAGGTGTGGCCTTGAGACGCAGCATCTCGTTCCCTTCGGGGAACCATGGTTACATACGTAACCTGAGACGTTCTCCTTCAGGAACTCGAGCTGCGTCCGAAAACGCTTAGGGAACGAGATAGAGATACTCTCGCCAGAGCTCCCGGGAGCAGAGCAATGGGGGGAAAAGCGTACAGACGAAGCCTTCGGCCAAGTCTGCACAATAGCATCCAGTCCTAGAGGAGCTAGAGGAGTCAGAGAGAACCAGAGGGGACAAACGGGACAAACAGGTGCACCTGTGCCCGGCCAACTCTCCATATCTGCTTCACCACCTCGGGGTGAAGCATCCATTCCCCGGGCCTCGTTTGCTCCCACATTGAGATGCCCCGGAAGCTGTACTGCTCTTAATGAGAGGAGTTTGCCCTGGGACCACACAAGGATCTGGTGCGCCAGCTTGTACAAGGGTCGCGACTGCATACCTCCCTGGTGGTTTATGTACGAGACCACCGACGCACTGTCGGTGCTCACCAACACGTGGTGATCTCTTAGGTCTGGGAGGAAGTGTTTGAGTGCTCGAAACACGGCCAGCATCTCCAGCCAATTGATATGCCATGTCAGATGGCGGCCACTCCACAGACCACGGGCAGGGTGGCCACTCATGACCACTCCCCAACCGGTGAGGGACGCGTCCATCGCTAGTGTTACACGGCGACAAGGGGCTCCCAGCGCCGGGTCCTGGGACAAGAACCAAGGTTTCCTCCACGTCTAAGGCACGTATGCATCGTCTCGTGACCTTGAAAGTACGGAGTGGGTTTCCCCTCGGGGAGAACCCCTTGGTCTTGAGCCACCCAAAATGTATCACGTTGGACGCAGCTACCATCAGACCCAGCAGTCTCTGAAACTGCTTAACAGTGAGTGACTGGCCTTCTTTCACTCTCTTTACTGCTGTGAAAAAAGTTTTGTTTTGTTTTTGTCATTGCATTTTCTGCAGCGTCATAGTACATATATATGCATATATATGTACAAGTCATATAACATACAAGTATGTGTGCGTGTGTCTTCATAATGGGTGTAGGGGGCATTTTGTCATCTTTTTTGTTATCTTTTTTCTCTCTCTCTCTCTAAATGATTCAGTTTAAGTAATTGAGCTTGACCTGTATAAATAAAAAAATAAAAAAATGTTTGCATGTCTCTTTTACGCATACAGGTACTTATATAAGTATGTTTCATTTTCCCGTTTTAAAGCCCACAAGGGGGCAAATTGTAGGAGTGACCCAGATAGAGTTGTTGTGATAGGCCTGAAATAGCAGAAGCTCATGAGAGAAATATCTGGAGGTACTGTTTCAAAGTCCCAGCATTTGTTTCTAATTCTCTCCAAAAATTCAGAGACCTAATGATGCTCTTGGTGGAGGAATTTTTCCAAAACTTGCAATAATATTTTCTTTTAAACAGGAAAGAGCATGTCGAATACCTCAACGTATTATTAAAGTAAGTAGTGCCTCAGAAGTAGCTCATGGCTGTCAGTGTCTTGGTGTTGAGTAAATGGTGATTGGAGTGCAGGCCTCAATCGTGGGGCTCCGTACTCAGCACTTCTGTTCTTCACATAAGAAGGTTTTGATTATCAGCAGGTTTTGGCTTTCAGCGGCTGAAATGACTGTCTGATGTGTAGCATAATCTGCTGCTTGCATTCGCTTCTCCATTTGCCTACTGGAATGTGAAAGCAAGATATGTGATTTTCTTCCTATTTGGAAAATTAAAATGGAACAAAATAAGCCACAAAATATCATATTAAATGCTTACTTTTTCACTTTCATCCTCCACCCCCTTCCGTCTTTGTACCTACACCAGATGGGCACAGTGACACTCCAGTATAACTTGACAGCTTTGACATTTCGATAATAGCTCCATTTGTCTTCCACAAAAAGTTTTGTGCTGTATGACATGACAGCATTTTCCTTTTTAAAACAATTTATCTGTAGAAGGTGTACCGTAAATGGACTAACCAATTTTAGAAATTTGGTGATTTAAATTAAAATTTAAAATGAGGTGATTATTTTATGATTTATAAAAAAAAAAAAAAAAAATCATATAACGATACAAATAATCATCTTGGTTCAAATACATGTTTTATTAAAACTGATATCTGTATCTATATTATAGTATATTTAAGTTGTGTTCGATTAGAGACATTTTTAATTGTTATTATTATTTTTATGATCCATTTTAAAAATTGTTTTATATTTTTGTGGAAACAGTAAAAAACAATTCAGGCTTCTTTGAGTACGAGATCTACTCGTACTCAAAGAAGTTCTTTGAGAACGTTTAAAACACACACACACACAAAGCAACTTCATATTAATACAGTGCATTCAGTTCTATTTGTGGAATTTGTAGAGTGCATAATTCTAATATTATTTGTTTAGTTATTAACAGTATTATTGATTGACAGCCAAAAGTTTTTGATGAGTAAATTTTTACTCATAAAATTTCAAGGATGATTTTTAAAATATGATTTATTTTTATGTGGCGCTACAGATTTAACTTCACAAGAAAACATTGCAAAGAAACAATATTTGAACATACCAGTTGACAAATTTGTGTTTATACCAGAACATCACTCAGTGCCCTTTCTTACAATTGGATGCTGGCTGCTATTTCCAACATACCAAACAGCTAAGAACCGAGTTGAGCTAATCTGTATGGATCGACTGTTGTTCAGTCATCAGCAATAACAGCTATTGTAATCATGAATTCAGCTCTTGCCTGCACGGTGAGCTTGACTGATTAATAATCACACACGCCGTTTTCACATGCACATTCAGCCATGAACTGAGAATGATAAAAACTGAAAATTGAAGTTTTCCATTTCTGTCTCACCTTTTGACACAAAATATGCTTCAGAGAAGGCTTGAGTTGAGTATGTGCCTTCCTTGTTTGGGATTCTCCCCCTTCTTCTTCTTGTCGAATAAAATAGTCAGGTTAGGGGTCAGAACTATTGTTTTATAGCTTGCTATGTGTGCCAAAAGATTCATCTGTTTCCTGTGATTGAAGATATTTTGAGTGTCTTACAGAATAATCAGTGTCTGTTAGCGAATCTTCTGAATAAATGGTGCTGCATCCTTTTCATTCACAAACATCCTATTCATGAAATCGGAAGAGGATTTTTATCTCTTGGCCAGAAGCAAATCATGAAGACATAATTCATATCATGAAGTCTCTAAAGGCCTATTCACATAAAAAGTGAATGTTCAGCATATAACTCTACTCCCTGATCATGAGCGTTTTATTTTTTACATAAACATTTATAAGTATTCAACAAAAAATAAAGTGCAGTTTAGCATACCTTTAAAAAGTATTTAAAATGTGTTTTCAGACATGAGTGCGTGTTATTTACAATGTAATACTTTACATTTGTATTAAATGGAATTAGAATGTTGGGTAACACTTTATTTCGATGATAGTCCACTTTAGACATTCTACTAATAGTAAGTAACTTTGCAACTACATGTCAACGTACAGTCATCAGAGTATTAGTAGACTGTCTGCTTAATATCATCTAACACTTTATTTTGATGGGTGCACAACATTCTGACTATTAGAAACTTTGCAAGTGTATGTCAACTTATTCTACTAACCCTAAACCTAACCTAACAGTCTATTCTGAGAGTTAGTAGACATGCAGTTGCAAATTAATGAGAATTAGTTGACATGTAGTTGCAAAGTTACTTATTGTTAGTAGAATGTCTAAAGTGGACTATCACAATAAAGTGTAACCAAATGTTGGTGACCAAACAGTTTCAGTTCCCATTGGATGTCAATTGGATGGAATGAAATACAATGAAAGTCAATGGGGACTGAAACATTTTTCAGAGTATAATTTGTGTTCCACAGAAGAAAGTCAGTCACACAGACTTGGAAATACATAAGGGTGAGTAAATGAAGACAGAATTGTTATTTTGGGGTGGACTATCCCTTGGAGATGTCCTTGGAGATGATGATCTCTGACTAATGAAATGTATATCAAATCAAGAGAAACTTTCTGACAGAAAAAAATAAAAAGTCATTTCAACTAGAGACGTAAAATGATTGACAGACATTGCGTTTTTATGATTAAAAACAGGAAGAAAATGAATGAGATCTTGGGTGTTCAAGCTTCAAAATGGACACCAAAGTAAAATTAACGTATTAGAAAAGTTGTAGTTCTGTGATAAAAACATACCAACAATAAATTTATTTGCCATTAATTTAACTTTCCAATGGACTGTTAACCATTGTGACCAAATGGATGACTGTAAATCATTCAGACTAATTTTGTTAACTAGATCACCCCATATTGAAAAAAACAGACTCAAAAGAATGTCACTTTGTATTGTATGAACATGGCAAGGAGAGGTAGGGTGGTTGTATTTATTTACTTTCAGTTATGCTTCATTACTGGTGGAAGTGAGTAAATAATGACAGAATGTTCATTTGTGACTCAAGTATAAGTGATCACTCATGCATTCATTAATTATTTGTAAATCAAATCAGACCAGACCAGAAGCATTGTAAACATGATTACCTTTATTGAGTCAACTTTACTGAATTAAATTTTAAACTTGCATACTGCACAAATCAGACCACTGTAATAAATGACTAAGTAGGACTGAATTTGGACAGACGTGAGAAATTTAAGACCGTGACACCAAGACGAATATTGGCCAGTGTTGGGCCTTTGAATTTTTGTAAACATTTTACCGCAGTTTTTGCAGTGTGTTCCACATTGTAGTCACTAGTTGGAAATCAGTTGGCGGCTTTTTAGCCAGTTCTTGGGATCGTATGGTCGTTAGTTCCACTGAACTCTATTGGCAATGACAGAACTTGTAACCATAGTTGTTTTTGGGAAACACACCCCTGATTGGCTGTTCAGCTTAGCAAACAAATACCGCAGAAGAAAAACTGATGTCAAAGTCAAGATGGCACACACAGATGGCTTTTTTATTTTTAATAATATACAATATACAAATATTTTCATCATGACATGGTTCATGTTCCCGAGGGTTTCCCTTTTTAATTGATGAAAACAGACTACTGCCACCAGCTGGTATGGAGAGTTATTTTCTTTCACGCAGGTAAAGAACATAAGAACTAGTTGTAGTGTTGTGTCCTTAACCAGTTGAGTTTGAGTGGTAGATGTTTACTAATGTTACTCATGATGTTGATTGGATTGTAATCTGAAAAAATGTCAGAGTCTTTGTCAAGTTTGAGTACAAGTCCACCCAAGTGTGTCTAAATTCATTCATAATCGACCCTTCGCAAAGACCCACCCCCCTTCATTACGCTTGCTACGTCTGACAAGCCATGCCACTCTCACGCCACACATCATGTTCTCACTCAGTGAAAAATACATCATGGAGCAAAGCTCACTGACAATATGCCGACAGACAAGACAGAGCAGCTTACTTTAGGTATGAAACAAAGTCTCAGCTTTAAAATTTTGTCATGTTTTTTTAAGCAATTCAAACAATAAATACCGTTTTGTGTCTCTTTAATGTGTCAAGACAGATCGCTGTAGCGCCTCAGTTCAAGCAGCACGTGAACTGCAGTCCGAGTCCAAATTCCCCAACTCGAACTAATCGGTTATTGGCTTCAGTACCAGCTTTGAGGATTAATATGCACTCCATTAACTGTAAGTAGAAAAAGCATCTTTGTCTCTTTCAGAATCCAACTACATTTATTCACACATGAACAAATTCAACCTTTGCCTAAGTTGTCAACCATCGATGCTTTGGTATAGCTTTCTCATCATGCAGCTTTCTGCAAAAGCAGGCAAGACTAACACAAATGCTTTGAGTGTTTCAGCATTACTTTTTTTGTTTAACAGTGAGTAAATTGGGCCACAAATGACAATATTTTTGACCACAACAAGCATTATTTAATGATTCATTGACAAAGGTGAGATGATTTTCGGCTATTAAATGCCTGAATGTTTTACGGCAAAGGATAATTTCACTCAGAGTCATTTGTATTATGAGGAAAAGTTGTGCAACTTTTGTGGGAAGCTCATAAAACTGCCTCACTTTTCTCATTAAATTCCAGTCCATTTTGATTTCCCATCTCTGTGTGCCTGAAATATGAATTATGGCCACATGAAGTTATGCCATTGATCATTTGTGTTTTTACTGGAATGCTCCTTTTGACTGAAGAGACATCTTACCACAAAATCCGTCTTTTATGGCCTTGTGAATATATGCAGCATACTCACTGTTTAGGAAAGTTTAAATAGAGAAATAAAATATTATTTAAATAATGAGGTTATCCATTCTTTTTGGACCATCTGTATAAGGATCCCAATATTTCCCTTGGCAGGATTTATTCTGTGTTTGTTTGACTGTTTTGTTCTGTCAGGTTTGCTAACAATGGATTATTGTGACAGCACATTGCTGGGGTTTCTCGAGATCCTCCTTTTGACGTTAATTCAAAGCGAAAATTTGGAAAAATTAGTTAAACTGAGAGGGAATATGCAGGTCATGCTTTGAATAGTAATACTTGATCACCACAGTTGAAGACATTCATAGATTCGTGACAGGATGCATAGCTCCACACACTAAACACTGAACAATGTCAGATTTATTGTGAGCAGACAAGCCAAACGATGGATATCCAACCTTCATAAACACACAAACACTCAACTTTCCAATCTGACTTTTGGAACTAGTTGTGTAGACCAAAGCAGATAGCACTCTGAGAACTGCTCTGTGCAATAAACTCATTACTCCCTCAATGATTTGAGCAGCAGGGCCTGCTGGGTAAGGATGTGTTTGAAGATGAGCCATGGGGCTTGAACAGGGAGCTACACAAAAGCCGCATGAACCCTTGAAAGAAAGGGGAAAGTGTGTTTTAACCTTTTTTATTTTCTTTTTATGTTAATTTTTGTAGACTTTCTATGTCTGTTTACTCTTGTGATGAGCGGCCCGAGTCCACATCAGCGTTGCCCTGGAAATTCATGAGGAGCACCTGCTCACAGCTCATCATGGGCTGATCGGCCACACCTGTGGCTCGTCAGCCTGGCTGCACTTAAGCAGCGCGCTCACAAAGGAAGCCTCTCCATGAGATGGCAAACTAACCTGTTTTCTCTATCCATTTTCCAGACAGCAGTGTGTGAACGATCAGAACCGCCACGAGGACCGCACGGATTCACCTGCACCTGGACACGATTGAGAGCACTGCCACAAACAAGAACGCCATCACCGCCCACGTATTCACCAGTTTGTTAATAAAATCCACCCTTCGGGGCCTTAACCTGAGCTCTGCTTGTTGCGTGTTCCTTCCACCCTGCCACACTGGTGGAGAATGCAGGCCAATTAGTGGACGGAACACCGACCAGCGACCTCTCGGCAACTCACTATATATATATTTTTTTTTTTTCTCTCTCTCGTCTGTTTCCCCTCTGCCAAGTGGCCGCTCCTCCCTGACATGGACAAAATCCTCCAGTGGCTAGCGGAGGTCAGCATCCGCCAGCAACAGATCACGGAACATCTTGCTGCCCGACAGGGGCAGACTGAGCAGGGGCTCAATGAGCTGCGCACTGCAGCCGCACGACGCATTCTGCTACCCGATCCTTGGCCTTGGACAGCGGGAGAGAAGGTGAGTCCCCTCAACATAATTCTAACCTCTACCATGACCTATTTCAGCAGGTGACCGGAAGCGGGACATTCGCCAAGGAGCAGCGTGAGGATGACTGGCTAAAAGATTGCTGGGCTCAAGTGCGCATGGTGGAGGAAAAGGAGACTCAACCGGGGCCCCATCCTCTCCCGCATTTCATCGGCGGAAATAGCCTGCTCTACTGTGTCGAGCGGTGAAGTGGGAAGGAAAAAACTTTACTGGTGGTGCCCCGGACGAAGACGGAGACGGTGCTGGAATTGGCCCACTCGCACCCCCTGGAAGGCCACCTTGGTGCTGAAAAACCACCCAATGAATCTGTGACCATTTCCACTGGCTGGGGATGGAAGCTGAAGTCAAACGATTATGTCAGGCCTGCCCAACCTGCCAGAGGACATCTCCGCGGGAGCCTCCCCCCAGCCCGCTGATTCCACTGCCCATCATTGAGGTGCCCTTCAAGCGCATTGGGATGGACCTAGTAGGGCCGTTGCCTAAGTCTGCCCGGGGCCATGAACACATCCTGGTGATTGTGGATTACACCACCCGGTACCCGGATGTAGTGCCCTCGGAAAGGTCACTGCCAAGTCCATCGCCCGTGAGCTCTTCCTGCTCTGTAGCTGGGTAGGCATCCCCGCTGAGATACTGACTGACCAGGGGACCCCCTTTATGTCCTGGCTAATGGCTTACCTGTGCGCCCTCCTCAAGTTGAAGCAACTGAGGACATCCGTATACCACCCCCAGACTGACGGCCTAGTAGTACAGTTCAACTATACCCTCAAACAAATGTTATGACGAGTGTTAGCCGAAGACAAGCGGGACTGGGACCTCATCCTGCCCTATGTGCTGTTCGGGATACGGGAGGTACCTTAGGCATCAACTGGCTTCACCCCGTTCGAGCTGTTGTTCGGGCGCCAGCCCCGGGGGCTGTTGGACGTGGCCAAAGAAGTGTGGGAACAACCGCCTGCGCCCCACTGTTCTGTGATTGAGCACATAAAAGAATTGAGGGAAAGGACTGACCGGGTCATGCCATTAGTCCGGGAACACCTCGCCAAGGCCCAACAGGTGCAGCAACGGCATCACTACAGAGCCGCCCAGCCGTAAGAGTTCCAGCCTGGAGACCGGGTAATGGTCCTTGTCCCCAACTCTGCCTGCAAGTTCCTGGCCAGCTGGCAGGGCCCGTATACCTTCACCGAGAAGGTTGGTCCCGTTACTTACCGTGTCCGCCAGCCGGGGCGATGGAAAGCAGACCAGCTCTATCACGTCAACCTGCTGAAGAAATGGGTGGGGACAAGGGACCAGCTCGCCGCCCTCGCCACCGTAGAAATGGTGGTAGTGGATGTTAATCCACAGCTGTCGGCAGCTCAGAAGACGGAGCTGCAACACCTGGTCGTCAGTTCCCCGATGTGTTCTCATCAACCCCCGGGCGGACCCAGATCCTCCAACACGAGATCCGCACGCCACCCGGAACCATCGACCAGCAACGGCCCTACCGTGTCCTAGAGGCTTGTCGGCAGGCTATTGAGGAAGAAATCCAACAAATACTGAAGTTTGGGGTGATTGAAACATCTAACAGCCCTTGGTCCAGCCCTATCGTCATGGTACCAAAACCAGATGGCACCCTCCGCCTCTGCAACGACTTCTGCCGCCTAAATTAAGTCTCAGAGTTCGACGGATACCCAATACGCTAGACTTGACAAAAGGATACTGGCAAGTGCCCCTCTCCAAAACGGCCTTCAGAAACCCCGGTGGGCACTGGCAGTACAGGACCCTTCCCTTCGGCCTGCACGGGGCTCCTGCCACGTTCCAGCGCATGATGGACATCTTACTGCGGCCCCACCAGTCCTATGCCGCGGCGTACCTGGATGACGTGGTAATCCACTCCGAGCGTTGGGAAGACCACCTGGACCGTCTGCGGAGGGTGCTAATGGAGCTGCCTTGGGCTGGGCTCACCGCCAACCCCTGAAAATGTCACCTGGGCCTGTCTAAGGCGAAGTACCTGGGCTTCCAGGTCGGACGGGGCTTCATCAAGCCCAAGAAAAGAAGGTGGAAGCAGTCCGGTCCGCCCCGAAACCCAGCACGAAGTCCCAGGTACGAGCCTTTTTGGGGTTGGCAGGATACTATCGCTGTTTCGTCCCTAATTTCTCCTCCTTAGCCGCCCCCTGACAGACCTGCCCAGGAAGGGGCAGCCAGAGAAGGTGTACTGGACACCCGAAGCAGAGGAGGCTTTTAGAAGAGTGAAGATGGAGCTTACCTCGGAGCCGGTCTTGCGAGCCCCGGACTTCAGCTGCCCCTTCCTGCTGCAAATGGATGCCTCCGATACAGGACTTGGAGCCATCCTGTCCCAGGTTCAGGAAGGTGAGGAGCATCCTGTCCTGTACATCAGCAGAAAGCTGACCCCGGCCAACAAGAACTACGCCACTGTAGAGAAGGAAGCTCTGGCCATCAAGTGGGCAGTCCTGGAGCTGCGCTATTACCTCCTGGGCCGGAGGTTCACCCTCGTTGCGGACCACACGCCCCTCCAATGAAGATACGAACGCCAGAGTGACGCGGTGGAACATCGGGCCGGAGCAGCCAACTCCAACACGGACAGCCTCTCCCGGATCTGGTCAGCTTTCGCAGGTCTGTCGGGGGTCACTCCCCACCCACCCCTTTATATCACCCCTACTAACACCATATTATTCGGCCAGGCCAGGACAATGCTTGGGGGGGGGGGGGTGACGAGCGGCCCGAGTCCACATCAGCGTTTCTCTGGAAATTCACGAGGAGCACCTGCTCACAGCTCATCATGGGCTGATCGGCCACACCTGCGGCTCGTCAGCCTGGCTGCACTTAAGCAGTGCGCTCACAGAGGAAGGTTCAGAAGCCTCTCCATGAGACAGCAAACTAACCCGTTTTCTCTATCCTGTTCCAGACAGCAGTGTGTGACCAATCAGCACCACCACGAGCACAGCACGGATTCACCCGCACCTGGACACGATCGAGAGCAACCTGAGCTCTGCTTGTCGCATGTTCCTTCCACCCTGCCACACTCTTTACAGCTCACAGTGTTCTTAATGGCATGGTTTCTTTTTATACACACACTGATGCTTCAGAATAATAACAAGCTCTTTAGCATCTGAAAATGTGAATATTTCAGAACGATGAGGCTAAGTGATACATTATCCTAGAACAACATTTCTATCAGACAATCGCTGGCCAAACCCTCGTTCTAACCCTTAACTTAACCCTAAAGTGTGATTGGTTGATTGGAATGTTATTCCAGGACCAAGATGGTCTCTATCCAGGCACATGTGCTACTTTGGTAAATCACATTAAGCACTTTATAAGTAGTGTCTGGGATTTATGTCTGGATCGAATTCGATCTCAGCTTACATGTTACAATGAGACAGTATATTCAGGAATTTATTCGCCCCATTTACTCATGGTATTAACATCCATCTCACTGATAATGATCGCAACGTGCTAAATGAACACGTTTAGGTCATGTGAAAAACACACATCTGAAGATCATTTGTAACAGCTGCTTAAAATAAGGAGTATTCCACACAATATATATGTTCTTACAGGAATATAATGCATTATTACAAACAACTAACCCTAAACCAAATACTAACCCCAATCTTAACCCTGTAGGAAGAACATGTATTATAACAATATCACCTAGCAATTACACTGTAAAAAAATCTGTAAACAAATAGGGCACAATAAACTGTATTAATATAATATTGAATTTATTTATTTAGTTAGTTCAGGTGTTTTACCTGTATTTTATTTTTTTTATTTCATTGTGTTGTGTTTTAGGGTTAACATAAATGTCTGTGAAATTACTGGGTAATGTACCAGCAGAATATTACCAATATATATATATATATATATATTCAATAATGTTTTAAAATACTAAATATCCAATATCCAATAAAATATATATTACAATTTGACAATATTTTATCTAAATAAATTAAAAATAATCTAGAAACTACAGTCAGTTGATTTAAATGTTACGTGTTAATTTAGACATCAAAACATTCTAAAGTAATGTATGAAAAATGTATATTCATTTTGAGATTTGCTAAACATTACATTTAACAGTGTTATTGAATTATTGGTGTTTTTAAAGGTTAACTTTAATTGAGTGTTAGATGATTTTTACTTTAAATATAAATGTAAAAATAAGGGAAATAAGCATGCATAATTAAATTTACAATATTATCCAATTCCAAAATAGTTTTTATTAGGAAATAACCCATACATGACTCCTAAAAAACTGCCATTGAGAATGATGTATAGTATGTAGTCACAAAATCCAATCAGAAATTGCCACAGGAGATGTGTTTGATACCAATGATGTTTGTTAATACCAGGTGTATGCAGGGCTGTATAGCTTAACTTTTAAAGGAAGAGAATATTCCATCCATCACAGAAAACACATTACAATCGTTGTATTACACGTGGTAATCATGCAAGGTTTTTATGATGTCATTCATGGAATTAAGGTTCAAGGTAGATGTAATTTTAGGGAGAAGAAGAAAAAAAAAAGAGTGCCACAGTAAAACACTATCACCTCAGTAAAGATGTAAATCTCTCCTGAAGACAAAGGCATTACAGAAGATCATTATCGTTTTTTATTCTCTATTACTATGTTCAGATGTGTTTCTGACAACTAACCCGCCATGCCTAATGTCAAATAAAAGACTTTCTATAGAATTATTAAAGTAGACAGCCCTATATTCACATTTAAACAATGGATCCAGTGTGTGCATGTATACTAAGGTATTTTTTGCATTATGTGCGCCTAGATCAGTATGCCAACATGTGTCTTAACATTTCATTAGTCTGTGTTGTGGCTCTGCAGTGTACTGGAAAACATTGAGAGCAAATTGAGCAGCCGGGTGTTATATTACCAGGGGTTGATTCTGAATCAGACATAATTAGCATTGAAAACAGGCTACAATTATTCTTTTAAGAATGAGAGGTCTGTGTAATGTGGTTACTTGGTCAAGACACTTTTTAAACAACAATGTCTAATGTGCATTCTTCCAGTCCTGTTTGTAAAACAAGGTTGATTACGAGAAGTGAGATTTGCAAAGAAAGCTTTTTGAAAAAGAAAGTTAACAAATGGCCTGAAGAAAAATTCTAATTATGTTTAATTCACTTTTAATTCTTACTCAGAGGGTCTAGTAAAAATTGGACAAAAAGCACTTTATTACAGATGATAATACCGTCCAATGAAACCCCATTGTAAGGAAACAACATTTCAGAAATTTTCCAGGAAAATTAAGTGAGTAAAAAAAAAAAATAAGTAAAAATAACAATACCTAAAACATACTGAACTACCAGAGGCTTTAAATAGTGCACGACTCTCTTTGAGTCTGCTGTGATTAATGATATCTATACATGCTGTGAACAGCCCACTGACACCATGATGTATGTACTCATTGAACTGGCAGTAAAAGGCTAACACCAGGTTCCAGTTACTTTACAAAATCACAGGGGCTGATTAGTTTTAGATATGATAGAAATTGTGGTATGTGCTCTGTGATGAAGTGTTGGTCTGGTTCCATGTTGGTGAAAAGAGTGGCAAACAAGGCTTTTTCCAGTACACCATCTTTATTCATTATTAGATAGAAAGTCTTATTTTTAATCCCACAGAATACACTATCAGTGGGTTTGTAGTGGAATAATTACAGTCTTTGCTTGATCTTTACTTTTTTAAAACTCATTTAACCATTCCAAGGAAATGTTGAAGATGCTTCTACAGTTCATAACATGTATGGGAAACCATGTGTACAAATATGAACCAAAACATTTTATTAATATCTGATGTGTGAATAAAGAGTCATGTAGGCTACGGGGAATTGAAACCTGTCACACATGTGAACTGAAAAGTTCAGGTGTCCAAGAAAGCAGAAATGGTTCTTCTCAAAACAACTGCACATGTATTAACAAATGAGCAGAAAGACACCTGACAGCTACATGTCTATTATTTACAAACATATGCTTTCTACAACAAATCCAATCAAAATACCATAGCAATGTCCAAGAAACAACAGAACTTGCTAGAAACTATATAGACCTTATAGTCCTTCCTCCTTTCAGCACGCGTCTTTTGGTTTGTATTTCCACAACATAAGATCTTACAAATGATGAATGAACCCCTATTTTTAAATTCCAATCTCCTGACATTTGTTGTGACATCCACTTCAAACATTACAATGCTCACGATAGCTTTTGTTAAAGGATTAGTTCACTTCCATAATAATAAAAAAAAAAATGATAATTTACTCAACCCAATATTATCCAAGATGTTCATGTCTTTCTTTCTTCAGTCGAAAAGAAATTAAGGTTTTCGAGGAAAACATTCCAGGATTTTTCTCCATATAGCCTAGTAGACTTCAATGGGGACCAACTGGTTGAAGGTCCAAACTGCAGTTTCAATGCAGCTTCAAAGGGCTCTACATGATCCCAGCTGAGGAATAAGGCTCTTATCTAGCAAAATGATCAGTCTTAAAAAAAAAAAAAAAAAATGTACTTTAAAATATACTTTTTAACCATAAATGCTCATCTTGCACTAGCTCATCCACGACTTGATGCATTACAAAATCATGTTGGAATGGTCACGTGTGACGTCTGCAGAAGTAATATCGAACTCCATTTGATTTTCTCCTCCAACTTCAAAATCTTCCGACATCGTTGTTTTACTTTGTTTTGTAAAGGACGTTTGACTTTCTTTGCATCTTTGCTTTGTAAACACTGAGTCGGTACCTCTGCTTACATAATGCATGAGGTCAAGCTTTTTTGAAAATGACGATCGTTTCACTAAATAATACCCCTGTTCCTCGGCTGGGATCGTGTAGAACTGCAATGAAAAAGCTATTTAGACTTTCAACCTGTTGGCTCCCATTCGAGTCCACTATATGAAGAAAAACGTTGGAATGTTTTCCTCAAAAACCTTAATTTCTTTTCGAAAGAAGTAAGAAAAGACATGAGCATCTTGGATGACATGGGGGTGAATAATTATAAGGTAGTTTTTATTCTGGAAGTGAACTAATCCTTTAACTCTACAAAAAGTGAACCCACTTCACCAGCTAATCACTCTTTGATAGCTGTGTCATAGAAATATACAAAACTACTCCAAAAAATAAAATTAAAGCATGAAATCCTAAGGATATGTTAGTGTGCTTGGTTCTCTGGTGCATAAGGTCTAAGACCCTAGAAACCACATAGTAACATGCTAAAAATAACTTTGAATACTATAATATTTTACGATCACACAGAACAAACTAACAACTGGAACATGCTAAAATCCTCTCAAAATAGCAATGCCTTAAAAAAAGAACATGCTAGTCATTATATAATGATGAGCTAAACATCAGTCTGAAAACTGTAGCAAAAAATAAACGTTTCTTAGACCATAGCAACACACTAGCAATTACCTAGAACACACTATCAACTGAATCATGCTTAACACCACTCAGTATACCATAGCAATGCAATAGAAACGGCATACTGGAGAACATGCTAGTGACTATATGAGTAAAAGGGATAGTGTCATTAATTACTCGTCATCATGTCATTCCAAACCTGTAAGACCTTCGTTCATCTTCGGAACACAAATTAAGATAATTTTCTCTCCATAGACAACAAGGGTACTACTGCGTTCAAGACACAGAAAGGTATCAAGAACATCAACAAAATAGTCCATGTGACATCAGTGGTTCAACCGTAATTTTATGAAGCTACGAGAATACTGTTTGTGTGCATAAAAAAACTAAATAACGACTTTAATCAACAATTATTCTCCCCCGAATCACCCTCTGCCTCCATTATGGACAGCAGCACCACGCGCAAGAGTTGTTTACGTGCAGAACAAAGCACGTGCATGTGTCGTCTTACTTTCCAAAATGTTGGAGAAGAGGAGAAGAATTGTTGTATAAAACTGTTATTTTAGTTTTTTGCACACAAAATGTATTGTCGTAGCTTCATAAAATTACGGTGGAACCACTGATGGGAACATGCTAAGAAACAATTTGAACATTGTAGCAAAACCCTAGCAATTAGCCAAACCACAAAAGCAACTCAAACATACACAGATAACATGCCAATGACAATCCGATCTCACGGAAATTCGTACATTTATAAGGTGACTAATTCGTACAACCTCACTAATATGGATTTGAACGTTTTGTGAAAAATCATACGTATTTTACAAGGTGGCAAATTCGTAGGATTTCATATAGGAATGACCACCCCTAAACAGGGTTGGGTATTGAAAACCGGTTCCAAATTTCCAAGAAATGGGTATTCGATAAGAGGGGTGCATTTCGATTCTGCTTAACCATTCCTCGTTCACATTTTAATGCGATTCAAAATTATTTAAGTGCACGGAAAGAACTTGCACCTTGTTTGAATGCAGTGCACACATCTGAAACTCAAGCGCGAGCACAGAGAACAGAGAACAGCGGTCTCTGTGCAGGTTCCTGGTTTGTGTCCATTCTCTAAACGTTCCATTAATTTGTGAGTGAAGTGACATACTGCCAAGTGACCCATACTCGGAATTCGTGCTCTGCATTTAACCCATCCAACGTGCGCACACACAGCAGTGAACACACACACACCGTGAACACACACCCGGAGTATTGGGCAGCCATTTATGCTGCGGCGCCTGGGGAGCAGTTGGGGGTTCGGTGCCTTGCTCAAGGGCACCTCAGTCGTGGTATTGAGGGTGGAGAGAGCGCTGGACATTCACTCCTCCCACCTACAATGCCTGCCGGCCCGAGACTCGAACCCGCATTTCCACTGCAGAAAAGGTTGTTTCGAACCGGATTCATAATTATCGACCAGTATGCAGAAAACTTCATCAGTATATCATCATAAACGCAACTATTTTTGTCTTAAATGAATGTAAACAGATGAGAAAGAAAATGCACGTGTACAGTATTTTTAGATGTGCGTGTGTTCGGTGTTAAAGAGACAGCAGCCTAATAAACACTCTGCCTGTCATTAATGTTAATCAAAGAACAATAAAAGAAAATAATTCACTGATCTTAACTGAATATCTTATATAATAACTTTAATTAATTTTTATTTTATTTATGAAAAGAAAACTGTGAAGTGTTTTGTAAACTTCTATTTACAGTTTTTGTACCTGAAGTTTGGTTCAGTTGTATTTATTTATGCTATTTGATTTGTTTGTTCCTGTTCTATTACTGACTGTTTACTTGTATTTAACACATTAATATTTGAAATGTATATAGTTGTTTATGCTGTGGTATTTTTGTTAAAAGCATAGGCGAAAGTTCCTCTTGAAAGTGTTACTCATATTATTCAGCAGCAACATAATACTTTGCAAAAACATGCTAAACACCACTCAGAACATCACATAAAGGCCTTAAACTAAATGCAGCCTGTGTTAAGAGATGTGTCCTACTTTCAATGTCATATTGCGTGCTAAAATTAACTTCTGTTTGAATCACTAATGTAACGCTAGGAAATCGTGCATAGTGCTCAATCCCCTGTAGCTTCTGAACGACTTTACAGGTTTATTTGTAATGTCACCACGTTTGATTCATGTCTGCCCTTCTGTGAGCATGTGGGAGAAATCATTTTCTCCAGATTCTGCCTAAACAGGCACAAAAGTGTACAGCTGTGCTCGGCTAACTGTATTTGGTTACAGATGTTTAAATTTATTTGACTGGGGAGGAATCTAATGACATTTCTCAGCAGTGTATGGTAATATCCAGCCCACCGACCTCATACCTGAGAACTGGGATGGAAAGATACACATGTGCCTTGATATTCTCAGTTCGATCCACTCCTGTCAGTGAAGGGAAGTATGTGTTTGTTCAAGTATGTCAGGGCCAGTGGTATCCACCAGAATGATCTAATTACAGCTATTTAATTTGGTACAAAATTATTAAAGGTGAAATGTGTAATCTGTGTGTGTGTGTGTGTGTGTGTGTGTGCATGTTTATGTGGTTTATGAGGACACAAATTTGTATAATGACATGGGTATGACAGAGGTATTACAATATGAAGGTGGTTTATGAGGACACTGCCTATGTCCCCGTAATTCAAAAGGCTTAAAAAACATACTAAATGGTGTTTTTTTGAAAATCTAAAAATGCACAAAGTCTCCTGTGAGGGCTAAGTTTAGGTGTAGGGTTGGTGTAGGCCAATAGCCCACACAGTTTGTTCAGTATAAAAACCATTACGTCTATGGAGAGTCCCCATAAACCACAAAAACCAACGTGTGTGTGTGTGTGTGTGTGTTTGTGTGTTAAAATGTTTTCTTCTACTTCAGTTTAATGAGACAACTTTAAATAATCCATAGATTAAATATCAAAGGGTTCAACAATTCTGACTTAATTTCTGATGAGTTTGTTTGTTTATTGGAACAGATTTGGAGAAATTTAGCATTACATCACTTGCTCTCCAAAAAATCCTCTGCAGTTAATGGGTGCAGTCAGAAATACCAAACAGTTGATAAAAGCATCACAATAATCCACAAGTAATCTACACAATTCCAGTCCATCTAATAATGGCTTGTGAAGTGAAAAGCTGTGTGTTTGTTATGAATAAATTCATTTCTGGTGGCACCCATTCACTTTTAGAAGATCTATTGGTGAGCAGGTGATGTTACATTTCTTCAAATCTGTTCGATGAAGAAACAAACTCTTCTACACCTTGGATTTGGATGTTTACTGTGTATTTGGTTGTTATGCACTAAAATACAGTACTACAGTTACTACAATTAATAGCAAAAATAATGTTTGTAAATGTAAACTGTTATTTGATACTGACACACTACAGCAAAAGATAGACATAACTGACTTAAACCCATTTTTTGTTGGTGAAAACACTAGTGGCCTAAGACTTTTGCACAGTAGTGTATAATTATAGGTAATAGTGTTTCTTGTGTCACTACTCACTAAGCAACATAATTGCATAATGATTATTGGTGGGATATCACTGCAAAACAGAAGAAATTAAACATAAAAGCTGCAAATTCAGTAATCTTGTGCCTCGGTAATAAGAAAAAAAGACATGCTGTATCTTTTTAAGACTGCTTAACATTGTTTTGCAAGCACTGGAATTCCTTTAGGAAATGCTAATTATTTTGCCATTTCTGTTTGCTGCCACTAGTGGTGCAGAAATTACATATTTCACCTTTAATAGTAAAGCCCAGGGTGAATTAAATGAATACCTTATGACCAGTGGGGTGTCACATCATCCGGTTTGAGTGATGCGGATACAACCAGAATGTGGTAGACTCCAAGTACCCAGACCTTAAAACTCTTGACAATTCAGACCATAAACAAACTGTGAAGCTGGGCAGAATAATCCATACCACCTGAAGCTAATAAATAATGCAGCTATTGCGAGTACAATAGGGGCTTTGGTGTCCCGGTGTAAGCTACATCTCCCACAGGACTGTCCACACGAAGCACCTAGACTGAGGCTTTGTAACATTTGCCTGATAACAGAAAGATTCCACCTCACTGTTTAGCGAATACAATGGAAACCCCACCGGAATCTTGTTTCAACCTTATTACACAATTTCTTCAACCTATTTTTCTTTTCCCCACATAATAATTGTAGAATTGTTTACAGCAGTCTTGTATTTCTGAATGCAACTCAGTGTCAACAGCAGTTTTACAGTGACTTCACTGTGAAAAACATGTAATTTAATGATTAGCTGTCTGCATTACAGTCATCTCCTGTAATCTCGGCAGATAACCCACAATAATATCAGCTCAGGAGCCAGTAGTTTGAGAGTGATACAATGTTTGACAGTGATAAAAAGGAATGTTTTCATTTACTTACCCAATGTGCTTAACATAAATATATCACCTAAGACAGGTGTTCAGTTCAGCTCATTGTCCAGCAAGGAGCTGGACTGTCCAACTTGTCCAACTCTGTCCAGCAGAGTTTACCATTTTGTGCAACAAACAAACCAGACAGGATTGTAGAATAACGTCAGTGAATTTGAACTTGAAAAATTGTATATATTGACGTCTTTTCACGGTTGAAACAAGACACCTTCTGATGTTCATTCTTGTTTATTCTGTGCTGTAATTAGTCAGGAATGAGTTTGGACACCCTTGATCTAAGATGTATCACATCTTATGTTTTCTGTCATTTATGATTGATTTCTTACCTTTTAAGCAAATTAGGTTCTGTTATAACTTTACTATGTCATCAAGTCTACTATTTCTAAATGCAACAGGCGAAGACTTGTTTGGCTAAAATATTGATGAAATCCAGGTTATTGAAGAATCTCTAAACAATCTAAAGACTGGGTGATTTATAAGTATTCATTAAATACTGGAGCATAAAGTTCCTCTTGGTGCCACTTTATGAGGAAAAGAATGACATGTTTGTTTTGTTTATTATAGACTTCAATACATAACCATTCAAGTTTTTCTTGAAAACTTTTCTTGACTTTGCCACCAAAGTGAATGTTCTCCTCACTTAGTGTCAGCGTCTCTTTTGATGAAAAATTCCACATTTCCTGCTTATATTGATGTACTTTGAGCCTTTGAAAACATCCCCTGAGCATTTCACGGTAATGTAAATGAAGGAATGCTGGTTTTACACTATAATTTCTGTCTTTTTAAAAGCACTCAGATCAGAGTGGGATTTATAACATTCTCAGGAGTATGGACAGCAAGTACAAACCAACAATTTAGCACTGGATTGCTCATGGATTCTAAATGTATGCATCTGAGTCAAACAGAACCATGTCTTATAGACTGAAATTATATGCTGTAATTAGATCAAATAATTCTGTGTAAAATTCTAATTGAAGCTTACTTGAATTAACATTTACATATTAAAGGTGTGGTTATATTTGCCATTGCTCTATGAAATTTCACTGGCAAATTACAGTAATTTCAAAAGGATTCCATGCAATTCAGAGTTTTGCTTGAGGGTGAAACATTGCCCATGCAAATTCATGTCGCTAACAGAAAGCTGCTTGGTTTTAAATCAACTTCAGTTACACTTTATTTTAAGGTCCAATTCTCGCTATTAACAAACCATTAACTAAGACTTTTTTCCTCAATGAACTTCTAATTTTCTGCTTTTTAATAGTAAGGTAGTTGTTAAGTTAGGTGTTGTGTATGATTATGGATGTAGAATATGCTTATGCAGAATATGTGCTATAAGTACTAATAAACAGCCAATATGTTAAAGGGGTCATATGATGCGATTTCATGTTTTCCTTTGTCTTTGGAGAGTTACAAGCTGTTTGTGCATATATAAGATCTATGAAGTTACAAAGATTAAAGTCTCAAACCCAAAGAGATATTCTTTATAAAAGTTAAGACTCATCCACATGTCTATGTCACGGTGTGGGTAGATTTGCATAATACCACCCAAACGTATACGCAAATAAATTTTTATTCTCGCTGTAGTATTGTTGTTGCCGCCGACACATCATGGAGACGCTTTGTGTTTCGTTGTGAAAGCGAAAGTACTTTGTTTGGTCTTCTAAATGAGTTCAGAACAGTACAATGCAAATATTCGAGTGAGTGCAGCGTATTTTACGGCGGACTGTTTCCTGATCCTGGGAGAGTGTAGCCTACAATGTAAAAACTATGAATGGCTGTGAACACTAGAAAGTGAGTTCGGAATTCCAACGTCGCAAGGACAGTCTGGTGCTGGTGGACTCACAGCCTATAAGTAAGTTTCGATATTTAAAGAATTTGCTACTGACTATTCAAATGCGAGTTTTGAGCAGTGTAGAGTAGTGCATGTTTGGCGTTTCTACGATCACAAATGCAGACATGGTGTTCTGTTTACGCGGCGCAACACGTAAAAAGACCATATGAGTCATTATAATCAGTAATTATGTCCTCACTGAATGCAACAAATGCCTCATTTATAGTGGGTTTTATTCTTTAAGTCTCGTTGCACCGTCCGGGACACGGAATCATAATACGGTAAGGGGCATAACATTTCCATTACACGCTTGAGGTATTCGGCCAATCACAAAAGTGTAGAGGAAGTTTCCCTCTGGGAGCCATAGAGGAGGAGCGGGCTCTGTGGGGCGCTCGGACAGCACGGACTCTTGGGGGCGCTCGGACAGCACGGAGTTGGACGGAACCAGCCGAGTCGCAGGAGAGCTGGGCGGGACCAGCGGAGACGCAGGATAGCTGGACGGGACCAGCGGAGACGCAGGAGAGCTGGACGGGACCAGCGGAGACGCAGGAGAGCTGGACGGAACCAGCGGAGACGCAGGAGAGCACTTGCATTTCTCTGGCGGGCTTGCCACATTCTCAGGTGGCGGAGTAGGGTTGGCCGCGAACGGCGGCAGGCTTGGGTTGGCTGCGAATGGCAGCGGGTTTGAAGTCCCCGCAAACGGTGGGCTTGCCACATTCTCAGGTGGTGGAGTAGGGTTGGCCGCAAACTGCGGCATCATCTTCGCCTCGGGCGGCGGAACCATCTTCGCTGCGGGCGGAACCATCATTGCCTCGGATGGCGGTTGGCTGGAGCGAGCTGCAGTCGGCGTGTAAGTTCCGGATCGGGGCAGGACACTCTCCAGACACTGGAAGATCCCTTCCCTCCAGCTGAGTCCGGTGGTGTCTGGGAGATCCACGGGGCGATGGGAATTTGCCCCGATCCAGAACAAGGAGTTCAGTGTAGCGTCGTCCAGCCCTGTCCAGGCGGCGATCCTGCTGAACCCCAACGCATACTCCGGCAGCGGTAGATCTTGGTGGGCCAGAGCTATGAAGCGATCAGCCCACTCCATAATTCGGTTTTGGTCAGATCTTCTGTTATGGTACTTGGTTGTGGTAAGGAGGAGCGCACGACGAGTAATGACGAAAGGAGTATTTTATTAAGCTTCTACACACTAATACATTAAAGTAACTCAAGATCTGACAAAGACATGAGGAGAACTGAGGACCTTTAAAGGGATCGGGACAAAGGAACAAACAAGATGATTAATTAAACACAGGTGATGAGAATGATTTATAATTAACTAATGACAGGAAAAAACAAATATGGGCAAAAAGGGAAATTAGACAGAAACCAAACCGTGACAGCTTTTAATATAACTTCGATTGGCTTCGTCTGAAAAAAGAAAGTCATATACACCTAGGATGCCTTGAGGGTGAGTAAAACCTGGGCTCATTTTTGGGTGAACTAAACCTTTAAGGCTGTGTCACATATTCGCAGGAAAAAAATGTTCTCTGGAGACTTTTACACAATGCCATTTTTAACTAAAAACAGAAAACTTTTTGCATTTTGGAAGTTCATTTACATGACAACACATTTTGGGAACCTGAAAATGCAAACTTTGGAAAACAAGTTTCTGAACTTTTCTGGAAACTATACTGTTATTGTCTCTGTAAACTACAAAAATGTGAATTTGTGAAAACGGTGATGTCTTGCGCACCTTATGAGTTCAGTCTAGCATGTGTGCAGGCACGTAGTGTTTCTTTAAAAAGTGACATCGCCAACTATTGGCCTGGCATGCATAATACAGCATTTTTAGTTGTTTTCGTGGCTGTGTGAACGGGATCATTTTGTTGTTGTGTCGTCTGTATGTAAAACTTTTCCATTTTTAGTACAGTAATTGTTGTGCAAATGTACCCTCTAAGTAGGTGCTTCTTTTGAATTCGTAATTCTTTTGCAAATGTTAAAAAATACTACTCTTTTCACATAGTGTTTTTGTCTACTATATAGTAGGGAACTATGGCGTTTTGGATGCAGCCTAAGTGATTTTGTCTAATGCAAGCTCAGCTAATTGCTAACTCAAGTGTTCATTTGTGTTTAAGTTTATTTGTATAGCGCTTTTTATGATACAAAACATAAATTAAGTTTCCACAATATATTTATGTATTGCAGAACCTTAATATATTTAACTTATGGCAACATGTGTGAAATTAATACACTCAGTATTGGAGAACTGATTATTTTAAAGACATTCTCTTGGAAAGAATGCTTGTAATAGATCTGTTTAAAATTGCAGGATGGCTTCTTTATGGGGAATCATGATTTTGTGATTATTGGCAGAACTTAAAAGCTCTGAGTTGCTGTCTCTGTGCCACACTCGGTGCTGTCACAGTGACGCGGCCAGCACTTTTCACAGATCCCATTAAACTCAATCCTATTTATGTGGTCGTCCAGCGAATAGGAGAATAAAAGTCAACAGTAACAGTCCTTTTGCCTGGGTTCAGTTTTCACTTAAGGGCATATATATTCTTCAATGTGATTTAGTGTGAGGGGAAATAAAAAAGGTTAAAATAAATTCTCTTGAAACAGTTATATATTTTCGCTTTCAGAACCATTTATCATAAAATTTAGATATCCTTCATGAAATTTGCATGAGAATCAGAAAATCCAGGGACTTATCTTTCTTTGTGCATTATGAACTTCCAACTCAGTAGTGGAGATAAACAAAACATCATACATTTCTAATTGATGACATTATATACAGTTACATATTGGTAATGGTATGTCTGTCACAATGAATGTTTCAGTTACACTTTATTTTAAGGTGTCTTTGTTACATTGTAACAATATATTTAAGAACTGGAGTTATGGGGGGTCATTTAATTTAACTGTTTGTCCATATGTTCTCTCATCATTGCAATTATCGTCATTCCACTAAAATGCAATTCATTATAACTACATGCATGAATCAGCGCGATTGTGCTTGAATCTCACAATACCGCTTCTGCGCATGTGCCAAAATTCAAACACAACCGCGCCAACAGCCAAGTAGAGCTCGCTGCAGTCCACAAGATCCAGGGGGCATGGTTGGTTGAGATGGGTAGGTTTAGGTATATGTAAGGTGGGAGGAGTTGGATCTGGATCCAACCAAGCCCCCTGGATCTTGTAATGGCTGCAGCTAAACAAACAGTCATCTGCGTTAAGATGTTTTTCTTAGCAAGTGGAAGGATAACAAATGTGCCAGCACCTTCACATAAAGTTCAAACGACAATGATTTTATAGACGGGCACGAAGACAGACCAACATCACTGAGTGGAGCACTGGATGAAATGCCATTGAATGAGCTACAGCGGTGCAGGTAATTTAACTTACACTAATTTAACGCACTCAATGCTTTATTAAATTCATATGCTAATATTACAAAGAAACTAAGTGTTATATGATTGTTTTGGACTGCAAGAGCCTCTGTGCTTATCTCTGAGATGTAGTCTAGTCTAGACTACAACTATAAAGCTGCACAAAATGGAATTACTCAAATACAAGCAATTTTGTTTTCTTGGTTAAATTGCACCAAGTACATTGGCATGTTAGTGACATGCCTATGGTGGGAGCATAAGCACATACATGTGCATATTACATAAACGTACAGTGCACTAAAATATGTGACTTTGGGTTTTTTAAAATATGGTTAACCTATGGTAGTCAATTTTGTTCATATCTCTGCTGATAATTGTGCTTTTCCTGTTTGTGTCCCTTGAAAAGGTAATGAGTCCAGAAAGACAAGTCCAGAAATTCTCAGAAAATAGAAATGGAGGCTGAACCTGCAGATTGTGGATGACAGTGATGTGAATGATGGAGAATCTACCCAGAAAAGGTTACATATTTTATTGAAAGCAAAACTAGCATCTGCAATATACATGTAAACAAATTAACTGCCCTTTTTAATTTATTTTAAAATAAGGCCTAAACGATGCCCTCGTTAGTTATTAGGAAAATTTAAAAAAAAGTTCATGCTACAGTGAAATTATATCATGAAAGTAGGGCATTTAAATAGAAGCATGCAGTGGTAATTTCTTCATCTCAAACAAACGGTGGTGGCTATACCACAACAAAAATGTCAGTGTCTCAGTAACTTGTCATGTGTCCTTGAGCATCAATTGCAGCTTGACAACGATGTCTTATGCTGTTCATAAATCGACTTATTGTCTGCTGAGGCATCATTGTCTTATTGAGACTTATTGTCTGCTGAGGTCGTGCAGGGTTTCGACCCTCTGCACGACGATTCAGCTGATCCCATAGGTTTTCTATGGGATTCAGGTCTGGAGAAAGTGCAGGTCACTCCGTTTGAGGTACCCCAGCCTCTAGCAGCCATTCCCTGATGATGCAACCTCGATGAGCTGGGGCATTGTTGTCCATGAAGATGAAATCAGGCCTGTGGTTCTCATGCAGAGGCACAATGACTGGATTAATGATGTTATTCAGGTAATAAGTCTGGGCAGGTGTGTCTAGTCAATACAGAACTGCCCTACACCTTGTGAGTGGTACTGTGACAAGCCATTGCAACCTGAATAACATCATTAATCCAGCCATTGTGCCTCTGCATGAGCAACACTGGCCTGATTTTATCTTCAAGGACGACAATGTCCCAGCTCATCGAGGTCGCATCATCAGGGAACAACTGCTGGAGGCTGGGGTACCTCAAATGGAGTGGCCTGCACTTTCTCCAGACCTGAACAAATTTTTTTGTTGTGGTATACCCACCACTGTTGTTAGCTTTTGTTTCAATAAATTGTTTGAGATGAAGAAATTAGCACTGCATGCTTCTTCTTAAATGCCCTACTTTTATATAATATCACTGTAGCTGAAATCAAATTTCCGCTGAAAGTCAAGTATCTCTAACTTTTTGTGAGTAGTGTATTTGTCATCTTATATGTAGTTAAACACTTTAAGACATAGGCACAGTTCTAATTTAAAATTAAGCTGGTACAGTGTTGGATTGCAAGACTTAAGCAGATTAAATGTATGTATTTTAACACCATATTGACTAAAATCAAGTTTACTGTACCACCCAACACTACCAAAGTTAAAAATAATAAATATATAACTTCCTGAAATAAATATAGGGTTCAGAGAATTTAATTTTTAATATGATACATTTAAGTGTACATGTAATTCTGGGCCAAATAAATCAATTTATTGTAATTATATTATAAAAACCTAACTTTTACTAATTTCTTACAGATGCAGTGATCCAGAAATTTCTTCACCGGGGGCCTCTTGGGGATGGCAATAAACCAAAAACTAATCAAGCTGTGGAAATACAAAACTGTTGTAACATGTCAGTTTGGGTTTAGTTTCCTTTCAGTTCTGTTTTGACCTTATTTGGTAGTTCCTGTTCTAGTTTCCTGTCATTAGTTAATCATCGTTCATTTTCATCACCTGTGTGTAATCAATTATCTTGTTTCCTTGTTTGGTTGGTTCCTTTATAAGTCCTCTTTCTCTCTAGTCCTTGTCCAGTCACCCTAACGCTACCTTAATTGGAGAGTGAAGAGTCTTTGTTTGAAGTTTATCCTTGTTTTTCGGTTCATGTCTTTATTAAAAGAACCTTTCAGTTACTCCTGGCGTCCTGCATTTCCTTTAAGGAGAGAACCGTTACAACTGTAGACCTTTATCTGAACCACTACAATTGGTTGATGTTCGATTTCTTATGCCTGTTCAGTGTTTTGATCGGTTATACATGTAATTGTTTCTTATTTCTTTTTCTTTTTGATTGTGCAGCTCAATACGATTTTTATTTTTATTTTTTTTGTCTATTTAAATAAAGGCTGTTTAAATAGATGTGTTACTTTTTGTAGCTTATTGCACCATTTAACTTTTAGGCTTAAGGCATGAAATGTGCAATGCACTGCAACTTTGTAGATACATACAGCCTGTATTAAAAGATCATTTTAAAGCTCAAAGATCACATATTAAAAGATCAAATATATGAAACCATATATTTCATAATTAAAAGATTGACATATATAAGTGACATGTCACATATATGTAAATAATTGACTATGCATATGTCTAATTTGTACATAACACAATTAAAAAATACATATCTCAGATATATTAATAATTATATACAATCCATATATGGCAATAAATGTATTATACATACATAAACATGTATTTTTGTATGGTGTAGACTTATATGTCAATATATGAAATTGACCCATTTTCTAATAGGATTCATATATGAATAGGGCATATATAAAACATGTATTGCATATATGGGTATTTCGGATATGCACATACATCACATTTCTGTATGGGCTGATAACTGTGCCATTCTTTATCAAACAAAATTATGTTAAAAACTAATTTTAGTCATGCTTGACACTTTAATTTGAACAATTTAGTATATAATAACTTGAAAATAAAATATAATAAATTGAAGAAATTCAAATGAGATTACTTTATTAGTGCAGTCTGTTCCTGGATAAAGAGAGCATAAAAATAAACTTCATCTATTGCATATGCAATAGCTAAATTGTTTTAAAATGCAATTTATATTATATTTTAATATAATATGTGAAAACAAACTGATGCATTTAAGCCTGGATCTATATTAAATTACTGTTATTTCTAATTCACTGTAATGCAATCAAATCTGTGTAGCTTTTTATTTTGCTTGATGAGGCAGTAATTTTACACCATTGATATTTTTTCCTTTCAATGTTGAGCCACAGCACATCACTGGAACAGAACATTCACACAGAGCAGACTGTGGTGCTGTAAAGCCTAAAAAGCCATCATGAGAACATTAAAATAAAGAATGAATAAGATCAAACCATCAAAATGTCTCACAAAATTAGTAATGTAAGACTCACACACATTCAAGTGTTTACATTTATTTATGGTTAACACTGCTACTTTAATTCATCCTCTCCCTCTCTCCTCACCATGTATTTTTTTTTTTTTTTTTTTTATTTCAGCAAAGTGTTAGTTTACAATAATCACACAAGCCAATAGTTTTCTCCTATATTTCTTTAGTCTTGCATTATTTATTTCTTTATATCTTTATATTACATTTTGACTGATTTGGAGTGGACACAAATTAGTTCCATTGTATTTTAGTTATTTATATTTGTTTCTATTTGAGTGAAGTTTACTGGCGTTGAATAGTGATGGTCTGTGGATGTGGCTGTCAGAGTGGCATCTGGGTATGACTAAAATGGTCTCTGGGGGAAAAAACTTACTCTTTACTAATTGGTTTCTTTAGTTGTATGTTTTTGTTATTGATTTAGATTTACCTTTCTTTATTCTCAGATTGACGTTTGTTTATTTGTTTGGTCTCGTCATGATTTCATAGTGTTATAGGTTAGACGTGAAGTGGTTTTGTCTCCTTTCTTGTGATCCACCCATACTTTCCTTTGTTCATTTTGTCAGGCCAGTTTGATTCTGTTAGTTTGTTTTGGTTTAAATGTTTGTTTGACCTCATTTTCTTTTCTTGTGTTTAATTTGTGTGAGAACTGCTCCTTTGTTTTTGGTTGAAATAAAAACCCATTTGGAACTTTTTGCTCGAGGTCCTCATTCCTGTCCCTCGGTCCTTCGCACAAGTGCATATTTATTCTACAGAAGCCGGAGTTCATGAATAAACACTGCTACTGCATTCCTGACATCGGTCAGACCGTCAGTCACTTTTCAGATATCAAATGAATGTAGATGACTTTGTTTTGGGTTTTTGTTCTTCATCTGAACAGATTTGGAGAAATTGAGCATCATATTACTTGCTCATCAATGGATCATCTGCAGTGAATGGGTGTCGTCAGAATGTTAATGCAAACAGCTGATAAAAACATCACAATAATAACACCACAAGTAATCCACATGACTCCAGTTCATCAGTTACCATCATGTAGATTACTTGTGGTGTTATTACTGTGATGTTTTATCAGCTGTACATTCTCTTGTGTCCATTTAAAGCAGAGAACTGTATGTTGGAGGTGGGATTTTGTCACAGGAAGCTGCTATAACACATAGTGTGTTGTTATGACAACGGATCTTGAAAAGGTCTGTGCTCTATTCATATGCTGACCTTTACAGTTGACCGTTACAGACAACAGTCCCCTCCTGCTCCATGTTTCTGGGAAGTGTTCCAGCAGCACAAGTTGTGTCATTTCCACAATGATGAGCTGTAGACACTCTGTCTGGAGGAAACATGATCACAGTGTGTAGCCCTTAAACAACATTAAACATCTATCTATCTATCTATCTATCTAGAGCTGGGTAAATTTCTCACAAATTGTAATATGTTACTAATTCCAAATTGCATGATAAAAACTGTATTTAGTAATGTAATCCATTACATTACACATTTTAGGTAATCAGAGCTGGTAAGTAACTGATTACATGTAATCTGGATCAAATTCCAAAAATAAATGGAATTTGTTCATAACATCATAACAGTAATGTATATTAATAAGATTAAACATTCAATTTTCAGTTAAAGGCATTTCATTATTGAATTCAGAGATGTCATTGTCTAGCTCAGCTTAGTTTAAATAGTATCTGTGAAATCAAATTGACAATAATCGCTAGAAATTAAGTGTCCCCAACTGAGCAAGCCAGAGGCGACAGCGGCAAGGAACCATAACTCCCTCTGTGACAGAATGGAGAAAAAAAACCTTGGGAGAAACCAGGCTCAGTCAGGGGGCCAGTTCTCCTCTGGCCATGATATTATTGTTTATTTATTGTTTACTTATTGTTTTAATTAAAATTTTAAATGTATAAAGGTATTATATTTCTATTTTTATATTGCTGCAATTTCTAACAATAATAGTATTATGTAGTTCGGTGTTTCATTATATTTTTAGTTATTTGATTTATTTTAAGTTTTATTGTATTTTAAGTCGAGGTCTTCACTGGGGATATGTCCCCGGGGCTCATCCAGGTGTCCGGCCACCGCCGACGATCAGGGCCGCAGACATCATCTCCCGGCGCCGATCCACCATCTGATCCGGACACGGACTGAGAAACAGAATAGAAACAGACAAATATTAGCGAAGATGCCATTCTTCTTATGATGTAACGATTACATCATGTGTTATGGGGAGTGTCCCCGGTTCCGGTTGATCTAATTAATGCAGCCTAACAATCCTTTAACGGATTTGAATAATAGAAGTGTATTAGTGTGTTATGTGTAAGCCAGGTTAAAGAAATGTGTTTTTAATCTAGATTTAAACTGACAGAGTGTGTCTGCCTCCAGAAAAGTATTAGGTAGATTGTTCCAGAGTTTGGGTGCTAAATAGGAAAAGGATCTGCCGCCCGCAGTCAATTTTGATATTCTAGGTATTATCAAATGGCCAGAGTTTTGAGAACGCAGCAGACGTGGAGGACTATAATGTGATAAGAGTTCGCTCAAGTACTGAGGAGCTAAGCCATTTAGGGCTTTATAAGTAATTAACAAGATTTTAAAATATATACGATGTTTGATAGGGAGCCAATGAAGTGTTGACAGAACCGGGGTAATATGGTCATACTTCCTGGTTCTAGTAAGGGCTCTGGCTGCTGCATTTTGGACCAAATGTAATTTGTTGATCAAGCGTGCAGAACAACCACCCAATAAAGCATTACAATTGTCTAACCTTGAGGTCATGAAGCAATGAATTAGTATTTCTGCATTTGATGTTGAGAGCATAGGTTGCAATTTAGATATGTTTTTGAGATGGAAAAACACAGTTTTACAGATGCTAGAAACATGGCTTTCAAATGAAAGATTGCTATCAAACAGCACACCTAGGTTCCTAACTGATGAAGAAGAATTTACAGAGCAGCTGTCAAGTGTTAGATAGTGTTCTATGTTATTACATGTGGGGTTTTTAGGTCTGATAATTAACACCTTTGTTTTTTCAGAATTTAGCAGTAAGAAGTTACTCATCCAGTTTTTTATATCGACTATGCATTCCGTTAGTTTCTCAATTTGGTGTGTTTCACTGGGCCACGAAGAAATATAGAGCTGAGTATTATAACAGTGAAAGCTAACACCATGTCTCCTGATAATATCTCCCAAGGGTAACATGTAAAGCGTGAAAAGTAACGGCCTTAGTACTGATCCTTGAGGTACTCCATACTGCACTTGTGATAGATATGATACCTCTTCATTCACTGCTACGAACTGATGGTGTTCAGATAAGTACAATTTGAACCATGCTAATGCACTTCCACTAATGCAAACAAAGTGTTCTAGTCTAATTAAAAGAATATTGTGGTCAATAGTGTCGAACGCAGTGCTAAGATCCAGTAGAACTAATAAAGAGATACAACCACGATCAGATGATAGAAGCAGGTAATTTGTAACTCTAATGAGAGCAGTCTCAGTACTATGATACGGTCTAAATCCTGACTGGAATTCCTCACAAATACTATTTTTCTCTAAGAAGGATATAATTGCGAGGATACTACCTTTTCTAGTATCTTTGACAGAAAAGGGAGATTTGAGATCGGTCTGTAATTAACTAGATCTTTGGGGTCAAGTTGTGTTTTTTTAATGAGAGACTTAATAACAGCCAATTTGAAGGTTTTGGGGACATATCCTAATGATAGTGATGAATTAATAATAGCCAAAAGACGATCTATGACTTCTGGAAGCAGCTCTTTTAGTAGATTAGATGGAATAGGATCTAACATACATGTTATTGGTTTAGATGATTTAACAAATTTAAACAATCTTTCCTCTCCTATAGTACAGAATGAGTGAAATTGTTCCTCAGGGGATCTATAGTGCACTATCTGATGCGATACTGTAGCTGACGGCTGCATGGTTACAATTTCATATCTGATAGAATCGATCTTGGAAGTAAAGTAGTTCATAAAGTCATTACTGCTGTACTCTTGGGAAATGCCAACACCTGTTGACGCTTTATTTTTTGTTAATTTAGTAACTGTATTGAATAAATACCGGGGGTTATGTTTATTTTCTTCTAGAAGAGACTAAAAGTAATCAGATCATGCTGTTTTTAATGCTTTTCTTTAGGATAGGGTACTTTGCCGCCAGGCTATACGAAATACCTCTAGTTTTGTTTTCCTCCAGCTGCGCTCCATTTTCCGGGCTGCTCTCTTTAAGGTGCGAGTGTGCTCATTATACCACGGAGTCGGACTGTTTTCTTTGATCTTTCTTAAGCGTAAAGGCGCAACTGTATCTAAAGTGCTAGAAAAGAGAGTCCTTAGTTTCTGTTACATCATCAAGTTTTTCTGCGCTGTTGGATATGCTGAGGAATTGAGATAAATCAGGAAGATTACTTACAAAGCAGTCTTTTGTGGTAAAGGTGATGGTTCTACCATACTTGTAACAAGGAGTAGAATTTACAGTTTTAGCTATATGGAGTTTACACCAGACTAGATAATGATCTGAGATCTCATCGCTTTGCTGCAGAATTTCAACACCACTAACATCAATTCCATGTGACAGTATTAAATCTAGAGTATGATTTCGACAATGAGTAGGTCCGGAAACCTGCATGTCATGCGGCCATTAACCAATAAAGTTTGGCAAACCCTGGTTTGCATGTAAAACAGAAATAACTGGAATCTGTGCATTTTCATGTGTTTGTAAGACTTCCAAACACATGGTTAATACTTGTGATATTTGAAGTATATTTGATGTGATACTTCAAATAAAAATGTCTGTGTATATTAGTACTTGCAATACTGAAATGTTGAGAAAGCTCATTTTATTTATTTATTTATTTAAATCCAGTGGTCAAATGCTGTGGCCTTTCATTTTTTTGTTTAGTCAGTGACTACTAGTGATTGGCCTTTTGTGTGAAGGTCTACGTATAAGCAGCAATGTATATGAATGTATAAGCGGCAAGCTATTTTAGAAAGAAAAAAATTAAAAGGTGAAAAGGAAGAATTAGGGAGAATCAATAAATTATGAATAATTTATTGTTGTTGTGAAAAAGTAATCAGACTTTTTATTGATTACATGAATACAAGTATTTAAAAAAGTAATATAATCTAATTACAAGTACTTATTTTTTGGAATCTGGTTATGTAATCCAGATTACATGTAATCACTTACTACAAAGCTCTATCTGTCTGTCTGTCTGTCTTCCACTGGTCTCATGAGATTCATCTGTCCATAAATCTGTCTGATATTTTTGTCTGGCTGCCTGCCTGCCTGCCTGTTGGTTTACCAAAAAAAAAAAGAACATATGCAAGGAAGTGGAATCATATGTCAAAAATGTGACTTTTAAATAATGAAGGTTTAGCAGAACGACCCTTCTCTAGCATACAGTACCAGACAGCGCTGATAATAATCAGGGAAAGATGCTGCCCTGCATGGAGGCACAGGTTCAGCTGGATTGTGTCTGCTAATTACCAGACTTCCTTTCAAGACACTATTTCTCTGTGTTTGTCCTATTCAGCAATTCAGATGACTAAAAATATAAAAGTCAGTCTTAATGAGCTTCCTGCCTTTTTTATTCAAGACAGCATGTTCCACCTCCATTCAACACAGACCCAGTTCACCAGAACTTTATAACGTCTGCAGTTTCTTTGTATAATGTAATTATGACCATGCACACTGAGATTGGAACCAGCCCTTCCTGGTCTCGGTAAAATGAAAATTGGTGACAGATTCATGGGTTTAGATTTGGTTAATTTGAAACAGTTTGATGTCATCCTGTTCAGACTTGTGATTGTTTAATTCTGAATTGCTTTTTAATTACTGGTATGCTTGTTCTTGAGTGCCTCAGACAGAAAGAAAAAAACTAATCAGTCTTCGTTTTGGCATACATTTCATTTACATATTCATTTTCTTTCTTTTCATTATTTCATTAATTTTAATGAACAATGGAAGTTGCTTGACATCATCTATTACTGTGTTTTAAGTAATCCTCAAGTAATCATCCTTTAACTAAATCACTACAGTTCAAGGTAAAATTAGAGTTGAGCTGATTAAACAGCCAGATCGCTCAATATCAGTCTCGTCCAGTGAGAGAAATACATTAGAGGAAGTCATTCATTAGGAAGGGGCCAACACTGTCTTTGGGGTAATAACCTCACACTAGTTACAAACTTCAGCGTCTCATGATTTACAGAGCAGGAGGGACACCTCATTACAGCACTGCTCATAGGACTGGGTGTAGTTAAGTGTGTTTTATTTCCTCAAACAGGCATGCACAAAAGTGTTCAAAGTTATCGCCTTACTTTAGCCTGATTCACAATGGTTAGTTTATAATAATGTTTTCTAATTTGAGTGGTAGGGGTAGGTTTGCGCAGGAAATTCGAGCATGGCACTGCGTCATTACATCACGTCTGTAAACATAAAGAAGTTGTCTCGGCTAGTAGGCTATCACATGTGAGGATCCTGCAGGTGGTGGCTCATTTATAGTATTTTCTCACAGCAGCTGGAATAATTAAATGTATCATTTTGATGGCGGATTGTAATCCAGAAAGGATTATGTGTTTATGAAACACATGAGAATGAAATGAAATTATATTCCAGTTTTAAATGTGCTTCTAATTACAGATAGCCTGGGATTACACAAGATTTGTATTTTAAAGACAACCAGTTGGAATGGAGCATAGTTTGCTTTTTGGGTTAAATGAATTTCTGTATGACAATTAAAGATTAGACTCTACAGAAATTTAAATCTACACGCTAATGCACACTATAGCCTACTCATTGTCACGCAATGCTGATGTTGTTAACATTAATAATTTGAGAATAAAGTATAGCAATAATAATAATCACAATAAAGAGTAAGCAGATATTATGCAGACAGTCTACTAACAGTCTAATGCGAGTTATTTGACATGTAGGTGCAACTTTTCTTATTATCAACAGAATGTTCAAAAGGGACCATCAAAATAAAGTGTTAAAAATTCGAACTGCTCTCTCACTTACTCTATTGGTGTGTATGTCAAAGGAAAAAATATTCATAAAATAGACAATTTGGACTGGAAAGTATGTGAGTACTAAGTTAGGTTTAGGTTTTTAAGATTGCATGTTCGTGTGTACATGATCACATGTTATTAAAAGTATTTATGCTGTATTTGATATGTAATGTAACTATTCTAAGATTATGTGGTATGCATGGCCTACTGTGTTTGGCAACAGCATTATGATTTGTAACAAATTGCCTTATTGTAATAACATAAAATATACAGTGCAGTATATTTTACACTACATACTGGGTACTTATGGTATTATTACAACATATATCTTACATGACATTGAAACAAATAGTAAACTGTAGCAGGCCTATACTATTGTATAATTTAGTATTTATAATAAAGTTAAAACCACCATAGTCTAGATTACTAAAGTATGGGGAAATTTTGTAATGAGTTTCTGCTATGATTTGGTTTAAACATTTATATGAAAATTTACCTGATAAAAGAGCATTGCATATAGTCATGTCAGCAGCGAATCATGTCTGCTGAGGTGCAGTACAGTGGAAAAGTAGATTACCTGTTTCCAGCTGCTCCCAGGATATAACATATAAATATAAAATCATAATACACATGTACATTTACCGAATTGATGTTTTTTTGATAGCCGTAGTACTGTTGGTGCACATGAGCTTCCGTGTGTGGTTTGAGGCAAGTAGAATAAAATGTACAACATTTTTCTTAGTACTATGCAAACATACACCCTTGTTACATGTAGTTACTGTGTAAGTGTAACATCCGCGGGCTGTAATCTAAAGCGATGCCTTGTTACACTCTTGTTACATGTAGTTACTGTGTAAGTGTAACATCCGCGGGCTGTAATCTAAAGCGATGCCTTATTACACTCTTGTTACGTGTAGTTACTGTGTAAGTGTAACATCCGCGGGCTGTAATCTAAAGCGAATCAAACATACAGGAATCTGTAATTGCTGTCAACCAGTGCCATTAGAACTATGGAAAATGAATGCTTGTAATTGTAAAATGTTGATCCAGTTCCTGGTGGGGGACGAATGTTGACGTGCTTCCCATCCAGAGCACCCAGGCAGTTTGGGAAGTTCCACTGAGCCTGGAATCCAATGGCTATTTGCTGCCACACTTCCACTGTGTCTGGGCACTGAAAAACAACAGAATTAAAACAAAAAGTAGTTTTAATTGTCAACCCTTGATAACTTGTAGTCATTTTGGCATATTTCACTGTCTGAATGTGTACAAACTGCCATGTATACTTCACAGCACTCTGTACGCAGAAAGTTGTGCAAAGCACAGCAAGTTAAAACAATGTCCTCCACTTTGGTGGTGTTTTGGATATTTCTGGTGGTTAGAAGGACTCTAAATCGATTTGCCAGGATGCCAAATGCATTTTCAACCACCCTCCGAGCTTGCGAAAGCCTGTAATTGAATATGCGTTGCTCTACAGATAGCCTGCGGTTCGGATATGGCTTCATTAGGTAGTCCTTCAAGGGAAATGCCTCATCTGCCACAATGCAGTAAGGGGCCAGCAGGTCAGATTCAGGAAGTGGTGCAGGGGCAGGTATGTTTGATGTTCTTTTCTCCAAGGCATCCTGCAATGAGCATCCACCAAATACTCCACCATCTGAACTACACCCATTGCAGCCCACATCAACATACAGGAATCTGTAATTGCTGTCAACCAGTGCCATCAGAACTATGGAAAATGAATGCTTGTAATTGCAAAAATGTTGATCCAGTTCCTGGTGGGGGACGAATGTTGATGTGCTTCCCATCCAGAGCACCCAGGCAGTTTGGGAAGTTCCACTGAGCCTGGAATCCAATGGCTATTTGCTGTCACTCTTCCACTGTGTCTGGGCACTGGAAAATAACAGAATTAAAACAAAAAGTAGTTTTAATTGTCGACCCTTGATAACTTGTAGTCATTTTGGCATATTTCACTGTCTGAATGTGTACAAACTGCCCTATAAATGTTGAAGAAGAAAAAATAAAACCGATACATGTATACCTTCAGGTATTTCTCTTTTAAGACCTGGTAGATTGCTGCACAGGTTTCAGGAACGAATTGCCGAATTGTAGTCATTCCCACTCAGAACTGGTAAGAAAGGCTCTTGAAGCTTTCTCCTGCAAAGATTACAATCAGATAACTCTATTATCGATGTTCCACACCTTTTACAGAGTCAAATCAAACACTTTTAATGCATTTTCATTACATTACATTAAATCAGATTGTTGTTATCAATTATTAAATGCATTGTGCTATAAACAACCACAATTATGTTTTATGTTGTCTCTTTTTAAGTAAGCTCCAACTGCCATCCGAAATAATCAAATTATTTTCTTTTTTATAATGCTTAATGATATAAACACAACTGAAAAAGCGTTGTAATGTAATATTCAAATAACGAATAACCTTTAGCTTGCTTACCTGTTGCCAAGAACCGTAGTGTAATCATCAGACGTTCCCCTACGGAGATACAATCCCGGTAGTTTGTGTTTCTCCTCTGTACGATTGGACTGATAAGTTAAACTGAACAGGAAAAAGCCGAGCAAAATTTTTAAAATCAGAGGTTTCACCTAACTCGAGCTCTCGAAACAGGTTCGGGAAAGCCCCTTGAGCCTGTCTCTGGAGTATCCATGGTTTCACCCATTTAGTGCGCTTTCTCCATATTTTTCACGGCCACTTCTTCTTTTCCTCTTCAACAAGCAAAAGACCAAGGGCTGACAACGCCAGTGTCATTGGCAACGTGTCAGACATTTTCGAAATATCAAGATTCCGTCTGTGGTGAGCGAGATTCTGATCTGATTTCAGGCATGTTTTGTATCCCTTTAGCTCTTCCGGTTTCCGGCTTTGAGTAACAAACACAGACTATTGCCACCTGCTGGTACGGAAAGGAATTTCTTCTTTACGCAGGCGCAGAAGGATGTGCTACTTGGCCATCAGGTGTCGAGCATCAGCTTGGTGTTTCAGGGCAACTTTGGACCCAGATGCTGCCGAAGTCGCAGACGTTGGCCGACCCCGCAGTCTGCTTTCGTCGCCACTAGTTTGTCGGCGATGGCTTGGTATGTACCGGGCTTTATACCTATGAGTAGGTACTGTGGAGGTACTCTATAGTTACAAAATAGGTACACTGTAAATTCTGTTTAATTACGCTGTACATTGCGGGCTGTAATATAAAGCTTTACCCTAAATATTTATATTAAGGTTTACAAAGCTTCAGTAAGGTACCCTCAAATCAGGCATGCAGATGGCACTATAGGGACGGGGGGGACATGACCCCCCAGATTCATAGTGACCCAATCTGTCCCCCTCACTGTCTCTACGAAAGGCGACATCGGAAAACAGAGGATTAATCAGGGTTTCTGCAATGTACATTAGCCTAAAGCCTGGGTATACTTCACTTTCAAAGTATACTCACCGCGGATGAGTGCGGACAGACGAGCTCGACATTCACCTCGCGCATGTCCTGTTGTACGCTCACCGTCCGCGCGGTCTCAAAAAATTGCCTGCACGCGAACGGGGCACGCGGCTGTTTGCGAACCCTCTTGATGACAAAAATTGCGTAATGCGGACGGTAAGCGGACGCGGACAGCAGAAGTATACTTTGGCCTAGTGGCGGCCTGGCCCCTCCTTAAAAGTGCACTAAGCTATTTTTTTTTAAAATGCTTTTGACCGCAGTGTCTGACCGAGTCTCAAAACACACTTAATTTGTAGCCAATCAGCAGCTTTCTAGCAGTGGAGAGAACTCAAGGAGCGGGAAGGGCTCGAATCAGACGCCGAGGTTGCGCTATTTCTTCTTGATAGGAGAGTAACGTTGATTTTGCTTTGTTTCACACAACTTATCCATGTTGGCTTTTGCTTGCTTGTGTCATCTTCGATTGTTTCTGCGATTGTCATTGCCATGGTTGTGTAAGTAGGTGTGGAATGCGGAAATTTCAAAATTGTGATTCCCCCCAATGTATAATGTATCCTTTTTAGTTTCACTTTCACTTTTGAGATTAGCGATTGCACGTACTGCGATTGCACGTACTGGAGCGGCAGTACTTGCCACACATTTTACAAGATTGGATGCTTGTCAGAGGTGCTCAGGATCTGCAAATCATTCGCCATCATCCTCAGTCATCTCTCCTTACTCCTGTTTATGTGGTAAATTAAATTTTATGTACTGTAATGTAACAGGGAACCGTTAGCAATCGTTATTTGTTTTCCGTGCCTTTCTGAATACGCATTCACGCTTTGGGCACACCCCCTAACTGCTCCACACACACCCCCCATCCCTCAACCCAGTCTTGGTCCCCCCCAGTTAAAAAATCCCATCTGCGCCTCTGCCTCAAATGAGTACATGTATGGCCCACCCCAGTCATAAAACAAGACTTGGATCTGCCACTGGAGACGGCTCCTTTAATCAAACATGTTTAAAACAGGCCAGTAAATGAGCCACGCTCTAAACTGGTTAAGAAGCACCCTGCCAAAATTGTTAGGCCCCCTCTCATGAAGCATTGACCCCTACTCCCTCTCACATTCCAGCACGGTCATTTGTAAATTTTGTTTCCTGACCCTTCACGCTGCATGTGTCTGTGCACAAATTGTGCCCGTCACAGTTAATTAAAGTGAAATGTGTAACGGTGGCAAAGCTGAAAAGTCAGGTTTACCTACAACTGAGTTCTGCCAAGCAGCCGTTATGGCTCTCAGTGCGCTCAGTTACGGCAGTAAACAGCCTTTTAAATGGCACGATCGTTCACAGTCTTTCACAGACCTCAAATGAGGATTTCAGAGAGATCAAGGGATATTTAGTGCTCAAATAATTGAAGTTTTGTTTACCACCTGCTTCCCTCAGATGGTAATAACCCAACGTTAATTGCACTATATAGGCAAAAAGTGTGGATTTGTGGATTCATTTTATAATAAGCTTCATTTACGTAGAAAGGAGGTGTGAGATTTCTGCACTAAAGGAACTTACTGTATGGCTGACGTTAAAGGCATAGTTCACCAAAAAAATATATAATTGAATTCACCAAATGAAAAAAGACCCCACAAAATTTGCCAAATGACCATTGACTTCATTGTGTGGAGAGAGAGAGAGAGAGAGAGAGAGAGAAAGAGAGAGAAAAGTATGTTTCCTCAAAGAAAGTAAGCCAGAGAGTGTTTTAGGCGTTTTAGAAAATAAAAAATATGAATACAGTACTTGACAAAAGTTTGGAAATAATATGATTTTTAAATGTTTTAATGAAGTAAAACATAAAAGTACTACAAAAGTCAGAAAGTATTTTGTTAGTAACTTAACTAGAATGGCACAGTGAGTACAAAATAGTAATAATAAATAAATACAATAATATGTTTTTCTTTCTTTTAGTGTTTGCTGTGTAATTTTAGTGGAGCTCTCTTTTGTCATTCTAATTCATCACATTCATCTTGGAGTTTAGACATTATTTCTCTGACACTTTCAAATTTTCTCTGACTCTTAATGTGAAAAAATGTTCAGTTCAGTATCAAAACATGTTTATTAAAAAAGTAGATATTCTGTTGCTGGACTGAAATGTGAAAAATGATGGAAAAAGTGTCTTTTTATCTCAAGACATTTCCATTCCACTTGTTCCTGCATATGCTTTGATGTCTCATTCAAGTCGTACACTTTCACCTTGTGTGATATGAATTTTCCTCATTACTGTTGCTACAATGTAATCATGATGATATAAAGTTAATAATTTCTCCAGATCTGTAGAGATCAGAGTAAAGCATATTCTCTTTGAGAGAAAACATTAGAGATTTGCCATCACCTTTTTTTCATCCCTTTTTTGTGTCAAATGTCGTGGCGTTTCATTCAGCTAATATTTTATTTGAAGGAAAACTCCAGATTTAAAGCAATAGAGGCACATGCGAGTCCTCATGGTAAATATTTTACCCTACTATATCTCACTGAATGATATATTTCTCTAATACCCGCCACTTTCTATAAGCCTTAAATTATATATTATTCATTAATTATTAAACATATTTGATACACTGCACAGTGCAAAAAAAAACCTGTCTGCTTTTAGTGGATCGTAGAATTTTATCAAAGCGGTGTGTAACACAGAAGCTTACAAATTTCTCTAATGATCACAAGCCTAAACCACAAATGCAAACAAGCTCTTGCTGAATGTTCCAGACTCGCCTTGATCCCAATATAACCACAAGTATTAGGCCCATTATTTCATATTAGCACAGAAATTATGTCACAGTTTCCAGCCCGTCATTTCATCCCCCTGTGCCCTTTAAAATGTGCAACTGGAAACAGTTCAGTGGTTTTAAGGGGAACTGTTTGTTTTCTACCGCTAGTGAGCTGCCTATGGTGGCAGCACACGCTAAGTCTGTAAAAATATGGCCTAATGCGTATTTTAATTATGGGCTGAATTGTATTGTGTTTTAGGGTTAAAAGATGTGCACCCGGTGTGAAGTTTGTTCCTAAAAACAGCCATCAAAATTATCCTGCCTTAAGATCTAACTACAACATTTTGTAGGTAGCATCACATTATCCTTAGCAAAGAAGGCATTCCTAGAATCCAGTGCAAAGTTACTGTTATGTCTACTTGAAATGCGTTCTTATAAAATATTCAGTTCAATATCATTTGTTTATTCATTTTTTATATTATTATTATATTTTATTTCATTTTATTTTACCCAATTTGTGTCTAAGTGTATTTTTATGTTTATATTATATGATTAGCGTATCAATATATTTTTTGAAAAAAAAAAAAAAGTTACTACAGCGATAATCAGGGCTGCATTTCCCAAAAGCATCATAAGCTTAAAAGTACATCATTGACCCATTGAAACCAATGGAGCTACAATCAACATTAAAATAAAATAAAATAAAATATTAGTTGAAATACTTAAAATTTGAAATGTAAATGAAAATTTAAATTGTCATCTTAGCAAACAATACATTGACGTTGACGTATAGCTACAAAAATCAGTAAAATTTAATCTGAAAAAAAAATAAAAAATAAATGAATAATTTGAGGCTAAATAGAAATATTTTTAAAACTAATAAAAATGACAAAAACTAAACTGAAAATACTAAAAACAGAACATTACTAAAATAACACTCACTATAGCTAATAAATAAATAAATAAATAAATCCCCACCCCAACTATGTTAGTGACGTCACAAATAAACACAAATATCATTGGAAGTACTTTCAGTGCTTTTTTTTCCCCCAACTGATGAATAATAAATCATTGACAGCAAATCTATCTTTCTAACTTTAAAGCCCGAAACACACTGCACAATTTTAGCAATCCTATAACATCACTGCATGTCACACTGTGCAACATGGATCTAATAAACTTGGCTACGAAGTAGACTGTACGATGATGACACCTATTGACTCATGCAATACGATGGCTGTTACTACAGTAGAATAAAACGTCATCAGCATGCACTAGTGGTAAACAAATAGAGCAAATCACACTTTAAATCACACTTTAGCAGTTGTACTTTTTTATGTGTGCTGAAAAAAAAGTGGAAGCGGCAAAAGAGAAAGGCATAACAGCTTGAGGTAAGCAGTTTTATGTTTTAGCGCCATGTCGAATTTTTATTGGTTCGTCAGTAAATGTGGATCGTAGCAGCAAACACACTGTGCGATGATCATGCTCTATCGTAGCCTATCTTTGGTCACAAGACCGTGAAAACGACCATCTTTGAACCTCTCTCACTGTACGGCACAGGACCACCAATTAGGAGCCACGATTGATTCACAATGTGAATGTAGGTCTTAAGGCACATATACACGCACATATATTACATACAGTATACACAAAAACTTTTATTTTGGGCGTGATAATCGCTATTAATCATTGCCCAGCACTACTTATAGTTATTTTTATAGATATTTTTATGACTGGGCCTTTAGAATGCCTAGATTCCGGCGAACTAGTTTGGCTAACTCTCCTCTCTTAATTTTGCATTGTTGGACTTGATTAATTTCAGTAAAGTCAAATGATGTGTGTGTGACTACATGCCAGCCATGTTAGCATGCAAACATCTCATGATGTAGGAAATTCAGTACCACGAAGAGCTTGTGCCCAGCTGCTTCAGTTCACCTACCACTCGACAGGAGAGCAAACAGAATTACTCAAATCATGGCTGGCACTAATGAAGAAAAACACTGAACCATTTCCTTTACTGAGGCAAAGGCCAATCGCAGTTCGCCAAATCTTTCTGAAAACAAAGAGTCAACTTTGGTGTCACATTTCATTGAACCTCAACAACAGCAGGGCAAATCTTCTCTTGATGGTTTCTGGTCATTTCTGTGCATGAGGAACTTGTATTTAGCCGGCCCAGATTCCCCTTCCATCCCAGAGACACAATGCAACAACAAACAAAGCCTGATTGATTGCGTCCACGGATGAAAACACAAGCTAATCCCAGTAAAAACAAGGCTGTCTTTGGGGTCCCATCACGGCAGGCTTCAGCCTGTTAAATTTGGCCAGCCTGCGATGCTGTTAAACTCTAAACAAAACATTCAAGTAGGGGATTACCAGGATTCATCAGCCTGATCTTGTAAGTATTTTCTTTCCAGGCTCAAGCACAGCACTTTCATCATAGTTCTGTCAGGCATCGGCATGGAGTGCTTCCAGGAGTATTGTCCCGGGCCCTGATGAGAGGGATCCAGTCAGATCCACTATAGCAGTCGTTTTTAGCTGGTGGATATCAACCACAAACAGAGTTATGGGCCGTTATATATATAGCAAATAATGCTACACACAAATAATAAATTGGTGTACAATACTCAATAATTAAGCAAAAAATTAAATATGGCAAAAAAAAAATAAGGGGAAAATAGAAAATAAATTGTTTAAATTTAACAATTGCATTGCTACAGTATTGATTGGCATAAACTCGAAGTCAGATTACACATTTACTGATTTTACACCACTTCTTAAATCTATGATCTTAAATATTTTTTCAATCGTATTATTTTTTTAGGTAAATGCACAGATCAGACATCTCTCTCTCTCTCTCTCTCTCTCTCTCTTTAATAAACTACAATATAAATACAATAACTACATAAGTGTTACCCTTCTGTATCACAAACAAGTTTCTGGTTCAGACATCCCAGATTATTTTATTTTATTTTATTTTATTTTTTATTTTAAAATGTGTGTTTGGATGTGAAATAGATGTGATATGACATGTTAAAATTAGGAATAGTTTGGAATCAGCAGCCCATATCCAGTGTTTATGATTTATGCTCATTTCCACAATTTTGCATACATTATAAGACAGAGAGCGTTTTTTTAGTCTAGTTCTAAATATTTTCAGACCAAATGCTACCTACTTTGATCAAATCAGTCCATTTAGCACCTAATCTCAAAAGGACACATACATAATATTCAAATTCAAGTTTCAACAACAAATCATTTTGCATAGATGGAACAGCAGCTATGCTAATTATGTCTCAATTTGTTTCTCTGTTTCTGTCATGGGATTAACATCCCGTGGTAACTAGGAATTACAGAAGCTTCAGTCTGGATCCAACCCTTAAATGATCTGAGATGACCGAACACCTGAGAAAAGATGATGCCAACCCCTCAGAGGACCTCAGAGGATGCCAATGCTCAGACAACATACAGAACTACTAAATTTTGCCATACATGAAATATATTAAGGTTCTGCAATATATAAATATATTGTGGAAACTTAAATTCCTGTAGAGCTGCTTTGCAATGATTTGTATCGTACTATACCAATAAAGTTGAAACTTGAACATACATAATATATTCATATATTCCTAGTTAGGACTGTTCTGTGTGCTACTGTCTTTTGTATTAAAATAGGGAACTGAATATATGAAATAATATATATATTTACATTTTAGAAAAGTAAAATTAGTTGTATTTATTTATTTATTTATTGTTTGTTTGTTTGTGTCGTGCTGTAACACCTGGGGACACTCCATGTAACACAGTTTAAAAATAAATAAATAAGAAAACTCTGGTCTAGTGAATGCAGTTAGTGTGGAAGTGCTGCACAAGCATGACTTTAATAATTTGTATAAACACATTTGCAGCTGCTATCAGCCGGGATGCAGCTACAAGCCTGGAGTCTTTAGATAAAGCTTGAAAATTGTTTCTCAAGAGCTCAGTGTTTTTAAAGAGCATGTAGCTTTTCTCTGAGGTCTCATCACAATCACTTGATACACAGAGGTATACAGGGCGGCGTTTACAGGGTCCTCGGTTAAAGAATGAGTGATACTTCAATCAGAGTGTCTTCCCTACACAGCACTTTTACATGCCAATGAATGCAAGCAGCCATTAGTGCTGTGAATGTTCATGTTCATGATTAATGACATGATTTACTCTCTTTAAAATCAAACACATTTACTCTTGTTTACTTAAGCCAGGTTAGATTAGATGATGCAGGCCACACTTGTCTGCAAACCTATAATGTGTGACAGACATTATGTCCCCACAAGGATATCAATGCTAGTACATTTTGGCCTTGAGGGACATTTTTTGGTCCCCATGAGGAAACAAGCTTAGAAATCTACTTAAAAAATATATAAAAATCTTAAGGGGATATAAAATACAGTTTGTACAATATAAAAACCATGATGCCTATGTCTCCATAAAATATGGAAACCTGTGTGTGCCCTACAAAAGTCTTTCAGCGTGTATCTATGTTTTAGATTCTAAATGTGCAGCATCATTTTCAGAGTTTAGTTACTCATGACAGTGTAGCATTTGGACCAAGCAGACACACAATTTTGCATTTGATTTCAAGATTCAAGATTTTTATTTGTCACATACACAATTATACAGAGTATAACCAGCAGTGAAATGTAAAATTTGTATTTAACAAATCAATTAGTTATTATATTAACAAATAGTCACAGACCCCTCACCCAATGCACATACTAGGTGCTAAGTATGTCTGTCAATGACTTCAGGCCCCCGGTTCCATGGCAACCGATCTTATAACACTAGTTTTATTGCTCAAAGCAATGCAGGCAGAGCAACACTCACTTAATTTTCCCTTAGGAAAGACATGATGCCATAAAAATGGACTCTTCTCTAATTAATTCATAGAAAACCCCTTCTTTGAATGAACACACATATGTTTAGGTCATTGTGTATATTATTACTTGTATACACTCAATGGCCACTTTATTAGGTACATCTTGCTAGTACCGGGTTGGACCTCCTTTTGCCTTCAGAACTGCCTTAATTCTTTGTGGCATAGATTCAACAAGGTGTTGGAAACATTCCTCAGAAATTTTGGTCCATACTTACATGATAGCATCACACAGTTTCTGCAGATTTGTCGGCTGCACATCCATGATGCGACTCTCCCATTCCACCACATCCCAAAGGTGCTCTATTGGATTGCGATCTGGTGACTGAGGAGGCCATTTGAGTGAAGTGAACTCATGGTCATGTTCAAGAAACCAGTCTGAGATGATTTGAGCTTTATGACATGGTGCATTATTCTGCTATATCAGAAGATGGGTACACTGTAGTCATAAAGGGATGGACATGGTCAGCAACAATACTCAGGTAGGCTGTGGCATTTAAACGATGCTCGATTGGTACTAAGTGGCCCAAAGTGTGCCAAGAAAATATCCCCCACACCATTATCAGACTGAACCATTGAGACAAGGCAGGATGGATCCATGCTTTCATGTTCTTTATGCCAAATTCTGACCCTATCATCTGAATGTCGCAGCAGAAATCGAGACTCATCAGACCAGGCAACGTTTTTCCAATATTCTATTGTCCAAGTTTGGTGAGCCTGTGCGAATTGTGGCCTCCGTTTCCTGTTTTTAGCTGACAGGAGCGGCACCCAGTGTGGTCTTCTGCTGCTGTAGCCCATCTGCTTCAGGGTTCGACGTGTTGTGCGTTCAGAGATGGTATTCTGCATGCCATGGTTATTTGAGTTACTGTTGCCTTTCTCTCATCTCTAAGCAGTTTGCCCATTCTCCTCTGACCTCTGGCATCAACAAGGCATTTCCGTCCACACAACTGCCACTCACTGGATATTTAATTTTTTTTGGACCATTCTCTGTAAACCCTAGAGATGGTTGGGCATGAAAATCCCAGTAGATCAGCAGTTTTTGAAATACTCAGACCAGCCTGTCTGGCACCAACAACCATTCCATGTTCAAAGTCACTTAAATCGCCTTTCTTCCCCATTCTGATGCTTGGTTTGAACTTCAAGTCGTCTTCACCACATCTAGATGCCTAAATGCATTGAGTTGCTGCCATGTGATTGGCTGATTAGCTATTTGTTTTACCAAGCAATTGAACAGGTGTACCTAATAAAGTGGCCGGTGAGTGTATGTTCTTGTGTATTGTATCCTGTTTTATGCATGCTTTTAGATAGAACACTAGTTAATATTAACTCTCTTATACTATGTTTGGTCTCTATCAATTCGTCTTCAGATGATCTAATTGAGAGTGTATATTATATGTCGATACCTATGCAACATACAAGTGTTCTAGGAATCTTTAATAGTTTGTATATCAACTTCCAATCCAGTTCATATGCAAATTACCATGCATGGAGACAAAGAGTCATAAACTTTCCCTCCAAAAGTTCAAGTCCCCATAGGCTTTTTGACTCCCCAGAGGTGTGACCTCTACAGCAGATAAAGCTCTCACTTCAGTGACGCCGCCCAGTCTGCGGATCTTTCAGATTCTGAGAAGATGAGGATGTGAGCTCAAACTCTTCTTGACCCTTAAGTTTTTGTGCCAGGCCTTTGCGGCCTTGACTTTCCATTCAACCAAAGCTCCTCGGACCTCAGCAGATCTCTTTTTCCACTCTCTACCTGGAAGAACATTTCTACCTCAGAACATCTTTGGAATTCATCAGTCTTCAACCCGGAAAAACCTTGAAACCATTAAGACTTTCATCTGAGACTGCATTCCGGACAATCGTCATGACCAAATGCATTGCAAGTATTGTACATTTAACTAAACAAAACAGAGGTTATTATTACAAATTATATACCCTGTTATAAATGGGGCTGATGGTTTTACTCAGGTGGTTAAATGTCTTTTTCCATAACTGCATTCTCTGGTTTTCCTGATGGTTTCATCCATCAACTCTCATTAGCCCTTTCCCCATGTATGAGCGATTGTATGCATGTCTGTTTGTTTGACTAGGCTGCATTAGTGTTTAGTTAATAAAACTCTTGTGCACAAATTACATGTGTTTCTGATTCTGCCTTGCAAATTAATGTCCCTTTATGATCCTTACTACATGCTCTAAAGTATTAATACTTAGGAAAGTGTTTTCTGAGGCCAAGAAAATATCCTTTCTTAGAGTTGATATGAACTTGCACTGAATGTTCGCTGGACGGACAGATCAGTTGATGGCAATTTAATTCTACAGTTATTACTTTCAGCCGATATAAATAATTGTAATTAAGCCATAATTAATTGTATGTATAATATGATATAATGAATTATATGACTGCAATTAATCCTAATTGTAATTATTTATATAAACACAATTCCCTTTTAAGATAAAGATTACTACAACTGAGATTGTAAACCAGACAGATAATCTAAAATTAGGCTATACATTATGTAGATTTTCCATAATGTAATGGTTTATTCTACTAAAAATTATAGGAGGGTGAGAGTTGTTACAGAAGAGGGACTCAGACAGCGTGATGGATAATTAAACAGGCCCTAGTTGTTGAACACACTAGGGCCTTCCAAGGATGATGTCAGCTGTTGAATCCTCCAGAACCAGTAGATGAATTCTCTCATCATGCAGCAAACCCACTTTCAAGCAGACAGGACCTGGACTGTGGTTCACACTCTTACAGCAGAGGGAGGTGCCAGTCACCGACTGTATTTGATAATTGGACTCCGTGGTTGCGGTTGGGAGGTTGAGCCGACGACAGAGGTTTCCCGAGATAAAGTTCCCGGCTGACCCGGAGTCGAGGAGGGCATAGACTGGAAGATAGAATTTGGGGGCAGTAAGCAGAACTTCAAATTGCCAAAAAGTTTTAAATTCTGAATCACCGGTTGGATGGCACTCACCAGGAGACGTGGAGGTCGTACGGGGCATGCTGCCCGGAAATGCCCCTTCTCACCACAGTAAATGCACAATCCGAGGTTTATTCTTCCCTGTCGTTCCTGATTTGGCAGGTGAGCATGATCGATTTGCATGGGTTCGCTGATTGGTTCTGGAGGGTATTGACTGGCTGGGTGGCTGAGGAGTGAATTGCAACTGGGAAGTGAAGCTTGTTCCTCAAGACAGGATTTCATACGTGAAGCACATCAAATGGAGAGTTGGATAAGGCTCTCTAGCCCACAGGTATCGTCGTAGGCTGCCAGCTGTAAACGAAGTTTGGGTTCCAACCTTTGACGATAGGCCGTCAATAGAGATCGCTCGTTCCATCTACTGGCTGCTGCTAGGGTTCGAAAATGGGGAGCATACTTGTTAATGGACAGAGAACCTTGACGTAAACATAATTTTTCACTTACAGATGTGTCATACGTTTGTGAAGTTTTTGGCAGACCAGCATGATTCATCTAAGAGGGATTGAGTGGCTGGGCCTCTCTGAGCCCAGATGGTTTCTGCCTATTGTAGAGCTTTTCCCTTTAATTTTTGCCCTTTCAGTCGGATATAAGAGCGGTTGCATTTCAAATGGCAAGAGAACATTGCAATAGGAAGCCGTTGCACTCCTCTGCCACACCAGAGAAGGGCGCTGGTTTGGCCATGGGACTGGAGATCACGGTGGTAGAAGAACTAGTGGTACTGGTTACGGAATTGATGGGAGGTGCAGGTGGTGGAGCCGGTGTGAGCCTGTCAGAGCAAATCCACGAGCTCCTGGAATGGGTCTGGAGTGCTCATGTGTCTGTCTGTCGGTGTTGATCCGGTCTTCTGTTACAGAAGAGGGACTCAGACAGCGTAACGGATAATTAAGCAGGTATTTATTGACATATGAGCAACAAGGAGTGTAACAGGTAAGTGGTAATTCAGAATATCTTCGGAAATATGGAGAAACATTAACTTGAGTATCTTCTCTTGACAGGAGACAAGGAACAGGAGCTGGACACACACCTCACCAATACGGCTGACAAGGACTGAACTCTGGAGCAGACAGACTAGGGATTGCTAGAGAACACACTCAGGAGAAAACACAGCAGGTAAGTAGACAAGGAGGTAAGTATCAGGCATATAGCTGCGATAGCAATGGTCACTTAAAAATGTTTTGCCATGTCCCAAAATTCATATTAATTTTGTAAAATGCTATTTATGCATATAATTTATTGTTCATGTTACAGACCGAGACATTCAATTCTAAAATATGGAAATGTATCAGAAAAATATGGTATTGCATCATGAAATTACATATCAAAATATTACATTTTATGTATTATGTTAATCTGAAGAGAAATCTTGTTTTTGTTTTGTTTTTTTCATTTTAGTTAAGTTAGTTTTTGTCATTTTTATTCATTACTATTTTTAATACATCTTTAATTAATTTGTACCTCTGTTTTAGTTGTTTTAGAGCATCATGTTAATGAATGTGAGAACATGAGAAATGAAAGTGAGAAATGTTGCTTTGGCAACTAGCTGAAAGAAAGTAAGTTTACATTATTTTAGTTCACTTTTTTATTTCAAGTAACAAAATGTGTTGTTATGGATTTAGTTAACTCTGGTCTAGAGGGTTTAAAAAATAATAAAAAAAAATGATGAAATACATACAGAATGTCTGCATTTCAAGGTTTTAATGTTGGTTCCTCTAATGCCTGAAAACTACTCAAACCCCTGAATTGTCTCTCAGGAGTGTGCTCCGGGGAGTAAAACTCTGTATTTTCTCTGGTATACAGTCACCCCCGTGAACAATTCTGTGTAAGTTGGTAAAAGCACATATCTAGTGTAGTTTTTTACTTCATCCTTTAAAAGGATGCTGAGAATGGGTTTCTGCAAGTAAATGCAATCCTTGGAGGAGAAGGAATGGAAGCAATTACCTGTGTGGGAGTTCTTGGATGGCATCCGCTGGAGCCCCTGGCCATTAAAAAAGCATCATCCCTCATGTGGGAAGCAGGTCATGATAAATTGCCCCCTTCTGGATCTCTCATAAGGAAAGATGTTACGATTTTCTTTGCATATTAAAATTGTCAATCTGCTTCGCTTTGACTCTCATTGACCTTATCGACCCAACACCAGTGCTGTGTAATCAGTGTTTCAGTGATCTGCAGACAAAATCAATATAGAAACATATTTCTGTAAGCACCAGCAGAGCTGTCACCAGCAGCACTATTGCAAGGAACTGGCGTCCAAAATTTCCTTGAGAACAGACGATAGCCCTCTTTCAGAAATGCAGAGTCAGATTTTTTGACTGATGGGTACATTCTCCATCATTTGACAATGAACACTGAGGACAGTACAGTAAGAGAATGTCCTATCTATATAGAGTTTAAATCAAAATTATTCAACCCCATTGAACTGTAAAACATATTTTGTAGATATTTTATTCTTTATAACTTGCACATTGTTAGTGCTTACAAGCTTCTGTCACCTCTCTGCTGAATCTTGGCCCATTTTTCACTTGAAAAAGCTTTCAGATCCTTGATAATCTTTGGTTTTCATGTTGCCACTGCTTATTTCAAATTCCACCAAATATTTTCAATGAGATATAAATCTGAAGACTAAACAGGGCACTAAAGAACATCACGACTGATCCCTAAACGAAGCTTCAGGAGATTTGGATTAATACTTTGGGATGGTTTTCTGCTGGAAAGTCCATTGATCATCAAGCTTTTGTCTCTGCACTGAGGGCATCACAATCTTTGCCAAAATGACCTGATACTTCAAAGAATCCATGATGTTCTTCATACAGTCAAGATTTCCTCTTACTGCAAAAGCAAAACACTCCCATAACAAGACTGGTACACCTCCATGTTTGACCATGGGACCATGGGTTTTCTGCTCATGAGCTTTGCTTTTTTTGGACCAGACATAACACTGAAACAGGGGTCCAAAAAGTTACAGCTCGGTCAGATCACTCCATAAAACATTCATCTAGAACTCCACAGGTCCATACAAATTAATTATACAGTAGTCCAGTATTGAAGGCCTTTCATGTTCTTCTTAGTCAAGAGTGGCATTCGGCAAGGTGTTCTGACATGAAGGTCATACTTGTTCAGTCTTCTTCCTATACTCTGCGTTTACATGTTGCTTCCTTCTTTCATCAGGTCATCTTACAAGTCTTTGGCAGTAAATAATAATAATAATAATTCATTACATTTATATAGCACTTTTCTGCTTTTCTAAGCACTCAAAAAGTGTTCTACATTGTGAGGGGTGGTGTCTCCTCGTCCACCACCAGTTGCTCAAATCTCAGTTGCTCAAACATTTCATGATATTGCGCTTTTTTATATATATATATATATATATATATATATATATATATATATATATATATATATATATATATATATATATATATATATATATATTCTCTATAGGTTATGTAAGAACTCTTTTGACTTGGCCATATTTGCTGCTAAACTTCAGCACATGCATGGACTAAATTTATTTAGTAGCACCTCAGGCTAATTAAGTTTTATTATAGAGTTTCCAAAGGCTTAATTGTGTTTTAAAGGGGTCATGAACTGCTTCTTATTATTTTGTACTGTTCTCTGAGGTCCACTTAAAGTGCTATCAAGATTTTTACAACCCAAATTCCAGAAATGTTGGGATGTTTTTTTTTTTTTTATTTGAAAAAAATGAAAACTAAAAGACTTTCAAATCACATGAGCCAATATTTTATTCACAATAGAACATAGAGAACATAACAAATGTTTGACCATAGAGAACATAACAAACTGAGACATTTCACACTTGTATCCACTAAATGAGCTAATTTCAAATTTGATGCCTGCTACAGGTCTCAAAAAAGTTGGCATGGGGGCAACAAAGGGCTGAAAAAGCAATAAATTTGGAAAAGATTACACTGGGAGAACATCTCTCAACTAATTAAGTTAATTGATGTTAATAACATTAATAACATCAGGTTAAGTTAATAACATCAGGTCTGTAACATGATTAGCTGCATCACTCATCGGCATGATTCTGCCAATGACATTACTAAATGAGCCCAGGAATACTTCCAGAAACCACTGTTGGTAAAGACAATCCGCCGTGCCATCTGCGGATACCAACTAAAGCTCTGTCATGTAAAAAGTAAGCCATATGTGAACATGGTCCAGAAGCGCTGTTGTGTCCTGTGGGCCAAGGCTCATTTAAAATGGACTCTTTCAAAGTGGAAAAGTGTTCTATGGTCAGATGAGTCCAAATTTGACATTCTTGTTGGAAATCACGGACGCCGTATCCTCTGGGCTAAAAAGGAGGGAGACCTTCCAGCAAGTTATCAGCGTTCCATTCAAAAGCCAGCATATCTGATGGTATGGGGGTGCATAAGTGCATACAGTATGGGTAGCTTGCATGCTATGGAAGGCACTATGAATGCTGAAAGGTATATGAAGGTTTTAGAGCAACATATTCTCCCCTCCAGACGACGTCTATTTCAGAAAAGGCCTTGTGTATTTCAGCAGAACAATGCAAAACCACATACTGCAGCTATTACAATAGCATGGCTTCGTAGTAGAAGAGTCCGGGTGCTGAATTGGCCTGCCTGCATTCCAGATCTTCTATAGAAAACATTTGGCGCATGATTAAACATAAAATACGCCAAAGACGACCACGAACTCTTCAGCAGCTGGAAATCTATATCAGGCAAGAATGGGACCAAATTCCAACAACAAAACTCCAGAAACTCATAACCTCCATGCCCAGACGTCTTCAAACTGTTTTGAAAAGAAGAGGAGATGCTACAGCATGGTAAACATGCCCCCATCCCAACTATTTTGAGACCTGAAGCAGTTATTAATTAGCTCATTTTGTTCATAAAATTGTAAAATGTCTCAGCTTAAACATTTGTTATCTATATTCTATTGTGAATAAAATATTGGCTCATGTGATTTGAAATTCTTTTAGTTTTCATTTTATTCAAATTTAAAAAACATTCCAACATTTACGGATTTCAGATTGTACATCAAATAAACATAATTTAGAAGTAATAGGCTATTTTCCGTCTTGTTTTGACCCCACTCATCAGAACGCACTGTTTGAATAAGCATGGTGGATTGTAGAATTGTAGGCGGAAGTAAACGCTCACTGCTAATAGTTGTGTATGTTTGACAGCTTATATCATTCACAGATGGATGATGTGATTTAGGTTAAAATTGCATAAATACTCAGTACATATCAAACAATCTGTTTTACTGGCAAAGCAATAGTGATCACGTAATAACAGTTACTCACACTTGTGTGTTGCGACATTATTGTCGGATTCAATTGTAGGATATCAGAGACTGAATCAGACCATTTTTAAGATGCAGCATAACATTGAAACATGAGAAGCTGAGATTCCAAAAAGAGAGGCTCCAAGAAACAGGATATCATAAATCTGTCCGGAGTCCTAGCTCCAACTAGCTGAAGCAAATCCCAACTAGCAAGCTCTCTTTCACCAAACAACTTGCAACACTGAAGAAAAAGAAACACTTATTGATAATTCAAATTCAAGAAGGAGACTGTCAAATTTGTTGCAAATAATCAAGACTGATGGTCAAAGAGATGGCCATCACGGGTTCCACGATTGTATTCACAAGCTTCCTTAGACTGACTTCTCCCCCACATAGGAGACCAAACCAACATTCCTGTCTAAAGAACATGCCCCGTTCTCCATAGAATCACATAAAGACTTTAATTTTCAATTTTAATGAAACTAATAATTTCTATGCATAACTGCATATTGTGTATGTAACCCATTTGAATATCCTTGTTTTAATAACTCAATATGTCTTGCTTTTAATAAGTATTGAATGGCTCGAGCCTTAAAGAGACCTATTGCATGTTTAGTATCTATGAGTTTGAGAATTCACGCTTGAAATGTTTCTTCCGGTCAATCCTTTGTCAAATGCATCATAATCTTATTATGAAATCATGTTCAAAAAGCTATACTTTGCCAAAGCCTGTAAAACTCGGACCATGTGACTGATAACAAGCTGATTTATGATGTAAAGAACACACCCTAGCTAAACAAGGACAGTTTCTAATTGGTCAGGACCGTCCAGATGGGACGGTCCAGAAGCGAGTTTAAAACTCTTGTCCGCTTCTTCCTCTCTCTCTCTTGCCTTTTACTCTCTCTATCTCTCGTCCCTCTCACCGCGTGCGTGCTGCTCTTTGAGCATGCTCAGGCCTCATGTGCCATAATGAGAAGGAAAACAACTTAGTCTCGTTACATCATTTTATTTTATTATTTTACGTTGGTTTTCTTTTCTTTCGTGGAGTTTCGTGTTCTAATGTAAGTTTGCTACAAAGTCCAGTTCCGACCCGTTTCAAATTTCAACCAGAAAGAACTCCGCATCCTCAGCCAACGCCCAAGAGACATCACTTCAAAGACTACTGAACTTCCAGCGAATCAGACACTTCGGGGAACCCCCCTGTCTGCAACGAGGACACAACCCCGTTACACAGGCAAAACCAGCAACACACCTCCAGATTCTAACAGGTTCTAATTGGTGTATTTAATATAAATTTTAGCCTCATTGAGAAACTCAAAGCGAGGGTTAAATAAGTGATTGATGGTTGTTCCGGTCTATGCAATAGAACATATTGCTGTGAACTTGGGATTTCACATTTCCATTCTCTTAAACTCATCCTTTCCTCACTCTCTCTCTTTCTGCAACGTGTGAATGTGTGAATGCTTGTGTTCATGTGTTAGATTAGTTTATGTCTTAGGTTTATATAAATAAAATCTGATTTATATTTTAAAAGAGAAGTATCTTGTGTTTTCTGCTCACAAGTTAATGCCTTAATCTGTCGATTTCGTTACTGTGCTATTTAATAGTGTTTTCACTATATTTGGGATTTTAATATCCAGTGCAGAGTTTGTTATACGGCTCGTTCAGTGAATCGCCGTAACGCTGATTCTGTTCAAATCCCTATAAAATCATAAATGATTCCCTTTGAGCTAAATTAAACTATTTGTTTAAATTACGTATTAATATTATAAAATGTAATAAACCCCTACACAATATAGTCAGCACATCATCGTCTTTTAGTTTCAATCTTTCTGAAAATCCTGCATCAAACTGTGCCTTGTTTGTAAAAGAATCATGAAGTGAACAAAGGACCAAGTTCTTACTGACACGATCTGGATCTTCATTAAAAAAAATCTTCATCCTCTTTTTCCTAATGTTGGAAGCAGAAGGAAGGCAATGCAAAGACCGTGTTGTTCCACAACTTGGCAGTGCACAGTGTCTACACTGGATGCTGCGCAACAGATCTCTGACAGAAAGCTACTGCCATGTTCTATTTATGACGTGCTGACACAAATTTCTAATGATGTTCAACTGTCGCTTTATCGCGTCCAGTGTAGGCAGACTTTAGTTGTTGCTGTGCGCCACGTCCGGTGTAGACACGGTGTTACTCACCTATAGAGAAGAAACAAAGCAACCTTGACGTCCGATCGCAGGCCTTCCGCTCCTTGAGTTCTCTCCAGCGCTGGAAAGCTGATCCGATATTTACAGGGGTCCTACTTTTTGCCTTGCCATTCTGCAGACCTTTTCCTCTTTTGTTTTTTATCCACCATCTCTATCTTTCTGTCGCTCGGCTCAGCTAATGTCTGTCCTGTGCACTGAACGCTCTCTCCTCCACATCATGAGTTGACCCTCCCCTTACTGCTGATTATATACCCCACCTTTATTTGAACAGTTGAGGAAACAGAAAATACATAAATAGTTGAGGAAACAAAATGCATTTGAATCTGTACACAGGTTACTGTGGAAATACAAACCCGATTTCAAAAAAGTTGGGACACTGTACAAATTACGAATAAAAAAGGAATGCAATAATTACAAATCTCATAAACTTACATTTTATTCACAATAGAATATAGATAACACATCAAATGTTGAAAGTGAGACATTTTGAAATGTCATGCCAAATATTGGCTCATTTTGGATTTCATGAGAGCTACACATTCCAAAAAAGTTGGGGCAGGTAGCAATAAGAGGTCGTAAAAGTTAAATGTACATATAAGGAACAGCTGGAGGACCAATTTGCAACTTATTAGGTCAATTGGCAACATGATTGGGTATAAAAAGAGCCTCTCAGAGTGGCAGTGTCTCTCAGAAGACAAGATGGCAAGAGGATCACCAATTCCCCCAATGCTGCGGCAAAAAATAGTGGAGCAATATCAGAAAGGAGTTTCTCAGAGAAAAATTGCAAAGAGTTTGAAGTTATCATCATCTACAGTGCATAATATCATCCAAAGATTCAGAGAATCTGGAACAATCTCTGTGCGTAAGGGTCAAGGCCGGAAAACCATACTGGATGCCCATGATCTTCGGGCCCTTAGACGGCACTGCAACACATACAGGAATGCTAATGTAATGGAAATCACAACATGGGCTCAGGAATACTTCCAGAAAACATTGTCGGTGAACACAATCCACCATGCCATTCGCCGTTGCCGGCTAAAACTCTATAGGTCAAAAAAGAAGCCATATCTAAACATGATCCAGAAGCGCAGGCGTTTTCTCTGGGCCAAGGCTTATTTAACCTGTTAGCCTGCACCAGAGCGACCTCGCACTGAACGCTCTTTGTTTGCATGTGTCATTGTTTTCTAATAGAATAAATGAAACGGGACAAAGTTAATCTTGTCAAACTCTATATCATTCTGAGGGTCTAAGCCTCAAGCATCGACGACAGATCGCTGTTTTTCGATGGAAAGCTTATAAGGAATGAGTGGCACAAATTTGCTACATTTGTGTAAGCAGTACACATCCAAACACGCAGAGTAAAAAAGCCGTACGTACCTTTATCATTGTAATAACGAGCCACAAACGCGTCCACTGCTGAAATCCCAGTTTAGTTAGAGAGGTAAGGGTCCACAGAAAAACATCCCAGCGAGCACTTTTAGTCCAGCGAAACAATAACGTTGTAATAAGGATGAATATTCCTTTGTTTACGTTTCATTTCTTCAGAGAGTTATTGTTCGCGTCCGTTATGGAATAAATTACGCTCAAAAACAGCGTCTTGGTGGTAAAAAAACAAAACGATTTTGTAGAATACGGTCTTACAAACATAATGAGACCGTCTACGGAAAAAAAAGTCTCAGAAAAGCGGAATATAGATTATTTGAATTTGGCGCTCCCTCCTGCCGGCAGTGACGCTTCTGTGACGCACGCTGTCATCTGAGCGGGGCATAACTTAGCGATCTGCTTTATCCATAAAAAACTGTTTTTTTTTTCTTCTACATTTTTTATATGTGTGTGTGTGTATTGTGTGGGGAATGTGGCCGTGTCTGCATGATTATAATCTGTATGGACGCACATCAGCGTGTTTATTAGCGACTCTATGACGGCTATCATTGTGATTCATTGATCAGCTATTATTGATTATATGGCCCATCTGTTTGATTATAATCTGAATGGAAGCACATCAGCGTGTGTTTACTGACTCTATGACCATGTCTGGCAATATCACTTCACGTCTGGCAGTGATATTTATCATTGTAATAACGAATAACGAAGAATACTTCAGTATACATACTATATACAAAGCATTTTTTTCTATTTTTTTTCCTTTTTTATTACTCAAATAATTATTTTTGTATTTTTTAGTGCTCAAATAAATCTGTCTATTATTTTATAATTGAAAAACTATGCAGGAACATGTATAATGACTAAAATAGCTTGTATAATTCTGCAATCCATTTGGTGGTTATTTTTCCTCAAACAGGGGGGTGGGGGGACTATAAATAGTTTCAGAAAAAATATTGCAGGAATCTCATTTTTCATGGTATCTTCTTCAAATTTGAAATATGAACTGATGAGACACATGGCTTTCGATCCATTACTTTTCTGGATTGCTCCAGGACTTATTTCATGTATTTGTATATGAAATAAAAAAACATTCAGTGTGGAAAAATATTTTTCAAGGCACGTCAGTGTCTATAACTTTTTATCTTTTTGAGCATTATCAACTCTGGATGATAGATAGTAAAGCCCAGAGTCTCTTCTTTCCAAAGATACCTAATTTGTTTGTGTAAGCACACTTTGTCACAAACTGTTACCATTTTAATTCAGGTAGGTTATTTTCACCTGCGAGGCCCTAAATGGGGTTGAAGGTTAAAGTGTTAAAATGGACTGTGGCAAAGTAGAAAACTGTTCTGTGGTCAAACTAATCAAAATTTGAAGTTCTTTTTGGAAAATTGGAAAATTTGACCAAAGAGGACAAGGACAACCCAAGTTGTTATCAGCGCTCAGTTCAGAAGCCTGCATCTCTGATGGTATGGGGTTGCATGAGTGCGTGTGGCATGGGCAGCTTACACATCTGGAAAGGCACCATCAATGCTGAAAGGTATATCCAAGTTCTAGAACAACATATGCTCCCATCCAGACGTTGTCTCTTTCAGGGAAGACCTTGCATTTTCCAACATGACAATGCCAGACCACATACTGCATCAATTACAACATCATGGCTGCATAGAAGGAGGATCCGGGTACTGAAATGGCCAGCCTGCAGTCCAGATCTTTCACCCATAGAAAACATTTGGCGCATCATAAAGAGGAAGATGCGACAAAGAAGACCTAAGACAGTTGAGCATCTAGAAGCCTGTATTAGACAAGAATGGGACAACATTCCTATTCCTAAACTTGAGCAACTTGTCTCCTCAGTCCCCAGACGTTTGCAGACTGTTATAAAAAGAAGAGGGGATGCCACACAGTGGTAAACATGGCCTTGTCCCAACGTTTTTGAGATGTGTTGATGCCATGAAATTTAAAATAAACTTATTTTTCCCTTAAAATGATACATTTTCTCAGTTTAAACATTTGATATGTCATCTATGTTGTATTCTGAATAAAATATTGAAATTTGAAACTTCCACATCATTGCATTCTGTTTTTATTGACAATTTGTACAGTGTCCCAACCTTTTTGGAATCGGGTTTGTATATAGATTACAGATTACAAGTTACCCTATTTAAAATGTAATAAGTAGTGTAACTATTTCAATTACTTTAATAATGTAATGTAACTGATTACATTTGAATACTTTTAGATTATTTTCAGACTTTCAAAATTCTTCATCATTTGAATTAAGATTTTAATAATTTAAATTTAAAGCTCAGCACTGGAACGCACTTTTAAAGCACCGGAACTTCAAAAACAGGCAAAGCAACACATTAATAATATTCAGCATATCCTAGCTATTCCTAGAAAAATTTAGATGTAACCCTCTTTGTAATTGGTTAACATTTTCCTAAGTAAGTGTAATTAAATTACACATTTTTTTCTCAGGAACAGGATTACGTAATGCTGTTGCTCCCCAACACTGACAGTATATTAGATCTGTGCTTTCTTAAAGTGACAGGAGCCTAATAAACCTTCTGCTGTCTATGCAATTAATGTTAAATCAAATAACAAAATAAAGAAAATCTCTTGCTGCTCTCGACTGAATCACTATTGTAACTTTAATAGGAGTACATCTGTATTTACACAGTGAAGACTACGGTAACACTTTATTTTAAGGTGTCATAATACAAAGTAATTATCTAATTAAGTACTTAGTAGTAGCTGTTGTACTTACATGAAACAAAATGTACTTACCATGTAACTAATCTATGGAACAGCCTGTAATTACAGTTTGTATTTATGTAAATGTCATAGACAGCTACTGTTACACATATGTAACAGGCCGAGTCTGTTACACAGCTACTTGTACACTTAAGTACAATCCTGTTACATTATTTTTAAGTAGCTTATGCCTGTGTAATATTATGTCATTTTAATGTAATTAGAAAGGTATTACATATATTTAAGCTGTGTATTGGTGCGTTAAATCAAACTAAAGTGCAGCTGGATAAGGTGTACAGTATAGATACACATGAAGTACACTTAAGTACAATCTTGATACATTTTAACAGATTCTGTCTGTTACAAATGTGTAACAGTAGCTGCTTATTACATGTACATAATTACAAACTCTAAGTATAGGCCGTTCCATAACTTAGTTACATGCTAGGTACATTTTGTTTCATGTAAGTAGAACGGTTACTACTACATACTTAACTAGGTAATTACTCTGTATTATGGACACCTTAAAATAAAGTTTTACCGACCATACTGTGTTTGTTGTATATAACTGATACTGATACTGGTACTGGTGAAGTGCCTCTTTATTGTATTCATTGTGCTTATGCTGTGTATCCAGTCAGCGTGAAGCTCTCAAAATGAAAATAACCCAAACTGTCATACACTTATGCCCATTTTACGCCAAAACCCTCATGCTGTATACATTTAGCTATTTATTGCCAACCATTAACAACAAAGGCTGTTGGCAGCCTACACAGCAAAACCCAACAAATGTGAAAGGCAGTCATCATTAAGCTGAGATTTTGGATGCAAGGTGCATTTTCTATGTTTTATCCTTGTAGACAAGGGCTTTCCTCCAGCTGGTATGGTATGAGAAGCATCATTTGTCATAACAGCGCCTCTGTATTCAGTCTCTCCATATGCTGCTCGTGTCGCTCCAGTGTACAGCAGACAGCAGTGTAAATATAAGTACCCACATGCCCTCAGAAACAAGCTGTTGTCCATTACATGCCAAATAATCTGGGCATATTTTGGTGTGAGGATGACCACAGGATTGTGCAGGCACTGTTTTTTACTTTTTCTTCAATGCTGATGCACAGGGCTCAAAAACTTTCATTAAGTAACCACAATCCAGTTTAAATGGAACAGTTATACTCTTTAAATCGTTGGTTCAAAAAGGGGGTTTTCACAGTGATTCAATAGCATAGAACAGGGCTGTCCAAATTCTGCAGGACACCGGCCCTCCAGAACCGAGTTTGGACATCCCTGGCATAGAAGAACCATTTTGGGTTCCCAAAATAACCTTTTAGTGAAAAGTTCCTAAAAGAACCATTTTTTCTTACTGTGAAGAAAATCTGAAGACGTTTTTTTTTTTTTTTCAATTTAACGAAATTTTGGTGGTTCCAATGATGTTTGAGGTTCTCAAACATTCAATGTTAACATGTCTTATTGATCACATAATTTCTTTACAGTGAAAGTATATTATGTACACTACTTGTGTACAAGACTTAAAGTGTACATTCACTACAGCCAAGTGCACTTCTTTTTGACTATGTTATATCTGGAAGTGCAGTGTAATCGAGTACACTTGCAACATTTCAAAGAGACAATTCAGGTGCCGTAGTGACATTATGTACATTTACTGTAAACTACATCTGATTGTGGTAATCTGCTGCATTCTCCATAACCTACAGAAGCTCTCAGAACTGACCCTTGATATTGAGAAATTGCACAAATTGTTCTCAGCTAAAAATTTGTGGACGTCTGTAGTGTTTCCTGTGAATTGCATAAATAGTGTGTATAAAAGCAAAATAGACAGCATGTGCAAATAAACAGTGGTGTCATTCTTAATGAATTCCCCACAGGGTATTTTTCAGTTTAATAGCGCAATTGTCAAAATGTGTTTTTTAGTGATGATCTGTCACATTATTAGGACCAAAAAGAAGATTTATTCTAGTCTTTGGGGATTCCATATGGCTCACAGTGATTCATGCCAGTGACTGATTCTGTTCTTCTTCACTTATGTGCTGAATTATTTCTTTTGCATTAAGTTCCTGCAACACTGCACTGTTTGACAGCGTTAATTCTAGTCAGCATTTATATTCAACATCTGTCTAACTAATGGCTTGTGGCCCAGAGGACATACACGTGTTATAGCAGCTGATGTCCCTTCAGGAGGAACACATTACATTCTGACATGTCAGTCCCAACGAGACATTTACTGCTAAGTGAGGAATCAGCTCAACATCCTTGATGTGCTTATTGATTAGAATTTGATTATTTGATTGTGTTATTTGTTATTTAAATTTAATTTAAATGCACTAAATTGTGACTACTCCATTACAAATGTGTAATTCCAATTTTTTTCAAATACATGACATGGCAAGTTTTTGTAATGTAATACATAATTTTCTTAATGTAATACAGAAAATTGCATAAGTGTATATTTTAGTTTTCCATAAATGCTTTTCAGTACATTCAACAGCACACTTTAATTATTAATTATGAAATTGCATATAAAGATGTACTCAACAATAATTTTATATTGTTTTTAATTTTAGTAATTTAAGTCTTAGTATTTTTGTGCTTTTCTCACTTCTATTATTTTTTTATATGTTTATATATTTTTCATTAATTTTTATTTAAGTTCTAGTTAGTTATTTTAAAATAAAAATGAATGAAACAGAAATGCTGCCTCAGCAACAATCTGAAATTTAATTTTTCAAAAATGTCAAGTTGTGTTGTTTTATGCTGTTATAGTTTTTAGTAACACTTTATTATTCAGTTTGCACTTACGTATATTATTGTAAAAACTATTATTCACTTAATAATACTACTAGTACTAATAATAATAATAATAAACTCATTAGACAAATATTACAGATTGTCACACCATTTAACTGTTTTTGTTGTTTTTTTGATCCCTCATGTGTTCATCGACCTCGTTTCTGTCTCTCTTTGATTAGTTAGTTCATTTGATTAGTTAGTTCATCCATTACAAATTTGTCCTTGGGACTATTCTCATCTCTCCGGCTCCCACCATGGCTCCTCCCTCTGTCCATGGGTCGCCATCATGGCTGCGGCCTTTGTCTGGCTCCTCCTGCTCCATTCTGGACTCTGTTTGTCATCCTCCTCCCGGGTGTCCGTCCACTGCCGGAACCTCCCCCAGTATTGTCTGCCTGCCTTCCTGCCAGCCCTTTGCTGTCCCTTGTCACGATCCCATATCCACTCCTTTTTCCTCCTCCTAAGTCCCCCTCCATCCCTCCCTTTGTCTCTGTGGCGCGAGGTCGCTCATGCCTTCCGAACTGTCACAACCTTGAACTGTTTTTGTTGTGTTTTCATCCCTCATGTGTTCATTGACCCAGTTTATGTCTCTCTTTGATTAGTTAGTTCACCTGTGTCTTGTTAATCATCCGCACCTGTCTGTCCCTCATTTAGCCTATTTTGTCACACTTTTAAGAAGTACACTTATTATTGCAACATTGTTACAAATGTATTATTGCAAATATATTAAAATACATGACATAAAAGTTTTATAAAAAAATTATATTTTAGTTTACAATAAAAGTTTGTCAGTACATTCATCAAGCTTATACAGCTTAAGTATAGCAATACAACACAATACAACCAAACACACATATCCTTTAGTTCATCTTTTTTTTTTGGAGGGGGGTACATACATATTTAGACATATTAAGTCACACCTAAAATGCACAAATGTCATTGCATAATAAAATATCAAACCAAATGGAATCTGCAAAGAAATACTGCACAGAGCTAACTTAACTTTTCTTAGCTATATTTGCAGTTAGTTTTAAATTGTCTTGACTTGCTGACTTGTGCTTTGCAGTGTATGTATGAAGTCAGTTCACACAGGTGTAGTTCATCACATTAACTAAGAACATGTTCCACTAATGTTTGACAAGCTAAAAGTGTCCAAGTAATTTGATCTTAATTATTAACAATAGATCCATTTAGAGAGTGCATGAGATTTTGTAGTACTATTTCTACAATTAGACTCTCAGTATAAAATACACATCAAGTCATTCCCTAAGCAGCTGTACATTCCTTCTATTGCTGCGGCTCTAGGCAGACTGTAATTACAAAAAGCTTGGCAAAATTGTCTTATTGATTTGCATGGGGATTCTCTCAGAATGAGACAGCAATCACTCTGAAGAGAGACACCTCCAGATGAGAAAACAGGAAAATATTTACCATCTGTCTGTGAAGTAATTTTTCAAAGCAGTCACTTGCATTTCAGCTGCTAAGTCCTCCTGATTTACTGTTATCTGCAAATGTCAACCTCACCTTCATGTCTCATAGTACATTATATAGTGACATCTGATTGGCTGCAGTTTTGAGGTTCAGTCTACTCTACTGAAGGTGGAAAACATTTGACCTGATTTGGAAAACAAATAGGCCACGCATCTTATTTTTAAAGTTTCTGGTATTTGAGGTCGGTTACTGTATATCTGCCTACTAAGTTATTTTTTAAACCTCCTCTTTCCTTCCATATAGAGGAAAAGCTATTTTGATTTTAGCTGCTGCATGAGTGTGGACAACTGCATAGTCGAGTTAATGTGTGTTCAACCCATGACAAGATATGAAGTGAGTGAGCATGTGAATGTGTGTGTATGGACAGTGTGAGCAAGTGATGAAGACATCAGCTCTAAAATAGCTATCTGACGTCTTTACCACCAATATGTCTTGCATTTCACTGATGAATTAGCACAAAGCAACAGTGGATTTTAAATAGCCTTCAAAGAGAATCATGGAGAGAATAAAGAAAAAAAAAACACAATTTGGTGCAGTTTCTGATATTTATATTCTGAGTTTTGATCATGTTGAAATCAGTACGCTTTATAGGGTTAAATTGAGCAGAGCCAACCCCTGTTCAAAAATTACTTATATAGAAAATGAAGAAAATATAGTAAAAGGGAAAAACAAAGAAAAAAAATTACAGAATGTGATTGTTTAATCTTTTGCCCCATATCATATAATTAATTTAAATTTATTCACTTTAATCATATTCCACTGGCCTAAATAGCCTATTTAACATCATGTTATAAAGACCAGAATTCTGATGCATTGTTTTTCACCCTCAGGCCTGACCAGAAGGATCAATAATCTGCGATGAAACATTCATTAAGAGCTTCCTTTGCTTCAGCATCACACTAAACAGTTTAGCTGTCTTTTTGGGCATCTGCCACAACCTGTTGGGCATAAATTCATATGAAGATGACTGATTTTTGGTTTAGAACACCCATCACATATGCTAATCATATTTTATTGATCTACCAGGCAATCTCATTATCTAATTATTCTAATGGTCCTCTAGTCATCAGCAGCTGGCCATACAAAGATGAAACTGACACTTTCTTTTATTGGATAAATATGGCCTGTCAAACCCTCCACATAACATTTTGGTGACTGTAGATTTCAGAGTTTCTTAACAGTTTTACTGTTTATCATTAAATATTGCAATACATACAAATCTACTCCAGTCGGTTTGCTAATACCATAATAGTTTGATTTTCTAAAGGTTATCCAAGATATAGATAAGTTTGTTTCATCATGGGAACAGATCTGGAGAAATTTAGCATTACATCACTTGCTCTCCTCTGCAGTGAATGGGTGCCGTCAGAATGACAGTTCAAACAGCTAATAAAAACATCACAAATAATCCCCAAGTAAGTGAACATGCAGCTTTTCGCTTCACAAGACATTAACTAATGAACTGGAGTAATGTGGATTACTTGTGGATTATTGTGATGTTTTTATCCACTGTTTGGACATCATTCTGACGGCACACATTCACTGCAGATCCATTGGAGAGCAAGTGATGGAATGCTAAATTTCTCCAAATCTCTTCTGATGAAGAAATAAACTCATCTACATCTTGGATGGCCTGAGAGTGATTAACATTTTCAGTAGATTTTTCATTTTTGAGTGAACTATTTCTTTAAGAAATTGTTATTTGCCATTTTCGACTTATTCTGTTATTCAGACTCTAGATATATATACATAAATGTTTTCATAGTTGTGTCAAATGTGTCAAATTTTGGCTTGATTGAATCTGTGACTATACTGCATAATTGATGTACAACTTCATGTGTGATGAGCATTCATTTTCATGATGTACAGTATTTTAATTTCCCACCTTCTTTAAGATTGAACAATTGCTGTCTAAAGATTCTCAGTCATCTAGGACACCTCTTAGATGCAGGTCTTAGAACATCTGATTTCCATTTATTGCAGATGTTTTGCAATGTATCCAAGTGGCTCCATCAGCTCTAGAATGGTGCAAATTCCAGGTCATTTAACCTCATCACGCAACTTGTCGTCATAAGACTGTGGGAGTCACCTCCCATGGCCTTCTACACCTCCTCTCAGACACTTGCAGCGATTCCTATCAACAGTGCTCCCGCAGCTTTGTCTCAATTTACACAATAATTGCTACTTACATCATCAGGGAGGCGACTCCCACAGAGATTTGCAACTGTTATGACGTCGGGGTGTGATGAAGTTAAATGATGGTAAATCTCCATTTTCACGCTGAGGATGATTGAGGGACTCAAACACAACAATTAAAAAAGGTTCAAACATTCACTGATGTTCCTGAAGGAAACACGATGCATTAAGAGCCGGGGGTGAGAACTTTTTGAATTTGAAGATCAAGGTAAATTGTACTTCATTTGTCTTCCAGGAAACATGCAAGTATCTTCTGTCGCGTCAGAAGGGCAGTACTAAATGGAAAACTATGATATTTCAACAAAATAAGAAAAATTTGGACATCTTCATCCTGTTCAAAAGTTTTCACCCCCCGGCTCTTAATGCATCGTGTTTCCTTCAGGAGCATCAGTGAATGTTTGAACCTTTTTTAATTGTTGTGTTTGAGTCCCTCAATCATCCTCAGCGTGAAAAGGTGGATCTCAAAATCATACAGTTACTACTGGAAAGGGTTCAAATATGCAAAAGATGCTGGAAAACTGAAGATTCTGCAGGACCTGGAGGATTTTTCTGAAGAACAGTGCTCAGTTGAACTGTTCAGAACAAACAAGGGACTCATGAACAACCATCACAAAACAAAAAAACAGTCGTAGATCATCCAGGTAACCACACACAGTATTAAGAACCAAGGGTTCCCAAACTTTTGAATGTGGTTATTTTAATAATTTCAGCTATTTTTTGTCTTGTGGACTATATGTAAACATGCACAGAATTCTCTGATATAAACACCAAACAGCGGGTAGAAAACCAGAAGCAGTAACGCTGACTATAAACATCTGTAGAACTTAATGGCGCTGGTGCCACTGCTCTCAAATGTTGGTCTGGAGCCCTGTAGAATATTTGCTTCTTATGTTGAACATAATAGAAGGAATGGTTTGACAGCCTGTAATAAACTATAGTGTGTTTAGACTGCCTCACAGACAGTTATGTTCAAAGTGATATTCTTTACATTAGATTAAAATGAATCCAAGTAGCATCTGCAAATATAATGAAGTGAAGTGAAGTGACATTCAGCCAAGTATGGTGACCCATACTCGGAATTCGTGCTCTGCATTTAACCCATCCAACGTGCACACACACAGCAGTGAACACACACACACCGTGAACACACACCCGGAGCAGTGGGCAGCCATTTATGCTGCAGCGACCGGGGAGCAGTTGGGGGTTCGGTGCCTTGCTTAAGGGCACCTCAGTCGTGGTATTGAGGGTGGAGAGAGCGCTGGACATTCACTCCCCCCACCTACAATCCCTGCCGGCCCGAGACTCGAACCCGCAACCTTTGGATTACGAGTCCGACTCTCTAACCATTAGGCCACGACTTCCCCTTCCCCATAATGCTAGACCTACTTTCACATTTCCTGCCAATTTTCGAGCTGTTATAGTTGATGTCAGGGTTGATTTTAATTGATGTGTGATGTTACATAATAAGTGTAGCTAAACAGCGACGCCTGCATCTGTACACATTGTGCATACTGTACCTGTGAATATTTGACCAGTTATTATGTGTGTCCCATATTTCTGTTGAATGAATCAGCAGTAACAATCATTCGTGAATTTATCATTCCAGTTGATTCTTCCTTTTCAGTAAACTGGCCAAACAGGTTTGTAAAATGGTTTGAATCAATTCACATCGTTTTGGATCGCTCTCTCGCTGAATCATCTGAAGCGGTTTCTCAGGCAGTAAACAGACAATATCGAGACAAGATGAGAACCAAGCGTGTTGGATGAAGTGAATATTCACACACAAACAATTGAAACAATAGGATAATTTTGAGAAAATTCACCTACTGCTATGAATAAGTGGCCATTCACATGAAAGTGTTTTTAAGTACATCCATGCTGTTTTTACACGTTTTCCTATGTGAACATATGCTAGATGGATGTCTTTGACCACTTTCTTGCTTTTCATGTTTTAAAACATTTGAAAATTGAGTAGAGACACCTTCATTCTGAACAGGCATAGCACCGCTTTCACTAATCGTTTGGTCTGAAGAGTCTCATGGAAGTGCATAATAGATACATAAATGCTAGATATGTTCAAGAAAATTAAAACTTTTTAGTGTTGTTTTTACTAAATAAATAAATAAGTAGTGCACATAACCTCTGTCCAGACCCTTAGAAATTCTATAGTGGGAAAATTAACAACCTGATAGTCTCAGCCTCAGTCATCATGCCCACAGACCATTGGCTGAATGTCTGATGCACACGGTACACAAAATTGGAAACACTTCAGGAGTTTCAAAGTCATCATCGGATTGGTTGAATTATACAGGATTTCTGGGAGACGTGTGTGTCACGTTCTTCCATGAATTCCAGACCTTCAGCCGTCAGTCTGAAGGTCTGGCTACGCAAGACTAACAACCTGAAGACTTAATGTTAATGAAAAATTCATGTTCATGAATTCATGTTCATGTTCATATTGCATATTTTTCTTTTAACTTACACTTTTATTTTTGTACTTATTTATAGCACAGGAAATGATTAGGAGTAAAAGAGGGTAATGTGTTGACATAATGATTTTCATTGCCCACATAAGAGCTCCACAGCTCAGCGTGTCAGACTGTTAGGCAGAATGGTTCCTTTTTTCGGTTTTCTTTTCCAAGAGATGCAACTTCTTTGTCCTGTGTATAGAGCCAAGTCAATGTTGACTCCATATTACATTTGAGACATGAAGTATATGAGAGATAGAAGTATAGTCAATACAAAATGTCATACTGTTGTGTACAGTACTCGGGGGTCGATAGTTCAGCTGACGTTGAAACATTGAAATCTGTCTTTCCACAAACTGTTGGTCCCTCATGGCCTCATTTACATTCATGTCAAATAAAATATGGCATCTACTCGATGACAGCCTATTACTTTGCAAATGATTTGGTTATTAGTATATCTGGTTGCATAAGCAAAAAATGATTGATAAGAAAAAAAGCTATGTGTGTAGTGTGTTGTTTACACACTCAGTAGTTGTTAGTAGTAGTATATTGATTGTTAAGTGATGGTAATGTGGTAGTTAGCTCTGTGAGTATCTAGCAACATCACAGCCATCTTTTATGCCTAGGTCATATGTTATTTAGACAGGTGGGGAGCGCATTTATAGTGAGCAATGATTTAATTCCTTTAGTTTATTTGTTTTCCCTGATTAATTAGTGAGCCAACCATTAGGGAAATTAAGGATAAATTTGCTCTTCACTGTAGTCTTCAGTTAATGACATGATTCCTAACTTCATTGCTCTGACGCTGTGAAAATAAACAAGGTCCCTAGGGTTGTAAAATCCATCAGTCTGAGCTCTTGACTGATGTAATCATTTCATAAAGTGCAATTATGTCTGTGATGGAGTGTAGGATTGGAGTCTGGGGAAATAAAGCCTCCTTAACAAACATTTCTATGAGAATGAGAGACTTATGAGATGAATTCATCACTCTCGCAGAGACCTTGACAGACACACTGAGATATTTATGTCAGAGTGCGAGAGGCAAGCCCACACAGCCAAAGGTGATTCGAAATTAGATGTAGTCAGTGATTGACTAGCAGAACAAAACACCAAGGTCCTATTTGACTCTCATGTGACAATGCTGGGATGATGAATAGCGGTACATGGCTGTGATAAACTAACCCACGTAGGCAGCGGTAGAGTTTGCTCTTTGAACTCAAGGACAAGACCTCTGGGCTATAATGTAATTGGCTTACATTTGTTCATTGTTTGAGACAGATAGCTGATGCAGGCTGCATTAGAGCAGGGATATATTTCTCACACTGTAAAAATGTAGGGTTTACAGAGAATGGTTTGAAAAGGAGAAAATGTCCAATGAGTGGTAACTCTGTAGGTGAACATGCCTTGTTGATGCCAGAGGTCAGATTAGATTTGGTTCAACCTGATAGAAAGGCAACAGTAACTCAAATAACCACTTATAACCACAAGGTATGCAGAAGAGCATCTCTGAATACACAAGACATCAAACCTTGAAGCAGATGGAAAAACTCAAACTCAAAAAAACTTGCGCAATAGTGGACAAACTTCCCAAATTCTTCCAGGAGAATAGCGATGACACATTTAAGAAGTCGCAAAAGACCAAAGGACAACATTGAAGGAACTCCAAGCCTGTCTTGCATCTATAAGTTACACTATTCATCACTCATCATCCCTAGCTGAATTTTGACTAAACACATCTTGATGATTCTCAAAGGTTCTCAAAGGAAGAGTCAGAAGTGGAACTGTGTGGAAGACAGGGATCCTGTTACATCTGACAGAAACCTAACACCAAATTTCACAAAACAAACATCATGCCTATGATAGGGTTGTCCCAGTAGACGATAGTATCATGTATTGACGATAGTCAGAGATATTGTCTGTGGCTGATGTCCTTGGCAATAGGAAGATGATGATGATGATGATTACTATTATCAGGCTAGTAATACTATCTAATTAATATTAGTGCTTATTTGTTCCATCATATTTTTTTCTCACATTTTTACAGTGTTGTGCGTTATAATCAATCACATACAATTCTGTTGAATTTATGAATGCAATGGCCAATCAGAGGCGTTCACATGAGTCATCGCTGACTCATTTTGTTGTTGAGTGCACTCTCGCTGACTGAATTCTGCTCTCTCACAAATTCGTTCATCATAAACAACAAAGTGCAGATATACGTGTGATGTAAGTAAAGTGTAGACAGCTTCACTGATTACAACGTTTTTTTAAAGTGCATAAACTCGCACTAGACTGAAGTCAGTGATGATGTTCTCTGATAATGTAAATGTTCTTTGCTTATTTTCTGTAGCTGCTGACGAATTAACTGACGAAATGTAAGCATTATAATAAGTAACTTACAATGTTTCTATTAAATTGTTAGCATGATAAATTAGGGTAACCATACGTGCCATTATCCTGGACAAGTCATGGCCAGGATTTCTATATTGCCTAAAACATCTAGGTTTTGGCTTTGTTTGCATGTGCAGATCGATCAGTGTACGACATCAAAGTACCATGGAAGCTATAGAGAGCAGAGCAGATGGCTCCTTATGCTTTTGAAACACTCTCGAGGTACTTTGATATCAAACACTGATCGGTCTGAGCAGTGACACTTTAAGTCGAACACACCTAATATGCACGTGTATTTCTATTAGAAAGTTTGTGTAGTGTGTGTGGCCCTCTGTTGCCGATCCGTCGTGCAGTGTGGACACAACAGCAACTAGATGGTACCCCAGACAGTCATGCGAGAAGTGCAGCAGTCTTACAACTTTGAAAATTGTGCAGTGTGAACCCCGGCATAAGCTGAAGCTCAAGCACAACTGGATTAGTTGCTGAAAGTGCAGATCAATTCACTTTCAGCTTGTCAAAGAGCTAATCTTAGAAGTCACCACAGTCTATTAACGTACACCAGATTGTAGCAATCTACTGCATCCCTCACAGCCTCATACTCAGTACTGGCCTGCAAGCTGGGGAACTGCACCAAACAAATTGCATGCAACGCTAATTACCTGATTTAAATAATTCCATTAGTAGATCAGGTGCTAAAACAATGCAGACAGATGTGCATCCAAACAAACAATGATATTAGCAGGAGCAATTAATTCTTAGTGAATTTCCTCTTCAGGGTAAAGTATGTAAAAGAAATGGTAGAATTGTGATTCGTATTGGATTGCGCTTTGAAATTAGCTTAGCTAACCTGAACAAAACCTTTGACATCAAATATTAATGAGCTAATTTAATTAAGCAGGTATGAATATGTTTCTCACTGCTGGGAAATGTTTACAAGGAAGGTAGTTGTAGCGTAATCTTGTTAGAAGAACACAAAAAGGCTTTTCATCAAAGGGAAGAAACAAATAAAATAAGAGCCTCATCAAATTCTATCTAATCAGTTGTAATCATAACAGAAGGAACGATTCAATTAAAGGGTTTTATAAATTATCATGTTATGATCCAGTATGATCCTAAATCCATTCCATTCTAAATATGCAAGTCTATAATTTGGTGTCTAGTTAACATGTGATGATACTAAGCCTGGAGATTTGTCTCCTTGCATTAGGTTACATATGCAAGGTTGAAATTATCTGTCGATATCTAATTATATTAAATGTTAAAGTTGGTCATTCATTTTTTCGTTGAATTGTATAAATTGTACATATGCGATTATTGCATTGCATCAAATTGCACGGTGATTAAATGGCTTAGAAATCAAATCATAATTATGCACCCCAGTAATTATACTACGCTGTTCTTCTGGGCTTCAGATGTTGTGTACTTACCATGGCAGTAAACAAATTAAATGAGATGAGTTGTGGATACACTTCTGTGCCTTTCACAAGTGATCTTTAATATGCTTTCCTCAATTTTGAGAAGAAAGTTGAAACAGACAATCATTTAGATAAGAATCAGTGAGAACAGCAACATTCCACTGATTAGAGAGATTGTGTTGTTGTTGTTTGCAATCCCTTATTTTTTTTAAAAGAGACTATATAAAAGAGTAAGGTATTCAAACAAAAATATTTTTGTCGTATCTGTAGGTTACATAAAAATATATCAGAGGTGTAAATAAAGCTTGGCATATTCTTCTGTTCATTAGGACAGAATTAGCACATCACTCGCTAGCTCATATTGAGGAGGGCCTTTTATGCACGTTAACAACTAGGGTAGATAAAAGAAACAACATGCAGCAAGTTCAGTTGTAATACCTTTTTTACACTGTTCCAAACTCTTCTGAACACTATTTCTAGCATGTCAGGGTGAATTCTCTTTGTGAATGTAAAAAAATAAGGCTATAACTTAAGTGTAAAGTGCTGTAAAAACTTCTTTAATTGAGTACAATGGGGCCCCATGGAAGTTTTTTTTTTTTTTTTTTTTTGGTCTAGCTTGCAGTAACATAGCTTCAATGTTAGAGCCATATGCCTATTTCACAAACGAATCCATCGTGACTAACTATAAATTTGACAAAAACTATCAAGAAATGTTTTATTGCATTAGTTGTTCTAGTTATCATGGTAGTTCGGAAGTGAAATGTCCAGTGTGTGGTGATTAAAGGGTAATCATTCTATTGTGTTTTATTGTCTAGTGTCTATTAATGTTCCAAGGCATTTTCTATTGTGTTTGAAAAGAACATACCACTTACGGTTTACTTACCGTAAACCTGGCAGATGGCATTAACAAAAGCGTAAAAACACATTTGCAATCCCATTTTAGCTTGCTTCTAAGGCTACATTTACATTGCAGGACAATGTGGCCCAAATCCATTTATTTATTTATTTTATTTTATTTTATTTTATTTTTTGCTTATATGTGACTCACATTGTTTTATTTCAGGACAGTGTGAACAGCACAAACCATATGGAATCCTATTTTTTCTTTCTTTTTTTTTTTCAATTCTGATTTGGGCCACTTTCATATGCCGTCCTAAATTCAGTTCAGATCAGGGCCCGTATTCATGAAAAATCTTAGTGCTAAGAGTTGCTCCTAGTAACAAAATTCTTAGAAAGTTCTTAGAAATGTGGGTGTTTCCTCTTAAAATTAAAGAAAAGATCCTAGTAAAGAAAAAAGTAATTCAGAAAGCATCTTAACCCTTAAAAGAGGTCTTAATGTCCAAAATTGTTAGGAGTACGGACGAGGACTTTTAAGGGGCTTAAGAGTTTCTTTAGCAGTGGAGAAAATGGACGAAACATGAAGAGGGAGAAGAAATGTGTTGCACACAATGCATGACAGTGAGTTAATAAGACACTACACATTAGATCGTGCAGGGATCATGTTTGTGACCGATCTTATTTGAGACACTCTAACATCTCAGACACCGCGCAGAAATGCCATAGCGCCAGAAATGGACGTAATCACTGCATTAACATATTTGACAACTGGAAAAATACAACTATGCAGCAGTGATGATTTGGGTCTGTTACAGCACTTATTAGGCTATGTCTCTGTTCATTTCCTATGAAATACAGTATGACAGCATTTTAAATAAAAAATAAAGAATATATATACATATATAGTGTGTGTGTGCGTGCGTGCGTGCGTGCGTGCGTGCGTGTGTGTGTGTGTGTGTGTGAGAAAGAAAGAGAAAGCGAGTACGGTAAAACATGAAAAATTACGCCTGTAATTTCAAAGTGAAGGCTTATAATATACCCTACTCTTAAAAGCGCTCTTTTATTTCCTTCTTGACAACCAACCAATCACAATCTTCAAAAGAATGTGTCATAGCTAGCAACGGGGTCAGGCCCGCCTCCTCACTAAGATAAAAGTTTTTGTCTTTTCCTCGCTCAGAGTTGCTCTCAGATTGGTCCTGAATCACTTTTAAGCTAAGACTCCTAGTTAGAAATTTTTAAGCAAAATTAGGAGCTCTCTAAAAGGATTCTTAGAATCTTTAGGAATACGGGCCCAGATGTTTTGAAATGAGACAGCAGTCTGAACAGTCACTCATGCTAATTTTATGTCACTCTAAATCGACATTCATCATACTGTTGAGGTCTAAAGTTTGCATCCCCCTTACAGAATCTACGAAATGTTAAATATTTGGTAACACTTTATTTCGATAGTTCACTTTAGACATTCTACTAACAGTAAGTAACTTTGCAACTAGCAGTCATTCGAGTATTAGTAGGCTGTCTGCTTAATATCGTCTAACACTTTATTTTGATGAGTCCACAACATACAACATATTCACTAATAGAAACTTTGCAAGTATATATCAACTTATTCTACTAACCCTAAACCTACCCTATTGAGAGTTAGTAGACATGTAGTTGCAAATGAATGAGAATTATTTGACATGTAGTTGACATGTAGTTATAGTTAGTAGAATGTCTAAAGTGGACTATCGAAATAAAGTGTAACCAAATAGTATACCAAAATAAGAGATCATGCAAAATGCATGTTAATTGTTTAATTGTTGTTTATTTAGTACTGACCTGAATAAGATATTTCACATAAGACGTTTACATATAGTCCACAAGAGAAAATAATAGCTGAATTTATAAAAATGATTCCATTCAAAAGTTTACATCCTCTTGATTCTTAATACTGTGTTCTTACCTGAATGATCCACAGCTGTTTTTTGGTTTGTTTGTCCTGAACAGTTAAACTGCCTGCTGTTCTTTAGTCCCACAAATTCTTTGGTTTTCCAGCATTTTTGTGTATTTGAACCCTTTACAACAATGACTTTATGATTTTTTAGATCCATCTTTTCACACAAAGGTTCAAAAGCTCACTGATGCTCCAGAAGGAAATAAACATGTATTAAGAGCCAGGGGAGAAAGATGGATCTCAAAATAATACAGACTCATACCTGAGTGATCTACATCACAAATATAATGATGTACCAGGTGTGCTACCAAGCAATTTTACCATGTCTGAAAAGCCATACATAAGAAACATGCTCAAATTCTCACTGGAGGAACCTTTTCATAGTTCCTAGAACTATTGGCAGAACTTCACGCTTTTTGGCGTGTTTGATCCGCAGGAACGTATTTAGTTCTAGGAACTCCATTTGGGGGAACTAAATTAGCCCCTACTTCAGAGAAGGGTCTAAAACAGTTCTATAGGAACTACCAGTGACATAAGTGTACGCTGACTGGTCAAACGCATACAAAACACTGGCTACCCAGAATTTTTTTAAATCCTTGTAAAAATATTTACTCCACAAAGATGGAAAATAGTGATGACGGCCTGTTTGACTCTTGTCTGCAGCATTTAGTTTTTTTTTTTCTCAGCCTTGATGATATGTAACACTGCAAGTTGTCATAGGAGATTTAGTCAGATTTTCATGATCTTTCGATCACGTAAATTGTGCGTTTACATTTCATCTCTGTTATCAAAAAACACACAACAAAAACTGCTCCGATCACGGCGTCCTCCTTTCACCGGTTGTTGATATTTGTAAATGGCACGAATAAAGACTTTGCTGTCGGCCTCTTTATAGTTCCTGCTGCCAGTTCAATGCAACCAGGAAAACGGCCCGAGAAAGAAATTGGTCCTCTAGGAACCACCATGCTGGCTAGTTCCTAGAACTATACTGTGTGAAAGCATCTTTTATTAATCAATGATCAGGAACAAAAGTTGTTGGTGTTTTACTGCCACTAAGTGTTCTTTTCAGCTGGAAACTGCAGTGAATTGTATATGCAGTACGAGTTTAGCAAAAATGCATGTAGATGTTAGCTGTTAGATCAAATTACCTTTTTAATCTTACTCACATGTCCCGATCCGTGGTCCAAATAATGGCTCCTCTCTGAATTGAAGTTAAACTTTTGAACTGGTCTGAGAGCAGTTTCTCAGTATACTCAGTATACCAATACTCACTCTGGATGCTAGAGAAAAGAAATATGTGATTATTTCCTCTCATCTTCTCGCTGGGATGCATTATGTCATATCTGTCTAATCCCTCCCTAACACATTTAGCAGAGCTGCTGTACAAATGTCTTCTGCAGGACACCACTCAGTTAAACCAGCATAAAGGAGAGAATGTCTGCGAATTCAGACTGAGGTCGAGCCAGCGGGATCTGTATTGAGTGAAGTAAATACATTCTGACTCTGAGCTAGAGCATTGGGACATGATGAAAAAGCCTACAACATTATCATATTCTTGTTCATTGACTGCCTAAGAGCAAAACCTTGCACTAAAACACATTTTTACTATTCTTTAAAAAGTAGTAATCACTTGCTTAATAATCACAGAAATAGGTACTTATTGCTATTATATTTATGTCTTTAGTGGGGTCAAAAAGTCTGAGACCACAATACAAATCTGGGATTCAAAATTTAAACCTGGAAAACAACAACAACAAAAGTATTTTAGAAGAGTACAAAAAAATAGTTAAATAGTCAAAAAATAGAAAGCATTTTTTTCTCTCTCTCTTTTTTGTAACGTAATTAAAAAAAAAAAAAAAATGTAATATTAATATGTAATTTAAATAAATAGTTTAATTTAGATCAAAGGGAATAATTTATGATTTTATAGAGATTTGAACAGAATCACTGTTACGGCGATTCACTGAACGAGCCGTATAACAAATTCTGCACTGGATATTAAAATCCAAAATATAGTTTAAACACTATTTAATAGCACAGTAACAAGATCGGCAGATTAAGACATTAACTTGTGAGCACAAAACACAAGATACTTCTCTTTTCAATATAAATAAGATTTTATTTATATAAACCTAAGGCATGTAAACTAACATCTAACACATGAATACAAGCATTCACACATTCACACATTGCAGAAAGAGAGAAAGTGAGGAAAGGATGAGTTTAAGAGAATGGAAATGTGATATCCCAAGTTTATAGCAATATGTTCAATTGCATAGATCTTAACAACCATCAATCACTTATTTAACCCTCGCTTTGAGTTTCTCAATGAGGCTAAAATTTATATTAACTACACCTGATTCAGTTAGAACCTGAAGGCGTTACTTGCTTGCTTTGCTAAGGGAATCCCTTTGTGTCGTCGTCATCATCGTTGCAGACAGGGGGGTTCCCCGAAGTGTCTGATTGGTTGAGAGTTCAGTAGTCGTGAAGTGACGTCTTGGGAAGCCAATGGAGTTGTGGCTGGTTGAAGTTTTGAGGCGGTCACAGACTCCAGTTGAACTCGGAGACGAGGCGTAGCGTCAAAACTGAACTGAATACACGAAACTCACAACTGTCACGAATCCGGTCTGTGGCCTTCCGCCCGATAGCCACCAGAGGTCGCCTCTCCATCATATTGACTCTCACACCACACTGGACTGCATTTCCCATCATCCATTGCATGGACGACACACACACAGCTGATTACACTAATCACGCTCACAGCTGAGAACTAGCTCACAATCATTATCACCCAATCACACACTCTTTATAAGCCTTGGACTTTCTCTCTGTGATTGCGGAGTATTGTCCTGCGGTTTCTGTTAACCTTTCTGTGTGTATGGCTAGCTCTGAGTCTGGTCCTGCGTATAACACTCTCCTAGTGTTAGCTGCCCTACCGAGCCATTCTGTGTTTTGTAAGTTTAAGTTTAGTTTTTGTTTATAGTCTCGTTTCCTGTTTTCTGCCCGTGTTTCCTGGATTAACCCTTTGCCTTGCCCGTCGGACTCTGTTTGTACCTCTCTTGGACTACTACTCGTGTACCTGGATTATCTCTCTGCCTTGCCCTATTGGATATTGTTCGCCGATCGTCGACCCACGCTTGCCCTAGGATTACTCTTTGTCTTGCCTGTACCATACCTGTTTGCCGTTGTTTGACCCTGCCTGTTTATTGACTGTTTATTAATAAAAGCTTGCACATGGATCCGCACGTCTCACGTCTTGCTCACCATGTTACAGAATACTCCGCCACACAAGGATCCAGCAGCTGTTCAGAAGAACATTGGCCAGAGTGCACTCACAAAATGGCGGCAACAGCGGAACCTGATCGCAAAAGGGCGGACACGACAACACCCCATCATGCCATTGCTGCCAGTCATGAGCCAAGTCAAGTCTCCGCTGGTCCCGTCCAGCTCTCCTGCGTCTCCGCTGGTCCCGTCCAGCACTCCTGCGTCTCCGCTGGTCCCGTCCAGCTCTGCTGCGTCTCCGCTGGTCCCGTCCAGCTCTCCTGCATCTCCGCTGGTCCCGTCCAGCTCAGCTCTTCAAGAGCGCCCCCCAAGTGTCCGCGCTTCAAGAGCATCCCCTATATCGCCGCTGGTCCTGTCCAGCTCCGCGCTGTCCGAGTGCCCCCATGAGTCCGCGCTGTCCGGGGGCCCTCTAGTGCCTGCTCCCCCCGAGTGCCCTCTAGTGCCTGCTCTTCCTGAGCGCCCCACAGAGCCCGTTTCTCCACTTCCACATGCTCACCACGTTACAACAACGGAAAAGAGAATAAATTAAAGTAAAAGAATAAAAGGATGTAACGAGACTATAGGTTGGTTTTCTTCTCATTGTGGTAGCAGCTATCATGTGGGCCAGAGCACGCTCAAAGAGCACTGTCAAAACGCTGTGACAAAAGGGAAGAAGAGGAGAAGGGAGAGGACCAAGATGTTGTAAGAGAGCATTTTTAAGAAGAAGAGGATTTTTAAGAAGAAGAGAGCGTTTGATGGTGTCCTGAGTTGCTCGGGGTATTGTTTTGTTTCTCAACCCCACTAATAAATCAGCATGTTCATAATAAGTCAGAGGTCCGAACTTCAGGCTCTTGCAAAGTATACTTTTGAACATGATTTCTATAACAAGACTATGATGCATTTGACAAAGAATTGATTGGAAGAAACATTGAAAGCATGAATTTTCAAACTCATACATACCAAACATGAATATTACCCTTTAAGGCTTAAGCTATTCAATACTTATTAAAAGCAAGACATACACAATGAGTGATTAAAACAAGGATAGTCAAATGTGTGGGTTACATACATAATATGCAGTTATGCATAGAAATTATTAGTTTCATTGAAAATTAAAGTCTTTTAAGATGATTTTAGGTGCATATGGAAGCAGACAGTCTTTGTGAACCAAGGAATTTCAGTCGGGTTCTTTGTCTTCTATGTGTGGGGGTAGTCAGTCTAAGGAAGCTCGTGAATTGAGCGTGGAACCCATGTGATAGCCATATCTTTAACCATCAGTCCTGATTACTTGGCCCAAATTTGACGGTCTCTTTCCTGAATTGGAATTATCAATAAGTGTTCTTTTGTCTCAAGGTTGTAAGCTATTTTGTGAAAGAGTTGGTTAGTTTGCTTGCTTCAGACTAGTTGGAACTAGGGATCTGATTTACGGCATCCTGTTTCATTGGGGCCTCTCTGAATTCCAGCTCCTCAGGTTTCAATGTTCTGATGCATCTTAAATTTGTCTGATTCAGTCTCTGATATTCTACATTTTGATTGCTTGTTTATGTTCCTGAAGTCTTGATGTACTGAAAGCACCATATAAAACATGTAATGTGCTTTTAGAGAGACTTGCCTCATTTCCATTTTCCAATTGCTACAAACAAATTCAAAGGGGCACAATAAATGATAATGGCTACCAACCATCTCTACAAAGGGTGTCTCTTAAGCTAATGCAAATGCTTCTGGAACACTGTCTTCAATCATGATGAATTCAATCAAATGCTTTACTGCCAGAAGTAAGTTTTACTCTAAAAATCCTTAAAGCTGTTGTGTTGTTGTTTTTTTCCTCTCTGTTGCAATGACTATGACAACAAAGTCAATAGTTGTGTAACTTCAGTAAGTCAAGGCTATTTTATTCACTTAAACATCGGATGAAGTGATTTTCTCTTTAATACATGCCAATGTATTTTCTGATGAGTCGCTATGTTAACAATAATAACGTTACCTGCTTGACGGAAAGGGTTGTCAGGTTTTCACAATATGTCCTGCACAATTGCTACTCAAAACTAGCCCAAACTAACCATGTTTCGAGGGGGTCCCCTGGTAAAAATCGCGTTCTGGTGAAATGAAAAACAACCTGCGGGAACAGTGATAAAGAAGCCAAATTCCACGGGAAAATCACGGACTTGGCAACACTGTGACGGATAGTAATTTATTCAAAGGACACGACCGCTGTCACAGAGTGACCACAACAGCTTGAAGTTGTTGAATTTGGCACGGTCTCCTTGCTGCACTGATAGTAGTAAGGCTTTCGTTTTTGTGTGTATACATATCCTTACGAGTACAATTTTAGCTGTATTATTTGTGTCCCCTTCAAAAATTGCTCTTGATAAATTGTATGTTTATTGTCCCCCCAACTGTTAGAAGAAAGTTACACCCCTGCATGTACATCATGTGACATAAATCTAAAGTTTGTGTATAGCTTGTTTTACAATATTCTGTAAACATTCACTTTCTCGAAAAGAAGCAATTTGAACAGGTGTGAATGGATGTGATCATTTGAAGCGTATAAAAGCATACAGGAATTGACCAAGGACACTCACAGCAAATAACCCGATACAGACACGCCAGGGCAACTGAAGAGGTTATTAGGTCTCAACAAGTGACCTCTGAGATGAATTAATCACCCAGTGCCGGTCTTCAGACATTTGCTTGTTCTATGCATCTTTTACAGATGTAGAGCAAATATCCCAAAAATGGTTATTGAAAATGACCATTCAGAAACAGTGAAATAATTTACTTGACAAAAACTCATTCAAGAAATAAGAAAGTTTTAAAAGAAGCCATTTGTATAAGGCTTCTGAACATACCACGTATGCCATTGGTCAAACAAACAGATAGCCCGCCCCAAACTCATGTCATTGGTTGACCAGCTTGAGCCAGTGTTGCTATGCTCTAATAGCAATGTTTTGATAGTGTCAGAGCAACACGTTCTCACTCCCAATTTGTCACATATTGACGCTTGGTCAGGACCCCTTGGCGTCGCTTTATGACACTCAAATGCACAAGGGTCTCTTTTTAGCGTCACTTTTTGATGTGCAGCGTCCTCCATTGTTTTCAATTGGTTGTCTTAATGCCCTAAAAGCATATCTTAACCCATTTTGCGCCTGTGTTGTTAGTAGATTACATGTGATCACCTGATCATCATTGTCATGCTTGTTTTCACTGCTCTTGGTAGATTGTTTCTTCATTATGGAAATGATCTGGCCATGTCATTGCCTTTGAATCACCTGCAGAACTTTTCACTTCAATCAGCGCTTTTATGGGTTTGCAGTATCACAGTAATTTGCCCTGTTTAGTAAATCTGGCCCAGAGTGTTTCAGTTGTTGCAAGCATACTTCTTCTATTACATACAACTCAGTAAGCAATTGATTAATTTTCTCAAAATGTAACACACTGTGGCTCTGACCAATACATTCTTACGCCCAAGTCCTCACATATTGACACTTGGTCAGGACTCTTTGGCGTCACTTTCTGGTGCACAGGGTACCCCTTTAGCGTAATTTTTCGATGTGCTTTAAATAAGAAACCCAACATATTGACGCCAAAGGTACTGGGAACTATATCATCACAATTAAATTATAGTTGGATAATAATATTGGCATTATTGCATATATGTGTGTGACCGATTGCATCATGCTACGGGAGTATATCTTTTTGAATGAGATGCGAGGGCGTTAACGGATCATTTTCAGCGACTAAAACCTTGTTTTACTCTCTTCTTTGCATAAATATATTGTATGGATTCAGAAGACTTGGAATGCAACACAACTTGTTTGTAATGCTTTTATACTGCTTTTTATGGTCAGTTTTTGCAATAAATACCAGTTACTGTACTTATATTTGCCTGTTATCTGTTTTATATTGTTCAGAAGTGGGTAGGTTTAGGGTAGGGGTGGGGTTAGGTGCCTGAATGAAAGTATAAATTTATATAAAATGATTTCTATTTTTTTACAAATGCATGCAAACCATTAAATTAAATTAAATTGCCTACTGCAAACCTTAGTAAATCACCTTGAATGGTTAATTTAAATAATTAATATATTCTACTATCATAAATTTTGCATCTGAAAGGGAAACTCAACAACAAATGCATATACTAAGGTCAGCTGCAAAAATAACTGTGTCCATGCCATTCCATCGCTAATATTTTGCTCCGTGTCTTAGTAAATCCTGACTATAGGGAATGTGGAATTGGCCTCTGACACAAGCTGTCAGTAAATCTGGCCCATTAGCTGTAAATCTTATCAAAGATCATTAGTAGAGAATTATTCAGTTTTATTAGTAATTTATTAATGTTGTTTTTGTTCATTAGGCGTTAAAACTTTACACATGGGCTGAGCAGTTCATGACCCCATATGGTGACATAAATTGTCCGTAATGTCATTAAATGTAGTGCGCATTACTTAGAAATGTCATTTCCTGACCTTTCTCAAATAGTCCACTTACCTTTTCAAGAAAACCTCCAAGATCAATTTTAAAGCTTTTACCAACCATGTCATGCTTTCCACCTCTGTCTCTCTGTTATTTTCTCTGTTTCCCAGGTTTTCTTTAATTCCCTCCCGCACGGTCTGAGCATTTTATCGACATTGTAAATTAAAAACACAGTTCCACTTGGACAACAACAGACAGGCCCCAGTCAATAGAACTTTAATGAAACCTCCCATTTGTATCTAAAATAACTGAAATGTCACTGAACTGTCAATAAGAACAGAAAATGGCCAGAAAATTTAGCCAAGAATATCCAAAGGACGGTTTGAAATAATGGCCCAGGCCTTTTCAGGAGAATTCAGTTGCACCACAAAATGTTACACTATGAACATATTAACTATATTTGAAACAGTTAGTATATACAGTGTGTGTGTATATATATATATATATGTGTGTGTATATATATATATATATATATATATTTGTGTGTGTGTAAATGTTAATGAATACTTTAAAATACGTAAATATTCTTTTGACAATAGCAGCAGTAATTCATAAAATTATCAACTTCTGAAAAGAAAAGTATTGTAACTGGTTATAATTCCATATGTTGGCTGCATTCAAGCATACTTTCAACGTTTTTAAGGGCCAGTCCAAGTGGAGTGAAGTTTGTAATAAAATTAATTGTCTGTAAATTCTCCCCTGAGATACTGTTTTTGACTCACAAAGGCATAAGATGGCTTTCGAGCCTTATAGTCACATGACAGTCAACTGACACGCAATAGATGAATGAACACGAGAATCTATTTCTTGCTGGACAGCTGAATGACTGAAGACATCACAGTGGGAATGACACATATAGTGACTTTTGAATGAACAACTGATGACTTGACAACAATTGATTGGTTGACATGGGACCATTGCAGTGGATGAATCATGATATGCCGATGACTAACTGGAGAAGCTGTAGATAAAACTTATGAAACATGATGCTGCGTGACTGACATTTTTTTGATTAATGGTGTAATGGGTATTGACATGATTAATTGCTTTGTCATACCGATTTACTTAATGGCTGCACTTAACATTATAATTTAGTAATATTAAAGAGGAGAAGGATTTGAGAAAAAAAAACTGCTTCTGCCTAATAGCAGTACTTTTTAAAGGTCCGTAATTACTGTGAAGTTGAATGAAGCAACAGTACAAAGCCTCTTCTGCTCTGTGCATAATCACAGATCTGCTGTGTTAGGTCTCACATACGCACACATGAAGAGAAATTCTCTCTTCTAATCCCAGTCCCTTTTCTTCTTTAAAGTGGGTCTTTGAAATAAAAAGGCTTTTCATCTTGTATATAAGAAGACTGCAGACACTAAATATTTTTGCCTGATTTCTTTTTCTTTCTTTGCCTTTATTTATTTGTTTGTTTTGCTTCTTTAGCTTTGTACTTTTATTTATAACTTCATTTCCTTTTATTTTCAGTTTTTGTTTCACAGAAAAATCTATGGAAGCCGGCTTCTAACACAGAATAAAAAAATAAGACTGTTAATGTTGTGTTTTTATCTCACAATTTGGACGATAGATAGATAGATAGATAGATAGATAGATAGATAGATAGATAGATAGATAGATAGATAGATAGATAGATAGATAGATAGATAGATAGATAGATGTACAGTAAATTCAGAATTGCAATAAATTATTTCTCACAATTATAATTTTTTTCTCATAATTGTGAGATATAAACTAAGAATTAAGAGTTATACATTTGCAATTCTCAGTGTACTGTTCATAATTGTCACTTTTTTTCTCAGAATTTGGATAATAACATTTACATATATTCAAATAATAATAAAAGTCTGAATTGTGAGAGCAAAATTTACAAATACCCTTTTATTTATTTTTTTATTCCGTTGCAGAAATGGGCTTCCATAGAAATCTAGATATTATGTTTCGCAATACAGTCTAATTCAACTCAATCCTATCAATCAATCAAATCAAATCTTTAAGTAAATTTAAATTGGTCAAAAAAGTGCAATGAACTTAGCAGAACTTTTACAACTGAATCTACTTTGATTTTTATATGGTGCCTAAAGATAAAACTTAAAAGGATAGGTCACCCAAAAATGAAAATGATGTCATCATTTACTCACCTTCATGTTGTTCCAAAGCTGTGTTAATTTCTTATCTGAACACAAGTAAAGATACTTTAAGACTGTTTTGTCTGTTTAGTTCAGAGAATGACAGTCATTGGAGTCCAAAACAACACTGCAGACAAAAAAAAAAAAGATTAAATTAAGACACTTTTTTTTTCTTACCTTTGATACCAATACTCTGCTTATTACAGCATTATCGAGACAGAACGGAACAGAACAGAAAATGTACCTTCTACAAGCAGCCACTGTATGTAGACTATTTGCTATTTGAATGTTAATGTAGAATCTATCGCCTAATAATTATTTTCTTTGTAGAGCGAAACTGAACTTGCTTATGCTCCGATACAAAATAAAACCTATCTTGCAATTATAGGCCATTAGCCTCATGAGCCTCAGCACATGTAGCTGGAGAACTTTAAATTTTGTCACGCTGACCATTGAATCATCACACCAATGGCCGGCTCTGGTTAGCTTCAATTTCAGCTCAGAAGCTTCTCTACCACTGATTACAGAAGAGCACATCTTCTGCTCATGTAATAGATATAACGGCAGGTGTGTGAATTCCATCTGAGCAAAGAGACCCAGGACACAAACCTTCCCACCTTCAATCTCCCTCTATCAGCGCAGATGACAGAAATAGCCTTTCATTGCAGAAGAGCACAATGACATTACAAGCTTTCCTGCTAGTGAAAAAAACACTAGACTGTCCAAGTCATTTCCAGCAGATGCGCTTCGATACATTTTGTTCTATGCAAGGTTAAAAAAAAAAAAATGAAAAAAAAAAAAAACTTCTTTAAAATTACAAGAAATAAAAACTACAAATACATTTACAAATGTATGTACTTAATAAAAATACCCTGCAATTGTACTTTTAGTATAATAAACTGGTATACTTAAAGTCTGCTAATTTGGAACAACTAATTATTTTGTACAAACACGATTCCAAAAAAGTTGGGACACTGTACAAATTGTGAATAAAAACAGAATGCAATGATGTGGAAGTTTCAAATTTCAATATTTTATTCAGAATACAACATAGATGAGATATCAAATGTTTAAACTGAGAAAATGTATAATTTTAAGGGAAAAATAAGTTTATTTTAAATTTCATGGCATCAACACATCTCAAAAAAGTTGGGACAAGGCCATGTTTAACACTGTGTGGCATCCCCTCTTCTTTTTATAACAGTCTGCAAATGTCTGGGGACTGAGGAGACAAGTTGATCAAGTTTAGGAATAGGAATGTTGTCCCATTCTTGTCTAATACAGGCTTCTAGTTGCTCAACTGTCTTAGGTCTTCTTTGTCGCATCTTCCTCTTTATGATGCGCCAAATGTTTTCTATGGGTGAAAGATCTGGACTGCAGCCTGGCCATTTCAGTACCCGGATCCTTCATCTACGCAGCCATGATGTTGTAATTGATGCAGTATGTGGTCTGGCATTGTCATGTTGGGAAATGCAAGGTCTTCCCTGAAAGAGACAACGTCTGGATGGGAGCATATGTTGTTCTAGAACTTGGATATACCTTTCAGCATTGATGGTGCCTTTCCAGATGTGTAAGCTGCCCATGCCACACGCACTCATGCAACCCCATACCATCAGAGATGCAGACTTCTGAACTGAGCGCTGATAACAACTTGGGTTGTCCTTGTCCTCTTTAGTCCGGATGACATGGCGTCCAAATTTTCCAAAAAGAACTTCAAATTTTGATTCGTCTGACCACAGAACAGTTTTCCACTTTGCCACAGTCCATTTTAAATAAGCCTTGGCCCAGAGAAAACGCCTGCGCTTTTGGATCATGTTTAGATATGGCTTCTTTTTTGACCTATAGAGTTTTAGCCGGCAACGGCGAATGGCACGGTGGATTGTGTTCACCGACAATGTTTTCTGGAAGTATTCCTGAGCCCATGTTGTGATGTATGTGTTGTGCTGTATGTGTTGCAGTGCCGTCTAAGGGCCCGAAGATCACAGGCATCCAGTATGGTTTTCCAGCCTTGACCCTTACGCACAGAGATTGTTCCAGATTCTCTGAATCTCTGGATGATATTATGCACTGTAGACGATGATAACTTAAAACTCTTTGCAATCTGAGAAACTACTTTCTGATATTGCTCCACTATTTTTTGCCGCAGCATTGGGGGAATTGGTGATCCTCTTGCCATCTTGACTTCTGAGAGACAATGCCACTCTGAGAGGCTCTTTTTATACCCAATCATGTTGCCAATTGACCTAATAAGTTGCAAATTGGTCCTCCAGCTGTTCCTTATATGTACATTTAACTTTTCCGGCCTCTTATTGCTACCTGTCCCAACTTTTTTGGAATGTGTAGCTCTCATGAAATCCAAAATGAGCCAATATTTGGCATGACATTTCAAAATGTCTCACTTTCAACATTTGATGTTATCTATATTCTATTGTGAATAAAATATAAGTTTATGAGATTTGTAAATTATTGCATTCCTTTTTTATTCGTAATTTGTACAGTGTCCCAACATTTTTGGAATCGGGTTTGTACTCAATGCACTTTAATTCTGCGGAAGTCGTGCTGAAGTCCAACTAAAGATATACTGAAGTATATTTGATTGTGCTAAAGTGGAACTATTGCAAGTGTACTTCAGATACACTTTAAATATATTGCATTTAAAGACATATATCATTCAAAGATCATAAAATACAATGACATATACCACATGACATTTTTAGATTCATTCATTATCATTTTTTTTCTTTTATTCTTTTTACCATATGAAACCAATGTGAATGTTTTAATCATTTTGTCCACCAAGGTAACGTTGTATAGAAAGAAAGAAAGAAAGATTATGTAGATTTATTTTTGTTTTGTTTTGTTTTGTTTTGTTTTGTTTTGTTGTTTTGTTTTGTTTTGTCCCAGTGTGACATTAAAATGCATTGTACTGGATCAGTGCATCTTCTGAAATCACTTCATTCTCACCCACAAACCATCTGTTTGACCTCCTATATTGATGTGAGTTAGACACAGTCTGTGTGGTGTGAAAAGAGCAGCCAGGGAGCATCTTATTATACTATGGGTTTTAATGAATCTGCTCCATTTGAAACAAAAGCGTCAGCGTTTGTTTCCATCTGCCCCCTGTCCGGTAATGAGAGGGCACAGTTGTGCCCCCAATAGAGAAATCAATTAAAATACAATTTGTTGAACAGCTTACAAAATGTACAATATGCAGTCTGACAATAGGCCTCAGCTAATTGAATTCACATCTATACATTTGTATTCGGCTCTTAAGCAGATTATGGCCTGACTCCCAGTTTTGGTGATTGCGATTATATTTGTTGTTGAGTTTGAGGCTTGAAACCTGATCCGCAGGCCAGTATTTCCAATCAAAGCTGAACAGACTAAGCTTGCACAGACCTCCCTCATTAAGGCAATGTGTTATGTGGATTTACTTAATGTTGACTTTCATTAATGGGATAGAATAATTCATATTTACACTGGACTTTTCACCAAACTCTGCCTTCTTAAGATGTGGACTATGCAAAATACAGGCTGACTTGGAAGCAAATTTACACTGGTGTCAGGAGGTGGGAATGACAGCTCATCTGCTTCAATAAGCCTCAAACTGTTCCTGGAATCCAATGTGTAATCTAATAGATCTAATAGACATTCATCCCATGTGCGATTTCAGTCTAATTACTGTATTTTGGCCACATTTATTTCCCACAGAGTCACATCTAAGCCTGTCGTCTGACTTCATTTATTTTAAAAAAGTAAACATCATATCAAGTAGGATAGAATGGTGCTAAAAAAAAAAAACCCTGAGGAAAATCTAATTACATTTGCTTTATAGCTCAATTATGTTTCTCCATCAATATTCAGTATATTTTACTGACAATTGATGGACCAGCATCATTAGTGTAAAACTAAATGGTAGAAGATGTTTGTTTTGAATAAAAGTCATGTTAACATAGGTTTAGGGTAAAAGCCCCCAGCAAAAGACCACCAATGTTACTATACCAACTATAGTGATGTGGCTAAATGATTCACCAAATGCAAATACCTTTGGATATAGCAATATATATGCTTTTGAAGTAACATTTATGTATTTAATTTCAATAAATGGTTCACCAGTCTATTTTTCAATTTAATCACTTTTGGCATTTCATTAAGTAATTTATTTGTTATATAATAAGATTTGTGTATTATATTACATTGTATTGTATTATATTATATTATATTATATTATTAACACTGGGTCTCGTTCTCTGAGCATGTGTATGCGCAATTAACATTCATGAAAAAATAATTATTACAAAAAAATTAATGCTAAATGTTATTGAAAAGAAAAGAAAAGAAAAGAAAAGAAAAGAAAAGAAAAGAAAAGAAAAGAAGAACAACTGAAACCACACATATAAATAATTCCACATTTTCATGAAGAAATCATGATTCACCAAAAATATTGGCAGTGAAATTAAAAAAAAAAACTTGTAGGAAGAACTGAAATCACATATATGCAAAAACTTGCATTAAGATGAAAATAATGTTTCTTAACATAATAATTATCATGATTACTCATTCCGTGGCCACTCATTTAGACTAATACAAATTCACTTACATTAGAACTAGGTTAAGAATTGATTTGTTCTCCTGTGCGTACAAATACGAAATAAGCCACGCAATTTTAAGCAAATGAGACACACTGATAATATATTAACTGTATTTTTTAATCTTCATTCTCATTGGAGATATCATTAGCATAACTGCTATGTTTTTGTTCTGTTTTTTGTTTTTTTAATAGTTACTTAATTTACTCAACTTTATCAGAACTTAAATTATATATTTTTTTCTCAAAATACATGTAACATTGTTCATAATATTACATTGAATTACCCTGACATTTTTGTCAGTGCACTCAGTGAACTCGCATATCAGTGCATATCGAGAAACAGGTAATTAGGGAAGTGCTGGTTTGTGCTGGTTGCTATTTAGTGTTGAAGAAAAAAATTTAATCAAAGGACGTTTTACTCCAGGATGTCTTTAACCCCGCTGTACCCTATGGTGCAGGTGTCTTATTTCATATTCGGAATATTTGCTCATGCTATTAAAATAGGACATTTTCTGGTATCAAGGGAAATATGTTTTGCTTTCAGTTGTGCCCCTGTGCATAGGTTCACGCAGTATAGTTGACCCAGCTTAACCTTGTAGAGCGTAATGACACTTTTGTGTAATTGACGTTATTCATTTGGCATCTGCATAAGCTGTTACCATGGTGACCACTGATATTGCTACACTGCATGACCTCAAAAACCTGTCACTCCAATCTCAGAGAGCCAGACAGAAATACAGACCTGCAGCAGAACAACCATGTGGTCATCAAATACCATATTGAAGAAAGTGAAGGTGCTGAAGCTGAACTTTGCCAATTTTGTCCAAAACTGACCCTTCACAAAAACCTGCCCTTCTTAGTTACTGTTGCTACGTCCAATACGCTATGCCACTCTCACACCACACATCATGTTCTCACACAGTGAAAAATATATCCTGGAGCAAAGAGGAAACGGACAACGCTCTCAGCTTTCAATTAGTTTTTTGTTTTTTTAGAAAGTCCAACAATAAATACCATTTTGTGTCTCTTTAATGTGTTGTGACAGATTGCTGTAGCACCTCAGTTCAAGTGGCACAGGATCATCTCTTCCTCTTTTCTTCTCTTTTAGCATGAAATAATCATGCATGAACATCAGAGGCAGGGTCGTTTCCTCCAAGGAGGCAAGGGAGGCTGTGCCTCCTCAAATATTGGATGAAAGAAAAAAAATGTAGTACAAAAATAAAACAATGAAAATATTACTAAATATAACACTAAAAAGTGTATAAATCACTTGTTTTTCTAAAGAAACACTGTCCAACAGCAACACCAGCAAGTTAAGTTACAGCAGAAGTCCACATCTCTCTCGCCTCCCCTGAGCCCATTGAGTTGGCCTCTAAAGACCCCCTAAAGCATGCAGAGTGTTTGGTGGGGGTAATTAAGAATGAATGGGGGAAAGTCATGTGAGAGGAGGCAATGCCTCCATTGCGATATGTTTGGATATGACTGATTATGTTTGGCTGTGATTGATGCTATAAATCCCACCTCTTGTGTTTGTGTGTGTTCCGCGTTCGTGAATCAGTCTGAATTAACAATATAATGGTGTTAATGGGAAGTCTAATTTAAAAAAAGTAAGTAAACACCCTTAGATATAACCACTTTGCTACATCAAGATAAGACTTGAAATTGCCTGAAAATATGATCTTTTTAAAATATGATCTTTAAAATATGAATTTTTATTGAGTAATCAGCTTGGGGAAAATCTCCAATATTTACAGAGCTTTGTGTTGCACCACATCAATTATTTTCATTGACGCTAAATGGATATAATAATTCAGATTTTCAAGCGAGCATCATCCATCCACATATTGCAGATTAACACAACAAAAAAATCTGAATCAATTCAATAACTATCATTATTATGTTAACAGTTTACATAATGTCCCATTTGTTAGCATTGGTTAACATGAACTAACAATGAAAATAAAATCTCATTTATAAATCTCAGTTAATGTTAATTTCAGCATTTAATAACTGATTGGTTTCTTTTCACATCAGCAGCCAGTGAGCTTCTGCTCAAAATTTAGATACTTGGCTAGTGCAGCACGCTTCAGAAACCCTTCACCTTCCCCAGATCCACCTGTCTAAATTATATATATATATATATACAAATCATTGATAATTACATGACTGCAGATGGTGTTTGAATGATATACTCATGTCCTCTTTGCCTGAGTAATGAATAAGTTTATCTTTCTCATTCATAATTTCTATAGTGATAACAAGAAGGCACTTTTCACAATTACACAATGACCATAAAAGCATTAAATAAACTTTGCCCTGCAGTGCATCTCAGCGGCCACTGCAGTTTAACAAGATTACAGTCTGAACTAAAGTGAATCTAGAGTTTGTATGTCTTTAATCAAATATGGACTGATGGCTGGTTCCAGTGGCTGATTTGTAAGGTCAGGGGGTTTATTAATACAGTACAGATAATAGAGGATACCAAATCATTTTCATTTATGTATTCTTCACTATAAAAACTGGAAACATTTTATTGCTACCTAGAGCTATTTCTACATGATTTAACTCATATAAATAATTAATGGTGTTGCTGGTATAAATTGAGACTGATTCAGTGATGTTAAATAATATTTTTGACTTATATAAAAAGAGTTAATAAGTTTTTGAGTGTACATCATTAGCCAGAAACATAAAAAAATGCAAAAAATAAAAATAAAAATCAGAATAGTTTAGTAAGAATCTAAACCCCAATCTAAAGTGATATTTACATCAAACTGTAACTTAGAATCTGAGAGTTTTTTGCGTGTATGTAATTATTAAAATAAAAGAACCTTACATGTTAATAAATGTTTTCGTTGGATTATAAAGAATATTGAAAAGATTATTGAAAAGTTTAATGTGCCATGTAAGCAAAATTTCTGCATTGCTGAATTTATTTCTGCACTGTTTAGATTGAAAAACCTTACAAATAATTGTGCCAACTAGAGATATGTAATTATGTGTTTAATATAGGCTGGCCAAGTGTAAAAGTGCAATATAACAGAGTGGATTACATTATGCATGGTGTGAATGTAATTCATTCTGCCATGAAATCTGTTTTGGTTTTCATTAGGGCTTAATTTCCGCAGGTCACTAACGAAAGCAATATCACAAGCAATACCACAGTTTCTCTGTAATGATTTCATTTGAGTGTCGCACAGATTTCTTTAATTAGATTTGCACCATATTTTTAGAGAGATAAGACCAAATATTTTATTAAAACATAAAAAGAGAAAATTTCACTATGCTCTATAAGGTTATCAGTTGTTTTAGTGTGCATGAAGAATTCAAGAACATCTGTTCTTCCAGGTCTTTGCATCCTGTGTCTGTGCGACTGATAAGAGATGCCTGTGGAAACTACATTAAAGAGCCTCTCAATCCAGATCCAGGATCATTACATCACATCTCACTCATACTTGTACTTCAAAGAATGGGACCTTGTGATGATTGTGACCCATCATCCTCACTCAGCCCTACAAAACCATCTATCAATGGGGTAATAAAGCATTGCACTTTTTGTCATGTAAAGGAAAGAATACAGTTAATTTTCACTTAGATCCAGTAATAATATTAGAATATTTACCATTCAAAAATATATGGTCAGTAATATTATATTTATTGAAAGAATTTACTTATGGAAGTTTGTTTCCACCAATGGAATTAATAACTTAAAAAAAAATACTGCTGCTGCTACTAATAATAATAGTTAATTAATAAAAAAATAATTGAGGCTTTTTATCTCACAATTCATACTTTGTTTCTCACAATTCTGAGAAAAAAAGTATAACAAAATAAATAAATAAATAAACTGGTTTGTTGTTGTTGTTGTTTCTGCCAAAAACAAATACAAATAATAAAATAATAATAATAATTAAAAAGGTAATTGCAACTTTTTTTTTTTTTTGCTTTTTTCTTATTGCAAGTGTATATCTCAATTGTGATTTAGCATCTTACAGTTCTCATTCATTTTCCTACGAGTTGTTTTTGTTTTTTTGTTTTTTATCAGAATTGTGAAATATAGTCACAATTAACTTTTTTTTATTCTGTGGTGGAAACAAGCTTTCTTTATTTATACTCATCTAAGCTGCATTTATTTCACAAAAATATGATAAAAGCAGTAACATTGTGATATATTATTACAATTAATGAATAATCAATTTGAACATATTTTAAAATGTAATTAATTTCTGTGATGATGAGCTGAATTTTCAGAATCAGCATCACATGTTACTTTGGAAATCATTCTAATATGCTGATTTTGCTGAAAAAAAAACATTTATCATTATTTTAAGTTCCTTATGTATGTTTGTGTTTATAATAATAATTTATTATTGCTATTATAAACAGTTGTGCTACTCTATCTATATTTCTGAGGAAACGTCATACATTTTTTCAGGATTCTTTGATGAACAGAATGTCAAAAACAACAACATTTATTTAAGACAGATTTTGTTTCTTTTAATTTGTTTAGTTTTTGTCTAAACTGTCACTTTTGATCAATGTAATGCATTGATTTTTGCTGAATAAAAATATTAATTCTTCATTAATTTAACAGTTAAACGGTTAAAATTAACATCTCTAGACTAAACATTAACAAATCATACAAAATATGTGTGTTAGTTATTGGTCTATTTTCTACGTTTGATTTAACAGATCTGTCTAATTAATGCCACTAATACTTTCAGTGAACAATAATTTAATCATTTCAGATAAACGGAACTACAGTATGTAAGGTTTGTTTCTGGTGGGACACTCATTAGCGCTCGCTCGGCGCGGAAGGTTACACATTTCTGTAAAAACTTACTAAAACATAAAATTTTTGAAAACACTCGATTTTCAGCCCCAAAGGCCTCCTACAACAACATCTGAATGGTTGAAAAAAAAATTTTGTGTGTTTTTCTATATTTGGGTTTTACAGGGTTAAGGTAATGTCGATATTTTAATTTGATAAATGTCTGCTTTTGTAAACTGAATTAAAGTCATGTTTGCATTTCCCATTTTTTTCGGAAAGCTATGTACAGTAATTAATAGCATTTTTGAGATTCTTGATGCTAAATATTTGACCTTCTTTGTGTCTTTATAGGTAACATTATGTTTGGTCTTTCTTTTGAGTTCATATATGTGAAATAAAAAAATCATTGTTTGTTGTATTGGTGGTGTGAAGGAATAAGTAGTACACTCTTACAGCATGTTTAATGGTATTTAATTTGATGATTTGTTAATGTCTTTGTGTCAACTAATTATTAACTACCCACTTACTAACATCAACTAATGGCTTGTTAAAGTTGATTTTGACATGACTTTACTTGAGAGGGCCCAACATAACTAACTCATTATTAACTACTCACTAACTAACATTAACTAATGACTTGTTAAAGTTGATTTTGACATGACTTTACTTGAGAGGGCCCAACATAACTAACTCATTATTAACTACCAACTAACTAACATCAACTAATGGCTTGTTAAAGTTGATTTTGACATGGCTTTACTTGAGAGGGCCCAACATAACAAACTCATGATTAACTACTCACTAACTAACATCAACTAATGGCTTGTTAAAGTTGATTTTGACATGACTTTACTTGAGAGGGCCCAACATAACAAACTCATGATTAACTACTCACTAACTAACATTAACTAATGACTTGTTAAAGTTGATTTTGACATGACTTTACTTGAGAGGGCCCAACATAACAAACTCATTATTAACTACTCACTAACTAACATTAACTAATGACTTGTTAAAGTTGATTTTGACATGACTTTACTTGAGAGGGCCCAACATAACTAACTCATTATTAACTACTCACTAACTAACATTAACTAATGACTTGTTAAAGTTGATTTTGACATGACTTTACTTGAGAGGGCCCAACATAACTAACTCATTATTAACTACTCACTAACTAACATTAACTAATGACTTGTTAAAGTTGATTTTGACATGGCTTTACTTGAGAGGGCCCAACATAACAAACTCATTATTAACTACTCACTAACTAACATTAACTAATGACTTGTTAAAGTTGATTTTGACATGACTTTACTTGAGAGAGCCCAACATAACTAACTCATTATTAACTACTCACTAACTAACATTAACTAATGACTTGTTAAAGTTGATTTTGACATGGCTTTACTTGAGAGGGCCCAACATAACAAACTCATTATTAACTACTCACTAACTAACATTAACTAATGACTTGTTAAAGTTGATTTTGACATGACTTTACTTGAGAGAGCCCAACATAACTAACTCATTATTAACTACTCACTAACTAACATTAACTAATGACTTGTTAAAGTTGATTTTGACATGACTTTACTTGAGAGGGCCCAACATAACTAACTCATTATTAACTACCAACTAACTAACATCAACTAATGGCTTGTTAAAGTTGATTTTGACATGGCTTTACTTGAGAGGGCCCAACATAACAAACTCATGATTAACTACTCACTAACTAACATCAACTAATGGCTTGTTAAAGTTGATTTTGACATGACTTTACTTGAGAGGGCCCAACATAACAAACTCATGATTAACTACTCACTAACTAACATTAACTAATGACTTGTTAAAGTTGATTTTGACATGACTTTACTTGAGAGGGCCCAACATAACAAACTCATTATTAACTACTCACTAACTAACATTAACTAATGACTTGTTAAAGTTGATTTTGACATGACTTTACTTGAGAGAGCCCAACATAACTAACTCATCATTAACTACTCACTAACTAACATTAACTAATGACTTGTTAAAGTTGATTTTGACATGGCTTTACTTGAGAGGGCCCAACATAACAAACTCATTATTAACTACTCACTAACTAACATTAACTAATGACTTGTTAAAGTTGATTTTGACATGACTTTACTTGAGAGAGCCCAACATAACTAACTCATTATTAACTACCAACTAACTAACATCAAATAATGACATGACTTTACTTGAGAGGGCCCAACATAACAAACTCATGATTAACTACTCACTAACTAACATCAACTAATGGCTTGTTAAAGTTGATTTTGACATGACTTTACTTGAGAGGGCCCAACATAACAAACTCATGATTAACTACTCACTAACTAACATTAACTAATGACTTGTTAAAGTTGATTTTGACATGACTTTACTTGAGAGGGCCCAACATAACAAACTCATTATTAACTACTCACTAACTAACATTAACTAATGACTTGTTAAAGTTGATTTTGACATGACTTTACTTGAGAGAGCCCAACATAACTAACTCATTATTAACTACCAACTAACTAACATCAAATAATGACATGACTTTACTTGAGAGGGCCCAACATAACTAACTCATTATTAACTACCCACTAACTAACATCAACTAATGACTTGTTAAAGGTGATTTTGACATGACTTTACTTGAGAGAGCCCAATCATAATGAATTCACTTTTAACTATTTACTGAACTCAGCTCATGATTTATGTTATACTTTCTATCAAACTCACATGTACTAACACAGTGAGTATTCAGCCCGGTTAAGAGATGCTGTGTGGATTTTCAATGTCAGAGAGCGGAGGAACAGGATCATCATGGCTCTGTCTGGATGGACAGTGAACTCTTTCCAGTTTGAGCATTTCTTTGGGAATTGTTCTGCAAATGTTCTTTTGTAGGTTTTTATTTTTTATTAATCCGTGTATAAGTCACAGTCGAGTGAGTTTAAAGGGAAAGAGAAGAACATTACTCAGACAAGATCAGTCATTAGTGCATTTAGTATTTTCTACACTTGATGAGGAGGATCAACTAATCCATTGCCACCCAATAATGTTTATGACAACGCTGAAGATGTCAAATGCTCAAATTCTGATAGTATTAAATTATTTAAATTAATTTCAAATTCAGAGTACTTCTTATTCCTTCTTAAATAGGCTGTTTGATTTAGTTTACCCATAAATGTTAATTAATGCATTAACTATCAAACATGTACTAACATGTAGTTAGGCTGCCAGTATTCATGCATGAATCCGTATGACTCCAGTCATAGTAGGATAGCTCTTCGTTAGTTCATAATTAGTTAACTTCTTTAATAATCATTAGTATGTGATGAATTAAATATTAATTTAGGCATTAACATATGATTATTCATGTACCCTTATTGTAAAGTGTTACCCATATATTTGTACCATGTACATATATTTGTATTATATACATTCACATATTTTATTATTCACATAGAATATTAGTGTGAAGTGACATTCAGTCAAGTATGGTGACCCATACTCGGAATTCGTGCTCTGCATTTAACCCATCCAACGTGCACACACACAGCAGTGAACACACACACACACACTGTGAACACACACCCGGAGCAGTGGCCATGTATTAGTGCTAATTAAGCACATATTAATGCCTTATTCTACATCCCTAATCCTACCCAATACCTAAACTTAACAACTACCTTACTAACAATAAGCACCAAACACCAAAAAAAGAATTTATTGAGGGAAAAGTTGTAGTTAATAGTTAACAAGTGTTACCTTTTCTAAAGTGTATTTTTTATATATATATATATCTTTAGCTCCCAAGCAATCCATTTTCAAAAACACTCTGAAAGCATTTCATTTAACAATAGTGAAACAGTATGAAAAACTAGAAAGGAATAAAAAACATTACAATAAGAAGAAAGAAGATGACAAATGATAGCTAGAGCTCAGACAAGCAGAAAAACAGAGCTCTGTAGGGCCTCCGGAACCACACGGCTACAGATTCCCCACTGACGGCTGTAATGTGGAGAGCACTGAAAGACTGTGACAGTGATGAAGAGGATGAGGTTTTGTTCTGATGAAGAGCAGAAGGTTCCTCCTGTGCTGTGAGGTGTAGGCCTTTTGTCAGTGGGTCTCAGGCTGAGCTGGACTCTGGAGTTTCGCTCCTGTGTTGGAGCAGGGAAAGGCAGCGGGTCTGTGAGAAGATGAATGGCCATCTCCACTGTGGGTCTCCGTTTCTCTCTTAATGATCCCCAGCTGTATCCGCACACCAGCGTCCACACATAGACACGCTTGTCGTTGACAAATTGTGAAATGATCAAGAAAACACTGGCAGGGATTTAACCCCTTTGTCTGACGGTGACCTCTTGAGTTCTTGCAGTGAAATCTGGGGAAACGCTTCTTAGAAAAGACTGAGATTGATTCCTTACTTACAGACACATGGAGCTGGCAGGCCTCTCTTCCCCTGAGATAGTTTAGACTCTGTCTCAAGACCTGATGAGCTGGACATAGTGCAAAGTTGTACAAACAGAAAGCTATTCTATACTGAAAAAGGATGTCATGCTTTAAATTAACTTTCTGTATACTTTCTGTTAACAACCTTTTTAACCCTTACAGTCTTTCATCAACATGTAATAACATGCTGTTCATCTTAAATTGCTTTCTCTTTTTTTGCTATTGGGTAAAGTAAACACACAAATAGCTACTTGGGTGTTGTTTTAGCAAACCTCTAGTCCTTAGTCGGGATAGTGCCATGTTTAATTTTTGACAGGAATGAAAACAAGGCTGTGAGAGATAAGCGTACAATGTTTTCAATGGATTGTACTGTTGTTTTACAACATACCGATTGTTCAGCTGATGAAAAAGACTTTCAGTAGACTTTACTAAGAAAAAAAAACTGTTTTGAAAGTTGTGGAAATGACGTGATCTGAGAGCTTTATACATGTGCGTGCCATTGTAAAGATGTAAGTCTATATCTAAATTCAATATACAGTAGCATCTAAACTGACTAAAGTCTATGAGATGTGTCTCCATTACTTGATGTAAAATAAAAATAAAGTATCAAGTAATAAAATCAGGTCCCACCTCAAGATGTACTGATTATCAGTATCATTTAAATACTAGTATTTATGAATATTTTTATTTTAGTTTTATTCATTGTTTTTAAATGTAAGTTTTTAATGCTACTACTAATTTTAAGTACACTGTTAAAAAAAAAAAAAGTTGAGCCAACTTATAAGTTTAAGGCAACCAGCTTCAGCAGATTTTTGAGTTTTCTCAACTTATTTTTTAGGAAATTTCTCAACTTTTTGTTGTACAAACTTAAAACTTTTTTTTTTACAGTGTAGTTTTAGTTTTAGTTAACAATAGCAACACTGCCAATTATGCAAGCAATAAACAAAACAAAACAGTATGCAATGGCAAAAATCAAAATTTAAGAAATGGTTTCATTCTCTTGGAATTTGAATGGAATTGGCCGCACCACACAGGAGATTCAGTTCATTCATTCATTCATGTGTTCATTTTATCAGACAAGGCTGTCACCCAAACATTCAAAGTTTGTCTTGACAAAATTGTCTTATCTTAAAATAATTTTAATTGTTCATCATTAAATTTAAAATCAAATTTAGATTCTAACTCATATTTGCTGTTTAATTTCAAAATTCAGGAACTAAAATTTTAATTCAAACATCCTTAATTAAATCCTGTTGCATACAGCAGGTCACACTGAATGCATGTTTTATACTTTGGCTGTTCTCAGCAACAAGTTACTATTTTCTAATGAATGACTGTAGATAACACTCTAGCTAATTTGAACAAAAAAAATGTACATCTGTTGCTTGGCCCCATTCTACTCTGCTTTTTTTTTTTTTTTACAAAAATTCCATTGTATTTTTTGAATAACTAGATTGATTCAAAATAATTTTCTGTGGTAATTGACAAATTGCCAACAGTTGCCTATTGCACATTTCTCAAAATGACATGCTCTGGTATTGAATTATATCAATTTATAGCTTTACTTTTTGGATTTACTTTTTTTTGGCTACCAGTTGTCTGAGTCTCTCTGTGTGAGCATCTGAGGATAAATGAAGCGATCTTCATGCTGTCACCACCGTCCCTGATGGACGTCTGCATGTCGGCTGTGGAATAGAAACACTGATGACAGGATCGCAATCTCAACCATCCCAGCAAGACTGAGGTCAGCAGGACACGTCCCACAGCCACACACCATCACGCAGAGATGAGCCCTGGATAAAACACACAGCCTTGCTTGTCTGCTGAGGATTATGGTGTGCAGAGCACATGTTCAGAGAGAACAGCCTCTTTATCATGACAGAAAGGATGGACAGGACACCAGAGCCAATAGCACCCCATGACCCAGAGAAATGTGGAGCTGCACGTCTGAAATATCTTCTGCCTTCCAGAACACGAGAACATTTTTGAACCAAGCAGCGTCCAGCCATTTCTGGATCATTGACAAATAAGAGTTTCCAAGATAAAGAAAAGGAGAAATATTCTACAAATATGTGCCAGGTTCTTAGAAATGTACTTACTTCTGTATTTGTGTTGGTTTCTTATGGGTTTGAAAAATAACGCCACACATTTATACACATTTGAAATATAATTTGTTGGACAAAATAAGCAGTGAAGCAGTTTTGTTAAACTGTGTTTAAAGTATGAAATTATGTTAAAATATTTTCTCATTGAAATTTTGGTCCCACTTTATATTAAGTGGCCTTAACAACTATGTGCTTACATAAAAAAATAAGTACAATGTACTTACTGTGGTTATATTTTAAGGTTAAGGTGTAAGGGATCGGTCAACAGTGTAATTATAAATGTAATTACAGAAATTAATTACAGATGTAATTACATGCAGGTATTTTTAAAATGTAAATACAATGTAAAAACATGTATGTACACAATAAGTGCATTGTACTAAATGATTAATTTAAATGTAAGTACATAGTCGTTAAGGCCACTTAATATAAAGTGGGACCAAATTTTTTTTCTAATTTCTCTATTTTTGTATGCCCTAAAAATAACAAAAAAAAAGTAAATTAAAATGTAATAATTTCAAAAATTAAAAACATGCACAGAGGAAGTGCAATTTAAGTCATATATGTGCTGTATTTAAGAATAAATAACAACTATTACTACTACTACTACTACAAATAATAATATTAAATGATAAATCTGAATTTTATAAAAAAAAAAAAATCTAAATTTCATGAATCCATACTTGTACTTTAAAACAATGTTGAGGGAAAGCTCAAGCAGGTATTTTTAATTGTTCATGTTTAAAATAGGCATATTTAAATATACATTGAGTTATATGTCCAAATTTAAGGTATTAACTATAATCACCCAGAGCAATCCAGTGTGTTTGCCACATCATTAAAACAGGGGTTCAATTAGGGATAAACTGATTCTCGATGATTTGGCCTGGGCCAAGAGCAGAAGGCATTTGGACACGGCAGTGATGTGATTCTGGAGAAGTGTGTTTCACTACAAAATGATGATGCACCAATTTTTAACCAACATAAAGGGAAAAAGAGATAGATTAATTAGTACTGGGCATATACCTAATGACAAAATAATACTCTGCTTTTAACTGTAATTATTCTGAACTTGCTCATCCAAATGTCCCACTGGATTTATACTTCTATTACTTTTCAAATTCTGTCTTTACAAAAGGAAAATATTATTCACAAGGGGGAATTTGCACACACTGCTAAACATCACCTAGATATCGATGAAGTTTTAAAAATAAATCTTTTTAAGATCTAAGCAGTTCAGTTCAGCATTTTTCAATTTCATCTGTGCTATAAAAGTCACTCTGACAGCAGCATCCACACCTTCCTGCATTTTCAGTTATCAAAATATACACTGTAAATTTGGCAGCTGTGGTTGCCAGAATAATTTTGTAAAAAATACAGAAAAACTGTAAACACATTTACAGAACAAAATTTAAAAAATTACAGTATGAACTGTAATTTACAAACAAGGAAATTTGAATGTAAACCACTAAATTCAACAACACACACTGCTATTAAAATCTGTTTTGTACCTTTAACCTTCCGACAACCACCATAACAATGCAAATGGTAAAATAGAAAGCCACATGAAGAATCAAAGCTCATCACAAGTAGTTTCGCCAACAAGCAGAAGTATACAGTTTACAGTTTTTGACTGTAAATTATACATTGATTTGTCGTTTTTTTACTTCTAAAAACTGTACAATTAACAGCATTTTACTGTAAAATTACATGAAATGTCTGGTTAGATCTTTTACAGTTTTTTTCCTGTATATAGTACAGGAACTTACTGTTAAGTAGCGCTTTTAACTTACTTGTTCAGTAGCGCTTTTTACAAAATTTTATGAATGAATGAATGTGTAACATGTCAGTTTTGGTTTTTGTTCTGTTTCTACCTTATTTGGTTCTTCCTGTTTTAGTTCCTGTCCTAGTTCTGTTAATTAATGATCCCCATCACCTGTGTTTGATTAATCATCTTGTTTCCTCATTTGTTCCTCTCCCTTTATAAGTCCTCAGTTCTGCCTTTATGTTTGTCGGATCTTGAGTTAACATATTGTCTAAAGTGAGTTGATGCTGTTTATTAAAGACTACTCTTTTGTTTATTCTTTCGTCGTGCGCTTTTTTTCCACAACCACCGGTTACAGAAGATCCGACCGCTAAACAGAAGATGGGCGAGCTCACGCAGTTTTTTGATTTGGCTTACGCCAACCGGGACCCAGTAAGCTTTGTGTTGGCTTTTGCACCTCTCGCCCTCGCCAGCTCTCTTGAAGGGGGAACCATCAAGATGCTGCTCCGGCTCGGGCTCAATTTCCACCAGCAGCGAGAGCTCCCAGACACCTCTGACCTCGACTGGAGAGAAGCAATCATCCGGTGTCTGGAGAGCCTCCTACCCCGAGCCGGAGCCCTACCCACGGCGAAGAATGTTGAGATCCAATTCTCAATTCACGGCCAGGAGTGCTGATCCGACCCCCGAGAATCCAGTTCTCATGTCACGGCCAGGAGTGCCGATCCCGAATCCCGAGAATCCAGTTCTCAAGCCTCGGCCAGGAGCGCCGATCCCGAATCCCGTTCTCTGACCTCGGCCAGGAGTGCCGATCCCGAATCCAGTTCCCAGACTACGGCCAGGAGTGCCGATCCCGAGCGCCGAGAATCCAGTTCTCCAGTCACGGCCAGGAGTGCCGATCCCGAATCCCGAGAATCCAGTTCTCTGACAACGGCCAGGAGTGCCGATCCCAAATCCAGTTCCCAGTCTACGGCCAGGAGTGCCGATCCTGAATCCCCTGTGTCTGCGCAGTCTGTGCGCCCCTTTGAATCCGCGCTGCAAGAGCGCCCCCAAGTGTCCGCGCTGCAACAGCGCCCTCCTGCATCTCCGCTGGTCCTGTCCAGCTCTCCTTCTTCTCTGCTGGTTCTATCCAGCTTCGCACCTCCCGTGCGCCCTCAAGTGTTCGCGCTGCAAGAGCGCACTCAAGTGTTCGCGCTGCAAGAGCGCCCTCATGTGTCCGCGCTGCAAGAGCGCCCTCCTGTGTCTCCGCTGGTCCCGTCCAGCTGTCCTTCGTCTTCGCTGGTCCTGTCCAGCTCCGTGCCTCCCGTGCACCCTCGAATGTCTGCTCAGCAAGAGTGCCCTCAGGTGTCTGCGCTACAAGAGCGCCCTCCTGCGTCTACGCTGGTCCCGTCCAGCTCTCCTTCGTCTCCGCTGGTTCTGTCCAGCTCCGCGCCTCCCGTGCGCCCTCAAGAGCCCGCTCCTCCAGAGCGCCCTCAAGTGCCCGCTCCTTCAGAGCGCCCCCAAGATCCCTCTCCTCCTGAGCGTTCCCATGAACCTGCTCCTCCAGTATGGCCGCCAGAGGGGAACGTTCCCTCTGTATATAGCCTCAGTCTGTGTGGCCAGGCAAAGGGCCAAGGCCACAAAGCTTCCCGATCCGCCATGGCCGCCCAAGGACCCCGATCCGCCATGGCCTCCCGTGTCTCCTGATCCGCCATGGCATGCCAAGTCTCCAGTCCCGCCAAGGTCTACCGAGTCTCCAGATCCGCCATGGTCTCCCGAGTCTCCAGATCCGCCCTGGAGGCTTCCCTTGTCTCCTCCCTGTCCTGGCCTGCTCCAGCCTCCAGGGCGCCCCACCCCCCTCCCCGATGTTGCTGTTACGGTGCGGGACGCATCTTCCGGGAGGGGGAGATACTGTAACATGTCAGTTTTGGTTTTGTTCTGTTTCTACCTTATTTGGTTCTTCCTGTTTTAGTTCCTGTCCTAGTTCTGTTAATTAATGATCCCCATCACCTGTGTTTGATTAATCATCTTGTTTCCTCGTTTGTTCCTCTCCCTTTATAAGTCCTCAGTTCTGCCTTTTATGTTTGTCGGATCTTGAGTTAACATTGTCTAAAGTGAGTTGATGCTGTTTATTAAAGACTACTCTTTTGTTTATTCTTTCGTCGTGTGCCTTTTTTCCACAACCACCGGTTACAGAATGAATGATTCATTCAAAATGTTACACTTAAAATTACACTTATTTTTTACAGTGTACTTTATTTACTACATCCATTTATTGCATTCAGTTTTACAGGCTTTTAGTGTAATTGCACACAGGCCGAATTTAAATAAAGCTGCATTTAAGTTATTTAACATGATTAAAAACAAAACTTCAAACCTATTCGTATAACTATTTCTGACTAAAGCCGGGCTCACACTGTGCGATTGATTTTTTTTTTTTTTTTATAGTCTTTTGCGATTGTTGCTTGTCACACTGTACGAACATGATCCCCATGTCAGACTGTAGGATCTCAGTTGTCTTAATGTCAGACTGTATGACAGTCAAGACGCGACAAAAACGGACGTACTCAAGAAGACTTGTCCGGAGTTTTACGTCATCAATATGTGACCCGCATTCTCTCGCTATAATGGTAGCTAGCAAACAACAGCAACGTGTAGCATAGTTTTATTAAATACATGCCTTGATGTTAAAAAAAAAAAATGAAAAAGACGACGTGTGTGGAGCAAGTCATGGCTGGGCAAAAGAGGACTTTATGGACTTCCAGTTCTACAGAGCGAACTTGAGGTAATTTTGTTATTCGAGTTTAAACATCCTGCCCCTTAATAAATAAACTTTAAGTAAACTTTACTTTGTACATATATTGTTTTTACAAATAACGAAGTTGAAGTTTGAAGTTGTCGCACTAATTGCATCATCAAGTTCAGTGCTCCTATTAGTTATTGGTTTGATGGTCGTCGTAGGAGATGTCACACTGCAGGAAAGTGTCTGAAATCTTCTGACACTGCCAGAATTTAATCGGAGGAAAAAAATGATCGCAACGGCCATTAATCGGCTGTCGGTGAACATGTCAAACCAGTGATCTAGACAACCGATTTTAGCCTAGTATTATAGGAATCTTTTATAGGAAAATTTGTCTCAGACGATCAAATCGTGGCCAAAATCGCACAGTGTGAGCCGGGTTTAAGATGGATTAACAGGGTCAGTATCAATAAAATCTGTCATTTTATAAATGAATGGCTTTTCGGAGCCAGAGAGCTTCAAAGCAGTCAAAACAAACCTGTAACAGTAAGAATCAATGGATTTTTAAATAATAATATTCTTATTAAATTTAAATCACCAAACAGTACTGTATATAAGTTTGTGATCGATCGCAGCTTATCAGTTCGACACGCTCTTGGCTTCAACATGTCTGCCATTAAACATTCATTTTGGATTGATATATTTTTGCTGTTTACACATAAAATTGCTGTTTTATAAGAAAAGTCACAGACAATTTTGTGACAGGTAGGATTCAGTTTATAGTACCTGTCATTCATTTTTATGGTATCTGTAAACTCATTTCAATGACATCAAGGTTCTGTTTCAACCAAATATTTGTTATTTTTAGGAACCAATTTTTACCAGAACATAATTTTTTATTGTTAACTTGAAGAAAATAGTTCACCATTCAGATGTCCTTATTCATTGACAATCTTTGGTGCTTTGTTAATCATTTCATTGAGTCATGATATACTGCCATTGTCTTGAATTTACCCAACCATCCGGAAAAACTCATCTGGTTGTTGTCCACCTGCTGTTTTTTGAAAGATGTGTATTCAGACATCTTATTTGATATACTGACCTTACCATATCTATAGGTAAGCATATGCGGACCCAGGGTCTGACAGAACCGGCAATGCATCCAGACCCCAGATCTGTTTATAATGGCACATTGAGGCTCATGAGGGTGGAAAGAGCTGGCTGTGATAAGCAGAGGTGAGCAATGTGCCATTTACTCTTTCTACCCCAGTGACCGTGATCTGTGTGTTTGGGGCTCTTCATCTGTCAGGATAAAGTCACAGAGACCAAACAAAAGCCACAGTGAAGCCACTGAGCTCAGCAGATGTTACGGGTCCCAGGCACGGAACACGCAAGCAGATTAAAAGTACCTGAATTATCAGGAGAAACAAATGCACACGCAAACTTCAGTGTCTTTCCGCAGGCGCAGCTTGGTAGCGTCTCTTTATTAACATTTGTCATTCATGGTAACAGTATAATACTGAAATCTTTTTCAATGCTTTCACAATTAGCCCATATAGTTGTAATCTCAAATCACATTTCATATAATCAGAAATACAGTTTTGTACCATTCTGTATTTGTTTACAGCCATAAAATCTTCAGATATTAATTTCCTGTATGTACACTTGCTTTTATAAAACACATTTCATCATAACTCCTTTAATAAGCCCTTATGTCTTCTGTGGAAGCAGTTTCTAACCATATGAAATGATACCCTGTACCTCCTTCAATTCATCACACAGCGGTTACAAATGTATAATTCAAATTGTAATGCACTCAAAAAAATTACTCTTTGAATGAACATAAAAAAATCATGGAAAGGATTTCCACATGATTAACTTGCTTTATTTCAGCATTATGCAATTCTGTTATTCCAATTGAATGTACTTACGTTGGGTCAACTTAATTTATTAAGTTTGATTCAACTTATTTACTATGGTTGGGCACAGCTTAATTTAATAGTGTCAGCCCAACTAATTAGCAATGTTTTGGACCAACTAATTTATTTAAGTTAGCCTAACAAAAGTGCTTAATGCTGAAAGAAAGCCATTTAATCACATGGAAATCCTTTCCATGATTTAATTACATTACTTCAAAGAATAGCTTTTGAGTTGAATAAATTAAAACCTTTTTAACAAACTCTAATGGTGGAAACAACACACAACAAATGAGAAAAGGTGCAATCAAATTGTATTTCCAAAATTATAATGCACATTGTTTTACACAGTTGAGTTGCTTGTTGATAACACAAGGAAATATATCTCAAGTTTATTATGAGAATACAGGGAAATGGGCCCTCTCACTCGCATCCCACTTAATCTACTCTTAACATTTGCACTTTGTACATCTTGCACCTGTGGTTTTATGTGATGGTGAACTCACACAGAAGTTAATAAAAAATATTTACCAAAGTTAGAACATGTTTTGTATAAATATATATTTAAATTTTTTACATTGAAACGTAGGGACATTTTTTAAACAAGTTTCAACAATGTCTACAGCATGGTTGGCATCAAGGGTAAAAACAAGACAAATGGAGATCTTACAATAAAGTTTAACTCCCGAAATTTGTAAATGTTTAAACTTAAAAAAAATTAAACATAGCTTAGTCTTAAAAGGATAGGCCGAACTATCCCTTTAATTTTTTATGAGAAACTGAAAAAATAATTCAGCATACAGCTTTCCTTAAGTGCCAATAGACTGGACCTTGCATCAGAGAGAACATTTTTTAATAAAAACAGAGCACAAAAAACCTCCAGATGAACTGAACACTGATATACAGGTCCTTTTCAAAAAATTAGCATATTGTGATAAAGTTCATTATTTTCTGTAATGTACTGATAAACATTAGACTTTCATATATTTTAGATTCATTACAACACAACTGAAGTAGTTCAAGCCTTTTGTTGTTTTAATATTGATGATTTTGGCATACAGCTCATGAAAACCCAAAATTCCTCTCTCAAAAAATTTGCATATTTCATCCAACCAATAAAAGAAAAGTGTTTTTAATACAAAAAAAAGTCAACCTTCAAATAATTATGTTCATTTATGCACTCAATACTTGGTCGGGAATCCTTTTGCAGAAATGACTGCTTCAATGCGGCGTGGCATGGAGGCAATCAGCCTGTGGCACTGCTGAGGTGTTATGGAGGCCCAGGATGCTTCGATAGCGGCCTTAAGCTCATCCAGAGTGTTGGGTCTTGCGTCTCTCAACTTTCTCTTCACAATATCCCACAGATTCTCTATGGGGCTCAGGTCAGGAGAGTTGGCAGGCCAATTGAGCACAGTAATACCATGGTCAGTAAACCATTTACCAGTGGTTTTGGCACCGTGAGCAGGTGCCAGGTCGTGCTGAAAAATGAAATCTTCATCTCCATAAAGCTTTTCAGCAGATGGAAGCATGAAGTGCTCCAAAATCTCCTGATAGCTAGCTGCATTGACCCTGCCCTTGATAAAACACAGTGGACCAGCACCAGCATCACTGACTGTGGGTACTTGACACTGGACTTCAGGCATTTTGGCATTTCCCTCTCCCCAGTCTTCCTCCAGACTCTGGCACCTTGATTTCCGAATGACATGCAAAATTTGCTTTAATCCGAAAAAAGTACTTTGGACCACTGAGCAACAGTCCAGTGCTGCTTCTCTGTAGCCCAGGTCAGGCGCTTCTGCCGCTGTTTCTGGTTCAAAAGTGGCTTGACCTGGGGAATGCGGCACCTGTAGCCCATTTCCTGCACACGCCTGTACACGGTGGCTCTGGATGTTTCTACTCCAGACTCAGTCCACTGCTTCCGCAGGTCCCCCAAGGTCTGGAATCGGTCCTTCTCCACAATCTTCCTCAGGGTCCGGTCACCTCTTCTCGTTGTGCTGCGTTTTCTGCCACACTTTTTCCTTCCCACAGACTTCCCACTGAGGTGCCTTGATACAGCACTCTGGGAACAGCCTATTCGTTCAGAAATTTCTTTCTGTGTCTTACCCTCTTGCTTGAGGGTGTCAATGATGGCCTTCTGGACAGCAGTCAGGTCGGCAGTCTTACCCATGATTGCGGTTTTGAGTAATGAACCAGGCTGGGAGTTTTTAAAAGCCTCAGGAATCTTTTACAGGTGTTTAGAGTTAATTAGTTGATTCAGATGATTAGGTTAATAGCTCGTTTAGAGAACCTTTTCATGACATGCTAATTTTTTGAGATAGGAATTTTGGGTTTTCATGAGCTGTATGCCAAAATCATCAATATTAAAACAATAAAAGGCTTGAACTACTTCAGTTGTGTTGTAATGAATCTAAAATATATGAAAGTCTAATGTTTATCAGTACATTACAGAAAATAATGAACTATCACAATATGCTAATTTTTTGAAAAGGACCTGTACTGGGAAATGGGGCCCTGCCTTTATACTCACATTCCCCTTCAAGATTTGCACTTACACCTGTAGTTTAATGTGCTGGAGTACCTAAACAACAAAACAGAAGGTACAACTTTTCTGGTGTAGCTTTTGCTATGGCGATGTTTCTTAACGGGAAAGCAGTGTTTTGAGAACTTGTCCTTTGTTGGATAGTTTGTTTCCATCCAATTCCATAATGATCTTCTGCAGAACCTCAAAAGTGTACTTGAGCTCCTGGGGGTAGCTCAGGTTTAGCGCGTAGACAAGCCCCAGCAACATCACCACAGCAAAAGCTACATTGCCCAACTCACTCATCACTTCCACCCCCTCCAGGACAATACCAACATCCGCGGGGTCATCGCCAGGCTCTGCGCCTTCTTGTCGAATGACAAAGATTCCAAATACTGTCTCCGCTATGGCCATTTGAGTGCTTTCATCGACATCCTGTGACAAAAAATAAAATGAACAAGGACAAAGATTTTTTTACTGATGTGCATTACATGCATATTTATAGCACACAATCTTTACAGTATTACTGTAAAACAGCTATCACTAACTTGATCCATATTCATAATAATGCAAATGTAATCAAATAACCAATTGACATTAAAATTGTTTAGCTGAGTCGGTGAAATACTTCAACTAAGCCATACCAAGGGCCTGTCTGTTGTAATCATGAGTTCAGTGTTAGTTATTCCATTCGAATAAAGGTATATTGTCTTATTAAAGGAAAAAAAAAGTATGGGGTGTGTGTGTGTGTTATTGTCTGAGAGAAAGACAAGGAGAGAGGCTCCCAAACCGGCCCGGTTATTTCCAAAAAGATCAGTAATAAGTTACTTTACCGCAAACAGACATTTGATACACTGTTTTTGTTCATGTATAGAAGAATTACATGATGAAAAAAAACAGGCAAAATAATTTGTATGTGGTAGTGAGTTTTTATTTAAAGGATAATTCTGGTATTTAGCACTTTGAGTCTCTTTTCTGGTTTATGGATGAACTAGAGTAGTGGACACAGAAATGTTGACGATGGGTAATGTCTCGACTATTTGACTCGTTTAGATTCGCCTTTGACCGCTTCAGTGGCTGGTTACGAGCATTCACAAACATGTCCTTAAAACAACCCTTAACGTTCGTGTTCAAAACTGTGCAACTCACCGAGTGGTTAGTGGTGTTCGTTGATGATTAAAAACAAATAGCGTAGCGAAATGCAGTTTCTGTCGTGTTTTATTTGGCATTTTGTAAAATCCCATTGATTTCTGTTGGAGGACTCAGTGCTCGTTGATATTACTGCGCTTCAGACTCAAATATCGAGCGGAAGTTTATACGCAGTTGTGAGGTATCTGAAAAAATAGTTCCACTATAGCAAATAACACGGATTGAAATCATACATTGCGCCGATATATTTGTTTTTAATCATCAACGAACACCACTAGCCACTCGGTGAGTTGCACAGTTTTGAACACGAACGTTAAGGGTTGTTTTAAGGACATGTTTGTGAATGCTCGTAGCCAGCCACTGAAGCGGTCAAAGGCGAATCTAAACGAGTCAAAAAGTCGAGACAGGACTCATCGTCAACATTTCTGTGTCCACTACTCTAGTTCATCCATAAACCAGAAAAGAGACTCAAAGTGCTAAATACCGGAATTATCCTTTAACTGCGAGCCAACTATCGTCACGTATGTAAGCATGAATGTGCCAGCATGACATTAACGGCCTGAGTACAAAAATAACAAACAAGCATAACCAAATATTGCTGAAAATGATGGACAGTCTGCTGATGATTTTATACACATCGTTTTGTAGATGGATGAAAACAGATTTTATCTTACCTTTTCCAAATGAACTCCAGGCACGCCAGGCAAGTTCTTCATGTGATAATCTCGTTATTTTCCGAAGCACGCGGTTTGTCATCTCGCGTGATCTCGCTAATCCATTTTCGGTGCAAGATCAGTCTGACTATATTGAATCACGTTATCTCAACATGACTGAATTTAACAAATGTTAATTTGTTGAATTTCATGCTTATCCTACATTATTTTATCACGTTCACCTTTGAAACATGAAATAATTTTGTTAAAATTACACGTTACGCTTGTTTTAATGTAATAACCAGCTAATTTCCTTTTTTTGAGTGTGGTTACACTTGACACAAATTAGCAGTCACTCTCATAAACTATATACATACTCTAAACAAACATACATTTAAATTTTCTGAGTCGTTTTCTGTTTAATTATCACATACTGAAATAAATTTATTATTATTTACAGGAGAATCGGAACTGTCATTTTACAGGTACTTTCATCTGGATCAATCTACTCAATTAATCACCGTAAATAAGCTGTTCGCTTTCAAATACATAGTGTACCCGCATGTTTTTTTTTTTTACAATCATTATAACACATTTTCACCTTTTTAATGAGAACATACCTGAATTATCAGGAGAAACAAATCAAGTTTCCATCCAGATTTTGCGCTAATTTGTTATCGACAGAGAGAATATGCGTAAAAAAAAACAATGTGCAAAATTTGCTGTCTACAGCTGTTTCCATTCAACTGGCCTTTTACCGATAAAATGGTGTGCGTAATGACGTCATCCCAAAAAATTGTCGCATAAGTTTTGGTGTGTTACAAAAAAATAAAATTAAATGCCCTTTAGCTGTTACCATACATAATTTATTCTATTGCGTAAATTATAGGCTAGGCTAGTAGAGTGATCTTCATCCATTTGAAACAAAACAGCCTATTATTAAATTGTATAGGCCTACAATAATTTGTGTTAAGTGTCATGTTTTTGTTAGTTTTTTTTGTACTTTGTTATAGACTAGATAGATAGGCCACTGTTGATAATCAAGCAGTGATCATAAACAGTTGCAGTTGTATTATTATTATTTTTTCTGATTAATGTTTATTGGAAATAGGAATGTTCATTTCAGTTATTTATTTCTCCTAACCGACGGTCGTTAAGCCATATTAACCATTAACTGAAAAGATTATGTTAAATTACAATTAAAATAAATTTAAATTGATAGGTTTGACCCATTAAAAATACCTAAATTAATTTTATACACACGCAAAAAGCAGTATAAACAACATGATCTTGAGGATTCACACGCCAAGCACCTGCAGTGATTCTGCAAACAGAGAAAAACATAAGCTATTAAATATAAAAGAAACAGGCCCATATGCAAAATATATTTTTTCTAAATAATCAATGAATTAGCAAAACGAAAGAAAAAAAACGGCAACAATTAGCAGCCTATATGCAGAATTTCGGTTCATTTTTGCGATGCACTCTTGAGAAAGCGGCATCCTGTTTGTGTTTCCTTTATTTCACAAAAGTAATTCTGTCACTCTACATTGCTTTGGGAAATACCTTTTCCTCTAATACTATTGAAGCCTTATTGAATCACGCCAGTGAAACTGGCCAATGGCTTTCAAGCACGCAACATATGAGCAGGAATCCCACTCTATATAAGGCAGTGCTTGCACGTCATTCATTCAGAATCTTTTCCTTCAGCCAACCTTCTACTAGAAGCAAGAAACCTAGCAACAAGAAAAAACTACCCACCGGGATCTACACGCTGCAGCGGACACGCCTGCTCTTCCACTGCTGTGTTCAGATGAGTTTCGGAAGCAAAGATGACTCACGATTGCCTCTCCTGTGCAGAGCCAATCGAATCTTCTGATGACCGTGAATCGTGCGTCTCCTGCCTGGGTCGCGCCCACGCAGAGGCGGCGCTTGGGGGGTCGGACTGCCCCCACTGCAGAGATATGAGTCTCCGGACTCTCAGGCTCCATGTGGCCATCGTCCAAGGCGATGAACTCGCCCAACTAGCTCTGCTGCGCTCTTCTTCTGCAGACTCTTTCGAGCGAAGGAGGAAAGTGCTGCGAGTTTCTGATGCGGATCTGTCAGGATCAGGTGACGAGCCCACACCGGCTCAGTGCCCACACGTTCCTCACCCCCTTCCAGTGTGCTTCATGACTGCTGATCTCCGCCCCTCCTCCGACGCTCAGGATGTGTTGTCTTTTTGTCATGGAGGGCACTGAAGAGGAGGAGGATGCCATTTCTGTGGCAGCGTCTGCGAGAGGGGTGGTCCGACAGCCCGCTGGATTACACTGCACCCCACGGCAGTGACGTGGGGGACCTCCATCACAGTGATGTCAAGCTCAGGTCTCTTCGGCGCAGTGGTGGAGATGTTCACGGAGCACTTTGTTGAAGCGCAGAAGCAGTCGAAGGCCATTAGCCACTTCCTGCCAAAGCGCGCCGGCGCGAAACCTCCTGCTCGGTCCCGCTCCTCCTCAGCGCAGCATGCTGGAAGACCGCACGCCTCTTCTGCTGCTCTTCGGCGTGAACATGAGCCGGCGGTGAGGTCAAGACAACCGTGGCCAAAGCGCCATCAGGGCTCGAAGGGCCAGAGACCCCGCCATGACAGAAATGGCGGACCACCGGCACTGGAATCAAAACCGCGTTCCTGATGCTGGAGGAGGAAAGCTGCACCCAGCGCCGAAGACGAGCCACTGAAGAAGTCCGCTCGCTCCGCTGAGTGTGCTCACCACGCCCCCCCTGCCTGTTGCGGGTGGCGAGAGCAATTGTGATGATTGTGTTTTGACTGTTCCACCATGCAGTGCAATAAAGTCGCAAAAAATACAAAACTCACCTCAATATCAGGGCAATTTTCCTCCTCTCGCTCCCCTCTCCCCCATCACTCACTCTCACACTCGTGTGGTATTAAACTCCCCGTCCCTCAATGGCGAGTTATCCCTCACGGTGTGCAGTCCGCCTCGCCCGCTGTAACAGAAGTGTGGCAGGCACTACCAGGGGTATCAGAGTGGGTTATGAAATCAAAAAAGAATGGCTACATGCTTCAGTTCTTCTGCAGACCGTCCCGTTTCAACGGTGTGTTAATGTCCACTGTACGGGAGCGGAATGCCTCAGTTCTGCGAGAGGAGATACACAATCTTCTCGCAAAGCGCGCTGTGGAGGCAGTACCTCTCACAGACCACGAGAGCGGCTTCTACAGTCATTATTTTCTGGTGCCAAAGAAAGACGGCAGACTCCGCCCAATCTTGGACCTGAGGCCACTGAATCGAGCACTTTTAAAGCGCTCGTTCAAAATGATTACGCTGAGACAAATCCTCTCACATATCAGGCCGAGAGATTGGTTTATCTCCATGGATTCAAAGGATGCTTATTTTCACATTCAGGTAGCCCCCCGCCACAGGCGCTTCCTGAGATTTGCATTCGAGGGGATAGCGTACCAATTCACGGTCCAGCCCTTCGGCTTATCTCTGGCCCCTCGCACATTTACAAAATGCATGGACGCTGCTCTCTCTCCTCTGAAGCAGAGCGGAATGCGCATCCTTAACTATCTCGACGACTGGCAAGTCTTAGCCCAATCAGAGAGAGCGCTGCTCAACGACAAACTCAGACTCCTCGTTCATATTCAGAGCTTAGGGCTGGCTGTAAATATGCAAAAGAGCATGCTGGTACCGAGCAAGAACATCTCCTTTTTAGGAGTGGAGCTGAACTCAATCGATATGTGAGCGCGTCTGTCAGAGGAGCGCTCACAAAAACTGGTCAGCTCTCTCACAGTCTTAAAACTAGGGCGTTCTTCCCTGCTAAAATGCTTTCAGAGGACACTCGGCCAGATGGCTGCTGCCTCAACAGTGTGCAGTCTAGGGCTCCTACATATGCGACCTCTTCAGCTCTGGCTAAAGAGCCGGGTGACTCAAAGTGCCGTGCGACTGTTTGCAAAGGCTCACTCTTTGGCGCAATATGACTTTGTATTGCTGGGGTGTTCGTATTGGCCAAGTGATCAGGAGAAAGAATGTTACGACAGATGCATCGAGCACGGGCTGGGGAGCCGTATGCGATGGCAGACCAGCCTTCGGGACATGGTCAGAAACGGAGAAGTCATGGCACATTAACTGTCTGGAGCTCCATGCTGTACACCTAGCGCTGAGTGCTTTCTCCCAGACATTCTTTACCGTCACGTTCTCATCAGGACGGACAGCATGACAGTGGTAGCGTTTATAAATCACCAAGGCGGTGTGAACTCTACTGCTGTGGCTGACGAGAGACCTCCATCTGTGGCAGATTGACACTCCACCCGGGCAGTACATGTCCCCGACCACCTGAACTACGGCGCGACTTACTGTCGAGGGGCGGAGTAATCCACGGAGAGTGGAGTTACACCCTCTGACAGTCAAAATGATTTGGAGTGTATTCGGCAGCGTGGAGGTCGATCTCTTCACATCAGCGGAGAACACTCATTGCCTGCTGTTTTATTCACTGACTTTATTCCCTGGGAGTGGATGCATAGCTCACAGCTGGCCGAAAGTATGCAAGTATGCCTTTCCTCCAGTGAAACTTCTGCCTCGCGTGCTTTGCAAAATCAGAGAGGAAAAGGAATCTGTTCTGTTAGTGGCACCAAAATGGCCCAATCAGCCGTGGTTCCCAGAACTGGTGGAGATGCTGGTAGCCCCTCTTGGACTATCCCACTGAAGAGAGACCTCCTCTCTCAAGCACAAGGAAAATCTCAAGCCGCTTAATACACTCCTGCTGTGCCCTGTACGTGCGGTGCGTAATTATATCGAGCGCTCTAGACAGTTCAGACTCTCTGAGCAGCTATTTGTATGTTTTGGTGGACGCACAAAAAGACTGCCTGTGTCCAAGCAAAGACTGTCACACTGGATTGTCGACTTAATTGCTTTGGCTTACAGCTCTAAGGGTGCGAATGTCCGATAGGGGTTCGGGCCCACTCAACCCACGGACTCGCATCATCCTGGGCCTGGGCAAATGGCATGTCTATTCAGGACATTTATATGACCGCAGGCTGGTCGTCACTCAGCACTTTCATGAAGTTTTATAACCTAGATGTGCCATCGCAGGGGCATCGCCTTCATTTCAGAAGTGAGGGGGACAGAAATGTAATATATATATATGTGTGTTTTTTAATAAGTTTCTTCTGCTCACCAAGCCTGGATTTATTTAATCCAAAATACAGTTTTACTATGTACAACTGCTTTCTATTTGAATATATTGGAAAATGTAATTTATTTCTGTGTAATTTTTATTTTTTTTTATTCTTAAAGCTGAATTTTCAGCATCAATTCTCCAGGCTTCAGAGTCACATGATCCTTCATAAATAATTATAATATGCTGATGTGCTGCTCAAGAAACCTTTTTTAATTATTATTATTTAAAACAGTTGAGTCATTTTTTTCAGGATCCTTTGATGAATAGAAAGATCCAAAGATCAGCATTTGTCTGAAATAAAAAGCTTTTGTAACACTGTACACTATACCATTCAAAAGTGTTTTTCCTCCTCCGTTTCCCTCAAATAAGCAAAGAAGCACCTTTTGCAATAGAAATGATTGTAAATTAGCATAAGCCCCGCATGGTCCGCCATGCTGGTTTGTTTACATCCAGCTACCACAATTCCTTGCACTCAGGCAGTTTGGCGTGACTTGCCTGGAACGCTACAAATTGTGAGTCATGATTTGAAGTCGTGACTTACAGGCTCAAAAACCTGCCTGGAACGCAGCATTAATCCCATATGTGGGACTGTACTCCCAGGGGCACGGAAATAAAAATCCCATATGTGGGACCGTACCGCTCAAAAGGTTAATGCGCTTTTGAGCTACAGGGAAACGGTGCTTTAACATGAGCAACACCATAAACACGGATGCTGCCTATAGGCTAATTCTGTCATGTGACACCACATTTATTTGCGTTAAAGCCCCTTTTCTCGACAAAAAGTGTTTCCAAACAACTTTTTGTGACATTTGAAGTATCTAAGGAATTTATGAAGTATCTATGAGTATCTAAGGAATTTATGCGCTAAAGTTACACAGAAAAAGATTTTGTCAACACATGAGAAATTTAATCGATAATTGCTATTTCCATCAGCTATATCGTAAATATTTTAAAGCGCTAAATATTTTTTTCGCCAAAAAATCCTTGGATGGAAACCTGGTTACAGACATTGACTCAACAGAATCAAAAATGATGGATTTATTTACTGATGTGATTAACAGGTTATTAAGTAGGGAAACTACTATGTTGGGACGTTTTTTAAATTTGAATAAAATTAAAACTAAAAGACTTTCAAATCACATGAGCCAAAATTGTATTCACAATAGAACATAGAGAATATAACAAATGTTTAAACTGAGAAATTTTACACTTTCATCAACTAAATGAGCTCATTTCAAATTTGTTGCCTGCTACAGGTCTGACACAGGGGCAACAAAGGGCTGAAAAAGCAAGACATTTAGAAAAGATTCAGCTGGGAGAGCACCTAGCAATTAATTAAGTTAATTGACATCAGGTCTGTAACATGATTAGCTATAAAAGGGATGTTTTAGAGGGGCAGAGTCTCTCAGAAGTAGGCTCTCCAATCTGTGAAAGAGTGCGTAAAAAGATTGTGGAATACTTTAAAACCAGCGTTCCTCAACGTCAGATTGCAAAGGCTTTGCAAATCTCATTATCTACAGTGTATGGCGGGGCGGTGCAATTTTGACACACAAGCCCAAGTTTTTACTAGTAAGAAAGTCTGACTATGCCACCCTAGGAGTTAACCCCAGGGGAAATACTCAAACCACTCAAAAATTTAGTAATAAAGCACACAGGTTCGGTTCCCTCATAGAATTAGGCAAGAGACGTGAGTAAAGTATAAAAATACAAATGTTTATTAATACAGAGATGTTTTAAAATGTTGGACACTAAAACCAACAGGAAACGCTAGACACCCCACTTCAAACAAAAGAAAACAAAGTACAAAAGGAAAATCATAATACAAACCAACTTAGTATGTAGCAATTATGTGTATATGTAAAACAAAAACTGAATAATACCTGCAGGGCTGAGGCTCCCAACGGCAGGAATCAATGTAGAGTTCGGTTTTACAAGGGCACACGTGCACGCCCACACACCCGTGCAGTCTGATCACACTATCAAACACTCAAAGTGTACACCGCACACGATAAAGAAGAACCACCACAAGGAGAAAGATCAATCCACCCGTGGGACCCCAGCTCCTGCAATAAATCAAAAAATAAATTAACAAACTATAGAAGTGGACTTAGAAATTGCAATATGGACATCATTATGCAGCAACTCCTCACAAAAGTGAGTATCAATAACAGACAGAGGTAAGGAGAGGAAACAATGTAACCTTAGAAAGATCAAATAGTTGGTCACCTAACTATTACAAAACAACTTGAAATCAGTAGACGATCACACAAGTCGAGTTGCATTAATAGATGATTGATCACATGCATCAAGAAATATAACCACTTAATTGGTTTTGCAGGAATAAAGAAAAGAAAATCAAATCAATTCAACCAAGCCAAACAAACTTTACTTCCACCGAATTAAAAGTAAAAGAAAACAACAAAAGATTAAATGGTTTAAATCAAAAGTAAAAAAAGAAAAAGGAGACAGAGGCCAGTTTTATCTCTTATACAAATGAAAAAGAGCTGATCAGGCCTCCCAAACAAGTCAGATATGTGAAGTAGGGCACTAAAATTGCACGATAAGACTCAGAAAAGCAGTCCCCTTTAATTAATGGCGATGATCGTGTCTGCGCGGCTGTATAAACAGCAGCAAACAATCATGGCATAGAACGAGAGGGAGAATCCTACAACAAACACAAAAAGAGACGTTACCAAACATAATATTATCCCCACTCCCAATTATAGATGCGTTTAAACACTTACCATCAGGATATCACGCCAGATAGAACGCTTTATAGGCACGGATTGGTCACAGTCATGCCCACCGATAGCACAATTGGACACAGGAAATCATGCCTATTTAGTATGTGAAAAGAATGTTAAGCCCACACAACCATACTAGCCCTATACAACGAGCTCTTAACAATACACATACCTGAGAGGCGAACAGTCATCAAATCCACTAAGCAGCACGAAAGGGCACCAACCCCAAAAAATAAAGCTGCACTATTAACAAAAACGATTTCAAGTTATGCACACCCCAACAATCTCCAAATTACAACATAGCACGCTAACCTACAGCCACTGTCAACACAGGCAAAACAAAGAGGGGAAACGGATGTGACGCATCCCAGGTAACAGGCAATCGGCCTTTAAATAGAAGATACTACTCGCTGATATGCAAACACTGCTGTCAATCACGTAATCCCATTACAAGTGCATAACATCATCAAAAAATTCAGAGAAACTGGAGAAATCTCTGTGCGTAAGGGATAAGGCCGAAGAACTTTGTTGGATGCCCGTGGTCTTCAGGCCCTCAGACTGCATCACTCATCGAAATGATTCTGTCATTGACATAACTAAATGGGCCCAAGAATACGTCCAGAAACCGGTAAACACAATCCTCCGTGCAATCTGCAGATGCCAACTAAAGCTCTATCATGCAAAAAGGAAGCCACATGTGAACATGGTCCGGAAGCGTCATCTTGTCCTGTGGGCCAATTTAAAATGGACTGTTTCAAAGTGGAAAAGTGTTCTATGGTCAGACGAGTCCAAATTTGACATTCTTGTTGGAAATCACAGATGCCATGTCCTCCGGACTAAAGAGGAGGGAGACCTTCCAGCGTGTTATGAGCGTTCAGTTCAAAAGCCAGCTTCTCTGATGGTATGGGGGTGCATAAGTGCATACGGTATGGGCAGCTTGCTTGTTTTGGAATGCACTATGAATGCTGCAAGGTATATAAAGGTTTTAGAGCAACATATGCTCCCCTCCAGATGACGTGTATTTCAGCAGGACAATGCAAAACTACATACTGCAGCTATTACAACAGCATGGCTTCGTAGTAGAAGAGTCCGGGTGCTGAATCTGCAGGCCAGATTTTTCACCTCTACAGAACTTTTTTTTTATATAAAATTGTAAAAATTGCTCAGTTTAAACATTTGTTATGCTATCTATGTTCTATTGTGAATTAAATATTGGCTCATGTGATTTGAAATTCTTTTAGTTTTAATTTTATTCAAATTTAAAAAATGTCCCAACATTTCCAGAATTTGGGTTGTATATTTGTTTTGAACCTATTTATTAACTGTTCGCTTGGAACCACAACAGTATTTTGAAACAGTTTTGAAGGTCAAGCATTTGCTGGATAGCATGGCAGTTATTATTATTACATTTTTGCAAGCTTTATGAAATTGACTCTCTTTAAGTACACTGAAGTTACCTTTTAGTTCATTAATATTTTATTATCCACAAGTACAGGTTTTAAGAAAACATACTTCTAAGGTTTGAAGTGCAGATTCATTTAAGTGCATGTCTTTTTCACAAGGTGATGCAACACAAAATTGGATCGACTGGCTCAACTTCGCTCGCCAATTCTCTCAAGGTTTATGGTGTTTCATCTAAGTATTGACTTACAACTGAGCTGCATAATTCTTGCAATCCCTCTGCAAACACTACTGTTTAAAATACTTTAACTGTAGCATTTACAGGTGTGCACAGGGCAGTGTAACTGTGAGTTTCTACTGACTTGATGTGTATTGACCCACACATAATGAAGAAAATATTTTGGTTAGGATGCTCAATGTGGAGAACCATCATAAGTACTGAGTTATGCTGAAACAACGAGTGAGTTTCAGTGCTAAAAATAATAATATCCTGGTATCAACATATACTATAGATTATGTTTCAAAATGGCTTTTCATTAAGATGTAATTATGCGCTGTTCTGGAATTACTGGCGAGTCAAGAACTATGCATTATGAGGTGTTTGATTTTCCAAGAGGTAAAAGTCTTCCGTGTGTGTGTGTGTGTGTGTGTGTGTGTGTGTATATATGTATGTATGTGTATATATATATATATATATATATATATATATATACATACATACATACATACATACATACATACATACATACATACACATATATATATACATACATACATACATACATACATACATACATACATACATACATACATATATATATATATATATATATATATATATACATATATATATATACATATATATATATATACATATATATATATATATATACATATACATACAGTTTGCAGCTTTTCACTTCACAAGACATTGAAGGACTGGAGTCTTGTGGATTACTTGTGGATTATTATGTTTTTATCAGCTGTTTGGACTCTCATTCTGACGGCACCCATTTACTGGATCCATTGGTGAGCAAATGTTGTTATGCTAAATTTCTCCAAATCTTTTTTAATGAAGAAACAAACTCATCTGTGTCTTGGGTGGCCTGAGGGTGAGTGAATTTTCAGAATAATTTCATTTTTATGGATTATACATCTCATGTGAGTGTACATCATTTTAAACAATTTGTTTTAAGTCTAATAAAAAGAAAGCCTTGTAAAAGAGTAAAATGCTGTAATCTGTTGGACTCTTTGGATTGGATTGTCTTTATTTTGTAAAAATGGAGCAGTTGTGTAGTATAGAGTGGATACTGCATTGACCATGACAACTGTGACCGATGAAAAAATAAATTGTAAGTTTGGTAAGCAAAGGCTGAATAACCACATTACATAATGTGCAAAATAACAGCAAATCAGTATGGAAGATCAGGAAAACATCCTGTTTAACGTCAGAGTCAGATGTGTCAAAAGAACAGTAATGACGCTGGTTTACTAATTTAGCAGAAAAACAACAAAGCCATTTGGTAGCTTAAGAAAGATATTCTTCAACATGTCTCTATGATTTATTCATTTGGAGTGAGCAATATTTGGAAATCCTGCTACATACATATTGAATATGTTTAAAATTGAATATGTCATGTAAAAACATACTTTCACATTGCTATTTTGGTGCTCAACTGATCATTATTTTTCTTCAGGAAATATTCATCACAGTCATCATGTCTATCTACCTGCTGGAGAGACAAACTGAAGAAAGAGTGTTTTAAATAGAAACTATAATTGTACTGTAACAGAGGGTGGTGGATTTTCATGGCTTTGCCACACTGTAATTTTGGTCACAATAGCTGTGTCTCAAAAATGACTGAGCTGCCTACCTAGATAGCTTTCATGGGTGTGCTCCTGATGTGAAGACTGTCTGAAATTGTAGGTAGTCAAATTTTACTGCCTTCTAAACAAAGCTGTCATGTATTTTCTCTGGGTGAGATGAGACATGCACAGAAAACTTTTTTAAGATGTATTAAGGTCAAGTTAATTTTTATTTAAATAGCACCTTTAAACAACATTAAATGCTGGCCAAGGTGCTTCACAGTAACAATACAATGAAAAAAAAATACAAGGTATCAAATTTCAATGAACAACATAAAACCAAGTAAAAACAGGAATAAGAAATGTTGTTATTAAAGATTCAAATCCAGGTACAGTGTATAACTTGAATGAGTGTTCTCCAGAGTAAAAAGAGTAACAACTATCCCCAGTTTTCCTGTAAGTTTAATCAGAATTTAAAAGTGTTTGTATGAAATAGCTGCATTTACTTATTACATTTTCTTTAACATAGAGTTTTGTATGCTATTTGTTATGTTCTGTATAGAAAATTACTACTTTGTTTAGAAATAAGTTACCACTTACACTAAACTCTAATCTAAACCTAACCGATAGGTTACATTTTAGCTTGCTTCTACAAGATTTGAGCTCTTTTATTGTGGCTTGTTTTGCGAGTCCACATCTCAAGTACAGCACTGCACCAGGTGTGTTACCAAGCAAGTTTACTTCATCAAAAAAAAACATACATATGCATCTGATTACGTGATAACAGCAAACATCAAAGTGTATTAGTTTACAAAAAAAGTGCTTTGAGGTAATAACATATTGTAAAATGTGTAATCAGTAATCTGGTCCTGTAATCATAACCTGTGTAAAAAGACACAATTTACTGCCACATTTTAGTTAGAATCTGTAGTGAATACATAGGTATGTTTTCGGTGTTTTGCAGCAATGTAGACTGAAGTAGGCTTTTTCAATGAGTCGGTGTCCTGTTTAAAAAGCAAGCAGGATCTGGAGACAGGCACCCTTTCTCCTTCCTCGCTCTTTGAATACAGGAATACAGTAAGCTCTTGGGATAAAAATTATCATGGTGTTATACCTCTCTTTCTCTGAGGAGGGAGATCTGCGTTCGTGCCCCCTTTACAGACTTGCGCACCAGATCCTAGTGTGGGCCCAAGGGAAACTCTTCCCGATGAGAGCATTTCACATCCCTGGACATCTCAATCAGGGAGCAGACATCCTGTCAAGAGAGGGACTGAGGCCCGGGTAATGGAGGCTCCACCCCGAGGTGGTGGAGCAGATTTGGAGGTAGTTTGGCCAGGCTCAAGTGGATTTGTTCACGACTCAAGAGACCTCGCACTGTCCACTCTGGTTCTCCCACACGCATCCAGCTTACATAGTGCAGACGTGGCTGAGGCTTCTTCTGTATGCCTTTCCCTCAATTCTGCTCCCGGGAGTTCTGGAGAGAGTGCGCCAGGACGGGGTCCGTCTTCTCTTAGTAGCCCCTTTCTGGCCGGGACCTGATTTCCCTTCTTGACAGATCTCCTTGGAAGATTCCCGTCAGGAGGGATCTCCTCTCTCAGGCGGGGCCTTCCCCCTGCCCAGAGTTTTGGAACTGTGGATGTGGTCCCTGAGTGGGCACAGCTCATAGGTTCTGGTCTCTCAACTGAGGTTGCTGGGACCATACTTCAGTCCAGAGCTTCCTCCACGAGGAAACTGCAATCCTTGAAGTGAACCTTCACTTCTTGATGTGGCAACAGCCAGTTCAACCCAATTAACTGCCAAGTTGGTTCAGTGCTGGAGTTCTTCCAGGCACATTTCTCCGCAGGGTTATCCCACTCCACCTTGAAGGATTCTTTGGCGGACCTAGCTGCTTACCACGCCTCTTGGTTGTCGGTCTTTCGGGAGAGACCCACTAGTTACATGTTTCCTCCGTGGTGCGCTGAGGCTAAGGTCTCCAGCCAGCTGGAGCTTATGCTAATTGGTGGATTGGGGTGCCATTCCATAGCCTTGGGAGTCAAGGCTCACTCCTCCAGTAGTTGGCCTTCAGGATGCTGCAGGATGTCCACTCCGTTTACTTTGTCAAGTTATATACCAGCATTTTGCACCATTTCTGGCTCCTTTTCTTTGCGGCGTGGGTATACTCGTTTCCATAGCATTTCGGCGCAGCTTGAGTTCCTGAAGGAGAACGTCTCTAGGCATGTAACCATGGTTCCCTGAAGGAATGAGATGCTGCGTCTCATTGCCATACTTCCAGCATCCCTGTGAGAGCTTCTTTCATTCTACCAGAAGCTGCCGCTGTATCCACCGCACATGCTTTTAAGCTCCTTGGTCTCTACGTCACCCCGCCCTTGACGTCTCGCGCATACATTGGACTGATTACACACAGAGCGAGGTCACGCTGAAGGTGTTCCCATAGCGTTTCGATGCAGCGTCTTGTTCCCTGGGGGGAATGTCTCGGTTACTTATGTATGTCCAATTTCGAGTATGGGTCACCATACTTGACAATACGTCATGACTTTACGACTTTACTTACTTTACTCGTTCCCTGAAGGAGGGAAAACGGAGATGTCACGTCGGTGACCGACAAATTGGGATCCCTACCAAAGGGCCAAGGATACTGCCCCTTCCAGTGTCCTGTGGAAGCCTCCTGCGCCCCTATTTTTTGGCGCAGGTCAGGGCTAACCACAGAAGACCAGTTACTGTTGCTATGGCACTACCCACTCAGTAAGACTGGATAACACTGGGAAACGTACCCGTTCCACTTGGAACTGGACGCTGTGGAAAGCCCACCCTTCCCGAAGGAGGTTCAGAAGCACTTATGCATATTAACAACCATTTAGGTGCATATGGTAGATTAGAGGTGATTGTAGCCTCTTGGACAATGGCAGAACATCTGCCAGGGAAACACGGCTCTAAGGCTATACCGTGGACTTCACACATATGGGATCCAATTAGGTCTCACATATGGATTCATCGAGTGAGGGCCTGGCATCAGACGCTCCGCCATCTCTGACTGCCGAGGGAATGGAGGAGCTCGACAGGGTCTACAGTACAGACTCTCTGGAGCAGTTTTAGCAAGCTGACCCAAAACCGGAGCCTCTCAGTGCTTCTACCCGTTTGAGGTGAGAACACAGGAGGAAACCGGTTCCACACGAAGGCTATAGAACCTTGCGAACGTGTTAGGGGTTGCCCAGCCCGCAGCTCTACAAATATCCGCCAGCGAGGCACCACGAGCCAACACGATGCAACACTTCTAGTAGAGTGGGCTCTCAACCTAAACGGGCAGGGCCTGATAAGCCAGGGTGATGGCGTCAACTATCCAGTGGGCCATCCACTGCTTGGAGACGCCATTCCCCTTCTGCCGGCCTCCGTGACAGACAAAGAGCTGGTTTGAGGTCCTGAAAGCTAGGGCTGGGTCTGCCTCCTTCGAGGGCAGCGCTTGCAGGCCCACCACCTGGTCCCTGAAGGGAGTAGTGGGAACCTTGGGCACATAGCCATAGCCTCAGGATTACCTGGGAGTCAGCCAGCCCAAACTTTAGGCACAAATCATTGACAGAAAATTAGTTCAGGTCCCCTACCCTCTTGATGGAGGCCAATGCAAGCAGGAACAGAGTCTTCATTGAAAGAAACTTCAGCTCAACTGTCTGCAAAGGTTCAAATGGGCCCTGCTGTAGTGCTCTGAGCACTAGAGACAGGTCCCAAGAGGGTGTAGAGGGGGGCCGTGGAGGATTTAACCTTCTTGCCTCCCTAAGTAACCTGATGAACAAGTCATGCTTAACCACCGACTTTCCTTCCACGGGGTCGTGGTTGGCAGCAATCGCAGCCACATAGACTTTAAGGGTGGAGGGAGGCAGCCTTCGCTCCAACCCCTTCTGCAAAAAGGACAGCACGACTCTGATCGGGCACTTCCAGGGGTCTTTGGCACTCTCGCCAAAGTGATGGTGTCACCTACCTCTTGGGGTAGGTCACCTAGAACCTCCGCGTCCCGTCCACGGACCAGACATGAAGTTTCCCGAGGTCTGGACGTAGATGCCATAAGGTGCCCCATCTCTGAGTCAGTAGATCCTTCCTCAGAGGAATCTGCCAAGGAGGGGCTGTCACAAGGAGCATCAGTTCTGGGAACCAAGTCTGAGTGGGCCAGTATGGTGCCTCGAGCAGGACCTGCTCCTCGTCCTCCCTGATCTTGCACAGTGTCTGTGCGAGAAGGCTCACTGGGGGGAACGCATACTTGCGAAGGCCCCGCGGCCAGCTGTGTGCCTGTGCGTCCGTGCCGAGTGTTCCCTCGGTCAGGGAGTAAAACACCTGGCAATGAGAGGTCGGTTGATGTACGTAACGGTCGCAGTGTTGTCCATGCAGACCAGTATGTACTTGCCTCGTAAGCGCTTCTCTTGAGACGGATCAAGGCCTGGCGCACTGCTAGCAAATCTAGGCAACTGATGTGCCAGTGCAGTTGAGGGCCCATCCAAAACCCCAACACTGCAAGCCTGTCGAACGTGGTGCCCCAGCCGGTGGTGGAGGCATCCATGTAAACCACAGCATGCCTGGAGACCTGTTCCAGGGGCACTCCCGCCCGAAGAAACGAGAAGTATGACCACGGGGTGAGGGTTCGGCGGCAGGCCGGTGTGAATTGGAGCCGGTGAGTGCCGTGTTGCCACGCCCACCTCGGTACTAGGCCATGGAGCCAGTGTTGAAGCGGTCTCATATGAAGCAGCCCGAGCGGCTTGACTGCCGCCGCAGCTGCCATATGCCCCAGGAGCCTCTGAAATAGTTTCAGTGGAACCGCTATCCTGTTCTTGAACGTATTCAAGCAGTTCAACACCTACTGAGCACGTTCCTGCGTGAGGTGTGCTGTCTGATTGATCGAATCCAACTTCATACCGAGAAAAGATCCTCTGCGTCGGAAAGCCCGACTGGCTGAGGTGCGAGAGCACCAAGTACCTGTGTTCGCACAACTGGTCCTGAGACTGAGCCAGTATGAGCCAGTCGTCGAGGTAGTTGAGAATGCAAACGCCCTGTTCTCTCATGGGAACAAGGGCTGCCTCCGCAACTTTCGTGAAGACATGGGGTGACAGGGACAGCCCGAAGGGCACGATCTTGTACTGATATGCCCTTCCTTCGAACGTAAACCACAGTAATGGCCTGTGGCACAGAAGGATCGACACATGGAAGTACGCGTCCTTCAGGTCGATCACTGCAAACCAATCTCGGGGACGGATGCACCAGAAGATACGTTTCTGCGTGACCACGGAAGCTTGAACGGAAGCTTGTGAAGGGCCCAGTTCAAGACGCGCAGATCCAAGATTGGTCTCAACCCACCGCCTTTCTTGGGTACAATAAAGTAGGGGCTGTAGAACCCCGTCCTCATATCAGCTGGATGGACCAGCTCTATCGCATCTTTCGCCAGGAGGACTGCGATCGCACGCAAGACAGGAGCATCTACCGCCTTCACTGAAGTGAAGTGGATGCCCCTGAACTTGGGAGGACGCTGGGCCGAGTCTGATGGTCTGACGGAGTCAACGAGACGGACTGGGAAGTGCTAGCCAGGCTCCCAGAAACCGTACAATGGTTTGGTGCGGCCGCCCTCCGACCAGCTCCACGGCACTGCGTTTGCTGCGCGGGAGTGGGAATCATCATCTCCAGAAAGGTCTGGCTCACCCTCCGATGCAGCGATCGACATCCAATCGTTGGGTGGATCACCAAAGGATACAAGTGGTACCCCACGAGAGGGTCCACCCTGTTCCCTCGGCAGCTCCACAGGCTGCGAAGTGCCAGTGGAAGGAGGAGCCCTCAGAGGTTGGTTGGTTCCTCGGAGGGCAATTCCTCACCGTCACCGTAAAACCAGTCCTGCTACTGTCAGAAGTAGCGTCCCCCCAGCTGCCGCCAGGTGGAGCCCTAGATTTAGGCAGAGGCACGGGCACCCCGCCCCTTTGCAGGAAACGGAGTCTGGTCCGCAACTCCACGACGGTCATTTTCCCGCAATGGGAGAATGACTCATCCACGAAAGCCGCCTCAGCGTGATTAACGCCCAGACACGAGAGGCGGCGATCGTGACCATTACCCGGCGTCAGGTAACGACCGCATCCAGAAACACACGGGTGGAAGGGCATCTTTAAAAAGATGTGTATTTAAAAAGACGTTCCACCAGTGAATTCTCTTTCAGAGAAATTACTCTTTTAGTGTGCTGAAGCGCACAGGGGAGATGGCCGCTTGCAACACTATCAGGGGGTAATGCAATCCGATGTGTGCAATCCACTCGAAAGGAAGGAACCACCCCCACTGAAGCGCCGTAACACCAGCACGAGAGACCTCCAGAGAGCGTGCTTGACTCACAGACACCGTAGTCAAAAGGCTTTGTCAGGAGCAGAACGATGAACCGCTCGGCTCCAAAGCAAAAAAGCTGAATATGCGCTGCACCTGCTGCCTACTTATACTCACGCTGGGATCAGCGGCAGCTGGATGCAATAATCGCATGCCAATATGCATTGGCTCTTTTAGATACACTCGTAGCGGATTGGTCTCTCTAAGCGAGATCCCAATTTGTCAGTCACTGACGTGACTCGAAGTGACCGACTGATAGCGAACCATGGTTACATGTGTAACCTGGAGATGTTTTATCAGCATGTATTTATGTTGCATATTGTTGTACATTAAACATGCCATTCAATATAAAGTCAAACACACAACATATGATATTAATCAGTATAGAAGCAATCTTTGTAGACCTTGTGATAAATTTCCAGATTTTTTTAAGAACTTGTTTGTGTAGTATTTCCTGTAGCTCAAATAGTAGAACATGGCGCTAGCAACGCCAAGGTCATGGGTTCGATTCCCAGGGAAAGCAAGAGCTGATAAAAATGTAAAAACTGTAACTTGAATGCAATGTAATTCGCTTTGGATAAAAGCGTCTGCTAAATGCAGAAATGCAAATTTACTTGTGTGTTTTATCACATGAAATGCTTTTTTGTTGTTGCTGTTTTCTCAGAACATAAAAGCATGCGATTAATTAAACCGGAAAGCAATTATATGTACAACTTTTACAAGATTTCAGAAGGCAATAAGTCAGAAACAGACAATTAAACCACTGTTTGCAGTGGTTTTCAGTTATTTTTCATTTCAGAAAATTGTCCCAATCCCTAAAAACTGGCTGATATGAGAAAAAAGATTTTTCGTCTAACCTCAAGGTCTGAGAAATCATCTATCAAAGCACCCTCTCTCCCCGTATAAAACAATGAGGGACTTTAATAAGACCCTAGAGTGCTTTGACAATATGAAGGGCTAGAAAAATGTCCAATTTAATGGTCTGAGCTGTTGGGGCCATTCAAAAAACACAACAGCTTTAAAGCCAAAAGCTTTACCTAGTATGTTATGGAATCAGAGGTATGACTGGACCATTAGTCATGTTTTTTCATTGCATCTGTGATTTGGTAAAGAGATTGAAGGATGGAGAATGTTTTGTGAAAAAGCCATAGTGATGAATCCCAGAAAAGTGTGTTGTGTTGTTTTGACCCACTGGGTTTGGTGTTTAGCCCAAATCTAACCATATCATTCGCAGTTTATTCAGACTAGCTGTTGGCTAAAGAGTCCATCATTGTTGCCCTGAGATCTCTCAGGGATTTCTGACTGTTGTTTTCTCTCTGGGAGAAACTTAACACTGTGTGACTCCAAGCCAGCAAGATGTGTCAAATTAGTCGTTCTGAGATGTAAATGTGGGAATACCCACCCGCCACACATCAACACTCCAGGGAACAGAAGGAAGTTCGATTTTTTTCCAGGTGAAAATTTGATCTTACAAAATTTAGCCTGACAAAAGCTGACAGATAAGCTGGTAATTGGTTCCAGTAGTGTCTCACTCTCCTCTGATTGGCCATCAGTTATGCATAGAAAATTTGTGTTTTTCTTCATTAGTGCCAGCTCTGATTTGACTAATTCTGTTTGGTCTCCTGTCGAGTGGTAGGTGAGCCAAATCAGCTGGTAGCAGGCTGGTGATTCACACAACCTGGGTCTCCTTAGGCATTAGGCTGTAATATTGAATGTAATGTTGAATAACACACTACAGTTAAAATTATGATCTACTTTACTTGCATTTCTGCTTTAGTATGTTAGTCAACACATCAAAATAAATATAATTTAAAACATGGAAAAAGATTAATAAAACAATGATTTAAAATGTACTTTATTACAAAGTTTATATTTTAACTGTACTTTGGTGTGTTAAGAAAAAGTCATGAAGGTATACCTTTAAGAACACTGAAGTTGTCTTTCACTATTATTATCTCTATATCATCTTTTTTTTTTTTTTTTGAATATATTGTTATAGAAGTAGGACTCAGATGGAGAGAGAGATGAATTGACAGGTATTTATTGACAGATTATCAGAGTGACAAGGAGTGAGAAAGGTGAGTGGTTATTCTTGATGTCTTCGGACATCTGGAGGAACGTTAACTTGGGTATCTTTTCTTGAAAAGAGATACGGAACAGGAGCTGGACACACACCTCACCAATACGTCTGACGATGACAGAACCCGGGAGCAGACAGACTAGGGATCGCTGGATGAAACACAGCAGGTAGACAAGGAGGTAAGTATCAGGCATAGAGAATGTGATAGCAATAGTAGTCCTCTTCGCATGAACAATTGACACATTGGCATAGTAACAAGACCAGACACTGGAGTGCTGTGAGGTGTGTATTTGTAGCCATGTTGATGAGTGAACAGATGACGTGCAGGTGTGCTCAATCAATGGCTAGGTCAAACCAGGGCTGTATCCGAAATCGCCCCCTATACCCTCAAATAGTGCACTATTTGAGGGGACAGCCATTTTAAGTGGTGTTCGAAACCATAGTGGATGTTCTCGAGTGCACTCATTCAATCCCACAATGCACCGCAAAAACGAGTGTACAAGTGATGTACACTCAACGGCTAGAGAATCCCCAGAATGCACTGAGAGAGTCGCGAGCCGAGTGAATTCCCGCGTCTCACCAGAAGATGGCGCCCACAGCTGAATCATCCATCCATTAATTTTAGAAGCGCTCGTCCACGGCGTAATACAACACAGGTACAAAACACTATTAGGGTTTATACATAATTTCCGTGACTGAGTTCTAGATAAATCCTTCAATCTTACTATTGGAGCTGCCCGTACCAAATTATTATTTAACAGGAAGCAAACTATGCAAAAGCGGCAGTCCTTCTGGTGCACTTAGTGTCCGAATTCACTCACTCGTTTTCATTCACTCCTTCAAGTGAACTATATGAGTGGACTAATGTAGGGAATAGTGAATGAGGGTATAGGGGGCGATTTCGGATACAGCTCAGGTGTGTGAGTGCATTGTGACTCGGTGGAGAACAGACAGATCTGTGACATATACGTTCAGGTTTTCAAGGACACTACAATTGCACATTCAAAACAAGTGCAATTTTCAAAACATTACATTTCTTTAATTTGAAGACTCCCATTTACCTTTGTGTGTAAAATTCTGCTGGTGAAATGAAATAATTTCAAACCACATCATGAATTTTGCAATAGAATCACATGAAATTTTGCATAGCATTCAAGTTTGTTAATCTTTGAATATATTCAATGTTTTGACCAATACAAAGCTGTTTGGAAGTTAATAATAAGCTGTTCCTAATCCATTGCTACACTACTGACGATAGACAGTGGTCCTTCTTTGGCTACAAATTTCAAAAGACTTGAAATATGGAACACAAGTCAAAAGACTTAAAACATAACACAGCTACTTATACCTTGTCACCAGTCAATTTCATTGTATGGAAATGGGCAACCTGAACATTCTGCTATTCTTGTTTTGTTTTCCATTGAAGAAAGAAAGTTTAGATAAAACATGGGTAAATTATAACATTTTCATTTATGAGTGATCACATTCACTCATAAATAATCCTGTTTTTCTGTGTAACTCTTTGTCTCTTTCTACAGTCAGTCCTTCGTTTTCACCAGTATCAGAATTGATTATGGAGCTGATTTATACTTCAGCTGAAAGCAGCTGCCTTTTATGCCAGAGACTCTCAAAGTCACAGAAAGGAAAACGACCACTGTTGTGACATCCACACTGAAATAAAAGCCATAAATCTCTGTCACTCTCTATGTCGGTTTCAGTGATCATTCATTTATCAAATTAATTTTTAAAAAAGTAAACAAATATAAGAAACTACTCAAGTTTGCCTTTCTTATTTCCAACTTAAGTTTTATTCAAGTAGCACATATATTTATTTGCTTTATTTGGGAAACTTTAAACTTTTTAGTACCACTGGGTATAGAGAGATATTGTACTGTATTGCATACACTATATGGAATATATTAAGTGAAGTGACATTCAGCCAAGTATGGTGACCCATACTCGGAATTCGTGCTCTGCATTTAACCCATCCAACGTGCACACACACACACAGCAGTGAACACACACACCGTGAACACACACCCGGAGCAGTGGGCAGCCATTTATGCTGCGGCGCCCGGGGAGCAGTTGGGGGTTCGGTGCCTTGCTCAAGGGCACCTCAGTCGTGGTATTGAGGGTGGAGAGAGCGCTGGACATTCACTCCCCCCACCTACAATCCCTGCCGGCCCGAACCTCGAACCCGCAACCTTTGGATTACAAGTCCGACGCTCTAACCATCAGGCCACGACTTCCCCTAATTATTAACATATTCATGTATTTACCAGTGTTGTTATTGTTAAACCCCAAACTATTTAAAAATATATATATATTAAATTAATTGAAATAAGACAAAACATTTGCTTTTAGTAGTCACCTATTTTTATTTGTACTTTTTTTTTAAGTTTGTTGAAGTACTAAAATTACTAAAACTAAAATATAACATAAACGGAAGCAGAAAATGAACAAATTGAATTACTAAATGACCAAAATGACCAATAAATACTTAAATAGTATACAAATATTACTAAATAACATTGGTGTTTACATACATAATTATGGTGCTTTCGCAAAAAGATCATTAAAATAAACATTATGTGAATAAAATACTTTACGTTACAATCAGGGTTTAAAATGAACTGTTGCACTCACCAGTCATTTTGACAATTCATTTTTTACCGGCCATTCAGAACTTAAACTAGCCAATACAAAATATCAGAAATATTAGCTCAGATAACATATTTATAATTTAATATGTAAAAAGATGTATTATTTAATATGATTCTGAACCATTGAATGTATTTCAGTGTTACAACAGTCAATCATTGTTTGCAGATATCATAATTTTTTTAATTATTAATAAAATTATTATAAAATAAAATAAAAAATATTTTGTGACATTTGATATTTGAGACATTTATTTTGTTCTAATTTCCAAATATACTCCAAAATGTATATATTAATGGTAAACACGTCTTAGATTAGCAGAGAGACTGTCAGTCCATAAAATGATCAGCGGTTTCCTCGTAAAAGTCAGCATCTTGTCTTTTGATCAGCCTCAAAGTCATATTAGCTGCCACCTACAGATACCAAGTGGTGCCGCAGGTGTGCCTACACTCACAGAAAATGATGTGCTCAATTTTTTTAAAGACATGGCTATTCTTGTCCAGTCGGTTTTCTATTGCTAATTTTGGAGGCTCCTTTTGAGGGACAGGCTCTGATGTGACAGCATGTGAAGTGATGGGACATAATTCATGATTAATAAAGCGCCAAATTGCCTAGTGAGTTTATATGTGGTACCCACTACAATTCATTATCGCCCACATTCGGTGGGTTGGCAGGTGTTAATTTCCAATCCTGATTAAAATTTACTTTAATGTATAGTTTAAAAGTACAATGAAATATTTATCTGAGCATTATTGTCTTTATGTTTGGTTCAAGTTTTTCATAAAACTGTTTGAGATCAAACTATAATTGGCAGATCCCCTGCACTAATGCATTGCATCCCCTGTTGAAGACCCATGTTTTAGGAAAATATATATAATAAAAGCAGACAGAATGAAAACTTACTTGCATTAGGTGTTCTAAACTCCTTGAAAAGGCACAATGGGTGCAGATTCTATGATTTGAACTGCAGATTTTCCACTCTTACTGTCATTACACCATTATTCTCGTTCATGCCGAGCCATTTCACATTTAGTGGCATGAGATGCTCGATCTTGTTAAACCATCATCTAAATCCGAAAATCTAGTGGGAACAGATGTGCGCCGAACCTCAACAAATCTCCCAAAGTTCTTAGTGCTACATCTGAAAATCTTTATCAACAGCTTAGACGGCAAAGACAGTAATATCATTACATATTCACATCCTGACTCATTGACCACAATTACATATGCACAATAACCCTGTTTCTCATCATCCTAAGAATATTCCTTCTGCTTAATACACTGGATTACATGCAAAGGATGCACACCCTATTAAACACAGTGAATAAAAAGATAATCAGCTCCCTAAAGTGCAGTCTGTTGTTTATATGCAGTCATAAATGTGTGTAGCTGCAAACTGAAAATGACATAATAAGAACCTTGGAAAGACTTTTAAGAATAAACTAGCTGCTCTATTCTATTTAAAATAACAATAATAAGAAGAAAAATACAACAATTTCAAGGGTAAGTGCATTAGTTCTGCCTGGTTGTTTTGTTTCATGAGACAAACACATGGCCTTTTCCCTTTCTTGAAATGTTATCAAATTCTCAACCATTTTAAATAAGTCATTTAATGTCATACTCGTGTCTCCTAAGCGACAACTTTGAGATTTAGCAGGGTTTCTGTTTCACATGTTGAAAGCAAGTGCAGCCGGTGCTCAGGCCTGGAAAGTGTGGCATCATCTCTGGTTTTTATATAAAATAATGAGCTCCGTGCTCGCGCTTATACAGGCACCGCTGTGCTGCAGAAATTCCCTTTGAGAAGTTTTGCATTAGCGGTTTGTGCATGGTAATCATTAGGAAGATTTGTAGGCTGCCGGGTTACTCTCCACACATACGCCATCTTATGGCACACTAAACACATACAAACCGCTTAACCCACATGTGTGAACCGAAGGAATACATTCCTAACTTTTCATGAATTTAATATTTATAATGAAAATATAATCTCACTCCCTCAAATGTTCCAGAGTGGGAAGAATTTAAAATGAAATAATTACAAGAGAAAAGGTTTTCATTATGGTCAAATGGGAATGTTCATGTTATTTTGAACCTAGAATTCCCTGTCAAACCAAATAAAGATTCTTTTTATTTGAGGTTGACTGACAGAATCATTTTTTTCTGTCGATTTTGAACATGTCTAGCAGATTTGTGTCTGTTAATGTGTGTAAAAAACACAGGAATAGTTCACCCAAAAATGAAAATTTGCTTAAATTTTATTAACCCTCAGGTCGTCCAAGATGTAGATGAGTTTGTTTCTTCATCAGAACGGATTTGAAGAAATGTAGCATTACATCACTTGCTTACCAGTAGATCATCTGCAGTGAATGGGTACTTGAGCTGTGCATATTTCTCTCCTGATTCAGACAAGACTTTTTCTCTGGAGAAAACAATATTATGGATAAATAGAGAACTTGTATTTTACTTTAGAAGTTAAAAGTGTGTTAGGGTGTTTTCACACTTGAACCTTTTCAGGGGTCTGAGCACGGTTCGCATGATTTTTGGACCATATGTGAACACGCCAAACGATCTTGGACCCCTCAGAAGCGAATCGAACCGAGACCATCTCGGGAGGTGGTCTGAGTATGGTTCGCTTTCGCCTAAAGGTAAAACATGCATTGTGAACACAAATCGGCCTGGGCTCACTTGATTTTTCCATTTGCGAATTCCAGTTTGGTCATCAGATGTCTCCGTACAAATCAGCTGTTCATAATGACTGCTTCTTCTGAAGGATCTCTACAAATTATCCACTCACAACATACATTCGTTTATTTTAATTTCAACCGCTTCCAAACTGCTTAATGTGCGCTTGGCCAGTTTAAACTTTTTGATATACGAGCGCGCACATCCCAGTGGGGTTTAACTACACTCTCTTTAAAGTCTTTAAACTTTCAAAAATACCCATGGTTCACATACACACTGTTGGTTTTGTCTCAATCAAATGTAACTATTTGGGAAATAAATCACATGTGTATCAAAATACTGATCTGTGCATTACAATATAGTCCTAGACCAGCAGCCTAATATGAGAATCAGTAGAATCTATATTATTAATACGATAATATGCTGTTTTATTTTTTAGATTTGATTATTCCATTTCTTACTTGAATGCTACTTTTAAGGATAAAGCCGTTTATTATATTTTATTTTATTTACTTTATGTCCTATCTTTATGTCATCAATGTCTTGTGCTATAAAATTAATAAGGAAACAAAGAAAACCATTCAAAATAAATATTATTTACAGACGTGTAGAAAACTTGTATTTGTGTGCAAAAGATAAAGGAATGTTCAAAGGTAAGCTCATTCAACAGTATTTGTATAGCAAAGCTGTTTTACACAATAAAAATACTAACAAAGACAGGAATCTTTACAAATAAATCTCTTAGTTAGTGAGGCACATTGTAAGTAAAATAGAAACAAATTTTGTAGGCCATAGGGTCAGCCATCAAACACTGGACTGGACTAGATCCCAAAAAAAAGCAACAGTCTGAACACAAAGAGGTCTGAGACACCATTACTGCTTAAGTGGACCAAAAAAGGATCTGAGTCCTCTTTCAGGAACGGGGCCAGTGTGAATGTAAAGAAAACTGGGTCCTTTTTCACTTGGTCCACCTCTTGGTCCATTTAAAAGGGTCTGGGTTTGGTTCTTTTAAAGAGGACTCAAATGTGAAAACACCCTTAATTGTGGATTTACAAACATGGATTTTTCTCATTACTTGTGGATTACTCTGACGGCACCCATTCACTGCAGAGGATCCATTGGTGAGCAAGTGATGTAATGCTACATTTCTGCTGAAGAAACAAACTCATCTACATGTTTGATGGCCTGAGGGTAAGTATATGTTTAGCAAATTTCTGAAATATTTTGTCTGACATTGCAGTGACAGCAACAGAATGCAATTTCTTCAGAAAGTCAAATTGTGATCCATGAAAAAGCTGTGACAAATCTCGACAACAAAACATGTGGTCCAAAAGTGTTCAGGAAAAGCTGTAATTTTTAATATATTTCTTGATATTATAACAGTCCCTAGATGAAAATAACACATCAGTGATATGACTTCACAAATGTCTGCAAAAATCGTGTTCTACGTTTATGTATGTATGTTTTCATAAGGGGTCTGTCTGTCTTCCTGTGCTGAAAGCTCTGTAATGTTTTCCCAACTGTTCCAAGCATCAATCAAAAGGATTTTTTAATATTCCCCTGGCATTAATATCATGAGATATGTATTGCAATTCTGATAAAGTCTGCTTGTGTGGCACATTTTGTTTCCTGTTTCAAAACCAACTGAATTCAGTTTCCTGCTTTCAAAATTGCAGTCATGGGTGTTGTTTTCTATTCAGCTTCAGAGTTATTTTGGTTATACATATGTCAAATGTGTGAGCCAAATGAAAGGCCGAATGTCTGATATCTAGCCTTTTGAACTCATTTTGATGATAGAAGTTTGTTGACAGCAGCGGTATGGCTCATGCAGCATTTACTCATGCATACTAATAAATACGCATCTCTCATGCGGTTAAGCTCATTTCCAGAGGCTGATTTTTGAAATGTCCTTACTTCCTATTTAGAAATGCCAAGGCTTTTAACTATTTCCATTTGAATTTTCGCTGATCTTAAGATACTCAAGTAAGAAGCGTATGAATCAGCAGAACATCTGAAGAGGGACAAACACTCATTAAATCATAAATAATCATGTTTAGCTATGATCTCATTATAACTACAAATACAAATCCATCACAATTCAGAAAGTAACATCATTTTACACTAATTAATTCAAATGCACTCAAGAATTTATGCTGAATGATAGGAAATACACAGTCCGCCTTGCCTTAGGAGAAACTCTTTTCCGGCTACTTCAATAATCTGTTAAGACAGCTGTGAAATAGCACTAGAAATTATGCATCGCTTATGCAAATAGAATCCACATGCAAATGGCCTCGCTGATTGGAGGGTGCCAACGAACAATAATCTCACGCTATTTCACCCAAACCACCTGCAAACCCTCAAACAAACAACAATGACTGTGTCTGACATTCACAAGAGCCTCTGTCTGTCCCAATATTCAAAGAGTTTTGGAGGTAGTTTATTACTTAAGACAACATTGCAAAGTTAAATGTTAAAGGAATACACCAGGTTCAACCAATGTTAAGATTGATAAACAACACTTGTGGTATGATTCAATTTACTGCAATTTGTTACTTTGATGCATTTACAACTGAAGAAAAGAGGGACAATTCGTAAATGTTTAAATACCCACCGTTTCAAAAGTAGAGCCACAAAATGTAAACAATGTGCGTGATTACATGATTTCAACATTGATAAAATAGTAATATTAGTAACATGTTCTGCGTAAATTATTAAAATATCCAATTGTCCAAGGACAACTTTACAGTTTCATGTAATATTTAATAATTCACATAATATTTAATTATTTCATATTATATTTAGCCTTAGCAACAATAACAAGACTGCTTTTAATAGATGAAAATAATTAATGAAAGTTCTCCCTTGCTGGGTTAAAAACAACCCAGTGCTGGGTAAATATTGGACAGAAAACATGCTGGGTTGTTTTCACCCAACAGTTGGGTTAAATGTTCTGAGTAGTAACCCAACCGCTGGGTCTAAACAACCCAATTGCTGGGTTCATCCATATTTTACCCAGCACTGGATTGTATTTAACGCAGCATTTGTTGGAGTGTACATTCCAAAAATTGAACTCATGATAGGTTTTCCTATTGTTTTCACACTTGCTGAAAGTAATGACTGAAAAGTGGTTTGACCAATAGTGTGCACCCATTATATATAATTGGCCAATTGTGGCCCGCGACAAGGCGGGATCTACAGAGAGCAGTCAAAGCAATGCAACTATACGTACATACAGTATAATGCATGAGGACAGTAGAGAGCAAGCCAATGGAAAAACAAATCCAAAACCTGGACATTTTAGGCAATTTAGAAATCCCTGCCAGGACATGCCTGAGTATGGTCAGCCTAATTTATATCCATTATAAGTACCTCACCGTATAACCTTGATTTATGTTTTTATAATTTGTGGATGGATGGGTCAAAATATTTTTTGTGGTAATCAACATTACGCCAACATTGCTGCTGAGTTTAACTGGTACTGAACCCAGCATATCCCATTAATAATCTTCAGTGCAGATGGATTTGTGTAGATGCGTTCACAAAAATGCACAGCTGCTGCTCTTTTTGGGGCTTGGCATGAAAGTATTTTTTGTCATCTAATTTTTTCCCCATTCTTTTTTTGGCATGGTCAGTTATTGGTTATTGGCTCTGGATCCTCATAAATCCTTTATACTGTACTCGATGAAAAGCAGTCTGGGTTAGAGAGTGTTCTGGCACGGCCAGACATCGGCCTGCTAGCTGCTGGATAAGAGAGCTGGATCCAGCTGTGCTTGGCAGAGCTCAACGCTTTGAGTGATGGATTTGGGCCGGACTTTAGCCAGTCCTGGTTTTGCAGCTCTGCCCCTTGTAAATGCCTCGGTGTAATTAACTGCAAATCACACAGTTAGTGTAGCCATATCCACCATCAAAGGTAAGGCAGGGAGAAGTGCAAATGACCGGTCTGGGGAATAAGAGCGAAAGAGGGTCAATATTACGAGAGAGGGTGGCAATCACTTGGCAGGAGGTGGTGTTATGGGCTCAGGGTGTGGTGAGTGCAATTGTTTACTGGCACTGGTAAACCCTAGAGAGTCAAAACGCCAGTCAAACATTTCTAGAGAGAGATGACAGTCTGTGTGCTCTACTTTAGACTGAAAGGGGAGAGTGATTCCTAACAAGCTTTTCACTGGAGGGTGGAGTGACTCAAGAGCTGGCCTCAATAAGAAGCGGAGAAACAATGTTGAATGTTCACATATATTTCATGCTGATTACTCTAAATTAGCACATAAAGTACCACTGGAGTTTGATACTGAACAGAGATGGCCGTAAAAATCTAAATAAACACACAAAAATACACTTATGAACCCACATTTGTGTTCAGTCTTTATCTTGTTGCTGGGGAGTTGACCATTTTATTAGACCATTTTAAGTTGTGTATTTTTAGATTTTGTGTTTTATGTACTCCAGAAGGTCATTACAAGGCTTACTAGACTAGTTTATTGTAGCAGCATGTACCATATTTTCGTCAAAACATAAAAGGACATAAAGGAGTCCAAACATCTGAGAGAACAATATGAGCGAACATTGACTCTCATATGGCTTGAATTATTTTATCCCATATATATATATTACTTATATACTGTACATATATATATTACTTATATACTGTACATATATAAAGTGAGAATTAAATGAAAATGTATAATATAACTAAACTATAATGAACTATAATAGTCTACATTTATATTAAATACAGTTAATTGTACTTAAGATATTTTTACTTGTTTTTTATATTTAATTTCATGATACAGTGTATGTATTTCAAGTACAGTGAATGCTGACAAGCTTTTATGGTAAACTACAATGCACTTTAATATAATTTCTATTGAAATGTATATGTCATGTATTTAAATATATTTGTAATTACACATTTGTAATGATGCAGCTGCGATTAAGTGCATTTAAAATGTGTTAACTTTGAATTTAGTAATAAAAAAACACTGCATTTAAAATTAAAATGAAATACTTTACCATGCTAGTCAATACATCTATAAAACAACAAAAGATCATAAAAACAATTATTTAGAATTAACTTTTAATCTGACTTTATCACAAAGTGTACGTTTTAAAACTATGCATAAATGTGTTAAGTCATCAAAGTGTTTAAGGACACTTAAGCAGCCGTTAATTTCATGTTCAATATCATATTATCCGCAAGAGCAGGGATTTTTAAAATCATACTCTTTTAAAGTATGAAATACATTACGGGCCCTATCATACATCTGGCACATTGCGGCGCCAGGCAAGTAGGGCTCGCTGCAGCCCACAAGATCCAGGGGGCGTGGTTGGATCCACATCTAGGGAGTGGAGATTGGTAGGTTTAGGGATGGAAATGGGGTGGGTTTAGAGATCAGGGGGTGGAGATGGGTAGGTTTAGGTATATGTAAGATGGGAGGAGTTGGATCTGGATCTAACCATGCCCCTTGGATCTTGTGGGCTGCAGCGAGACACAAGTGTTTTTTGTTAGTTTCAGCCCGACGCAGTTATCATTTTCATGTCCTGCGCCACGTTGTTTGAATAGCAAATGCATTTGCACCCATTTGTGTGCCCATGGGCGTGCTAGTCTGAAAATGAGGTGTGTTCAAGCGCATTGTTGGAGTATTGCTATTTTGAGGCAACTGAAAAAGACTGCGCCATTGACCAACTAAAACCTGGTCTAAAGTCAATGGCACAGTATTTTTTGTTATTTAAAGAGTGCATTAGTAATATGCGCCTATAAGTGGGTCCACAACGCCCGTACCAAATATTAAAAATTACAGGGTTAGAATGTAAAAGATTATTATTGTGTAGGCTAAATATAAAAATGCTTACATGTCATAATGGATAGTCATTGCATGTATCAGAATTAGGCTATTTGCTTATTAAGAGAATAGGGACAACCCTTTTAGACCATGCGCCGGGCACGCCGACTGTTTTTCCCGTCATTAAACTAGCAAAAGTGGATTCAGACATGCCCTAAGTGCGCCTGCACAGTATGCTTTAGACCATGCGCTTAGATCGTTAAAATAGGGCCCTGCAAGTGCATATTCAATACAAATAATGCAGAAGATTATTTTATTTTCATGGGGTCCACTGTTGTTTTGGACCCCATTGATTTGCATTGTATGAAGAAGAATAAATACTTCAAAACATACAGATTTGGAAAAAACATAAGAGCAAGTAATTGATAAAATCTCACAAGAAAACAGTTTCCAAATATAAATTAGATCTTGAACCCTAGATTTTCAGTGCAGTTTCATTCCTTCAGATTCCTTCAGAAGGAAAACAGGCAGAAAGCGCTCGGCTGTGGTACGTAGCAGCACATTAGTAATGTAACTCTCTCTCGATCCCTGCTGCTCCCCTAAAACCCGGGCAGCCACAAACCTTATGGAGCAGAAAACTAAATTTGTATTTGTGTCCCACCCAGGACTGCCTGTTGCCTCATGAGCCGTTTATCTAGGACGGATGCCACGGCAGGGTCAGCTCCCTATAAAAGCAATGAAAAGTTCAGCATTTGAATCTGAGAAGGTGTGATGGAAATAGACAGATTATTTCACTAAGACTGCATCAGCCACAAAACTGAGAAGTCAGTCAGTCGATGAGTTATAAACATGTGAAGGGCAAAGGTGAGAGTCTCACGCCCGAGACAGACAAGTTTGTTGTTACTAGTTACTACTAATTTTGTGTAACTAGATATCTTTCAACACATGAAATTTCACATTTCAACACTGTTTTTTTTTTTTTTTATGTCAGAAATTTGTGACAGTTGTTCCAGGAATCAATATATGTTTACAAAGATGCCTGGCTGGGTTGATGAATATAAAAGCTTTCATGGAACTTTTACAAACCCCATATGCCCTTGACTTCCTGTAGTCACATGGCTCAGGTGGTTGGCTCAAAAAGTTCTGCACTCCAATAAACAATTGTCCTGTAACAGCCGGGCAAGTTCCATCAAGATGAATGGGAGAACTAACGAATAGCTTTCTCCGGCTATAATAGACCTGCTTGGTCTCTAAGCATGTTGCCAGATGGTTGGGGTTTAGCAAAGGTGAAAGGATGCCATCGTTCTGTTGGGTGAGAAGGGAGAACAGTGGAGGCAGTGTCTGAGAAGCAGAAAGCACCTGTAGTCTCTCTGAATCCAGCCATAGAAACCAGCTTCACATTTTACTGCCCATCCAGAATGATAAAAAGCCATGAGAACCTTAGCCATGAGCTAATTTTGTTTATGTGATTTTGAAAGGACAAGAAACTGGAGAACACATGTTAAGTGCAAAACGATGAGTTCAGCCAAAGTGATTTCAAAATAAATGTAAACAATTTGGTTCCTTTCAGTTTCAACTTGAAACTTATAGTTTCCAGGTTTCAGCATGTCCAAAATGTTGTGTAATATAGTTGCAGACAGTAAGATATAAAAATAAAAATATCAAAGTAAAAGTAAAACAAAACAAAAATAAAAATTAACAGAAGTATGAGGGGAAAAATTGAGACGTATATTACAGCTGCCAATTTAACCAATTTTATGGGGAAAAAATAACGCATTAAAATTAACACAGTTATAGCATCTTTTTTCATCTTCAAAAGACAGAATGTCATACAGGTTTAAAATTACATGAGGGTGAGTAAATGAAAGAATTATTATTTTTGAGTGAACTATCCCTTTATTACCCATTTAAAACTCATTAATCTCATAGCATTATTCATGCAATTGTAATTGCAGTGTAAATGCATTCATTTTACCTAAATTGTCTGTAATTGTTATTTTTATTGCTGTGATCAATATTATTATTATAATTTTTTATGACTATTTTACTTTCTTTAATGTAAAGCACTTTGAATTACCATTGTGTATGAAATGTGCTATATAAATAAACTTGCCTTGCCTTGTGAGGGGCAGTCGTGGCCCTAATGGATAGAGAGTCGGACTTGTAACACGAATGTCGTGGGTTCAAGTCTCAGGTCTGGCAGGAATTGTCGGTGGGAGTGAATAACCAGTGCTCTCTCCACCTTCCATACCATGACTGAGGTGAGACCCTTGAGCAAGGCAATGAACCCCCAACTGCTCCCCGGGCGCCACAGCATTGGCTTCCCACTGCTCTGGGTGTGTGTTCACTTGGAAGGGCCAAATGCAGAGCACAAATTCCGAGTATGGGTCACCATACTTGGCCACACGTCACTTTTTTTTATAATTTTTTATTTTTTTATATATATCTAAATGCCAATTTCATATAAATAAATAATAATAAAAAATAACGGACATTGTACCCTAAAAGTGTATGTTTATTTAAAGTACTGTATGTCGAATCAAATAAAATATATTTTTAAATCTACTTTAATGTATATTGATGCTTTTCTCATTTAACACAATAATGACTTTAAATTATGGACTGGGGATCATTTCTCAGTCAAATTTGATGCACAATTAATTTGTGATTGTTTAGATTAATTAATTACCACATTATGTAAATAATTAGATTAAACATTTTAATTGCTATATATAATCAGTATAAAAATATTATTCAGTATTTAAATATAATAAAATTTAGGCATCACAGTATTATAATGTACAGTATTATTAAATTATTAATGTTTTTACGGATTAATTTTAAGTATGTTTTGGATTATGGTAAAATGAACAATTAAATAGCCAGTACCAACCAATATACATCTAACATCAAGCATCGGCATAAAAGTTAATCGTTTTAAAAAAGTGTGTATTTGTATCTTGATGCGTGGTTTCTAACATATTTATTTGCTGAAGATAGAATTATTAGTAGACGCACTATACATTTATTATTTAGAAAGTAAACAATATTGTATATGTAGATTGATTTCTCCTCTCTAAACAGTTTCTCAGGTGCGTTCTCACATCACCACTGCTGCTATGTGAATATGATATATCACAACACTACGGAGACTGAGGCGTTAGAAGTCAGAAGGCTTTTAAGTTAATTTATGATTTTCTGTCTGTCTGAACCAAAGAAATAAAAGCAAAATATCTGTACCATATTGAATTGCATCACATTTGTTTCTCATTCCATTGTATTGCTTTGAATCGCATTGTATTGAATCGATTCGAAATTGAATTGCACTGCATCCTAATAGGGGTGAATCGTATCGCATCGCATCGCATCGATAGCTGCTTTATATGTATCTTTAATGTATCATATCATTGGCAATGCATTGAGATGCATATCGCATCGGCCTCAGTTATGGAGAAGCACATCCCATATACTGTCAGCCAATATAGTGCTAACATACACTGCATGCCTACAAAACACTAAGAAAGTTTTTATTTTAAGAAATCATATCAATGTGACATGAGTAAAAGACTAGATTTCAGGTTTGAGAAATAGTGTCTCTTGACTGCTTTTGAAGAAACCATGACTGGGAGCAGAGCCTAATTTGGAGTGAGAAACATAGATAATTTGCAGAATTAATTAGCAGATGCAGTACAGCTGAACTTGTAACTCTAAAGAGAAAATATCTTTCAGAAAACCCTCAAAGCAGCTTTTTGTGGCTGGGAACTTTGAACAAGTCCTAGAAGAGAGAGAGAAAAAAAAAACATAGTTCACATTTTCCTGACCTTGTCCTGCCTCAAAGATTTTTGAAGGTGTTCCATTAGCATTCTGTGAAGCACCGAGTAGTTATTGAACAAATGTGCACTTGCTGAACATTACTTTGCCTCCTTAATCTGGCTCCACATTGGTCTCCATAGAGATTTTCATCCTGAAAGGTAACAAACAGCATCCTGATGCACTGTGTAAATAATATCAATACTGTACGATACCTAGAGCCCCTATGTCTCACAGCAAAACAGCCAGGTGAGTGTGAAGACAGTGATTCTGTGTACCATTCATTGCAAACTGTCTCTCTGGTCCAACAAAACAAACCTCATTCTCTGAGTATGTATTGATAAGAACCCTTTCACCGAGCACAACAGACCCTGGCAAATGGGATGTTTACATTGCCAATAGGGGAAAGGGGGAAACCAGAAATGCACAATGAAATCAAAGAAGCTAAAATCATTCCCATCTTGGTAAATGAAACTGCTCTTCTGAGTCCTGAGTGATTTACGCATAAAAATGAAGATAACGGAGAAAATTTAAATTTAAGATACAATCAGACAGTAAAATATGGAAAATGTTATCTACCCGGTTTGAGAAAAGTATAATTCCCCAAATAAGTTTGCGAATTGGAACGAATAGTGTATGCTTGCAGTAAGACTTTATCTGTTTTTATTTTAGGCACAGTGCCTGAATTTGGTCTCAGCATTATATATGAAATTGAGATTTATACATCATCTGAAAGCTGGATAAATAATCTTTCCATTGATGTATGGTGTGTTAGGATGGGACAATATTTGGCTGAGATACAGCAAAATATTGAGAAAATATCCTTTAAAGTTGTCCTAATGAAGTTCTTAGAAATGCATATTAGGTTTTGATATATTTACAGTAAGAAATTTACTAAATATCTTCATGGAACATGATCTTTACTTAATATCCTAATGATTTTTGGCATAAAAGAAAAATGGATAATTTTGACAATGTATTTTTGGCTATTGCTACAAATACACCTGTGCGACTTGAGACTGGTTTTGTGGTCCAGGGTCACATATTCACATTCTCCAAGAGATATGGAGATCCCTTATATATCCAAGAGATGTATAAGAGATTAGTATTTAATTTGTATTTTTACTATTCTTAATTCTGATATAAATTGAATTGGGGAAGAAAATAATTTACTCTATTTGAATAGCATTTTCTGTACAAAAACAAACTTTGGTGGCCTTAATATATTTATAATATTAAAATTATACTATATAGTGATGTATGTGAAGTATAAATATAAGACATTGCTTCTGAAGCAATGCAACTTGTGTCATTCAGATGTATGATAATATCTGAAGTTTTCTGATGCTTCAAGTGCCAGAAAGTGCCAGAAAGTCCCGTTTCCTTATGAGACTCGTGTCTTGACTTACCTGATCAGACTGAGCCTTTTTCTTACATCAATAAGAAATGTGCATTCATAGCTCTTAATATTATGGTAATGTAGATAGATGGCAAGTTCAGGTTAGTCTGTGTATGTGCATGAGATACTTTTCTTTACTGCAACAGGTGATTAGAAGTGTGATGTGGAATATATTAGCATTAATAGAAATGCACAGGCTGTGTCTGTGTTGACGTTTTCATGCAACATTTCATTCATAAATATCTCTGTGAAACTTTGATCTCGCTCTGACTGCTGTAGTGATTATGAAGCCATGAGAGTGCATGCATTAAACACAAGGTCTGACAGTAATCTTTTATCCTGTTCAACTTTGAGACACGGCATACTGAAGCAATACGATCTTTTCAGCAAATTCCACTGTTCCTCACATCATTCCACCCGGAGGTGTATTCAGGTTTTCATTAGGGTTGTAAATTAGAAATACATTGTGGTCAGTTATTTCAGTGTCCAGGAATGTACTGTAGCTTATAACTGTATTTAACTGTAGCTGAAGTTATAACAAAACTAAGTTAAACTATAGTCAAGCTATAGTCAAAAAGTAAAAATGCAAAAAAACAGATAAACAAATGAAAACAGGTTCAATGAAAAATGCAGGAAGGCAGTCGGGCAAGTCTTAATCCAGTGATCGCATCACATTCTGTCTGCTGGTATACTTTCATCTGATCGATAATACTTCACTGCCTTTGATTTCCCACAATCCTGTGCATTTGATGCCATGCGAGTTATGTGAAAATGCTTATGAAAATGGTGTGGTTGATGGTTAGTTAGTGTGTAAATTAAAAAAATTTCCCACTTTTAATGTCATTTCTAATGAGAAATTAGTATTATATCAGTTGAGCATTGACTTAGTTATCACCAAAGCTCTTTCTATTTATCCAGAATCTGCACAAATGCAGCTTGCAATCATTGTCTGATAAGTCAGCAACTCAACAAGTCTACTGCCTAAGCTTTTAGATGCAGCCCGTCAGAAAGTGGATTTACATTTACTTTCAGCTTATTTGTAGTTTTTGTTCAGACCAATGCAAAATTCATACCAAACGTTTATGCACTGTCATAGATTTTGCCTGGTTGAAATAAAGTAAGCATATTGTGCATTCTTAAAAAGAATAAGATATATATTTGAACATGTAGTAAATGGGGGTTGGGGTTTTGAATGTTAAAAAAAAAATAGGGGTCTCCTGGAAAAAAAGGTTGGGAACCACTGCTGTACTGCATCTTTCCTGGAGACTGTCTGTTAATATGTTAAACAATATTCAGTAAATCTAACAGTTTACTGGGATCAAATTTGGTTAGTTTATCCTAAAACAATGAGACACTGTTGCTAAAGCAGGTTTTTATAGCATTCTCTTGGAGCCACATTCACACCTGCTGGGTCTGGACTACTCTCATGAGCGTCTTTTCACCAAATGGACCACCGTTTTTTCTTTCAGCTCTTGGAGCCATCAGCAGCAGACTACCATCAGGTTCTGATCTCAGAGATAAACTATATATCAAAGTAATGAGCATTCCTGCCCCGTAAATCCTCAGTTATTCACCATAGTCAGGTATTGCATAGGGCTTTGTGGCTGCAATAGTCATATTTCCTCCTGACAGCTTTAGGAAACAGTTTCCCATAACATCATCTGTTGAGGCCGAGGAGCGACGTGACGTCACTGCTGACTCGGTCCTGGAAAGGTCAGCATTATTTGATTTTGATGTTTCAAGATCTTGATGTTTCATCAGATTATCCAGTCCACAGTCGACTCCTTATTGTTTCTAGTGCATAAAAAATTGATGTGTCATGAATAAAGGCAAGAAAATTGATTTGCTACTTTTCTAGAACAAAAGCCACCCTTTTAGGATTTTTTTTTTTACATTTTAATATTAAGGTATATTATGACTAGCACTTTTAATATAATATACAGTATTTTGTATTGTATGTATAATATATTATTTTGAATATATTGGGCATTAGCATCCTCCTGCTTTGTATCTATCAGTTCTTGGCCATAGTAGGCCTTTGATTCTTAGTTCCTCGCTTATTTCTTTTTGACATTCAATATCTACTATCAATTATTCATCAGAAAACATGGCTGGTATTAATCAGCTAAATCAGTGAGTGGAAACAACAGTTTGACCTTCTATTTTTCCATTAATTAAAAATAAATTTTTCAGTCCATTACCTTCCCAAAACAAATAAGCCAATGATTAAATTAACAGACCCGAACAAATTCAAAGCACTCAAATGGGGGGGGGGGGTGTCATGAAATGGCCTTAAGTTACTGTTTCCCATAGATACAGTCAATTGAACAGAAACACGCTGACCTCTGATCCAGCACTTAGGTATGAGGTTACGAGCTTGATGTAGCAGAACAGAGTAGTTTGGGGATGAACTGTTTTGATAATGGAAGCGTCTCAGTGTCGCTCCATGAACCCTGAGCAGAGAGTATTGTGCTCCATTTATCATCTCATACTGTCAGCAGCAGCAGTAGGAAAAGTGATCAAAACAGCACAGCTGCTCTTAAAATAGACCGGAAAGGTTCCATGTAGTGCCCAAAATATAAAAAATCGATTAGCTGTTTCCTAACACTTTCACTATTGAAATATTGTATTCACTTTTGTGGTTAAAATAAAAACTGATCAATGTTGCCTGTCTTCTTGTGGAAATAACCTTACTGAAACTTAAAAATCCTTGACATCTGTATATTGAATCTGGTTTCATAATAATTTATAATATTGAACCTGTTAGGTTTTTTTGTTTTTTTCACAATCTCTCAAGTGTTTTTTTTTTTAAGAACCTCTTAGTACAATACTACGAGATTCTTAAAAACCTTTTAGTACAGTACAGTGTGTATCTTGGAGCTATAATGTTCACACTGGCACATTTCACAAATGATTCTCCATTGTATTTGAGCAGTCATTGAGGGTCCACTTTCAATCTTTCACAACAAACCAGACCAAATTATGTTAATTATACGATTTATTCAGGCATTTTGCATCTTCCTTCTTTTGTCTCCCTTGGCAATTTTTGGCCACAGCAGGTGCAAAGAGGACTTTTAGTCCAATCTGCCAGGTTTATTTACCAGTTAGGCCTTTGTCTTAAAATAAACAGTAATTGTAGGGATTAAAAAAACACTATACTGTTCAAAAGATAAGAAATTAATATTCTTTTATTCAACAAGGATGGATTATATTAATAGATTTTTTTAAACAAACAAATAAAATTGCTAATAAGAAATGTTGTTCAGCAAATCAGCATATCAGAATGACTTCTGAAAGCTCACGATTATCATAAGAGCATGATGAGTGTAAGGGGCATTTTGCAAAGGTTGTTAGAAAATGTTTTATTTTTGTAAGTCTAGTAGAGCAGAAACTGCATACTTCACCTTTATGTCGAATATATTGCGTTGTGGGAAACAGGCATACAGAAATTTCAATAGAATGATGGTACTATGTTATTCTGAGCATAGCCTCAGACAGAATGACTGCTGGTAGACAGATTTATGCAAAAAAAAAGAAAATCTGGTCATTATCCTAAGTGTATAAAAGTGTCCCCTCCACCACAGAGACAGATAAGATTGCAGCTTCATGGAGTCATTTCCACGCTTGTCATTCCGCTACTAAGTATATCATGATGGAGAACCACAGAGTGTTAAAGTTGAGCCAATAATCACAAACACGCAACCACATGAAAAACGCTCTGCTGCCATGTTGAAACAGATCCTTTGCCAACAGTAATACAAAGAGTGTGTGTTTAAATTTGAGACGACCCTGTACTTTCAGCGGTCCTGGCTATTTACTGGTTACTCAGAGCAAGTTCATTCCATCTTTGATTGACTGTAAACCCAGAAAAGTACTTTTTACATTTGTTTTTGACAGTGCTTTAGAGAAAACAGACTAATCTGATGCTGGGAAATGACTGTAACAAGTGAGATTAGAACAGACTCTGTCAGGAGTTTTTTATTATTCCGTATATAAAATTCTGAGTGTTAGGGTTGGTTTTATCTCCTTCAGGCTACATTAAGTTGGTTCTCACAGAGAAAAGTGACAATTATAGTCTATTGGCAGAGCTGGGAGAAAACTCAGACAAAGATGAATACACAATTATACATAATACATCATTTTATAGAGAAAAAAAAGTAGTAAAAACATATTCTGGGTTGTGGTCATAGAAATGTATAATGTCTGTCAGAGTGTGTGTGTGTGTGTGTGTGTGTGTGTGTGCGCGCTCCCTCCTGGTGGAATGACCTGTCCAACCAACGCTATTTCACGGCAATTCGTATGTATTTTACGAGGTGGCTAATTCGTAAGAATTCATACGACCTCACTCGTACGATTTTGTATGATTTTTCTAAACCCCAGTGACAGGTAGGTTTAGGGGCAGGGTTAGGTGTAGGTCATTCGTACAAATTCATACGAATTGGCAACTCATAAAATACGTACGATTTAGCAAAAAGTGAGGTCGTACGAATTCGTAAGAATTAGCCACCTCGTAAAATATGTACGAATTACTGTGAGATCGGCCTGGCCCAACTCAATCCAAGCAGCTGAGTTCTTAGCCATCTTCAGGAATCGGCTAAAAACACATCTCTTCCATCTCTTTATTTGACCTTCTAACTCTAGCACTCACTATTCTAACTCTATTCTTAAAAAAATAAAATGTGCGCACGATACTACAATATTTCTTCAAAAGCCGATTGTGGAGACATTTTTATTGTCCACGATCAAAAATAGTCATGCTATAATGTTAGTACAGGCACATTTCATAAATGATTCTCCATTGCGATTGGACATTGGACATGGCTTGGACATACATGGCTTCTTTATGTCTTTATCTCTTTTGCTAAATTAATTCGGTGATGAATCTCCAGAGCCACACAAACAGCCATTTATTGATAATCTTTAAAAGGGTTTCCCTGCATTTTGAGAGACATTTGTGATTTTCTGGTAGGTTTTATGATCCTGAAAGGAAAGAGTAACCCACACAGACATTCAGCATATAAACACAGGAGGCTCACATCATCCTGCACTCTGATTGGCTGGCTGTGAAAGGACCACACTCAGCATGACATTTGGTTTATGTGTACCATAGGATTAGAAGCGAATACAGATTAGTGGCATACAAGAGTACAGATATCGGTTGTGACAGCACTGAAAGTTGTCAAGGCTAAACCCTACAGTGTGTATCCATCACTATTGTATAGTGCCATTTGTTTCTGTCCTTCACTTTCATTGCTTGTCATATTTATTGAACATCTCTCTCACACACACTCAAACTCACTTGTCGTGTTATTTTTGGTTCTTCATTAGACGGCCGCGGTAAGAGAGCTCACATAGCAGGGATTTCCTGACATTGTCAAAATGTTGTTAATATTCAACAAAAAGTAAATTAATTAGACACTAGTGAGCATGTCACACTAAGTAGCCCAAGACTTCCAGTTTCAGCCTATGAGGAAAGATATTGCATGGCAAAATCAGGATCATAACTGTACATTGTGCAGTCAGTTTAAGACAGGTACATGTAAGCAACATGTAAGTGAGTCCAAAAATAAATATGTATGTTAATATTATATATGTTATCTATTTATTCAAATATGGATTAATCTCATAGTGGAAATAAACATGGAAACAGCCAGTCAGTGCATGACTCTATTAAGTAATAAGTGACAAACTGCCTAAATGAAATTTTGGTTTACATTAAAGAAAATTAAAATTAAAGAAAATAAAATAATTATGACATAAATATTTTACTGTTGTATAAATGTCTTTCTCAAAGTAATTAATAATAATAATAATAATAATGTTGAGCAAATATCATACAATCAAGACATTTTTCATCCATGTTTTAGTTTGTACAGTTCTTATTTGACAAAAAAAGTGAAAGTTATTTTGAAAATGTATTGCTATAGTTTAATTTAATTACATTTTAAAAGATTTAAAAGTTTAATTAATTTCCTTAGACAACCTTTTTTGATGATACATTTGTATTTAGGCGAAAATAAAATGTAATTCACTGGGCCCCAAATTATTTGTGAGTTATTGTTATAAATCTACATGATTTGTTAGTTTTTTGTTTCTTTTTTATTTGAACTGAATTTTATATTTATTTATTTATTTGCTGTTTTTTTCTACTACATCTACACCTACTTTTCTCTATAAATATACTTACACTGTGTTTATATTCTATGCCACATTTATGATTACAGTTTAGTTTGTTTTAATTTTACAAAATTCTTTAGTTAACTTTTTTTTTTTCCACTAGCTTACAATTTTAGTTAATGAGAATAACCTTAATTAATATACTGTTAAGACGTAAATTTACAATCTGATGACAGAGGGGGAAAAAACAGCTCTGTACGACACACAAACTATTTTGCCTTGATCTTAATAGGCAAGAGGAAGAAATATGAGTTAGTATTTCCCTAGTGAAAAATGATGTCCTGCATACAGAGAAATGCTAAAATAGAAGCAAACAATCTTATTCCCACTTACTGAAATGTTGCTTCCCACACTATCAGATTGGCCCTATGAGAGCGAATATTCAGGTTTATGGAGGCTGAAGACATTTAAGAGTCAGTTTGATAAATGAGAAGTGCATATGATTAGGTTCAGTGCATGCTCAAATGAACAGCAGGGGATCTAGAGAATTTTAAAGTAGCAGGTCAGCCACATAAGGACAGCACGTAACATTACTAAATCTGAATTTAGCCCTTATTCACATCACAACAAAGTTTGTTTTATTGTTTCTTGCAAACATCCCTATTACCATTACTCATGTTAGAGAGGTTTGATCAAACCACTAACTCATTCCTAAATATACTTTAAACATTTGTGTAAGTATGAGTTATTTAAAGGGATAGTTCACCCAAAAATGAAACTTGTCATTTATTCACCCTCAGGTTGTTCCAAACCTGTATGATTTTCTTTCTTCTGTTGAACACAAAAGAAGATATTTTGAAGAATGTTGGTAACAGAACAGTTGACGGTAGCCATTGACTTCTGTTTCTTCTTCTTCTTTTTCACCCTACTATGGAACTCATTGCCTATCATCCACTGTTTGTTTGCCAACATTCTTCAAAATATTTTCTTTTCCGTTTAACAGAAGAAAGAAACTGGAAAAATTTGGAACATCTTGACGGTGAGTAAATGATGACAGAATTCTCTTTAAACTTCAGGAACATGTGGTCATCAAGCTTAATTAATGTTAACACTTTTCTCAGTCTGAAAGTTGAAGCCAATGCAAAATATTGAAAGATACATGTGATTTTGAAAGCGGTTTTCACATAATACGATGAAAAAAAAATATCACACATCTAAAGCTTACTGCTGTGTTTTGCACCCAAATGCTCAAATTATCTTTGTAAACTAAATGAAAGAGAAAATGAATTGAACTGACTGAATCAATGGCCTTTACCTGACCCAAGCTTTGTTCAATGTTCCCTGGTATGACTAAGAAAGTTAAAAATTAAAAAAAAAAAAAAAAAAAAAAAGTCACTTTTTTAATTACATTTCCCTACCCCAATTCCATTCCATCACCCCATTTACTGTATTTTCCGAGTGTTGATCCCTTTCTTTTAATTCAGTTCAGCTTAGTTTTGTTCATAAAGCACATTTAAAAGGGCCACTAGTTGGTCAAAGTGCTGTACAAAAGGTTAAGAAAAACCCCTTTAAACAAAACGCGTGAATCAGTGACTCAATGAGCCATTCATAAGGAAAAGGAGAATGACAAACAATCTGTAGTCTTTTATCTCATGTGAGTGCACATGATTTTTATTTACATATTTGGAACATATTTTCTGAATTTAATAACCATTTCTTTAAGAATAAAACTTAAAAAAAACGGGGGGGGGGGGGGGGGGCGTTGTAACAGTTTTCATGTGCTCACACACTGTGAGTTTAATGCCTGACAACCTGACAACCTGTAAAAATGCTTTCGGCTATTTCTATTGTTAAATGTGCCAGATAAATTAAGCTGAACTGAATTGATTCAATGTGCCACATTTGAGCCCTGCACAGCAGTCATGTACTTAACAATGACACCCATCTGAGAAACTGCTAACTTTAATAAGATGGATTGTCAAACATGTTTTTTTTTTTAACAAAACGTTTATGGAAAGAGGGTGATTCAAATGTCAGTGTTTCCAACAGCACTTCTGCCAGTTTAAGGTTTCAAAGGTTTTGGAGGGAATTAGAAACAAATGTGGGGCCTTTTAAATGCCCCTGAAATACCATTCATAAGGTGTCTTTCCTGGCTTGGGTTTAAACTGAAAAATTACACTCCTTAAGATTAAGATTCAAGTAGAATACTGACTACCACTGTGATCTGTGAATCAAAAGAAAGCTTTGTGCTTACACTGACATCTATTAGCTACAAATTGGTTAAAATCACAGTGTTTTGGGATTTAGTGATCATGCAAGGCTGTGTCACAATTTAAAGTCAACTGAAATGTACAGCTTTTTTCCTTTATTAATTTGTAAACGACAATTCAAATATCAAATGTTCTTTGCAGAGCCGACTCTTCTACACTTGGCTCTTATCATTAATGCATTGAGCTTTTCATTTCACAAGTTGATTCCATTTTCATTTTGTCCATAATGGTAAATACAATAAAGTGTATTCCCTGATTTCTACAGAAAAAAAAAATAGATATGGAAAGAAATATTTCAATATTTTGCTCCTTAAAACCTGCCCTCTAAAGACATGTTAACCAATCGCATGTCAACAAACTTAAACAAGCACAGTGATTGCCAAGGAAACAAGTTCTCTGAATAGCTGAAAAGAACAGACCTGTCCCCTTATTATTTTTGTCGTTTAAAAATAAAGTGTGTATTTTTTGGTTAGTGTGTAATAGTGAAATCTGTTTGACCAACCAATGGAAGACAGAGGAATGTTAAGGAAACCCGTTTGAAAAAAACAATATTGGGCATTTCATTTGTGGAAGTCCTTTGGGAAACACTCCATACATAAAAAAGTAGAAAAGTGCAGCATTTGTCACCTTTCTCACTTTTTGGAGATCTTTTGTATGACTGTTTTATTCTCAGAGGGAGTTAATTTTCTCTCTCTCTCTCTCTCTCTCTCTCTTTAAACCCAGTCAAATGAAGGTCATAGAGATTGTGCTTCTCAAAGTAGCCACTCCACAACATCTGAGAGGAGAGAGGACAGCTGACACAAGTTTTTATAAGGTGATTTTAGAAGTCTTCGGTGCTTCATTTTCAACCCGCTGACATTTAAGAGATGGAACAAGAGCTTAGAGATCAGGAAGACACAAAGACGCAAACACTAAAAATGGGTAATGGAAACCAAGATATCATGAGCCTCTTGAGTAATGATTGAGATGGATCTTGTGCATTAAAAAGGATGTTGTAAGACTCCTAGTAAGTGCTTTTAGAGTGACCTGGCATAGTAAGACATGGCTTGTAGCTTTTAGTGAAAAAGAAAACTGAAGAAGAAAAAAAATCACAGTATACATGTCTGATCAGGTAAAATATTATTGAAACTGCTCAACCATAAATATCAATTCCAGCAGCTTTTTCATTTATTGTCAATAGACCACTCTAATTTAACAGTTTACACATTGTTACTCCATTTTCACAGACTGAAAATTATGTTTGTTCAGATGTCTGAGATGTGTCAACTCAAGAAGAACATTCTAATTCAGAGCAAGCAAATCAAAGTCATTCATTTTCAAACACCCTGTATGCTGGGGACAGAACATGGTGAATGAGAGTCTGCAGGTGGTGTCAGCCTCTCACACTTCCCTCATTTGGCTTCCAAGATTGACAAAAGGGAACAGTGCTTCCTGGAAAACTGGTACATGGTGACATATTCCCTCCCACAGGGTGGTATGATAAAAGAGGACTGGTTGACATTAGCTGTACTTCAATTATACGACTTTGGACCCTCTACTGTTCCCATTCATTGATGTGTCATCTCATCAGTTTAATAAATATTCTCAAATTCCACATATTTAGATCACAAATTTAGATTTAAAATATCCATTTTAGTTGAAGTAGTGTGTATGGTTTTCAGTCAAATTATATATCTCAGCTTATTTTATTTTATTTTTTATTTTTGGCCAACTCAAAAGTTTGCATCGACCTGCTTCCCTCAAGAAAAATCCAGTAGGCTTTTTGGATTATTGTGAAAAATAAACTCTGTGAGCCACAAGTTTATGTTACGCATTTAATATGCATTGAATATCCCCAACAGCCTCTATAGTCCTATTTGAGCACTTGTTAGCAACTCTTTTTTTTAGACAATTATTCATGTATTTTCCGTCAACAAAAATATATTGCTTGTGTTCAACAACCTTATTTTAGGCATTTCATCAAAAAACCCTTTGACATTAGGGCGATGGAAACAGAAGTGCTTAAATGCTTATACATTTCTATGTTTTGGCTTGGAAAAATACCTCATCCCTGGCACTATATATGCAGGAACAACTAATATTTCATAAGATGATTTATCCAATACTTTAAGTAAACCCATCCACACATTGTCTTAACAAATAGCATGAGTTTTGGGAGGGGCTCGTCCGATCAAGGATGGTGAAGTATTCAGGGAAAATTTCTTGTTGTGACTAAATGTCTGTGCACACTTCCTCACTGACTTGAGCACATGTGCAAGGGATTGAGCTCTCAAAAACGATGTTGGATGTGCACACATCAAATAAGTCTGTCCGCACTCACGACCTATAGAAAGGCTTGCTTGCTCAACTGCATACTAGATGGAGCAGAATGTGGAAAATTAAGTATGCTTTGGCTTTTGCACACTTCAACTTTAACAAAATCAGCTCCAGGTATTTATGTTTTACCATAATTAAAATTTTACTTATATTGTCTTCACCAGAAATAACACAGCTTTATACCACAAGCTACCAAATATACTGAAAATTAGTATGAATGAAAATTAGTATAGGATGCTATAGCACACAGATGTCATTGCATTGGGCATAGGCCTAATTAAATAATGAAACTAATTATGACAGCCAAAATCACGGGGGCTTTTCCTGAAAAAGAATCAAACATAAAGAGTTACATATCAAGGACTCCTCTGTTTATTGACTTTATGCCATAGGGGCTTGATGTCTTTCTGACCTTGCAATGTATTAATGCTTGCTGATATGAACAGACACACAAACACATTAACCATTAATCAAAATATAAAGCCTGGGGTAAATTGAAAACAAAATAACAAATGAACAGGTGCTTACAACAAGGTCAACATATCAATGTTGTTGGTGTAAATGTACATTTCATCAAGTCAGAGACCAAACATCACCTAACAGTTTCATTAAGGCAAAATGTCATGGTACTTTTTTTCCACAGAACACAGGAAATTAGGTTTGACGTCAATACGTTGAAATGCCTTTATGCCAAACAAGACATTGAGAGGTGATACAGTAAACTGAGATTATAAATAAAACTTATCTTGAAATCTCCAAATTGTCATCTGTGTGATAATTGCATCTTACTTTGATTCATTTGGCATTTTTGGCTCGGACTGAAGTCTTTAAGAGCCTTTATCTGTATTTTTACGTCTACTGTCAGTGTTTAATGTTAACTGTATGCACCAAGGGTCTGAGAGTTATACAATTTCAATTCTCTGTATGCATGTGCTGTACATGTGGCAGAATTGACAATAAAGCAGACTTGACTTTGACTTATTTCACTCTGCTCATCATGCATTGTCCTACCACTTACATTATGCTTGAAAGTCTTGTTGTAAGCACTAAATAATTTCATCTAATTAGATTGCAACCTTTAATACATCCTCAATCAGACCTTCAATACCAATAGCAGAGACTTCTGAAGACTTCTAGAAGTCGTTCTAAGGTCTATGTATCGACCCAATGTCCTATGTGCATCAATAACTACCTTTAGTTATGTATCAGTTACACTCCCTCCAGAACAGGTTCTTAGCAAATATGGCAGTGTTTCAGAATGAGGACTGAAAAGAGTGTAAAATAAAGGAGGTTACACCACAAGAAGGACAGGAGGTCTTTCTGTGAACAGATATGTGGCCTCAGTTGTTCACTGAGAGATGGTTTTCTGAAGAAAGGAATCCATTAGATGGGTATGACAATGGCTTTCTTAACTTAAATCAGATGTTAAAAGCTGGCCCCACTTCACAACCAATTATACAGTATTGGGACTCAAAATCCAAAGCTCAAGACTCTTTAGAAAAGGTGAAAACATCTTAAGTTCCTTTCAGGTTTTATTTGGCAATCCATGATCAGCACTATCGATTTCCTATGACATTTGGCCATATGCTTGGCCATGTGTCCTAAATGCCACACTTCAGACACATAGCAGACACAAGACTGACACCAAAGACACTGTTGAATATAGTTATTTTGTTTTCTTTGTGCACAAAAAGTATCTCGTAGCTTCATAAAGCTATGGTTGAACCACTGATGTTTCATGGACTATTTTAATGATTTCTTTACTACCTTTTTGGAATGGAATGAGAAACAAAGTACAGCAGTCCAGATAAGCCAAATTGTCTGTGGGACTCCTATTGACCTGATTTTTATTGACTGTCTTCTGACGCTTGATGAAAAACTAATGTCATGTTTGCTTTGAACACCTTTCATCACAGCGGTAAGAGTTAAATGAACTGCAGTCATTCGTGTCATCAGGTTTTCTCTTTCCGCGTTATATCAGATCACTCACAGACATGTGACAGCTGTCAAACATCATTTCTGCTTTACCCTTTTCAAGAAGCAACACTTCAGTGTGTTTGGTTTTGATGAGATTGAGCAGAGTGAGGGGAAGAGAAGGGAGAGGAGCACAACTGTTGACAGACAAACCAATCAAAAGTTCGCTCATGTCTCCAAACGCCAAATACCAATGAAAATCTCTCAAATAAACAGTTCTGCTAATTAGAAAATGTGTTTCCAGTAATAAGCTGATTAATGTGGATATGCATAAATCAAGAATTAGCTCAAAGGAGAGTTGGGTTAAGTGCACAAACAGTGTAAATTATTACAGAATAGTTGGTGATATTTCATGTTAATATTTGCCCATTTCCACAATACAAAAAATAATAAAGAAATACAAAGAATCATACTTTGCTTTATTAGGACATACATTATTGTTTTGTTATGTTTTATATTTAAATTATTGTATTTTATGTCATCATCATTATGACTTTTTGTAATAATCAAAACTTTGTATCTCATAATTAGCGTGTCATAATTTAAACTTTTTATATGATTTACCAAAGCATAGAATTATTTTTTTTTTTACAAAGCCAAAGACAGACATTGTGTGGTTGCTTAGGATACATTTCTAGTGATATTTTTAAAGATATCTGTAAATCAGGAGGAACATTTTACACGTGGGGGGGGGTTGTTACAGGTTCTATTAAATTGGACCTGAGCTCTCTCTCTCTTTTTTTTTTCCTTTTTTTTTTTTTTGTAGTCATAACAACCTGCCTGCTCCACACAGCATATAAATTAGGCTTTACTTTAGGAAAATGTACAGTCCCTGTGGCATCTTGTATCTTCCAGTTTAGATTTAAAGTGTAGCCTGCTGCCACTATAGAGGACAAAGTGCTTTCCTCATATATATGGATATTTTATATATTTTTCTAGGGTTTTGGGGTTTGGCTCCAGTTTCTCCAGAACAGCTGGGCTTCACTGTTCAATTACAAGCTACTTTTAACTTTCAAGTTTATGTGCCATGCCTTTCTGTGGTTCTTGACCAGGTCAACATTTGGTGGAAATCATATATACTTAAGGATCATATATATTTAAGCATGACTAAAATGTAGACATTACACATTATGAAGGCTGAGTTGGCAACACCTCTGTTGTCTTAGATGACGTCAGATTCCACCACTGAGCTCCAGTGTCTTCTCATAAAAGCACATACACTGTGAAAATAAATGCTAAATTATTTTAGTTTATTAAAATCAACATAACTATAGCTTATTAGGAGTCAAAGAGGAAATAAAAATCATAATGCATAAGTCAACTAGCATGTGTTTTTCTTTGTTCATTGCAAAAGTACACAGCTCATTAACACATCTGCAATAATTTCAGCATTAGCTGCTGTCAGAAACGGCCTCATTTAGACAAAATATGTAATAAAGTCAGATGAAAGTCCTCCAGAGATAATCAAGCTTTAATTGCGGTTTTATGAAGTTGAAAAACAAAATCTGCTGTAATCATTGCAAATAATGATCTTCTGCTATCAAATAACTGGAAATAAATGGACTGCACTTAAAAATATCTGTCTTGTCTTTTAACCAATTCATATGAAATGTTATATGTAAGCACACAATATTGCGTGAAGTTCTCAGACTTTTGAATCGGGAGGGGGAAAAAAGTCTGTTGGCAGAACTTTGGATGGCAAACCACAAAATACATGGAAAAGGGGTCAAATTAGCAAATTAATACCATATGCATGACAAGATGATATATTTTGTTCATTAACTTGTCCCTGGTTGGATTTGTGAACCTTCTACTTTATTACAGTTTATTTTACTGTTTGTTGGTATGTTACCTGTATATTTTTCTATCCTGTCAATCAAACATTTGAGAATGGTAATCTAATAACTTAGTTTTTATGGCTCGGCTACTGTGGGGTCATTAGTTATTCCCACTGTATATAATTAAACTGTTGTAATATTTTTCTGTTATTTTACAGAAAAGTCATAGTTTGCATAAGGAACAGTTCACAGAAAATGTAATTACAGGTCCTTTTCAAAAAATTAGCATATTGTGATAACGTTCATTATTTTCTGTAATATACTGATAAACATTAGACTTTCATATATTTTAGATTCATTACAACACAAATGAAGTAGTTCAAGCCTTTTATTGTTTTAATATTGATGATTTTGGCATACAGCTCATGAAAACCCAAAATTCCTATCTCAAAACATTAGCATATTTCATCCGACCAATAAAAGAAAAGTGTTTTTAATACAAAAAAAAGTCAACCTTCAAATAATTATGTTCAGTTATGCACTCAATACTTGGTCGGGAATCCTTTTGCAGAAATGACTGCTTCAATGCGGCGTGGCATGGAGGCAATCAGCCTGTGGCACCGCTGAGGTGTTATGGAGGCCCAGGATGCTTCGATAGCGGCCTTAAGCTCATCCAGAGTGTTGGGTCTTGCGTCTCTCAACTTTCTCTTCACAATATCCCACAGATTCTCTATGGGGTTCAGGTCAGGAGAGTTGGCAGGCCAATTGAGCACAGTAATACCATGGTCAGTAAACCATTTACCAGTGGTTTTGGCACTGTGAGCAGGTGCCAGGCCGTGCTGAAAAATGAAATCTTCATCTCCATAAAGCTTTTCAACAGATGGAAGCATGAAGTGCTCCAAAATCTCCTGATAGCTAGCTGCATAGACCCTGCCCTTGATAAAACACAGTGGACCAACACCAGCATCACTGACTGTGGGTACTTGACACTGGACTTCAGGCATTTTGGCATTTCCCTCTCCCCAGTCTTCCTCCAGACTCTGGCACCTTGATTTCCGAATGACATGCAAAATTTGCTTTCATCCAAAAAAGTACTTTGGACCACTGAGCAACAGTCCAGTGCTGCTTCTCTGTAGCCCAGGTCAGGCGCTTCTCCCGCTGTTTCTCGTTCAAAAGTGGCTTAACCTGGGGAATGCGGCACCTGTAGCCCATTTCCTGCACACGCCTGTACACGGTGGCTCTGGATGTTTCTACTCCAGACTCAGTCCACTGCTTCCGCAGGTCCCCCAAGGTCTGGAATCGGTCCTTCTCCACAATCTTCCTCAGGGTCCGGTCACCTCTTCTCGTTGTGCTGCGTTTTCTGCCACACTTTTTCCTTCCCACAGACTTCCCACTGAGGTGCCTTGATACAGCACTCGGGAACAGCCTATTCGTTCACAAATTTCTTTCTGTGTCTTACCCTCTTGCTTGAGGGTGTCAATGATGGCCTTCTGGACAGCAGTCAGGTCGGCAGTCTTACCCATGATTGCGGTTTTGAGTAATGAACCAGGCTGGGAGTTTTTAAAAGCCTCAGGAATCTTTTGCAGGTGTTTAGAGTTAATTAGTTGATTCAGATGATTTGGTTAATAGCTCGTTTAGAGAACCTTTTCATGATATGCTAATTTTTTGAGATAGGAATTTTGGGTTTTCATGAGCTGTATGCCAAAATCATCAATATTAAAACAATAAAAGGCTTGAACTACTTCAGTTGTGTTGTAATGAATCTAAAATATATGAAAGTCTAATGTTTATCAGTACATTACAGAAAATAATTAACTTTATCACAATATGCTATTTTTTTGAAAAGGACCTGTATAATGGTTTGGATTATACAGGTTTGGAGAGTAAATGACAGAATTTCCATTTTTGCATGAACTATCCCTTTAACCATGTTAAAATCACCAGAACACACTCTCTCGTGGCTTTTTACTTTTAATAAATGTATAAATCATCAACATTAATATGATTAAAGACACCAATGTCACATTCATTAATAATAATCAGAATATATTTTTTATTATTATTTCTGAATTGAGAATGTAAACTTGGAAATCTGACTTTTTCCCTGCAATTCTGAGTTTATAGCTTGCAGTTCTCACTCTCATTTCTCATAATTCTGAGTTTACATCTCACAGACACAATAGAATAGAAAATAAAAAAGGTAATTGCATTGCAAAGGTATCTGTAACGGTAATCATCTCGTTTACTCCTTTGTTTCCTGATCTTTTTAAGCACTCATTTTCGTTGCAGTCTTTGTCCGATCTTAGTTATGTTTATGTGTGTATTTTCAGATATCCTGTTTTCTATTAAATGTTGCTTCTCACGAAACCTCCTGTTGTCTCCAGTGCCTTCCTGCCTTAACACACTATAACAGAAGATTGGACCTACAAAGGAATGGATGACCGAACCCTGTTCATTTCCCTGGCACACGCTAATCCCGAGCCGTTCTATTATGAGAGGGCATTCGTGCCGCTCGCCCTCACCAGTTCCCTCGAAGACGAAGTCCTCAAGACACTGCCGAACCCGCCGCCGTCCACGGTCAACACAAGACAGCCGCCGTCAGCGGCCTGCACAAGTCTGCCCCCCGCGAAAATGGCAAGCTCGCCGCCAGAGAGTATGGCAAGCCCACCGTCAGAGAGTATGGCAAGCCCACCGTCAGAGAGTATGGCAAGCCCACCGGCAGAAAGTATGGCAAGCCCGCCGGTTGTTGCTCTCCCAAGTCCAGTGCCTGCTCCTCGCAAGGGCTCTCCAGTGCCTGCCCCTCGCAAGTGCCCTCCAGTGCCTGCTCCCCGCAAGTGCTCTCCAGTGCCTGCTACTCGCATGAGCCCTCCTTCATCTCCGCTGGTCCCGTCCAGCTTTCCTACGTCTCCGCTGGTCCCGTCCAACCCTCCTGCATCTCCTGTGTCTCCGCTGGTCTCGTCCAGCCCTCCTGTGTCTCCTAAGTCTCCGCTGGTCTCGTCCAGCTTTCCTACGTCTCCGCTGGTCCCGTCCAACCCTCCTGCATCTCCTGTGTCTCCGCTGGTCTCGTCCAGCCCTCCTGTGTCTCCTAAGTCTCCGCTGGTCCCGTCCAGCTCCACGCTTTCAGAGAGCCCCCTGATCCGCTATGGCCTCCCGAGTCCCTGGATCCGCCCTGGAGACCTCCCTCGTCCCGGTCCTGGTCTCCAGGGTGCCCCCGGTAGAACTTCTGCGGTGCGAGACGCGCCTTCCGGGAGGGGGACGATATGTTACGTGTGTGCCCGTCTAGTTTCCTGTTTACCCTTATTTGGTTTTGTTCCTGTTCCTGTCATTTGTTAATCATCGTTTATTCCATTCACCTGTTTTGTATAAATCATCTCGTTTACTCCTTTGTTTCCTGATCTTTATAAGCACTCATTTTCGTTGCAGTCTTTGTCCGATCTTAGTTATGTTTATGTGTGTATTTTCAGATATCCTGAGTTTTCTATTAAATGTTACTTCTCACGAAACCTCCTGTTGTCTCCAGCGCATTCCTGCCTTAACACACTGTAATAAATATGCATCTAACAATACAGAGTATACATTTATAATTTTTTTACAAGCCATGTTTCCTTTTAGAACACTTTTCACGACCAAACTAAATAGAAGCAATGCGTGTTATATATATATATATATATTTTTTTTTTTATTTTTTTTTTTAATGCAAACACAGTTATTTGCATGTACACACAGTGATGCATGTGAAAATTGTACCTTTAGAGCACCATGCATATTATATAAGACGAGGCCTTTGTGTTGGCTATTATGCCCTGACAACAAAACTGTCTGAATGTGTTTGCAATAACACTGTGATCATTATATCACAAAAGGGGATATCATCCTTTAACAGAAAACTCATAAATTACCACCAATGAGGCATTTTAAAGTTAAAGCTCTCCATTTGTCTCCTGCTGTAAACTTACATTTACAGTTTTGTACAGCAGATGTTATTTCCTGCACTGCAAAGTAACCAATAAATTAGGCTTCGGATGTACAGCTCTGCCTGAAGCCCACCAGGGCCAGAATAACAGACATATTAATCAGTGTAACCGCAGAGAACAGCCAGTCTACAGCATATATATTTCTGTTCTCCTACACCATTAAACACACCATGGCTGCACATACATCATAGCTGTAATTGTCATTTTTAGATAAATACTGAATCACAGTAATTAATTTGAAAGCTGGGGTACTGCTTGGGACAAGACGGCAAATTGTAAGTTGTCACTGATTCACAAGTGTGTGATTTAATGGTGAATACCATAGTGAATGACTCCCCCTGGGAAATTATTCTTTAGTCATAGTGAATTGTGTAGAAAAAGGAAAAAAAAAACATAGCATGTGCTTTTAACAAACTCACTGTGGCACATGTCTCTAGGGCAAACGTTCAAAGCAGCGTAATGCCATGGATGAGGTAATGACTGTTCAACTCCACTGTGAACACAATTGAAGGATTCTGGGTAAACTCACACACAGTGTTTGGGATTGACGACCTTCTCGATTTGGAAGCTCTTGAATTGTTGTGTTTATACAGCAGCTTACTGGAGCGGCATAAATATTGTATGAACACAATAGTCATGCTGCTTTTCTGTCCTCATGATTTCTCTGAAAAATTAATGTAACCATAGTGACATAGACTAAAGTTAATATCTTTTTACACTTAGATTTTTATTAGCAAGAGCAAATTCAAACACCTTAGCACAGTTACTATCCAAAAGAGATTGAAACATATTTCATTTTAACATTCATCTTTCATTTTCATTTTCAGCTCCAGCTTTTTTTCTTTTTTTTTTTTTTTCTTTTTTTCCATTTGGAAAAAAACTAAAACAAAAACAAATCAAAAGCAACTTTCATTCATTAAAGGTTCATTCATTCATTAATATATATATATATATATATATATTGCATTTATTTTTATTTATTTATTTACTCACCCATATTATTTGTCTGAACTTTAACATGTAGATGTATATATTTAATATGTATATGCATTTATAGTTTTAGGTTTTATCATCAGCAATTACATCATCCATGATGATTTTACACATTTTGATGTTCTCAGGAAAATTGGCTTGCGTGTAGTAAATGAATATTACAGGAATAGAGTTCATGCATTTCGTAATAATTTATTATTATTTATTTTTATTTTATTTTCATTTATATGTTTACTATTGAAATGTTGTTGTATGCATTTGTCAATTTTATTTAATTTCTGTATTTTCTTAAATGTGTGTGTAGATAGTACGTATTTACAGAGTTTTAACTTTTAGTTTCAGTTACTTTTTCTTATTTGTAAGTCGCTTTGGATAAAAGTGTCTGCTAAATTATTAAAAGTAAAAGTAAATTAAGTAAACTAATATATAAATGGATACTGAGAGTTCTTTCAGTAGAGTTAATTTGACTTATCCTGTGACTGTGAAATAGCATTTAGTGTGTGTCTGTGTACAACACATACATCAGGGAAGCTTATTACTGCATAATTACCCACCCAGCATTCTGAGATATATTTGAAATGCAATTATGATGAAAAAGAGTTACCACTATGAATGAGTGAAATACGTCAGCCCTTTCCATTAACTATGAATTGACAATAATTATGGAGTAATGAAGCCCTCAGGGGTTTACAAACCCATCGAGCCCATTTTCCTGAACAATTGCAAGGATCTATTACAGGTGTAGATGGGCTAAAGGAAGATATATCAATAATTGATGTCATTAATTACTTAAAAGTTTTGAAATTATCCCTAGGGATTCTACATTTCCTTTTTGAGTTTTCATACAAGACGACTACTTATTTATAGAACGGTGCATCATTCAGGGGAGCATGTGTCCTGAAGTTCAAATTTGAATACAGATCCACAAAGTGCATGTGCTGGCACACAGTGACAGCAAACCAGATGTGCTGTGGGTGTCTGTGCCAGAAGAAAGGCTTTTGTTGGGTATAAAGCTATCCTTGAACACCAGCACCACAATTAACAACAAACTTAACCCTCTAAATCCTGACATGATTTTCTTTTTTTTATTATTATTATTCATTTGTTTGCTTGTACCAAAGTATTTTTCATCATATTTATAATGTTCGAAGCATTTAAATTAATTTAATGTTTTTGTTCATAAAAAATTAATACATTAATGACCCTTTCCACATATTATGAAATAAGGTTATAAATAAATAACAAAAATATATTATTAATATAATTATATAAATATACTACTACACATGGACAAAAATATGAATTGCAATTAATATAAATAAGTGTGTGTGTGTGTGTATGATAGAGTAGACTGTATATATAAAAACACATAAATCACTTTATATATGAAATTATATTCCCATTTTAATTATATTGATTAAAATGTGATCTTTTTTTACTGTTGTGCGCATAACTTGATATTCATTAAAATGATTTAATATATACCTCCAATGTTTGCTGTATTATATTTTAATAGTTTTTAAATATAATTAATAATATGGAAGCTAAATAACAAAAACGTAATTGCGACTTTTTGTCTCACAATTCTGACTTTATTTTTCGCATTTCTAACTAGTTGTTCTCATATTACATGATATAAACTTGCAATTTCAGGTTATAAATTCAGAATTGCGTAATATTAAATCACAATTGTGTGTTATGAAGTCAGAATTGTCTGATATAAACTTACAATTCTGAGATATAAAGTCAGAATATAAACTTGCAATTGACTTTTTTCTCAGAATTGCAGGATATACTGTTGCCATTATGAGGAAAAAAGTCAGAATTGTGAGATAAAAAGTTTTTATTTTAATTCAATGGTGGAAACAGGCTTAATAATCCACCAAGCTGCATATGAAATGTATCGTATAATAGAGTTAAGAAAACATTGTTGATATACTTTTTTGTAACATTTTCATTTTTTCCATGTTTCCCGTAATAGTTGATAATTCCGTCATCATGGAAATAAGAGACAAGCACAGTTTAAAATATATATATATATATATAAGTCATAGAGTTTTGAAATGACATGAGGGTGAGTGAATAAGAGAATGTTCATTTTTGGTTGAACTCTCCTTTTAATGGCATTGATTGTGCACTGAGCTCATTTCCCCTCCACTCTGGCACTGGCTGACTAATATGTTTTATTTGGACTATCGTCATGCCATCATTATCGAGTGATTGAGAAGCGCTTGCCGTTGTGCTAAATGGCAGTGCCAACACGGCTGAATGTTCACCAGATGTGCCCAGACAAGGATAATCTGCAGGACAATTGGAACACATTGCCAAAAATGTGTCCTTTCCATTCAGACATGACTGAAAGTCGTCTCTTGAAAGATTTAAGACAGACTCACAGCACAGAAGGAGATCTGAATGAACGACAAAGAACAGACAACAGAAGTTTTTCATCGTCATGAGGAAGGGATGTCTCCCATCTGCACACTCGCAACAACTGAAAACTGAACCGTCCTCCAAATGGGGCTAACTCATCTGGGATGAGAAGGCACAGGGTTTAAAACACTGACCAGCCAAAGGCCTATAAATGTGTCCAAGGTGAAAAACATGATGTGTATAGGCTTCAATGAATGTTTTCCATAAATCTACAGCACAGTTTCCTTAAATTCTCACGTGGAAAAGCACTGGTGGGATCCGCCATCGTACAATGGTCAATAGATCCTTTGGTGTCAAAACAGTAACAGATGGTTCAAATAATAGTTTACCTAAAAATGGTCATCTTTGGCATTAAAAATATTTAAAGGTGTAATACTGACAGCGAGCGTTGTTTCTCCTTCCCCCTCCTCTTTAAATTGGACATTCACGCGGGTTGCCAGATTGAGGACACACAACTGCAAGTCGAGGAACTGATTTTTCTATGTTTTAATATTCATCTGGTCATAGAGCTTTTTAGATGGTTGCTGAGGCTTTATATATTGGGTAGATTCTGGAATCTTTAAACCAACTGGTTTGCTGGCTTCCATGGCTGTAATATGCTGTGTTTTCTGCCACCTGGAAAACCAGGGTGTTGAGATATTACAACACAAACTAAAACAAAATAGACATTCTGACATGGAACGCACATTTCAGTAGACTGAACTGTCTGTGCCACTGTTTTCCAGAGAAACAAGTATGTGAACTTAGTATGTTTCCTAAATATCTTCAAACTATGTTATTTTTATGCTTTATTACAGTAAAAAAAATAGCATACACAGCACCTTTTAAAATCTAATGTTACATGCCTTGTTGATTAACAGGGAATGTTCATAAAACCTTAAAGTACTATAAATACATACCACTGTAAGTATGGTCCAGTTTGATGCTGAGCACTTCAGAAAAGAGTGGTGGTTGCTTTGAGAAATATCTGAATACAGTGTAAGTCAATGGTCACCAAAACATTCTTAAAAATATCTTGGAAAAAAAAAAAAGCTTGGAATGACATGAGAGCATGTGACAGAATTCCCATTTTTGGGTGAACTGTGCCTATAATCACCAAAAACTTTGAGATAAAGACAACAGCACAACTCTCAGCTGAATATAATACACCAATCACCCAGATGCCACATTCTGTGCAAGTACAGAGAGCCAACGTTACTCTACAGTAAATAAGGAGTAAAAAGCTTCAGTAATGTGAGTGTCACTTTCAACATTCTGCCCATAAAACTTTTAACACGTTAAACAATTCCAGTAAACTGAGGCAATTTCCAGCTTGCATTAGAATTAAACTATGAAACTATGGAAACTCATAGCTGTAAATGAAAAGCAGTGCTGATTTTCCCAACACACACATGTAATTCAGGTCATTTAAAAGTATTTAGATTTAAAATAATGTAATTAAGTCAAAGCGGTACTTAAAAAACAAGACAAACAAATAGTCCTGTCCCAAACACACTAATGTTGCTGTCTCTGCCAAAAGAGCAATGTTTTGATAGCACCACAAAATCACAATGTTCAACCTATGAATGACTATCAGTTATCTCTGCATATTTAAATTCATCACATAGGAAAAGAGCAATGTTGTTGTTGTTGTTGTTTTCTTCTTGTTCTCACTTAGCCTTCATTTTATTTCCATCTAATAGGGTAGTTTTACTTGATTTTTTTTCTTCTTGCAGGCAGTCCTGTCTTGGTAATTAGTGTGACACACTTTGCAGAATAAGAATGCAAGAGGTCTTGACTATTTTTATATCCACCTTTGGGATCAAGATGCTCTGCACTCATTAACAACCTCATTTTCTGTTGCAGATATAAACAAAAGTGCATTAGAGGTGTATCATTACATTAACAAGACTTGCAGGTTATTTCTCTGTGTAAGGCCACAGACACTGCTGACTCTCAGTATAAACCAAATCACCCACTGTAAAATCTAAGTGGCTGACAATGCTTATAAAAAGCATGCACACTATGGGACAGTCATTGAACTCATGTATGCTGATATGGCAGGGATTTTGGAGGTGAACAAATCATTTCTGTTTCCTGTACAATACCTAAATTGCTGCAAGGGTTATATATATTTTGTAGGCCAGCCCAGAAGCTCAGAACCCGGTTAGCATCACCCTGGTTCCCTCGACAAAACCCAATAGGATGTTCCCTTTCATTTTTGGATTTTGATTGTATACATGAGCATTTAATAAGGCCTCTAGATGATGCATGCAAAATCTTGGGTTAATTGGACAAATAATCTAAAATAGGTTCCATTTCGTAGGTTCACTCAAGTGCATCAACAGTGATGCTATATTGTTCCCTATTGTGTCTCTCTTGATGCAGCATATTGTTACCTACTGAGGGAACCAGGTTTATATGCATAACAAAGACATTTATTTAAGAAATCTCAAAATGGTTGAATAATTGTAATGCAATGAAATCGTAAATATAATTTTTGCTCCACTAGAGAATCAGGGGAAATATGAATTTATGGATGCAGAGACATGGAAGCAGAAATATGAGCAAAAACATAGAAGTACTTATTATAGCACCATGGTCAGGTGTGTGTGTGTGTGTGTGTGTGTGTGCGTGCGTGCGTGCGCGCATGCGTGCGTGCGTGCGTGCGCCTGAGTAGTGGGGTGGATTTGGGACCGTCCTGACAATTTGGTGTGTCTAGGACTTAGGGCAGAAGACAAAGGGGAAAAATCAGTACAAATACAATGGAGTTCTCAGAAACTCGAGTGAAAAATTTATTTTCACCTCGAACATACTTGATTTCCTCTCTTTTATCCACAGACTCTCCTGAGGTCTTCAGTTTCTCCATATCTTGGCTCTGGAAAGTGAGATAAAAAAAACTGCAGTTTATACCGCTGTGGGAGTTTTTCAAGCCACACGTTCAGAGGATTAAACACTGCCCTCAGCGTATCCCTGAAGCAACACTGCATTGGATTGATGAATGCTCATTATTTTCTCATTTTGGTGCTCCACTGAAGTAGTACAAGGCTTAAACTCTCTCATTTGTGTAGTGGTAGATCCCTCCATTGTGGTTAAACGGTTGATTTCACTCCCACAGTGAGCAAGGACGTATAAAGGCGGCCAGTCTGGTCCATGCCCATAGGCTCTATCCCCATTCTCTTTTATGCAAAGGTGTATAGGCCTAAAAGAACTCACAGAAAGCTCACTTATTTATAGTATGTGTCCTTTCAATGGTCTAATTTCAATAGGCCCGAAATACAGTTGCAGTTAAAGTTTTGTGATTTTTTTTTTTTTGTTGTATTATTATTTTTAGAGATGTTTTCTTATTGTGTATAATGATAACCTTTGAGAAAAAAGAAAGCATCCATAGATTTTACAGTAGCTCATATCTGTCAGGGATTCACAGTCACAGCCACTTCAGTCACCGGCCACAACAATCACCAGATCACAATCACCTGCCTTCTGATCACCCGCACCTGCAGTCACTCATCGGCACTCATCAGCTCCCCTTTAAATACACGCTTCCCGCAGACACTCACTGTCCGGTCTACCGTTCATAACCTTGAACAGTCACCAGACCCAGCTATACTTACCTTCCAGATTCTCCAGCGATCCTCCTGCATTTCCCCATCTCAGTTCCTGGTTTGATCCTGATTCCTGCTCTCCGTTGTTCCTGCAAAGAAAGCACTCTGATCAAATTACAGCTAAGACCCATTTGCATTGTTTCTCTCTCTGGATTCCTTACCTGCCAGTCTCTTCGCACGATCAACATCCTCTGTTCAATAAATCATCCTGTTGTTTCCGCCTCTGTGACAGAAGAAAGGACCGACACTTCCATGGATCCCCGGCCTTCCTCACCCACCGATATCCTGGAGGAGCAGGTCACCACCCTTCGGACTTCGTTGATGCCAGCTCCTGTCCCTCAATCTGCCTCTGCCAGTCCCATGGCCATGCCTTCTGCTTACGCGGGTGATTCGGCGGAGTGTGGCGGCTTTCTCCTCCAGATGGCGCTGTATATCGAAATGCAGCCGCAGAAGTTTCCCACTGAGCGTTCCAAGGTAGCCTTTCTGATTGCCCTCCTTTCGGGCAGTGCTCTGTTATGGACGAGAGCAATATGGAACGCCATAGTGTCATAATTAACTCCTATGAAGATTTCACTAACCACTTTAAGGAGGTGTTTGGCTCGGCTACCGGAGCGCTCTCGGTCTCGGATCAGCTACTGTGTCTGTACCAGGGCTATTCTTCCACCCACGAGTACACCCTGCAGTTCCGTACTCTGGCAGCGATTAGTGGAATGAGGTGGCTCTTCTCTGCGCCTACAGACAAGGATTGGATTCAGGTATCCGTGCCCAAATGGCAATCTATGATGATTCTGTTGGATTGGAGAGCTTTATGCAGAAAGCCACTCTGATTTCTCAGCACTTATCAGCCTGTCACACCGCCGAAGCCGCACACCCGTTAGTCTCACCTGCCACCGGTTCCCCAGTACCAGAACTAGGGCTGTGGCGATTCGTCGATTTTTAAAAATCGTCGACTTAATTTTGCTCTTGACGACTAACCGGAAAAATACCGGAAGTGGCGCATTTCACGGACGAGAAGCCATAAAACACATTATTAGACTATTTTCCAAGGCTGCATGATATATTAAAGCCATTTTAAAATCATAATTAAGCATAATTGTGAATTCACAAATGCTATGATTTAATTAAATAATTATGCGATGCAGTTCACACAGTATATGCTCTTTAATTATTTACATGCGTGTAGGTTAAGTTTGTGCATCTCACAGCGGCTCCGTTCACAGTAGCTCCACAAAAACTGTTATCATTTACGTGTGGAGCATCTCAAACTCCATCTCTGCATGTTGTTGTTGTTGTTGTTGTTGTTGTTGTTGTGAGTTTGTGTTTATTATAACCTTCATCTGGGAACGCAACGTGCGCCATTTCATCAGTTTGTAAGGTAAATCACTTAGAAATCCACGCAAACACAGGAGAATACGTCGTGATTTCAAAATAAAAGCTCAAACTCTCACTCTGGGTTTAGACGGTTTGATGTCCACATATTCATTTAAATACAGTGGCTGTAGCATTTCTGTCCTAAAGAAATGGCCAAATATTAAAGATTAAGTGTACGTTTGAATTAAATGGTGCTTGGTCAATAGAGTCAATCGTAAACAGCAATGTGTAAAAACAATCATCAGGTTGTGAGCGCCTCCTGCAGGCCTTTGATGTTATGTGTAATCTACATTAGCTCTATTGTTTACAATACATTATGTATTTTAACAGTTTTGTTCAATAAAACCATATGATTTCTTGCTTTTGATACTTTATTTGAACTAATTATTACATCATTGCTATTGTATATGTACTTTAAGTCATTTTAAAAGCTATTGTTCACTTAGATCCATTTTTATTACCACAAAAAAGTGTCTATATATATTATAAGGCCCTATGAAATCAGTTTTATTTCCAAATTATTTTTTTTTTAAATTGTATTAATCAAAGCCTTACTAATTAATTGAGTTTTACAGTTTTATCTGTACCAAATTCTGTTCTCCATTATTTTCTGGATTCCATTTTAATTGTTCCATTTAAAGTCGTGGGGAAGTCGTGGCCTAATGGTTAGAGAGTCGGACTCGTAATCGAAAGGTTGCGAGTTCGAGCCCCCGGCCGGCAGGGATTGTAGGTGGGGGGAGGGAATGTCCAGCGCTCTCTCCACCCTCAATACCACGACTGAGGTGCCCTTGAGCAAGGCACCGAACCCCCAACTGCTCCCCGGGCGCCGCAGCATAAATGGCTGCCCACTGCTCCGGGTGTGTGTTCACGGTGTGTGTGTTCACTGCTGTGTGTGTGTGTGCACGTTGGATGGGTTAAATGCAGAGCACCAATTTCGAGTATGGGTCACCATACTTGACAATACGTCACGACTTTACTTTACTTTAATAATAAAAAGCATCACCAATTAATTGATTTTATATTTAAAAAGTGTTTTTTTTTTTTTCAGGGATACTGCACATTTACATTTTTCACCTAAAATTCTGGTAAATAATATTTCTGGTAAATACACCTTTAAAAAGTGTCTTATTTTCATTGTATTATTAGTAGACTAGAACACATGGATATGTTGTCATTCTCACACTATAATACTGAACTTTGATTTCAGTGATTTGGACTATGAGATGAACACTTGCACTCTATGTTGCACTTCACTTTTGCTTTAAAGGATTTCAAAGAAATTTAGATTTCATTTTGTTTTAATAAAATATTTTTAAGTAAAATTGTTTTTTTGTTTTTTTTTTCGGTGGGAAATTAATTATTTAGATTAATCAATTAATCGAAAAATTAGTCGATAGATTAATCAAAATAAAAATAGTCGTTAGTGGCAGCCCTAACCAGAACCTATGCAAGTGGATTCTACACGGCTGTCTGATCAAGAGTGCGCTCGCCGACTGGCGGCAGGACTCTGCCTCTATTGTGCCGCTGCCGATCATTTCATTAGATCCTGCCCCAACAGACCCCCACATACTGCGATGAGTACCCTTCAATTAGACCCAGTCATTGCCACCTTGTCCCTGCTTTCAGTACAACTATTCACTCCAGCCTGTTCCATTACAGCCTCTTCCCTTGTCGACTCGGGCTCCTCGGGCAACTTCATTTCTAGAGACCTCCTGAGCTGTCTCCATCTGCACCGCCGACGGCATGCCCGGGAGCTCCGATTCAAGACTATCCAAGGAAAGTCGCTAGGACGTGGGCACGTGAACTTTGAATCGCCTCCGTTTAAGCTCGAGATTGGTATTTTGCATGAAGAGGAGATCACGTTTCTGGTACTGGAGGGACCCACAGTGGACATCATGCTGGGATGCCCCTGGCTCATCCTATATTCCGCAGAATTCAGATGGGACACCTGTGAGGTTATTCGCTGGAGCGAATTCTGTCGTCAACACTGTCTCACCGATCTTCCGTGTCCACCCTATAAGTCACCACCTGTTCCGATCGCCTCCACTCATTGAGAGTCTCGAATCCAATGTGTCTCCCTCCATCCCATCTGATTACAGGGCGTTCCAGGATGTCTTCAGTAAGCAGGCAGCCACTCAACTACCACCTCCTCAGCCATGGGACTGCGCCATCGACTTGCTGCCTGGACATAAACTCCCCAAGGGTAGAGTATATCCATTGTCCATCCCGGAGCGCAACGCTATGGAGGAGTACATCAAGGAGGCTATATTATTTTTATTCAGACACAGACATACCTGGATGTCTTTGCCTATATTAGCGACTTCCTGGAGCATCATCATTTCTACTACTTCTGTGGTGCATATGTGGAGTTTCTGTGCGAGGGTGCCCTCTGGGGTCCAGTATGAATGAAACAGACATTAAAGGCCAACCGATCCTTTTTTGCTTAAAAATGGGAAAAATGATATTCCTCTCAAAGTTTTTCTAAAGTGCACACAAGTGTACTGGAGTTTTAAAGTGTATTGGAGTTTTTTTTAATGGCGTTTTATTTTGCAATTATTAAATAAGATAAAAATACTCTGATGGGCCAAGCTATAAGAGCCTAACCTAACCAAACACACACACAAAACCCAGTGTCTGGTCCTGCTACACTGATGGTACTCAACAAAATTTTCAAAGGTAGGCAAGTCTGCCTTTCTCACATATTGAGGATTTACATCTCTGAAACTGGGATCTTAAAGATCATGTATCTTAGCTTCTTACTGAGCTCTAAATTTGACCCTTCAACCTTTTACTGAACCTTCAAAATGGGAACAGAGAGTCAGTGGTGACTGATTATGTACTGACTGCCAGTTATATCCTCTGACCTTTGCCTTATCATGTCTTTCTCAAGGACAGCAAGAGTAAAAGGTCTTAACCTCCTCACAATGCGGCTCTTGGTGTTGAAGAATCTCAAATTTCAGACAAGGAAACAAAGGTCCTCAACATAAGATAAACAAATTAAAACAAATGCAAAAATGGAACAATCACATTAGTTTTGATGATTGCTCAATGTCATCCTGAAAAGACGTGTTAAAAAATAACTGCGAGTTGCTCCACTGAAGGACGAAGCTATAAGTGTAAAGAATAAAACAGAGGAGAGATAGAGGAGCTTGACCAGACATTGCTAGAAACTGAATGTCACCACCAACATATTTGATTGTGGCAGCTTCAAGAGGGCAGTGCAGAGATGTGAGCAAAAGCGTGATGAGAATTTACAGAGGCTGAATATAACACAGCAGCATTCTGGATGTGCTTGACGGGTCATGTGGCAGCTGTGAACAGACCAGCTAGAACATTTGCTGCTACCATACAGTCCAATTTCTACTAGACTGAATGATGTTAAAGTGGCATTGTGATCAACAGGGGTACACAGATTCAGAAGGGATTACTGATTTATTCTCTGTTCATACCACAGTAATCTCTTGTAGGCACAACCTGAAACACTTCTGTAGTTATTTATCAGAGAGAGGTCATTTGTGACAGGGTTAAGAAGGTTTTGTCACACATACAAGTGTGAATCTAGTTTTAAAAAACTGCTAAAGGAAGAGTAAAAGTAAAAGGCCCTTTTGATATTATTTTCTCCTAAAGCTCTAAATAGTGACTAAAACCACCACCATTTTATCATAAAAACCTTATCAGCGATTTTATTGCAAATAATGACAAAAGGTCTAATGTGAGATCTAATTTGAGATCTAAATTGACTTGATTTCTGTTTTATTGACAGTCTTTCAGTCAACAGTTTTCTCGCTATCCATGAAAGCCCTTTGGGTCTATAAACGTCAACTGAAAGGACAACACCAAAAAAGCAGTTAAATTGAAGAAAAACACTTATTTTGGAGACAAAACACCATAAACAAGACTGTTAGGTTAAAACCAAAACACTAAAAAAAAACACTGATAGGCTTGAACCAAAATACCAAACTGTCACAGTAACTTTTTAGAATAGGGAATACATTTCCACTATTAACTAAGAGTTTTTCCTGAACAAACTCCTAATTTGCTGCTTATTAATAGTTAATAAAATAGTTGCTAAGCTTAGGTATGGGGTAGGATTAAGGGATGTAAAATATGGTCATGTAAACAGCCAACATGCTAGTAATATGCATGCTAATAACCAACTAGTTAATATTGAGAATTGGTCCTTAAAATAAAGTGTAGCTGCCACTAAAAAACACTCTTATTTTGGTGCCAAACAGTAAAACGCCACCAACAATACTGTTAGGTTGAAGCCAGAACACAACAAAAAAACACTGGCAGGTTTGTGAAAAGCACTCAGACTATTCCAAAAACATTGTTGAACTCTATCCAAAACGCTAAAAAAGAAGCTAAAACGCATGTAGATCTGAGCCAAAACATTAAACGGACACTAAAAGCACTATTAGTTTGGAGCCAAAACACCACCAATAGACTATAGGTTGAAGCCAAAACACTAAAACACCTCCAAAATCATGATTAGGTTGAAAGCAAAACAATGGATTTGTTCTCAGTTTGGGTAAAACATCCCTCTAGCCTTTAATCAAAAATGTATTTAACCATGCTCTTTTGCGCAAATTATGTTTCACCATCAATATTCAATCAAAAGACTTTCTAAAAGTGGTCTTTTAGGTCTTGTGTGCCTTGTTACACAATGGCATGTGTACCAAATGTGAAGAAACCTCACCAGAATGGCAGTTTAAGTCATTTACAGTGTCTGTTTAGATTCATTGCACAGAGGCACACAATCAGACAGATAAACATCATATACTACATGTACATGTATGTTCAGATATAATTGGAAGATTGGGTCACACTTTTTTTAAGGTCCAAGCCGCACTATAACAAACCATTAATGGTTAAAAAACCACTATGTGGTCAATGGTCAAACCACTTTGACTTTTGCCTCAATAAACTACTAATTTGCTGCTTAATTAATAGTTAGTAAGGTAGTGTTTAGGTATTGGTTAGGATTAAGGCTGTAGAATATGGTCATGCAGAATATGTGCTTTATAAGTACTTAATAAACAGCAAACATGTTATTAATGGGCATGCTAATAAGCAACAAGTAAATAGTGAGAATTGGTGCCTATAATAAAGTGTTACCGAAGTTTGCGTGTAGATCTGGCAGGTGATATTTGCATAAATTAGCATCATTTTACAGCATGCAACAGCAGTGAACAGGAACTGTAACTGTTGTAGGTTGAGGAACCTCACCAAAATATTAATATCCTTCTGTAAGGAATGCCATTTCAGAAATGATGCTGCACTAAGCTAAAAATGTCCAATGAAATCATGTATTAAGTGGAGCATTTTTTAAATAATTCTTGAATGCTGCCAGTTTTTGTATTTAGAATACAAAGGGATATTCAGACTAATGTTAAAGCATGCTAATTACTGACATTCATTCAAAGCTATGCCAATGCACAAATAGATGTAGCCTATTCATGCAGAGGACATTGAAAACTGAGCAAAATGGCTAAGTGTAATAAGTGCATTTATCAAATAAGCCTGTTTAATTACTCCACATTATTCTTAAACTAATATCTTAAATATAATGTTAATTACTAGCAGGGATAATAGAGGTGCATATAAATTCTACAAGTGAGAGGAATCAGACGATATAACCTGAGATAATTAAAATGGTTCATTAACTAAGTGGCTAATGCCTGAAGGTTATCGGTGTGAAATCTCTGGAATGAGATGAGTGAAATTCCCTGCTAATGTGAGCAAAGCAAAGCATGTTAGCATTTGATATATTGAATTAATACTGCAGGTTATCAGTTAAAACCAAGTGTTAATCTACACTAATTTATGTATTCAAGTCATATAAATGTTGAAGCCAAAATCTTAAAACACTGCTAGGTTGGAGCCAAATCACTAAAACACCACAACAAATATGGTTTGGTTGGAGCAAAATCATCAAATACAAAAAAAAAAAAAACTCTGTTAGGATGGAACTAAAAAAGCAAAAAACAACAACGCGTTGTTAGTTGGTTAGTTGGAGACAAAACAGTAAAGCATCACTAAACACCAGTGTTGGGCTAAATACTCAAAAAATTTAATATATAACTCCCAGCCAAGAGTAATTAACTAGTTATTATCCCAAACAAGCTGGGATTCGCAGTAGACAATGTGTTAGTACAACTACACAATTTGCATGTGACATTGATGTTTATGTCATCCTTTCTCCCTACAAAATTCAAATAATGGCTGTATTTCCAGCCGTTTTATCATGTGGGCTTCTCCATCTTCCGACAGTGCAAGTAAACCCGCTTTGTTGGCAAAGGCTATTTACACTAATTCCGCCCACTAACGTGTGATTGAGTTAGTCAACACTGAAAAAAGACGCCAGTAGCATCATTTCCAGTGGCATAGATGGTAAGGCGCATGCTTTTTGATGCGATCAACCACAGTTCGAGCACCCCTTTTGACAAACTTTTTTTCTCCCTTTTCAAATCTCATTTCGCATCAGAAAGGCATTTATTTTCAATAAAATTGAAGGAAATCAAAAAGCTGAAAATAAAAGTATCGGGTAGAGTTGAGGTTAGGTGTAGCGAGGGCTTTATTATCCCAATAAGGTGGCATCGATTTAATATATTGAGTTAAAATATAATTTACACTCAATACTGTCACAGTGCACACAGCAAGGATGATACAGGAACACGAGACAAGGGTGTAACCTCAAAATAACAGTCTTTAATCAAATCCAAACAAGGCAGGGCAAGACAAGGCAAGGCTGACACAGACAGGAACACCGGGGAGTAACGAGTAGACCAGACGACACGAAACTGAACAGGCAGGATCTTAAATACACAGGTTAATTACACAAACACAGCTGAACGGAGATGCAGATAACTGCCACTATTTGCAATAAGTAGTATAAATAGCAGAAAATCTTGCTATTTTAACAGTGTAAATAGAATCTACAGCTATTTGCGTTTAGTGAAAATAGCATCTATCGCTATTTACACTTAGTGCAAATAGCCTCTGCCATATACAAATTGACAGGGATGATTGAATTTTTGAATTTCAAATCATTAGCCATTGTGACAAAAAAGTAACTAACTAGCCATTTTTTTGGATGGTAACTGTAATATTATTACTTAAATTTCAGGTAACACTTTCTTTTAAGGTGTCCTTGTTACACAAGTTACATGTACTTACTATTATAATAACAATAAATTATGCATAATTGCATGCAAGTAACCCAAAACCAAACCCTAATCCCAACCCTGACCATATCAGTATTTAAATGTATAATTACACTATAACAAGGAAACCTTAAAATAAAGTGTAACCCAATTTTATTAGTAATTACACTATTAGTTACCAGGTAAAGTAATATTATTACTGTAATGTGTTACTAATAACTTGTTACTGCCCAACACTGCTAAACACACTAATAAGGGCCAAATCACTAAAATGCAAAAATTAAATATATAAATAAAACACATTTAGGTTGGAGTCAAATCATTAATACACTACAAAAACACTGTTAGGCTAGAGTCAAAACATTAAAACATCACTAAAAACACAGCAAGGCTCAAATAAAATAAAAATAAAAAATAAAATAAAAAACACTGTTAGTTGGAGCCAAAACATCGAAACATCACTAAATACTGTTAAATTGTTAAATGTTAAATTGAAACCAAAACACTAAAACAAGACAAAACAAAACACTCTAGATATGAGCTAAATAACTAACACACCACAAAACAGTTAGATTAAAAACAAAAACACTAAAGCAGCACAAAAAACACTGTTAGGTTTGAAACTAAAACTCTAAAACACTTTTTGCTCCACCCAAACTTCCTGTTGCTTTTGCAAGAGGAAATACATCAATAAAGGAAAGAACATTGCACCTGTTAATCAATTGAATGGGGTAAAGACATGAATGTATTGTACAGTATTCAATTCTATAACTCCTAACTTTATAGGAGCTAAGCTTTATGTGAGCTACCTGATTATCAATTAACAAGCACAGCGACAACCTTCAAAGTGAGGCAATAACATTTCCTTTGCTATTACTCTGTTCTTTGAATCCTTTAAATTTAGCCGCACCGCTTCAGCAGCTCTCATGGTTCCCATCCTCCTGCACTCAAAGGGCTCATTTGCACATCTTTGGAGGCTCTGGGGTGCCATGCAAGTCATTCACCCAGGAACGGAGCCTGCTTTTTTGGCCCGTTTCAGATAGCTGTGGGTGTCTGTACTAATGGCCTTCAATCTTGCAGAGTTCTGCCCACCCTCCCACATTTCTCTCCTCCTAGCCTGAGGAAGAAAAAGGACTGGCACTTCCAGTGGAGTCATGCAGCGAGTGATCGGAGGGCTAACTAGAGCACAGAAGCCATGCAACGATGTCCCACTGGTGGCCAAATTACAGCCGTCATCCATGTTCTTCGCTGTAATGTTCTGACTCAGATAGAGTACCATTTGTGGCTGCTTTGCAATACCTGCATGAGATTTTACAAACAGTGATATGTATGTCAGTCAGTGATAAGGATATCTATTTGGATGGCTGCCATGGTGTGGTGTAACCTAATGACAATCATTCTGGGCTGACAACCAAAAGGTTGCTGCTTCAAATCCCACAAGGGGCAACCCATGTGTGATCACAGTGGCGCTTAACCCCAGGTTTCTCCGAAGGGACTATTCCTTCAATGTGTGTGAATTGCATTGGATGAAAGAGGCTGCTAAATGGAAACCACTAGCTTTCATTGTTTTCCTGCATGCAAAATATTGAGAGTAACCTGCATTTCCACAGTCTTAGACATGACCCATTTGTTTTTTCCACATTTTTTAAAAGTATGTTATTTGGCTCAAATCCAATGCAAGACATCTCTAATTCGTCTGTATTTCTTTATGCTATTAAAAGGGTAAGATGTACTTTGCAGTGATCAGCAACACATGAAATAATGCTATACAAGGGGTCATACAATATATTTTCAATTGTTTTTAATTTAATCCTCCTATTGCATTAAAAGAAAACTATACACCTTTCGCCCTCCCGGGTTTTGACCCGGTGGAAAGTAATCTTATAAAATCATTAACATCTCATTATTGAGTGAAATGTTAACGTTTTTAATGTTACATTTTATTATCATGTTTTTACCTCATTTAAAAACCTTTTCAAAACTGACCGAAACACCGTAACAATTTAAATGGTATAAATACATATTTTATGCATATTAATGTTTATATTATGAAGATATTAAGATCATATTAACATTAACATCATGTTTTTTTTCGTGAAGCTGCTTTGAAACAATGTATATTGTGAAAATCACTTTACAGATAAATTTTACTTTGGTTTCATTTTATTTTCCACCCTCTCTCTGAAGAAATAAATAGGATTGTTTTCTGCTATGCCATTAAGATGCCTACTGTGTGTAGACATTCTCGTTGCATGTGAAACTATGCAGTGCAATATTCTAAAGAAATAGCAACACATTAAATACTTAAAATAATTATAGCACAAACTCACCACTTGAAAAACTTGTCACCTTTAAATCAAGCAGAGTGGCTGATGACTTAAAGATTTATCAAATGCTTCAACTGGCTCTTATTCCCGAACCCAAGTTATGTGGCATATGGACAAAACAAGGTTTGGTTCAGAATGAATCACTTACAAACCGCATTCTGCTTGGTATGACCCACATTAGTATATTTCCAGTGGGCCTAGTTCACTGTCCTGTTGACAGGAGCATAGTACGGCAACACGAAGAGAGCTACTTGTGCATGCACACGCAAGAGAGAACGACAGACAGGGCGATGCACAGAGAGAGAGAGAGGGGGAATGGAAGCAATTACCAGTGTGTGAGCATGTGAGGTGCATCCAGAGGCTGCAAACATCAATCTGCATGATCCCGCACACAAAACAAGTAGTATATGATAAGAGTGACCCCTTGTGGTTATGTAAGTGAAATGATCGTGAGAGGTCAGAGTTTGGATGGCCTATCTGCTGTAGATCATTTGGGGGCAAAAGGTTTTTCTTCATATATGGCTTTTCAAAATTAACTGTGTATTACTGCATGTATATTTGTTGTAAGAAATTCTTACAAATTGTGTATGGGGGCTCTTAAAAGTGTGAGATGGACTTGAGAGTGTCATTGCGATGAATGGAAATGCTAGCAAATAGCTTTCTCCAGGTATTGTAGGCTTCTTTGCTTGTATCTGCCTTTTGAGTGTACCAGTGGGGCGCATTGTGGCTGTGGTGTGCTTCAGATCATAAAAGTGTATTTAAAAAAACTGTACTTATAGGTAAAAAAAATATATAATTAATAAGATGATATTATATAAATAAGTGAACTTTGTTATATTGTCAAACAAAATTGTTACTTGATGGTTTAAAATATACTGTACTAAATCAAATTGAAATGTACTGGATAATAATTTTAACAGATCAGTGTTATTTGATATTACATTTAAAGTTAATAAATCTGAAATGTACTAAATTGCAACATCATTATTACAAATATGTGACTACAAATATATTGAAATACATGACGTAAGTTTTAATAGAATTCACACAAGTTGGTCAAAAAAGCCAGTGAATTTCATTTAACTATAATTAACTATATTTATAATTTAAGCTATAACTATTATTATTAATTTAATTGTAATTAACATGAAATTAAGTGTCCAAAATTTAAGCATTAAAGTAATCGAATTAATCCTCAAGTATGCTAAAGTGTACTTTGCACTTGAATAGACTTATGAGGATGCCATAATTGTCATTTAGCATTGATGGATGTTTTATAGTTCTGTTTTAGTAGGGAGTGGGGTTATGTCTCATAAAAAGTTATGCAAGTTTCTGTGGGTCACCACTACAGTGATTAGTGTTCCTTTGTTATTGTTATTTTTTTACAGTTTGCATTAGTAACATATTTACATATTTGGGCTTATGAATGAGATTAATAAACATTTTGGAAATGTTTGCCTAAAATAACCTGTAAAGTCCCAAAGTTTATAGCATATTAGTCCCAATGTATTTTTTTTTTTTTGGGGGGGGGGGGTTTGTTTGTTTGTTTGTTTGTTTGTTTGTGTTTGGAACAGTGAATCAGTGGAATGTGAACTTCATGGTTGGACAATGTCCAAAGTTTCTTTTTAAAATCCCATAAATCTTGATTTAGACAGCTTGTTTTAGAAAGTGTGTGTACATCCCTCCCAGAAAAGTTATTATTACAAAATTACAAATTTTGCTGCTACTCCTATCATTTGCAAACTCAGCAAACTGCCTGTCTCTGCCTCTAACTAGTTCTTAAACTTTACATAGTGCCTACAGTAACAGCACAGATAGCACTGTCATTACCGTGAAAACTAAAATCAGCACTTTCCAATTGGCTTAACATGCATATAGGACCTCACAGAGACTGAGAACATTACTGAGATTGATATTGTGCTTTGAGGACACTATTACCACTGAAACAAATGGGAAAACCTTAAAATTTTGAGTATGAAATTGGAGCATGATCATCTGAATTTACACAAGCTTGTGGAGTTCATACAGCTTGAGAGCTGTTGCCAAGAAGGCAAAAAAAGAGACCAAACACTTAAGCACAAAACACACTGCACGATTTTAGCAATCCTATAAGATCACTGCATATCCACACTGTGCGACATGAATCTAATAAACTTGGCTACGACGTTTGTGTAGACTGTATGATTATAGCACATTTGACTGGTATGATACTATGCATATTTCTATAGAAGAAATAAAACATCATCAGCATGCACTAGCAATTTAGCAGTTGTAGTTTTTATGTGTGCTGAAAAAAAGTGGAAGCGGACGAAAGAGGAAGTGATTAGAGCTTGAGGGTACCAGTTTTATGTTTTAGCACAATGTCGTGTTGATTTCATGTCGCATTTTTATTGGTTTGTCAGTAAACATGGATCGTAGCAGCAAACACACTGTGCGATGATCATGCTGTATTGTAGGCTATCTTTGGTCGCAAGACCGTGAAAACGGCCATCTTTGAACCTCTCTCACTGTACGACACAGGACCACCGATTAGGAGCCACAATCACAGAAATCACCACGATTGTTTCACAATGCCAATCTTTCATCTGGGACAGCCAAAAGCGTGCAGCGTGTTTAGGGCTTCAGACATTCTCTGACTGCTTTTTAAAGTTTCAAAGCTGCATTTATTTGATAAAAAATACAAATTTATTCCTATGATGCCAAAGCCTGTCTTCAGAGTCTTCAATGATCCTTCAAAAATCGTTATTATATGCTGATTTGATGCTCAAGAAACATTTCTTCTTATTATAAATGTTTGTGGAAACCATAATACCCTATTGTTCAAAACTTTGGGGTAAGTAAGATTTAGAAAGAAAGAAAGAAAGAAAGAAAGAAAGAAAGAAAGAAAGAAAGAAAGAAAGAAAGAATACTTTTATTCAGAAAGGATGCATTAAATTGATCCAAAGGACAATAAAGTAATTTGTAATGTTATAAAGGATTTCTATTTCAAACAAATGCCATTGTTATTAACTTACTATTCATCAATAGTAAAAAAGCTGTATTATAGTTTAAAAAAAATAATAATAATCAGCACAACTGTTTTGTGTGTGTGTGTGTGTGTGTGTGTGTGTGTGTGTGTGTGTGTGTGTATGTATGTATGTATATATATATTTCTGTCATGACAGCTCTCGGAGGGATTGGCATGGTAATGTACATGACAATGTTAATGTATTTGGTCTTGGCGGAATAGATCTGCTACGCTGCTGCTGCTGCTGCTGTGGAAGAGCATGTACCGAGACTTGCTACTGCCAATACAACCACATAATGCTGCTGTGAGCATGTAAGAAGGAATACTGCTTCTGCAAATATAACATACATGAAATAACCTCCTATAGCATACATGAATCACCTCGTAGCAGATCTATACAGGTGGAGCTGGGGAAGGTGGAGGTTTTCTGAAGCACGCTGTGAACTGCTACAGCAAACATTAGTCATATATTTGAATGTTAAGCAGAGAGCTCATTATCTACCGATACAGGAGAAAACCAATCAGTTGTGCCATGTGATAATGATGTCATTATGTCAGATTGACTTAGACCTATCTGACTGCACCATCTAGAGTTTCATGCCAGAACTCTGTATTTATGTCATGACAACTCTCGAGGGATTGGCATGGTAATGTACATGACAATAGTAATGTATTTGGTCTTGGTGGAATACTGCTGCGGCAGAGCAAGTACCAAGACTTGCTACTGCCAATAAATCCACAACATGCTGTTGTGAGCATGTAAGAAATACTGCTGCTGCAAATATAACATACATGAAATAACCCCCCACAAAGCAGGACACATAGAAGGGACAATACAAGCCAAAACAAGAACAAAACACCCCCCAGCAGATCTATCGCCAAGACCTATGTACTGCTGCTGCTCTGAAGAGCCATGAGAACTGCATGTATTGCTATCTATGTGTGACTGGGCTACCATGCTGACCGGCTTAACGCTAATGGCCTATGGCTATGTGTGCCTAGGTTACCATGCCGACCGGCTTAACTCTAATTAGACTATGTGTAATTTTAATTAACAAAATGGATATATGGTGCAATCCGATAGATAAGACCCCAGCACCCACCTGAGCAAATATCATAATTTAGTCATTTGATAACTGCTGTTGCTTTCTCCACTTCATCAGTCCCAGTGGCAGCAAAACAGCTCGTTAATTCATGTATGTGCAATGATGAAACAGACAAAGTTAGACGATGTATGCCATTTTACTCTCTCATGCAAATAAAGTTGTCAGAGTCACAGTGCACAAAACTCCTCAGTGGACTGACCTGAATTAACTGAAATAGAAGCAGAATATAAATGTTCTTTCTCTGTTTTCTGAACTACACAGCACAGCGAGAGCACATGTCACACGAAAAACATTTCTCCAAACTACACTACCCATAAAGCATTTCACTTGGGACTACAACAGTCATAGATAGTGAACTTCAGGGATAACTCATATGTCCCTTCTACCGCAACACTGTCATTGATATAAGCGCATTCTTCTGACACTGTGAAAACACAGTGAAAACATCGACCTTAGAAATAACGAACGTGAACACTGAGATAACGCCGATGTATATGGCAAACCCCCTTTAAAACGCATACACAAGAATGTTTGTTTCATTTAACCTGTTTCATGTCTGTTACAATCAGTGTGTCTTCAGCGAATACAAATGCTCTAAACTGTGTTTTGCTCTAGCTGTATAAACACAGATGCATTTAGTATTTAGCTGCTAATTGCATTTAGATGCTGCTAATATGCTTAATGTTTTGCTCCTGCATACAATGCAAACTGCTAACATGACACATAGTTTAAACTTGATTATAGTTGCTCATATATATATATATATATATATATATATAATTTACATAATTTAATAATTTACATTTAGATAGTCTTTTTTAAGTAAACATCGAGGGCTAATTTAGAGAGCAATATTATCATATTATTATGTAATTATAGGCTGTAATTTGCGTTTTCGTGAACAGTGTATTCTCATTGAGATTAATGAAAAGGAAGTGTCTTGTTTTTGCCCATTAATGCGTCACCTTTTGAATGGTCAATGACAGGTCAGCTTCAGCACTCGCAGTGATGGACATCGACACTGGGCATTTACACATACAAGCATCAATGACTTAACAAGTAACAGAGCTGTCAATAGCGGACACATCACAGATTTCAGTCATGCCACATATGCACTTAGCCACGCAAGCAGAGAACATTAAAGAGAAATCATCAGATATCTACGGTGGCCCAGTGGTGCGCAACATAGCGAAATCCCCACAACACAATGAAATCTCCGCAGCACAATGCATAGGACTAATTTCATTTTGTTGTGCTAATTTCACTGTGTTGTAACTTGTTTCTGTTGTGTTGTGAATTGCTTCTATTGTGTTGCGGCTTGTTTCCATTGTGTTGTGCTAATTTGTTGCGGCTTGTTTCCATTGTGTTGTGCTAATTTGTTGCGGCTAGTTTCCATTGTGTTGCGCACATTTGTTGTGGCTTGTTTCTGTTGTATTGTGCTAGTTTTTTGTGGATTGTTTCTGTTGTGTTTTGCTAATTTTGTTATTTTTATTGTATTGTGGAGATTTCATTGTTACAGCTTGTTTCTGTTGTGTTGTGCTAATTTGTTGCAGCTTGTTTCTGTTGTGTCTTTCTCATTTCTTTGGGTTGCAGCTGGTTTCCGTTGTGTTGTGGCTTATTTCTGTTGTGTTGTGCTAATTTGTTGCATATTGTTTCTGTTGTGTTTTGCTAATTTTGTTGTGTTGCAGCTGGTTTCTGTTGTGTTGCGGCTTATTTTTGCAGTGTTGTGCTAAATTCATTGTGTTGTGGCTTGATTTTGTTGTGTTGTGGAGATGTCATTGGGCCCGTTTCAATAAAGAGGTTCAACCAACTCTGAGTTTAAACTTGAACTCTGAGTTGACTTATCATGAGATAGGAAACTCAGAGCTTTCCGTTTCAGAACAGCTGAATTATGTTAGTTTATTCAGCTCTGAGTAGGTTGACTCTGAGTTTAGCACGTGCACCATGACTATGAAAAGTCATGATCAGTGGAGCTCTGAAATTATGTTTCACCATGGCAACAGCTCCAGCCAAAAAGACATTCGCGTACTTCCGAGTCAGTGCTTAACTTTGATTCTTAATAACTGTCAATAACTTAAAAACTGTTATAATATCAGAGGTGAAAACTGTAAATTATTGAACTAATAATTTTAATGGTTTCCTAGCCCAAAAAAAAAGGGAAAAACGACAGAAAAAAGAAACAAGAACGTGGCAGCAGCTAAAAATGAAGAATAAAAACACAATTCAATCAAGGTAAAGCTTTAAGCATGAAAGGTTCAGGGGTGTAGGCTAAATGACTTTACAAACATTTGACATTAAATATCATTCAGTGTCTATTTCAATGCGCTGCAGCTTTTTCCACATAGTCTAACACTCTTTTCACATAATTAAATAATCTCTAATCCAACCTGTTACATTTCTTAATTAGAGTAATAAAATTAACTGCTGACTTGTAAACAGCAAGATGTCACGGTGCATACAGCATGGAGGAACAAGGAACACGTCGTAACTCAAATAACATACTTTACTGAAGACGGGGCAGGACAAGGCAAGGCAAACACAGACATCAAACACCGGGGAGTAACGAGTAGACCAGACCAAATAACATTGCACAGACAGGACTATAAATACACAGGTAAATTAACGAACATGGCTGGACACGAATAAACTACTAATGACATAACGAGGACAGAAAACAAGCCAAATATGGGCATAGAAACACAGGGCACACGTGGAAACACAAGACACACACAACAGAGGACTGACATAACTCCCCCCTCCCGAAAGGCTCGTCCCGAGCCTACTCAGTTCCATCAGGGAGGGGGGGTGGGTGCTCTGGAGGCCCCTCAGGACAGACACAGAAACACAGAACGGGGCCTCCAGCGCGGAACAGAAAGCCGAAGGCCGAGGTGTAGCTCAAGAGACCATGGCAGGTGGTCTTCATGCCCATGGCCTCATTCCTCGGCCCGGCCACTGCCGCCGGAACCCTTCTACCCCCCCCCCAAAAAAAAATTTCCATGGGGCAGCTCAGGGGTATCAGGGTCCCGGGACCAAATGAAATGGAAAGTTAAAAAGACCTTGGCCACTTGTCAATCCGGCGGCAGCCGGCCGGCTGACCATCACAACGGCGGGGACCGGTGGGCTGGAGGAAAAAGCATTTTTGCAGCGTAAATGAACGAATAAGGTATTTAAACATCGCTTACACTTTAAAACGGGGGTGGAGACCGAAAGAAACTCTGGATTTAGCGAAGAAAACCTGCTCCTTACCAGGTTAGATTCACAGAGAAAGTTACCATGGTAACTGACTCTGAGTATAAATTACCCCTCTTTCATTAATGGGTGTGACTTACCCTGCTTTCATTGTGAGTTTTCATTGTGTTGCGGCTTGTTTCCATTGTGTTGTGGAGATTTTATGGTTGTTTTCATTGTGTTGTGAAGATTTCGCTGTGTTGCAGCTTGTTTCCGCTGTGCTGTTGAGATTTCGTTGTGCTGTTGAGATTTCATTGTGTTGCGACTTGTTTCCGCTGTGCTGTTGAGATTTCGTTGTGTTGTGCACTACTGGGCCACCATAGATACCTCACTATGAGGCATAATTTTTACGTATAAAGTCAACAACCTCACAGATAGTTGAGAATGAACAGCAAACATCTTATAAAGCAAATCTTCCAACTTTATGAGACAGGGGCACCATTAGGATTTTTTTTTTTTTCTCCCCGAGTATGACTTCCAGTCTTCTATGTTATTTTATATAAGACATAAAAGTGTGATATACGCCCCCTACTGTTTTTCCCAAAATAACCACAAGCTAATTTTTTATTGTAACTATGGCCTACGTTGACAAGAGTGATGTAGAAGTTTTCACGATGAAGCTTACACTGGTGATGTACCGGAGAGAAAACGGATTTCACAGTAAATTATCTAATCTTCAAAAAAAGTGTTTTAAAGCTTGTTGTTTTATAGATCATCAGAGTTATATATGATATGAGAACAGTAGGTAGATAGGGAGTATGTGTTATTTAATAAAAATATAATTATATTTTCAGAATGACATATTTTTTTTCTCAAACATAGTCAGTGGGGTAAAATGCCCCCAGGAGGCAATGGGCAATTACTGTAGTTATTCTGTTCTGAACATCAAATCCCTTGTTTTCCATCAAATGTATTCTACCTAGTTGGTTGAATCAAAATATTTGGACTGTATATTTAAAAATTACCTCAAATTAGCATCAGGTAGCTAGTTAGCTAGCTAGCTAGCCATCAGCTAACAATGTTTTTCAAAAAGTATATTATGATTTTGTAATCCATAATTGTTGATTATATTCTTTTTTTATTTTAAGATAAAACTGCATGTACTCTGATTTTGCTGTAAATGTTTAAAGCAGATTACTTTGTCAGACTGGGTGGCAATTTACCCCACAAATGGGGGCATTTTGCCCCATAGTTGAGCTAAAACGCCCCCTTGGTACAAATTAAATTTTTGTTAAAAAATCTTTAAAACTTTCAAAAATACTTTTCAAAGCTATAACTTTACTGAACACATTTAACATTGTTTTACAGAAGAAAATTACACAGTCCTTGAGGGGGGCTTTTTTTCCAACTCTACCTGAAAGTCGACCAATTGCAAAACAAAAAAAAAAAAAGTGCACACTTTTTTGTTTTTGTGGTTTTCAGATTGGTTTTAGAACTATTATTTCACTATTGCAATTGCAATTTTAATCTCATATTTCTGCTGCTAGAATATAAAGGCTGAAAAAAATATATATATAATTATTATATGTTCTACTCCTCATCTGGAAGGCCACAAAACTCTATATATTGTTTAGTATACTGTGAGATTTGTCTGTAAAATAATCGCATTTCATCTTAATTTTGGACAGACAAATATTCTAATTAGAGTATAAACACATTTTCTTATACTACGCTTGCATATACATACATATATATGTACAGTATGAGAGGTTATGTAAGAGGACATCACTGCTCTTCTCCTTATCCAGAAGGCGTTTATTCCCTGGTTCTGAGAAATAATGGAATTATGTAAAGTCACGTTTTAATCATCTAGTATTTATATAAGCACGTGATTTAGTCAGTGATATGGTAAAAGTGGTAGATCCAAAGGCTCAAGAGTCTCTTCAAAACAGCTTTTAATTGCTCTTGGATTCCCCTTTGACCTCAATTTTCCAGTACATTAATTCAGCACAGCTAGTCAAGACCCCAAAGTCCCACATTCATTTTCTGCACTCGTGCCACACTCGAGCACACATACCTGTCTATCAAAACCTTCACTGATTCATCTATTTCTTAGTATTTTTTACAATATCTTCAGTTTTAAAGTGTCAACAGTACCGTCTTTCTAAGGAGAAGTAGTTATCATTACAGTGAGATCTATCTCAAGGGATGAATGTTTTTGAAATCTGAGTGATTATGAAAGAACAAATTAAATGGTAGGTCATTTTGGATGATTTAAAGCAAGTTTTGTTGAATCGAAGCAGAAGCTGCGGGAAAGATTAATAAGTGTTGGTAAATATCAAAGTCATTTTTCTCAAAGTCTAGTGGGAGCTATAAAAAATAGTTGAAGGAATAGTTTTATGTGACATGAGAGCTTCTTTTGTCTTGCATTAGCTAGGCTACATTTTCCCTGAATGTATATGAAATGGTACTACATGAGAGCCATTTTGCACAAATGTTTATTTGCTGTATTATGAGTATGCAGTATGTGTGTGATTTTCCTCGGTGTGCAACCGCTTTAAAGCGTGTACATGGCCCACTCAGGGAATTATGGACCCTTTCAACAGAAATCTGTATGCCTGTCGCATTGATTGTGTTGAACATAGTGCTGTTTCTAAGAGTTCTTGCAACACCTCACCATGGCAGCTGCCACAATGAAACATTGCAAAAATAGCACTCTCATAGAAGTTAACCTTTCTCACCTTTTATTTTCACTTTTACATTCCAAAATCTGCTCTGGTGTTAAGCAATCCATCAGTAGATTCATATGGGGATGAATGGGAAAACTGATGCTAACAAACACTTATGTAGTTGATCCTCGAGAACTGTGGCCATTTCTCACAGTGGAGTAAGATTCAGACTGGATGTGTTGAATGAATGAATCCTTTATTCAAAGTTACTCTTATGACCCTGAGAAAGAATAAACTTAAACCTGTATGAGCTCTGGAAACTAGGAAATTTCATTTTATTCTTTTATTTTATTTTGATCCTTGTTGAAATCTTTGCTCACGGTGATTGTTGTAGTTTGAGTGGGCTGGTGGTTCTTCTATTCAATATTGATTTCAGATTTTATTTTTGTAGCAATTTTCACAATGCAAATTTCAATTTGGACCTTGAACAAACCCCAGTAAAACTTTGACTGCTAATTCCTTGCATATCAAAGCAAAGGGTATTATGGAGATAAATTTGTTGTTAATTTACTCACCCTCAGGCCATCCAAGATGTAGGTGACTTTTTTTATTCTTCAGTAGAACAAAGACGTTTTTAGCTGAAACCTTGGTCCTTGGTAGTTCATAAAATAAGTTGGTCACTACCAGCACATGAGAATCAAAAAAACATTATTTACAACATTATTACAACATTATAATCCATAATCCATTTTGTCACGTATGTGCACATCACTGGCTCATCTGTCTTCGGTCTGAGTCAGAACTGTTTCCTCGGTTCAGTGACTGTTGGAGTAACAGTGACAAAAAACTGCATTATATACTGATCATATACGCCAGTATTTTGGCTCATTTCAAGTCAGAGTGGCAGTCAAACACATCTGAAAATGAGTTTTGATTGAGTAACTTGTAGATCTGTGCTGCTCGAGCTGCAAACTGTTTCAGATCGTTCAGTGTGATTTGGTGAACTGATTCATCCAGTTCTACATAAAACCAACACAGCATTTCATAAAAAGAACATCATACCAACAGTCAAACATGGTGGTGGTAGTGTGATGGTCTGAGGCAGCTTTGCAGCTTCAGCACCTGGACGAATTGCCATAATTGATGGAACCATGAATTCTGCACTCTATCAGAAAATCCTGAAGGAGAATGTCCAGCCATCAGTTTGTGACCTCAAGCTCATTGCACTTGGGTTATGCAGCAGGACAATGATCCCAAACACACCAGCAAGTCCACCTCTGAATGGCTCAAGAAAAAGACACTTAGCCACTCCTAAAGACAGGTTTAGGAGTGGCCAAATCAAAGTCCGGACTTAAATCCGATTGAGATGCTGTGGCATGACCTTAAACAGTCCATTTATGCTTGAAAACCCTCCAAAACAATTCTGCAAGGAAGAGTGGGCCAACATTCCTCCACAGTGATGTGAAAGGCTCATTGCCAGTTATCGCAAACGCTAGATTGCAATTGTTGCTGCAAAGGGTGGTACAACCAGTTACTAGATTTAGGGGGCAATTATATTTTCACATAGGACCAGGCAGGTTTGGACAGTTTTTTCCCTTAATAAATTAAATAATATTTTCAAAACTGCATTTTGTATTTACTTGGGTTATCTTTGTGTAATATTAAAATGTGTTTGTCCTGAATCTTTTAAGTGTGACAAATATGCCAAAAAAAATTAAAAAACAGGAAGGGTAAAATCCTTTTCACGGCACTAAAAATGTCATGGAACATGAATATTGTTATTCAATAGGCCTATATCTTAACCATGTTATGCTATCACTGTACCATAATAGGCTAAATAAGTGTAAGTGACTTTTGAAGGTAATTCCACATGATGGAGAAAAGGAATACACAGCCAATCTTGAGTTTTCCATATGGATGTCTGGAAGCTAGAATAGTGTATTAGTATGTATGTTGCTTCTCTATTCAGCTCCTTTTATTAAACCGAGGTAGGAAAGCACAATCTTTCCTTTGTCAAACTTTAAATATTTTGACTACACCACCAATATCTAGTTACCACCTAATATATTCCACTGACCATACCAAGGGTCTTGTTTTAATATGATCAGAGAGAATATGCTAAACTTAAGGACTAATGGAACAGAAGATGAATTATTTTATGTAACCACAATAGATGTGTAAAATCGCACGCTCATTTTACAATTCCTGCAGCTCCAGTTAAATGTTTAATGAGTTATACAGAATTCTGCTCAGGTTCATCTGAAATGTAGCTCTGTGCCCAGCCTTGGCTGGAAGTAAAATTGAGACAGTGCCATTGTTACATTCATACTTCCCTTTTCGCCCTTACTAGCTCCCGAACAGTTGTAATTTATCTTCTGCATTTGGCTAGTCTTCTAGGTAGATATGTTTCTAAATAGACTGTCTAGACATGGTGTAGTGGAGAATGAAGACAGGAGAGGCTCTTGTTTAATGGAACACACACTTTGCCCTTGGTATACTGAGTGATCACTGTTGCCAGAGTTTACATAGATGGTCTGGCATCACAATAAACTATATAAACACAATAAATTATATAAAATATAAATGTGTCAAAGTTTTTAATAGCCAACAGCCTGGCACAGGCGGACAATGTGGCACAGTACAGAATAACATATTTTTTAGTAATGCATGCCATTAAAAGCATATTGACTCATAACAGAAACATTTAGGGTCAATGGGAATTTTATTCACAGTTTTGTTATGCGCAGATCCTATTTAATATGAACATAATAAATTATTTTATAAAAAATAGATCAAAGACTGTTTTTGATTTGATTAATATGTGCTTTCTGCAGGCCTTAGTTTCATGAGCAGTTTTCAATCTGTTTCCTCAGGTCTCTTTTCTAAATACACTCATATAAAGACTAAAAGATGCAATTTAATTTGGATTTTTGTATGTTCTTTTCAACTTTAACATTTTTAGTTTATCTTTAATATTTTGCAAAGTACAGATTTAACTGCTCGGTGCTGTTTAAAATGTACTCTAAAGAGTCCGTTTGGACCTGTTTGAAGCTCCCCAGTAAAAGTTTTTTTATTGCTATATTTTTTATTTTAGTACCATGTAAATGTCATGGAACACGAATATTATTCAATATGCCTGTATCTTAGCCATGTATTCATACCATCACTGTACCATAACAGGCACCTGTCATTGTAAGTGATTATTAAAGGTAATTCCACATGATGGAGAAAAGGAAAACAAAGCCAATCCTGAGTTTTCCATATGGATGGCTGGAAGCTAGAATAGTGTATTAAAAATGTATATTTTTGCTTATGATTTTGTGCTTACGTATGGATAAATCAAATGACATAATATTAGAAACTTTTCTTTCTTGTGTTGTTGTTGTTGTTGTTGTTGTTTTATATATATTTTTAAGATAAGTTTGATTGTTTGATTGATTGATTGATTGATTGATTGATTGATTGATTGATTGATTGATTGATTGATTTTTGTTTTTTTTTAATCAAGGCCAGGTTTGAGAATTGTTTATATATTTATATATAATTATTATAATTATTCAAAATATCCTGTTTACATTGCCTCTTACAGTACACTGTCTGTACGGATGTAATAACAGCAACAACAACAAAAAAAACATTTGAAATGACAAAAGTTGAGGCTCAACTTTCAAACTGACCTTCATCTTTAAAGGGACAGGTCACCAAAAAATGAAAATTTTGTCATCACTTTTTTTATTTTTTGTTCCGTTGACTACAAAAGAAAATCTATGGAAGCTTTTTAATGTCATTTTATAAAAAATTAAAAAGGCATTTCTGACATGTTATCTCATAATTCTGACTTATTCTTGCAAAGAAGTCAGAATTGTGAGGGATAAAAAGTCAGAATTGCAGAAAATGAATCGCAAGGGGAAAAAATGTAATTGTGAGAATTGTGAGTTTATATTATTACACCCACAATTCTGACTTCATTTCTCGAGTTCGAGTTTGTATCTTACAATTTTGAGAAAAAAATCTGAATTGTTAGATAAAAAGTTGCTATTTTTTTCTATAGTCAGTGGTTACCAGTAACTGTTTGGTTACCAGCATTCTTCACAATTTCTTCTTTTGTGTTCGACACAACAAAGAAACTCATGTAGGCTATAGAATGTGGCTGTCACTGCTGTAAACTCCCATATATAAAAATAATTACTTAAAAAATAATACTTTCGTGCAGCCAGTAGGCCCCTCCCCATTGTAGGCCCCTGGGCTTCAGTCCATGCTTCAATGTTTGCCTGAATGTCTGACTAAAATCTGAACAAGCAATATGCATTCGTGCCCTCCTCCAAATGTTTAATAGGATGAGTGGAATTGCTATTCATATAGCAAAACAGAAAATTATCTTCCCATCTGAAGTGATTAGCTCATCCGAGCAGCATACCAAAATCGATTTCTCTCACACTGAGCAAAGCAAAGAGTTACCTGTACAGAAATGAAATGGTCATGAAGCTTCAAGAAGTTTTAAACCCATTTTGCTGTTCCTTAAAAGGTTTTCTGTGCAGAACGGAAAACCCATTACAGGATTAACTGTTTTTTTAAATCACTCTGGCCACTAGTTCTTGAGTAGTAGATGCATTCAGCTTGGCTGCCATTGAGTGGCATAGCTGGTGGAGAGTAACCTGGAAATAGAAGAGCATGTGGAAATAGATCAAACTGCCGAAAATGGATGGACTAACACTTGAAATTAACTTGAAATGGTTACCTGTGTGTGCATTGTTCTTAGAAAGGTGCTCTGTTAATGAAAGTCACAGCAATCTTTGTGCCTACTACAATCGTGAAGCCTACGGTGTAGTAAAAAGGTGTAGTCCTTTGACTTTCACTGAATGGACATGAGGGTGAGTAAATGATGACAAGAGTTTTCATTTTTATATCGTGCAATATCTTATTTTTAGATGAAACTGTAATTTATGATGTTCCTTGGTTCTTCCCGAAGGACTTGTTAGTTGAAAATACTTGAGATATTTTAAGATATTTTACCCTAGAAACATTTTGAGGAAATTTTGTTTATCTGAGTGAAATCCTTCTTTTTGGTTATGGCTTGAAAATGCCCCTATTTGTGGTGTCTCTGAAGATGCGTTTCTATGATATGTCCTCTTTCCAGATGCCTAAAGCATCCCTTGACACATACCACACACCACAAACAAATTTGGGCCACTCGTTTCTTGTAGGCTGTGGGACCGAACACTGGAGGCTGTACCACTGCCAACCAGCTGTGGAATGTCAGCACAGATAAGTGCATGCATTGACTGGGGAGAGCAGTGGAAATTGGGACACACTCAACTCTGGGCTATGCTAATCCATCCACTGTTTTATCGTGATATCTAATCTCAACAAGTTAAAATGTTTCTCTTGTTTGCTGTCTTTCCCCTATTACCATCTGCCTCTGTCTTTGTGACTGGTATACAGCCAGACATTTGATAGTAGAGCACTTTTTAGCAGATTTTGGCTTACCTGGATATTCCTTCACTCAAGCAAATGGCTTTTCAGATCAAATCATAGAAGAGCTCAGGGAGTTGACGACTATCAGCTAACTGAACCATGAATTTGATGATACAAGAGTTAGCTACATTCTCAAATTTGCACTCAAAGAGTGCATCCGATAATGCATACTTCCCAACTAGCATATGAAAAGGCCATTGGGAGAGGATTTGCGAACAGCAGTGAAGTAACGCAGATGATGCTGTAGGTCACATGACAATGACAACATGATAAATGTCTGGATTACATACGGATTACATTCACAGATTTTCAACAATTTCTCAAGCAAATTTGTTCCAGGAACAAAACAATTATGAATGAGTCATTGTCATTTACTCAACCGGTTCAACACACAAATTTCTTTATTTAATTAATTTAATTAATTACAGTATGAAATATCACTGCTTTGTGTTGCTCAAGAGATGTGCCACAGTTTATTCTGCTTTGGTTTTTGCAATTCTGTGTTGAAAATGCAATTTACTTTAAATTAGTTACGTTATTAATCTGTTGTGTTGCTGCTCTGAATGTCAGCACGATGATTACCTGCAGTTTCATTCCTGCACCCAAATCAGAGCCAAGCATTCAGCATACAACTGTAAATGTACAAATGTACTGAGGATTGTGTATTTTATTCACAATCACCAGGTTCATCATGCGGGATTAGGCAAGGGAAATTGTCAGATCCCTCATAAAACTTCATTTGAAACATTTTCATTATTGCCTGTTAACAGCAATCTGGTATGAGGAAATAATATTTCCTTTGAATAATTGTGTTACTTAAGTAAAATTTTCAAACTACACTTTAAAAGACAACACGCATATCTTGATTCATCTCACTAAGCTGATCTGTGAAATGTAAGTTCAAACACTTGACCCCCAATTGTATCCTATTATCATTTTAGCCATCTTCCATGCATATCTGAAGAGCCATGCAGAAATTATATATATGTGTTAGGTGTGTCCAGCCGAAGGGCCTTTATAATAAGCTTTTCACTGAGCTCCGAGCTTCCTGCCACAATACACATGAGGACTGCTCTCCAGACAGACTCTTTAGTAACGCCAGACCAATGCTTTACCACACCAAACACATTTCAAAGAGGGAGGGAAGCGAGACAGACAACGTGCAGAGAACGAAAGCGAGCTCATTCACAGTCCGTTGAAAAGGTATAAAGGATCTCTGGGGACATGTTGTTACATACTGCTGCTGGTTCAAACATACTGCTGAACACTTCCTTGAAGTTTTACTGAAATAACTATAAGTAAAACATAACTTTAATAATGAATAATTAATATTAACCTTTAATATGTGAAGGCTTGTATATGAGTATTTATGGTCTAGCAGATATGCTTATACAAAATGTATAGGCTATATGTATAGATTTTAATTGACACTATATAGATAATCTTAGAATTGTGTTCCTGTGTTATGCTTAAATCATACACTGATCAACCACAACATTAAAACCAATGACAGGTGAAGTGAATAGCATTGATTATATTGTTACAATGGCACCTGTCAAGGGGTGGGATATATTAGGCATCAAGTGGACAGCCAGTTATTGAATTTCATCTGTTGGAAGGCAGGAAAAATTGCCAAGCAAAAAGATCTGAGTGACTTTGAAAAGGACCAAATAGTGATGGCTAGATGACTGGTTCGGAGCATTTCCAAAACGGCAAGTTTTGTGTGGTGTTCCTAGGATGCAGTGGTCAGAACCTACAGTACCATAAGTGGTGCAATGAAGGACAATTGGTGAATCTGCACCCAAGGCTTATTGATGCATGTGGGGAGCAAAGGCTACTCGGTCTGGTCCAGTCACACAGAAGAGCTACTGTAACTCAAATTACTGAAAACGTAATGTTGGGCATGATAGAAAGGTGTCAGAACGCAAAGTGCATCACAGTTTGTTGCATATGTATGGGCTGCATAGCTGCAAACCAGTCAGGTTGCCCATGATGTCCACCATGGAAAGTGCCAACAATGGACATGTGAACATAAAAATTGGACCGTGGAGCAATATAATAAGGTTGCCTGGTCTGATGAAACATTATCTTCTAGATCAGGTGGATGGCCGGCTACATGTGCGTAATTTACCTGGAGAAGAAATGGCAGTGAGATGCACTAAGGGTAGAAGGCCTGCTGGCAGAGGCAGTTTTATGATGTGGACAATGCTATGCTGCGAAACCTTGGGTCCCGGCATTCATGTGGATGTTACTTTGACACATACCCCCTACCTAAAGATCGTTTTAAACAACCCGATCTCATGAAAGTGCGTATCAATAGCACGAGTTTATGTTTCGATTTGGCTTACTGTTTATACCCAAAAATGTACTTTGGCGTGCATATGATACGCAACGGGTATGGATTAGGGTTGTGGGGTAGATGGGTATGATATGTGTAAAACTGAGTATCATATGCACGGCAACAAATTTCGTATTATATTCATGCGAAAACTGCGTATTATATACATGCCAAAAACGTGCATATCATATATGCATGCACACCTAACTAAATTTTTGCATATCAATACCACGATTATCTGTTTTTATTTGGCGTACTACTTATATGCATTTTCATGAGACCAGGCTCTTTTAGACCATGTCATGACTGATGTTCTCTGATGGCAGAGGTTTCCTTCACCAGGATAATGCACTGCAAAAATTGTTCTGGAATGCTTTGAGGAACATGACAAAGAGTTCAAGGGGTTGCATTGGCCCCCAAATTCCCCATACATAAAAATTACTTTTAAAAATCACCTTATCAAGGAATAAGGTATCTTGTTTCTAGGATGAACCTGAAACTGCACAGCCATTGCACTCAGTGAAAACACAAGAGCTGACATAACCATTAAGCATCAAACAAGGCAAGCAATTGCACAATTATTATGCATTAACATAATGTAATAATGTAATCCCTTGTGTGCATCCAATTAAATTTGAAAATAGCACTCGTATGTTTAAAAAATTGTCATTATCATATTTATTTACCCTGCAGAATGTTTATTAAAACTTTGTAAACTTCCTCCCATGTGGGCAGCTCAGTTTGCTTTTTTTCATTACTGTTGTATCAGGCAGTAATCTTCATTGTCATTGTTTTCCCATTAAGAATAACATGCAGCATCCATAATGAAAGGTGCTATTTATGTCATAAATAGCTGACTACGTCTCTTGCCAAGCCCTTGCATCTCACATTGATGAACAGAATTGAAGCCGTTCTCAGACAATTGAGAGTCCCTTATTGTTGTCATTAGTGTGGCACAGACCAATTTTACAACAGTAATGGAGTCAGATGCACCAATACCGTAGTGCGCAAAAAGAAGAAGGTTGATCGTAATGTAATGAGTGCTGCACACACTAAAAGAAAATGAAACTGAATATGTGTAAGAGAAAGTGAAACATGAGAAGGAATTTTACTTTTAAAAATACCATGTTATAATATTGCATAAAAAATAGCAAATCACAGTATATTTCAGCTAATTGGATACTTTTTTGTATGTATTGGTAGACTTCATCACCCATCAGCACTGCTCCATATTCAGGATAATAACATCAGTGTGCATGATAAAAGTTTTAATTTGTCACACGTTAATGTCATAGCACTCATGGACAATGAAGCTATGCTATAAATGTGCCATTGCTTCTACATTTAGCATCTGGCATCTCTGGGGTATTTATGATTCAGCAGGATTTACCGTACCCACTCAGTTCTTGAGTCAGATGGCCCACATGGGTGAACAACTAGCCGCTGCCAGCATTTTTGTGTTATAGTCATGGCATAATTTTTTTTTTTTTTTTTGAGGTAGTTGGGATTAACTAAACCAGAGTCTAATTTCAGTTATTTTGCCTTCAGTGATTCATATAGACATAAATTACACCACTTGATAGTTTACTATTGTTGTACCATCAATTCCAGATTTATCTGAAGCTAAGTGTAGCATACAAAAAGCAAACTGTAGTTGGCTGCTGTCAAGGTGTCAGGGCTTGTCTAGTTAACATGGTCAAGTTTGCCCCTGATAGTAGATGATGTATCTACATCATCATGACGATCACTAGTTTTATACTCACTAGTGAGGCATTGTCAAAAATGTAATGAGCTTTAACCCATTATGGATTTTATGTTTTAATGACTTATCTTTTTTTTAATGAGTGTGAAAATCACGGTAATTCTTTGTGTGCATACCACAAGGTGCATGGCACCACCACCACCCTCGTGCCACGTTTGCATGTGATGCCTCCTGTCACTGGTAAAGAGCAACCAGTAGCAAAGGCCAGAGACCACAACATCCAGACTTTCTATCATTTGCAATTACTAACTTTCAAAATATTAAAATAGGTAGCAGCTAAGCAGTGTATCAAGTACAGCAGTGGAACTGGAGGCTGTGATTCGAATGTGACATAGCTAAACAACAGCACCATGGGATATGGTAGACAACTTCTTGTCCTTAACATTATACCTGTAAAGAAGCATACGGTAAAATCAACTGTATGCCTCCTTTGTGCCTCACAGACTCAGTGGGTGTTCCACAGGGTTCTGTATGCGAGTCACTCCACATTTTTGGTGTGTGGCATCCAATCAGAGCTTTGTATCTATGGCTGTTGAGTCACTTATTCTTGAAGCATGGGACAAAACCCCATGCCTTGTTCCATGCCCCACAACATGTCAGTTTTTAAATATTTATGCTATAGCATTCCTACTTTTAAATGAATAATGATCACTGGAATGTTTTAGCACAAAAAAAGAACTTTCATACAATTCTAATCTGCTACATATGTTAGTAAATTACATTAGAGAAATAAAATATCTCCTACAATCTCCAACACATAACCAGGTGTTTTGTTGGTTTGTGCCTGAACGATAATAGAAAGAAAGATTAAACTTAGTCAAGCCTGGGCACAGTTTTGGAACAGATGGAGCTGTCAGTGCCAAAGTACGTCAGGCCCATGTGGAAACGAAATGAGCACAGCTGAAGAAAGAACCAATCTAGAGGCGTGATGAATACCTTTACATTTTTCAGAAGTGAATAATTACTCAAGCAAGAAACACCTTTTTTGAATCCACAATAATAACATCAACAACAACAACAATCCTAGATGAATGTTCTCCTCAAAGCAAATGCTTTGGATGCCCTGAACTTGTTTGTGGGGGGAAAAAAACTTTCAGCAGATTGCTGGCATGCGTTGTTTAATATGTATATCCACTGCATAAGGAAGTAGCCAAAATTCTACATTTGATGGAGGTTTTCGGCATCATTTTGCAGAGACTGCTCTGTCTGTCCTTTCAGATCCTTTCTTATTTAGTTTTACACCTATGGTCACAACCTTCAGTTTCTGTTCAGGTGATTAAAAACATTTGGAACAGAGAAAAAGGGTATACAACAAAGTGATAGCTAGTGTTTCTGTGCTATTTGACCACTGAGTTGTCAAGGCAACAGACTAAAGCACAAGAATCAATGACACTTGCCGATTGCTCACTAGGCACCGCTTGTCTTGACTATTTCCTTTAGACCTCAGACAGTCCCAATAGAACTTAACTGCACTTTTCCTTATTGCGACTGAAGAGATTTGAAAACCCAATGACCAATTGTATTAGTTTTTATTTCCAAAGAAAACAAAATCCACTGACAAGCAACGTATTTATGTAATTGTGTTTTGTAATAATAATAGAATAGGAAGCATGCATGTAAATATTTGACAAACTTTCATTTGTTACCGATGCAGCTGATTCATCTAAACTATTTTTAGCTTGAAGAGTCACGTTCAACATTTCCCAGAATCTGTATTGGTATCAACATCTCTTACAAATGAATTACAATATCTCTTCCTCACTTTCTCTTTCACCTTTCTGTAATTGAAATGTTGTTGGATGTGTTTGCATCCTCATCATGTTGAGCATTGAGCTTTCAAACTGAGACATCATAATATTTCTAAGTATTGATTATCTATGTGGATGATTTCCCAAAATAAATATTGTTGGAGAAACTGGGTATTGGACTGGAGTACTTCTAAATTGTGCCCTTTTAATGAAGTGAAAGATAAACAACAACTCTCCAGAAGCTCTCAGACCTATTGATGTTTGGGAAAATGCTCGCTAAATCAACTGAAGTGTGCCTAATTTGGCTGGATGTGCTGTGCCTGACAACAGTATTTGGCCTTTTCTCTGGGTCATTGTTGCTTCTGAATAAAAACAGAGACAAAAGAGTATAAGCCAAATGTTATGAATTCATACACTGTAATGGGTACCCATGACCCCGATGACGGTTCACTGGTTGTCCCACCCTTACAACACTTTTGGTAGGTACTAACCACTGTATACTGTCAACACCTCATAAGACAAGTTGTTTTGGAAATGCTTTGACCCAGTCATCCAGCCATCACTATTTGGCCCTTGTCAAAGTCACTGAGATCTTTTTGCTTCCCCTTTTTTCCCCACTTCCAACACATGAAACTCAAGAACTGATAGAGCTTAGAAGATCTTAACTAGAAGTTACACATACATGTAAATGTAAATGTTACAAATGAACATTTACCCTGCCTTTAAAATCACAAACTTCATAAACGTTGACATCATTTTCTGAATTTGTTGTGCATTTACAACATAATTAAGAGTATGTGAAGGATATTTGGCTGTATAAGCGGGACACATAAAATAGCATTGCTAATGGGTGTCGATTTTCCGGTGTGAGTGGCACTGGTCACTGCGCTAATGGATGTCGTGTCCTGAGGTGTGAAGAACTCATGCATGCAGACTGAGCTGAATGCTGCTGAGTTCTCATTTCTCGTCAACCTTGTTCTACATGCAAAGCACTTATTGCACAAATCTATAAGGACCTGGCACAACCTCTTGTGTGCTAAGTGCTTTCCGATGTTTCTGTCGTGCTGACTGTAAACATTAGTGTCTGGATTGTGGCCCCTTCAGTCTGATGAAAATGTGTCACTTCCTGCAACTGTCATCGCCACTGACAGAACTCTCACCCTGGGTTATCAACATCTGTTTCTCTGGGATGATGGGGATTTTAGCCACATCTTAAAAGTGGTAATGGAGGCCTTTTCCAGCTGTCACTGTCACTTAGCTAACAGTTAGGCCTCCTAACAAGCCCCATCCATCAGAGCTGCCATGAGCTGCTCCTCTCGCTGTCCTCTTTCTGTTGCCCGCCATTGCTCTCTCCTGTCACTGACACCTCTGCACATTTTGGCTCCTCTGTGTATATTATAATACATACTGAGTGTGAAATTTAGGAACAGTAATGTTTAGAAACAAGAGATTGAAAAAAGTTGATTAAAAAAATGTTTTTAGAAACAAGAGATTATGAGAGATTCTTATATGAGAGAGTCAGTGTGAATTAGTCCTGCTTTGTGTTGTCTTTATTGCACATCACCTTCAACAGTACTTATTCATTTTGAAAACTAACGGGTGATGTTTGCATGCGCACTTTCTCAACTCAACATTTCATCACTGTTGTTACTTTTCACACTAATTATGATCACAGGGGCAGATTCCTTGCAAAAATACTATGTTTTGACCTTAAAAGACTTTTACCATAGTGCATGATCTGTACATTTATATATTTTAACATTTGTATCACATATCCATCTCCATATTTATGGCTTTTCTGATATGGAAAACTTGCTCAGTAGCCCACCTGGTACAGCATTGCACTTGTGATATTTAACACTTGGGTACGAGTCCCATGAAACACGAGTCACAGTACTCCACAAAAGAGCTCAAAATTTTGTATAAAGAAGTTAAATGGCATGGTTGCCTTTGAAAATATGTTTTATCTTACTTTTGCCTTTTTCACACTATTGTTAGGTTTAGGTTTTAGTGTAGGTCAAGGGTGTCAAAGTCAATTCCTGGAGGGCCACAGCCCTGCAGAGTTTAGCTCCAGCCCTAATTAAACACAACTGATCCAGCTAATCATGTCCTTCAGGCTTCAGGCAAAATATAGGATATGTGTGTTGGAGCAAGGTTGGAACTAAACTCTGCAGGGCTGTGGCCCTGTGAGTTTGACACCCCTGGTGTACGTGGTACATTAATTTCAAACATAATAGAGCATTAACATTTTTGAGTTTCATAGAAAGCACCAGACACTAGAAAATTCACTTTGAAACTGTTTTGAAACATGAGCAACGTTATATTATTTTGCAACTACTTTGTATCCACAGCCATCAATCCACAGTGTTGTTTAATAAATCCTTATATTCAGCAGAGAGACAAAAATGTTTAGTAGTTTTTAGCGCCTCTTGTGGATGTGTCATCTGAAAAGTGCAGTGAAATTTACCCGACGCAATGAGCCTGGGTTGCAACAAGATGCCTTTGCTTTTTAGGTATAAATATCAGTTCTGATAAATATCAGTTCATGTTACTATAATTCAATAATGCGTTTAATCTTGTAAGTGATTTCTTACAAGATGGAATATAATATTTTGAAATGAAACATGACTTGATTCATTTTTTTCTTATTGATTAATTGTAAATGAACATTTTATATCCCACCTCTACACTGAAAACTGTTTTATAAAACCAAAATGCTAATTTAAATGGACAGTTCAAATCAAATTCAAAAAATAGTATTTAATATCACTGAATCAATATCTAAATACATTAATTTATACAAACAAAATGGCAATTATATGAGCCTTTGGCATGAGCTAAATGCAGTGACTTTTCCCTTTATTTCTAACTGAATAAACATTTGTCTATTGACTGGTCATTGATTAGGGCTCTAATTGCAGTGCAGTCTTCTGTTTCACAGACAGTTATAGCTTACAAAGAAGATTAAAGATTCAGTCTTCCCACATTGATCAGAAGAAGATCCGCAACTCCAGCATAATGAGAGACACAATGCATGAAGGTCAATAAGAAATAGTGTTTCTCACTACACAGTGGCGCCCCCAGCCTCTGTTTTATCTTCTTCATTTGAGAATGAAAAAGTGCTGTGTTGTCCCACTTTCCTCTGTATTTCAGCACAACTGAGAGTTCATTATACTGTACTAATTGCTCAACTATTTGTGATCTTTCTATGGATTATTCAGACAGCCCTTCTTTGTTTTCCAGTAGTTCTACAAGGTCAGGATTCTCTTGGTAGAAAGGTGGTCTGTATATTTTAACCTACTTCATTTAATATGCAGAGACTAATATAACTAAACCAGTTGTAGGTTGTGGCATAGTGGAAATATTGCTTTAATCATAAAGCATCTTAACCAACCTTGCACAAAAACTTATAGGGATAAGGGAATTTGTTGTTGTTTTTGTTGTTGTTTGTTTGTGTTTTGTTTTGTTTTTGCATTCCATTTGGTGACATTAATTAAATAAAAATAATAAAGCTTGACTGAATGTTTCTTATTATTTTAAAAAACATAGACATTTTTTTAAATTCTTTAAAAATAGTTTTTATTGTTTTTCATTATTTTATTCTATTTTCCAAATTGTTTGTCCATGTGGTTTTCTTTTCTTTTCTTTTCTTTGTCTTCTACTTATCCTATGTAGGTTTATTTTATTTTATTTTTTAATTTCTTTTTTCCAAACCTGTTGTCCTAAATAGGTTTTGTTTTGTTTTGTTGTGTTTTGTTGTGTTTTGTTTTTTGTTTTGTTTTGTTTTGTTTTGTTTTGTTTTGTTGTGTTTTGTTTTGTTTTGTTTTGTTTTGTTTTGTTTTGTTTTGTTTTGTTGTGTTGTGTTGTGTTGTGTTTTGTTGTTTTGTTGTGTTGTGTTGTGTTGTGTTTTGTTGTGTTGTGTTGTGTTGTGTTTTGCTTTGTTTTGTTTTGTTGTGTTGTGTTGTGTTGTGTTGTGTTGTGTTGTGTTGTGTTGTGTTTTGTTTTGTTGTGTTTTGTTTTGTTGTGTTGTGTTTTGCTTTGTTTTGTTTTGTCCAGTGAGTGTCGCTAAAAGCATGTTCAGATTTATCTGAAACAGATGGATGTGAATCTGGCAGCATTTTATTAAGTTGTTTGTTGTACGTATCACAGCAGTTTGAAAATTACATTTCCAGTGGTGTTAAAAGGTTAATGCTCTATCGTGTTTGAAAATAATGTAAAACCAACACTAAATCTAACCGATAGTTAATGCAAACATGAGATAAAGATACATTTGCTTGAGTAACCATGCCTTCTATAATAACTTTTGTTTTATTTTGTACATAAACAAGAGGACTTCTACCCTCTACATCACAAGTGCAATGCTGTACAAGGTGTGCTACTGAGCAAGTTTACCACATCAGAAAAGCCATTTATATGGACCTGATTATGTGACGCAAACGTTAAGATGTATTAGTTTACAAATAATAGGCAATACATACTATTGTACAAAGAACCACATGAAACTAAGTTAAATGTTGTTGGTGTTTTACCGTCACTGGTGTTCATTTGGTGTTTCATTCAAAAGTGTGTTTTGGCGACAGAAAAGGCATTTAGTACCATGTTGGGGCTGAAAATAACTTTTAAAAGTTCTGCAAGTACCAAACATAAAGATAACACTCTCTACAACACTTTTTTAAACATGAAGTAGTAAATAATAATTATTGTTGCTTAGCCCTTCCATTCCGCAATGATCTGGCCCATCCGGTACGAATCAATTTCAATGTCAATAACAGAGCTCATAATACAAATGCGTCAGTCATTGCCTTGATTGATTCAATTGAAGCATTTGAACCAGATGCACAGCATTCTTTGTTTTTGTATCATTATTTTAGGATATTTATATTATTTAAAATGCCCTCATTAAAATAAATATAAAAAATTAAGCCCCTTTTGTTGTTTTGGAAGCAAATAAGGAATGGTGCGAAAAACAAACAGAAATCAGATTTGCATTAACGCCCAGTTCTCTTCAGCGGTCCAGATGAACTGTAGAGTTATTGCTACTGGAATCTGATGGCTAACAGACTGTAAGTGGAGCAGCACAGTCATATTTGAGTTTATAACTTTAGAGTGTGTCACAGAAGGGCTGTGGAACGAGTCACTGAGGAGTTCAGGTCTGATGAAGGATCCTCTCTTGTCTTTGGTGTGAAATGGAAAGTGTGTGAATGGTCTCCCTCGTGCTGGAGAGGGATGCGCAATTCATTAGCGTTTGCGCTGTCGTTTCATGCCTGCTTTTCCCCAGACACGGCGCTGGCACTATTAGCCCTGGCTGAGCTGTGACTGCCAGGGCAGACTGATGGCTTGAAAATGCAAACTGGCTGATTTCTTTAATTAGCATTTTTCAGACATCAAAATATTTCTCTTTTTCTTGTCTCCCAAGACCCAAACAGTAGGAAGTTAATTATTAACACTCACACCTAATATAGATTCTGTACAAATTTCGGCGCATAGCTCATCCCGCACCGTCACAGACCGATGAAAGCGATGTCCAATCGTGTGGCTTATTGAGGAGAGGTGTGCTATTACTTTTGTAAGCAATGATGATCGTACAGCGAGTGAAAAATCATCCAAAAAAATCCCGTAGACTTTGCATTGTGGTCAAATTTGACGGGTCATAGCGCCGAGCGCGAATTTCGTAGAAACATGTGGGTCACCACATTTGAAGAGGCTGGCAAGCTGTGCGAGAACATACCCTGCAATGGCCTATAATTTGTACCCAAGAGCCCTCCAAAGTTGCCCCATAGACATACTATGGTGAGGGAACGGCCCATGAAACAGCATCTAAGCTCATGTTTTTCCTACTATGGTAATTTACATAGGAATTTTAAATTGAACATAACTCACAATGTCATAGAGACATGGGGGTGGGCTCATTTTACATTTTTAACCAGTCTCTCAGGATCATTGTGAAACTGTAAAGCCATGCCCTAGCAACAATTCAGAGCACCCTCGTAACTGATCTGTTATGGCGCTTTTCCACTGGTGGTACGACTCGGCTCGGTTCAGAACGGCACAGCTCAGTTCGGCTCGGTTTGCGTTTTCACTGCAGTTTAGTACCGCTTTAGAGTGGGCGGGATTATTCATGTGTCATTATAGTTTACACTATCGAGCACCCTAGCAATTGGTTCTTTTAACTGGTTCTTTTTAACTCGTGACAAGTCATGATTTGCTCAGACATTATTAGTTTTTAGAATTCATGTCTGTTAGCTAATTATTACTGCAGATGTGAACTGTAATAAAATAGTAATTAAGCAATAAAATAATTGACCTAGTACAGCTTGTAATTATGATCTAGGATTATTAAAAGAAACTGTATCATTTGACAACATGCTTGGAAGGACAGTATAAATGCTTGGAAATATTTCACATCTTTAATTTCATTCATTATTTGTAGCATGCCTGCCATCCAATAGTAAGTTTTGTGCTTTGTTACTTTTAATCAGAAATAAAGTATCAGCTTTCAAATTGTGTCAGTTTTATCACAAAATACAAACTATAGGCTAAATATGGTTTTTCAGCCACAGAAAGACATTCATTGTACAAAAACCCGATAGTCAGCTAGAAAATAATAATAAAGAGAGAGGCATTGTATTACATTCATTATATTTTACTTAACCTGCCGCCTTCATTCTTAATGTTTGTTTGAAGAAATCTGTTATGGGAGCGTGCTGGGAGACTTCAGAAATAAAAACGCGGACTTATATTAGAAAATATTTACTTAATGAAATTATGGCGCGGTGGCTTCACTTGTTATGATGTCTTGAGCAATTCAGTTCTATATTAGTAGTTGTAGCCATTGCAGTGTGAATGACGTCTCCGCTATCACTGCGGGAGAGTGTGTTGGCATGGACCCGCATCGTCTTTGCACCTGAACGTAGTTTTAGTTGGTGCAACAGGTCTAAATATTTATCGTAAAGCTGGACATTGCAAAGCCCACCGTAGGGCTCACACAGCTTTTTTAAGTCTAGCTGGTGCAACCGGCCCCAGGTAACCAAAACTTAAGTGATCCAAAACATCATAAAAGTCATCCAAGTCTTGCAAAAAGACACAAACCTCATTGGTTCTCACGCATCATGCATTTAGTTTCAAAACCATTAGTGAAACTAATTTCTTTATTTGTTTTTGTTTTGTCATTAGTTTAGGGTATAGTTTGTTTCTTTCTGTTTTGTAACTTGTTTAGTTCTGTCTCTTCACTTTTAAGTACACAAATTTACTAGTGACACAAAATCGAATTCTTTTCATATTTGTTTTGTTTTGTTTTTCTTGTTTTTGTGTTTTGCTTTTTAGTTTTTTTGTTCTTATTGTTTGTTTGTTCTTTGTTCTGCATTCTTGTTTTTCTTTCTTTTGTTTTGTTTTGTTGTTCTTCATTCATGTTTTTATATTTTGGTTTGTTTGTTTTTGTTTGTGTGTTTAACTTTTTGTTTTTTGTTATTGTTTTTTGTTTTGTTTCAATTTGACTCAACTATAAGTTTAGGGTAATATTAATTTTCATTAACAATAGGAGTGAAACTGGCTTAAAACAATTGTTATTTTTGCAGTTATGTATGGTGGTACAGAAATAACACGCTTCACTCTTAAATACATCTAATACCAAATTGAGTAATGAAAGAAATAGCTAAAAATGAAACCTCCTTCTCTTTAAAGAGATTATTTGTGGGGATTTCATTACATGCACACTCATTAAAATGAAAAACAATGTTTGGATTGATTTTTTTTAACTGTCATTTAATTTGGCTGCAAACTGATAGTGAGAGGCTGAGAGGCAAAACCACATTGTAATTCCATTTTATCAGACAAGTACAACAGCTGAGATGCACTGCTGTTGAAATAAATTATTTAAGAGAGAAATATTTCAGCGTCTCCCTACAGTGAGAGTTCCTGGCTGAATGACTTACAGTTTTATTTGTGTCTGCAGTAAACTGATGTTTACCAGAAAATACATCTGTAGGCTATTAATTTTCTGCATGAAAAGGCAATAATATGTATTATCTTTCTGTATAATTAAGTAAAATTATATATTGATGTGACTATCAATATGTCTGTCATCTTTGCTGGAGATGATTAACCATATCATCCACAAACAGAACCATGCAGTAATATTTATTATCCAGTATGAACAGTCACAGTGCAGTCAGCTGTCAGTTTAGACAATTAGAAGAAGCTATACTGTATCACTGATCGTGGCACAGGATGCCAAACCTTTTTTTTTTTTTTTACTTGGCTCTGCAGCTTTTGTTTATATTTATTGCTATGTCCTGCTGAGAGATTTGTTTATCATCAATTTTCTAGGAATGTATTAAGGGGCAGTGACAGATCCCTCCAATAAACATTTAACTTAGTTCATGATATTATTTGATTTAAATAAAGAGCTGGGGGAAAATGGAAACCGCATCTCTCTGTAAATCCATGATTATATTAAAATGACTTAATGTCTGACCTTGAAGTCAAAGTTATTAATGGAAAACAATAACATCAAATACTGTGGAGGCTTCATATATTTTCCACTATGATTTCAATGCTTGCATGTGAAAAATGAAATGAGACATTTAATATCACTTTAATCTTTTGCTGATTATTAAACTCTCAGCAAAACTGAGTGTAACCTTAAAATAAAGCTTCATATTTAAATAATAACTCATTCATCAAGAGGACAGAAATTGCGATGAATAAATCACAGCTTCATAGTTTGGGGTTTAGAACAATCTCTTCATCCAGAAATGGTTCTTCAAGGTTGTTCTGAGAGCAGTCCAAGTTCTTTCTACATGACTATACAGCAGCGAGATAACCCTGGCTTGTTTATTGATTCCAGAGTGTTGTCAAAGCTCTTTCAGTTTTTTGAGAGAAAAAAAAAAACAATGCTACTTGTGCTGTGTCTCTGCCTGCGGATGTTTTAAGCTTTTCTAAGCCTTAAGTTATCGATCTCTTTGGACAAGTTTGGCCTCAGATGATCACTGGTGGGTGACTCAAGAGCATTTGTTTAAGAACAGCGAGTCTTTATGAAGAAACAAAATAAACTGAAAATAGTTCTGCATACTGAGAATAGTGTTCTAAGTTTTCTGTCTGAGTTTCAAATGTTTATACTTAATAACTAATTTTAATATTTATAGATTAGCCTTTCAGTATAGCACAGAAAAAGAAGTTTTCTACAATTAATTTTGCATTAGTTTTGTAAAATGGTTTTACATTTTTGTTCACTGTGCTTTGGCATATGAGACCTCTATTTCATAATGTTGCTCATGTCATGCTCCTGCTTACAGTTTGATTTAAATGACATCATAAAATTTAAGAGCAGAATCATGCTCGCAACAATTAAAGGAATTGACATAAAAGCCATCTGCACCTTTCCACACTGTTAGTTCTTATGCATTTTAAGTGACAGTCTTTTGTAAATTATGGCTTCATGAATTTTGTCCTCGTTATTTTAAAAGGAAGTGAAAAATAGGAGCATATGTTGAGAATACTGGAGTGGAAATTATTGACATCACAAGTAATTTGCATTGAATTTATGACATTCCCTGCTGAGCACATCCTCATTCTTAGGAAATGTAGTGAGTTCCAAATATTATCCTATTTTGCATCTTTCTAATTTAATACAATTTCATTCTTACCATTGAAAAGTTTTTTCAAATATATAAAAAAATAAACATTTGTATTATTAAATAATACTGCTATCCAGCATGTACTGTATTTATTCAGCATCACATTGTTGTAAAAAACATATTAACTGTTTTCAACACTGATAATAATAAGAAATGGTTCTTGAGCATCAAATCAGCATGATTTCATGTAAGACTGGAGTAATGATGCTGAAAATTTAGCTTTGCACCACATGAATAAATTATATTTTAAAATGTATTAAATAGAAAACATGTTTTAAAATTGTAATACTAATTTACAATATTACTGCTTTTACTGTATCTGTATCAAATAAATGCTGACTTGTTTTACTGATGCCAGACTTTGAATATAGTACTATATGTTCCTTGTACTTTGAAGTACATTAAGCAGTAAAAAGTATGATTTTGCTTTGGAAATGTAATGAAGTATGAATACAAGCATTCAATTTCAGTTGTACTCGAGAAAATAACTGCCTAACCGAAGCATATGGTCCATGTGACCCACCACGTGCGCAGTGCACCCATCAAAAAAACATGGTCGTTTTGTGTATTGCGCTGTTCTGTATTCATGTGCAAGCAAGATCCAGCATCCTAACTGTCAAATGAATTTCCCTGCTGCTCCGCAGTGCAGAATTTCATGACGAGATCATCTGACTGCTTTGGATTGCTTTAAATTTCCAAGAAACAAAAGCATGCAGCCAGAGCAACAACAATAGAACCAACTATGATTTTTTTTCCTATATATGTCATAAATTGTTAGATTATAGTACTATGGTACTTAACATGCAATAAAGTATCTGAAGGAAAAATGGTAAACACTGCTGGCACACGTAAGTAATTTTCTAATAAAATTGAAAAGCAGCCCAAATATTTCTTGTTTCCACATTGTTTTGATTTTGTATATTTTGCATGAAAGAGAGAAAGATCTAATGTTGTACACTGGAGAACATGTGCATTAAATAAATATAGAACAAAGCAGTTGGGGATTTTTATTTGGCTGGATTTCCATTTGAACAAACAATCTCCACCACTGAAAATTCTGTAGGAGGGAAAGAAAGACTGAAAAACAACAGTATCCTCCACTATATCCTGGGGCTTTAGATTCAAGCCTGGAGGTGCCTTACAGGGCCTTACATCAATGGACTTACAAGAGAAGAAATACATAAAACAAACATATGCACCAAGGAAAATTCAAAATCCTACTAAATGGGAAAAGACTGAACCTAAAAATAAAATGAAAGAATAAAGCACACCTGTCATGTGGGGACACACACATAGTGGCTAAATGTCTTACTGACTAAATGGTGGTCTTTAGATTATTTGTGCCCAGTCACCAGTTCAGTGAAGCAGAAAATAGGAAATCTGCGTCGTAGGGCAGCACAGGTTTACCTGAATGGAAACGTCAGGTTCCCAGGAGCCACAGGGAGTCACCTCAGCAAAATGGGAGAAGCAGCCTGCAGCGCTAATTATAAATTTGTCAAAAGAAAGTGTATTTAAAACTGCACCTAATAAAAATAAAAGGAATTTATTAGGCTAATAATAAATTTCTGCAAGATACAGCGGTTAGCCTGTAGGCGGCGACAAGGGGCTGTCTTTATGAGTGTGTCACTGAATCAATCATTGAACTGATTTGCTCAAATTACACTGGTTTAATAAAGAACAAATCAAGTTTCTGTTTTTATAAAGGAGTCTTTTGAACCATTTCCTCAACTGATTTATTCACAAACACTGGCTAAATTAAGAACAACATACTACTCTTACTTTTTTAACCATAGATTACAGTAGTATTCAGTGTTGCGGTTTACCCACACATGCAGTTGTGGGAAAAATTACAGAGCCATGGGTTGCATTTTTTTGGGGATACTTTTATAATGTACTATGGCTGGCAAAAAGTTAGTCTGAAGACAACTTTACTAATGTGTATTGATACTTGGAATGAATATCTTGCAACCTAAGGACTGCTGAAAGAGTGAGTGAAAGAGAGATGGTATGGGGGCACGTTGGATGCTATTGTACTTTACAAACTAGAAGTATTTAATTTATTGTACTACAAACTACAGTATGTTAAAAGAATTGGGTAAGTGAAAAGACAATACATAATTTAAGGTTAAAATTAGCTTATAGAGAGCATTTTAATCTGTTAAATGTGACTATAAGGCATAAATTATAAACATTAAAATCATGTTTTTCTGTAAAGCTGCTTTGAATCGATGTGTATTGTGAAAAGCGTGCAAAGGTTTTGTTAGATGGTTGCTAATAGATCAATGTTAAAGTGTTGCTAAGCAGTTTCTAGCTTGTTTTAACAGATTGCTAACATGTTTTGGAACATTGCATGTTTTAAGACATTGTATAATGCAATTCTGAGAAAAAAGTCAGAATTGCAAATTAGTATCACGCAATTTGGAGAAAAAGGTCAGAATAGTGAGATAAAAAGTCACGATTACCTTTTTTTTTTTTTTTTTTTTTTTATGCAGTAGTGAAATGGGCTTCCACAGAGTTCACCAGCTTAATCATTCAGAAAAGTAATCTCAGTAATATGACAAGTCCAACTCTCTATCCATTAGGCCACGACTGCCCCAGAAAAAAAAAGTGTGACGTGTGGCCAATTATGTTGACCCATAATCATAATTTGTGCTCTGCATTTAACCCATCCAAATGCACACACACAGCAGTGAGTAGTGAACAAACACACACACACACACCAGGAGCAGTGGGCAGCCAATGGCGTCTGGGGAGCAGTTGGGGGTTCAGTGCCTTGCTCAAGGGTCTCACCTCAGTCTCGTATTGAGGGTGGAGAGAGCACTGGACATTCACTACATCTATAATCCCTGCAGGACCTGAGACTCGAACCCGCAACCTTTGGGTTACAAGTCCGACTCTCTTTCCATTAGGCCACGACTGCCCCACAGACAGTGATCTTGGTCTCCTGTAATAAGCTGGTTATGCGAGTTTCCTGTCTGAAGGATCTCAGCGAGGGTTTGTGTGTCTATGGGAGCATCTTCAGCTGCTCAATCTCTCCACATTATCCTCCAATAATCCTCAATTCCCATCTCATCACTGGTGGGTTACCCGACCTCTTTACCCATCTCTGTGCCTCAATCACAGACAGACTTTACAGGATGCTGGACACTTGCACTTGCAACTGCTGGACACTTGCAATTCATACCCAAATAATACCCAGTAAATCCAGTGCACTTAGACCAGTTGAATTCAGTGAGTGCAAAAATACAAAGCAGAGAAGTTGCTGTGGTTGCAATGGCATGTTTTTCATGTTTTGATATGTTCACTGAAAACTGAAAAGTTTTCCCTGGGCCTACTACACAGTATGCGAAAACAGTGTGTGAGGTGAGTAGTATGTCCGAATTCATAGAATTACGGGAGAGGGTTTGTGAGCGGCAGTGATGCAACTGTTGCTGGTAGGTCACATGACCTTCTCAACACAGTGGATGTAGTACATCCGAATTTTATTCATACTACTCATATTGCTGTATACAATCTGCTTTTTTAACGGTCACAAAGTATGCTCAGATTCAAAAGTAGTGCCTACTCACTATGCAATTTCAGAAACAACAGTTGTTAAGATGTTTTAGCATGTTTTCGCATTTGTTGCTAGCATGTTTCATCATGTTGTTAGCATGTTTTAGCACATTGTTAGCATGTTTTGCATGTTGTTATAGCTTGTTTCAGCACATTGTTAACATGCCTAATAAATTTACATTTATAGATAAGTTTATGGACTATATGTTGTCCCTGTTTTAACCTGGATACTAGATATGATTGGGCACCAAAAAGACCCTTCATCAAGACCCTCCTTTTGTATTTCATCACACCATCCTTCTTTTTCATGGGAGTGTAAAAACCATTTGAATGGACAAACACAGCTAACTTCCACTAACATTTTAAAAATGTTATATAAAGGTTAGGACAACGCATACTTAATAGAATGTTTATGGAACGTTCTTATAACTTCTAATTAATATTTGATATGTGTTTTCTTAACACTGACAGTATGCATTCTTCATGGGAAGGCATGTTGTTTGGAAAGGATATGGATAAAAGCAAAATCCCAAAAATGTGTGAAAACAGAACTCTGTGAATACAGCTGAGGTTCATGATGGAAATGTAGGGATTTGTAAGACTGTAGTAGAAAGGCCAGTGCTAAATTAAATTAATGTGTCATTTTTAAATAAATGTGTAAAGTGAAAATATCTAAAACATTCTTGTTTTTTTCTTTTGCACACAGATGTGTAATATCATTTTCCAGCCTAATATCCACCCACAGCTCTTGGGTCTTTGTTGTCCATCTGCAGCTATACCATCTGCCATAATGTAAATGGGAGAGAGGTTGACTGAATCAATATAGACAGAAAAGCACATACATCCACTTTGCCAAGGCTGAGTAGGTCAGCATGGCCTTTTCATTAGCGGAGAGCACAAGCACTGGATGAGAATAAGAGGGCAATGCACTTGAGCAGCTGTATCTCATGTCAAAAGAATTTAACATCACAAAATCATAGAGAAAAATATAAGCAAAAGCACAGCACAGTATCAAACGCAGGTTAATGGGTGATCTCTGGGTTAAATGCATGTTAATGCATTCCTGCCATTGGCCTGACCCGCACCACTGTACGTAACGCATATTAATTCAGAATATCAGTAGAGGCTACGGATCCATTCCCATTAATGAGTCTCCTGTTTCTTTTCCAGCCTACATCATAAGAAAAGGCCACTGGCAACAGACGTGTTTGACAGCGAACAGGAAGCTGCAAATGTGAATCTGCTATTATGTATGCTCTCCTGGGATAAACTCATTAGTGGTTTGTGTCATATCTGACACCTTCTGAATATTTGCTGAGTTATAAAAGGAAACTTAATAAATCTCATGCTGCTCATGGCATTTGATCTATTTGCAAAGAATTCTTGTTTTTCACTCTGCCATTGTGTTTAATCTGCTTAGGTTTATTATTATGACTTGATTTAACCTTCATTCTCAGAGCACAGGAGACAGAGATTGCCACGTTTTAATGAACTGATTAAACCTGAGGTCAAAAATGTCCTTTAACTTGGCAGCACAAATCAAATCTTAAAATCGTTTCTGACCAATCCTACATGAAGAACCATTCAATTCAATTCAGTTCGATTCAGTTCAGTATGTGCTTAATTGGCATGACAATAGTTACAATATATTCCCAATGCAAAGTGTTTACATTGAATCTAGAACAGATCTGTAATTTAAATAAATAAATACATGTATATATAATTAAATAAAATAGAACAAATCAACATGTCTCTTACATTTTTCAGACATGGTTTTGTTCTTTTCTATGTCTATGGAAGACCATGTGTTTGAGTAGTTTAAACACAATTTTACAGGAATTATTATTTTAATGTTAAGGTGTTCACTCATACCGTCACTCATAGGATGCACACAATATGTGTTTTATTTAAATAAAGTTCATTACATGGATTAACCAATTCATCAGCTGTCATTTCCAAATCTAATATCAGTGCATTTTCTTTAAAAAAAAATGTCCTTATCAATCTAATAATAATAATAATAATTATTATTATTATTATTATTATTATTATTATTAAAAAAGAATATCTGTTTAGTTGTATACGACTTAATAAGCACATATTATTTAATAATAATAATAATAGTTGTTGTTTTATTGTTGTTGTTGTTTTTGTTGTTGTCGAAGTAAGCACATATAATGGTTACACTTTATTTCGATAGTCCAGTTTAGACATTCTACTAACTATAAGTAACTTTATAACTACATGTCAACTAATTCTCATTAATTTGCAACTACATGTCTACTAACTCTCAGTAGGGTAGGTTTAGGGTTAGTAGAATAAGTTGGCATATACTTGCAAAGTTTCTCATACTCAGTATGTTGTGGACTCATCAAAATAAAGTGTTAGAAGATATTAAGCAGACAGTCTACTAATACTCTAATGACTGCTAGTTGACATGTAGTTGCATAGTTACTTACTGTTAGTAGAATGTCTAATGTGGACTATCGAAATAAAGTGTTACCCATATAATTTCATTCAAAATAGCAACAGTAACTAAGTGGGGCAAAAAGTTGACTATTATTAAAAAGAACCCAAATATCAACTAACTGTACAGTATAACAACAATAACAGAAATATGTACATATTTGTTGTGTCCATGAGATCTCTGTTGCTGCTTTACAGGCCACATTATTCCTGCATGAAGCAGCAGAGAGGGACGGCCGGTCGCCCCCAGCATGAGATCCAAGCTGCCATCCAGAAGGGTGGCTGACAGGCCAGTAATTTCCTCTGACACGTGACTGAGTGAGTGAGTGTAGGATCTGACTGTGCCGCACTGAGCCTGGACGTGACATCAGGGACTTTGGCTGCAGGTTGTCTTGTCATGGCTGTTTTTAATAAGCATTTACATTCAGTGTCACTGAGAACATTAGCCTTGAGGCCTCAAGGTTAACCACACACATGTGAGGGTACTGAAGCATGATTGCGGAGTAATGTCATCATTTACTAACCTCCATCTCGTTCCAAACCGATACATAACTTTTTTCATTTGTGGAACACAAAAGGAGAAATGTTGATGATCCTATAATGAAAATGAATCATGATATGGGCTGTTGAGCTCCAAAACAACATTTAGACTTTGACACAGCACATAAATCAAATAAAACATGGATTATTGCAGAAAATCAAACTATAGAAACATGACAGTTGGCCAAGCGCTTTGCCAAAAGATCAATATGCTTAGCTGCTTTAGATGAAAGTGAGATTCATGCGGTTCAACCTCACACTATTAAACACAACAGTCCCACTCTATGCACCCTAACAGCAAGGTGACATCGATAGTATGGATTGAAGATCAATATTTCAGATCAAACGTACGTTTGCCTTAGAGACTGCCTTGTGTTTTTTTTTTATGTTACGACACCTGAAATGCAGCATGTGTAAAACTGTTAAAGAACTTTAGAAATGATATTTGAATCATTGCCTGTTTTAAAGATCCTAAAGTTGTAAGTAAATTACTGGAATAGTTCACCCTAAAATGATTGTGACCAGAATTTGATTTAGCATTACATCACTTGATCACCAAACAAATGAATCAAGGTGTTTTAACTTTAAACCTTCACTTGGCTTGGCCAAAATACAAGTCCGTCATTCCTAATAATGGTTCTTCCAGTGAAAAAGTCCATCCTTTTTTTGCATATTGCATCACCTGAGGGAAAGTAATTTTTCAGCTAATTTTCTTTCTTTTTTTTTCATTATTCCTTTAATCACACATAAGTGAGAAATAAATATTTTGTAATGAATATAAATGGAATGAATACAAATGTTGTTGTTTTTTAATAATATGCAGTATATTATTGTTACGGGGCTGACGAGACGTGAGACGTGCGGATCCATATGCAAGGCTTTATTACTAAACATGGTCAGAAAACAGGCAGGGTTAGACAGGGGCAAACAGGTATGGCAAGGGCAAGACAGAGCAATCCGTGGAGCAAGCGTGGGTCAACGATGAGCGAACAGTATCCAAAGGGGCAAGGCAGAGAGAGAATCCAGAGACGAGAGCAATAATCCAAACGGGGAGCGAACAGAGTCCAAACGGCAAGGCGAAGGGTTAATCCAGGAAACACGGGCAGGGTCAGACACGGCAGGAAAACAAGGCAAGACTAGGACTAGGATGATGGCTCTGTAGAGTTGCTATCGCTTGGGGAGTGATATACGCTAACAATACTCGGCCCTGAGCTAGAGCAAGTCCCAGGTTAAATAGTGTGTGTGATGGGGTGATCAGTGAATTCAGCTGTGTGATCAGTGTAATCAGCTGCGTGTCGTCAGTGCAATGGATTGTGGGTATTGCAGTCCAGAGAAGTGTGGTGTGAGAGTCAATGTGGTGAGTGAGTGACATCTGGTGGTGATTGTCCGGAAGAGCATGGACCAGATTCGTGACATAGCCCCCCCCCAAGGAGCGGCTTCCAGACGCTTCCAAATAATCCAGGAGGGCGGTGGAGCGGAGGCGGAACAGGGGGAGGGACGGAGGGCCAGGTCTGTGAGGAAGTGGGAAGACCGGGGACTGAGGCAGAACAGGACACCCCGGCGGAACCGGAGACCAGGACAGAGCAAGAGCCCACCAGGGCGGAGCAGACGGACCAGGAGCCCACCAGGGCGGAGTAGATGACCACCAGACCGGAGTAGAAGACCACCACGGCGGAGCAGACGACCACCAGACCCGAGCAGAAGACCCCCACGGCGGAGCAGACGACCACCAGACCCGAGCAGAAGACCACCACGGCGGAGCAGATGACCACCAGACCCGAGCAGAAGACCACCACGGCGGAGCAGATGACCACCAGACCCGAGCAGAAGACCACCATGGCGGGGCAGACGACCACCAGACCCGGGCAGAAGACCCTAGCCAGGAAGCAGACTGGGCAGGAAACCATGGCAGAGTCTGAGATCTGGGGGAAACAGAGACAGACAACACAGGGAGAGCAGAGACAGACAACACTGGGAGAGTCTTCATGGTCACAGGAGCCGTGACCGAGCAGGTCGAGAGTTCATGGACGGTCTCTATGGCTGTGGCAGGACAGGGCGAGAGCTCACGGACGGCCTCTTTAGCCGTGACAGGACAGGGCGAGAGCTCACAGACGGCCTCTTTAGCCGTGACAGGACAGGGCGAGAGCTCACAGACGGCCTCTTTAGCCGTGACAGGACAGGGCGTGAGCTCACAGACGGCCTCTTTAGCCGTGACAGGACAGGGCGCGAGCTCACAGACGGCCTCTTTGGCCGTGACAGGACAGACAGTGAGTTCAGGGACGGCCTCCATGGCCGTGACGGGGTAGACAGTGAGTTCAGGAACGGCCTCCGTGGCCGTGACGGGGCAGACAGTGAGTTCAGGAACGGCCTCCGTGGCCGTGACGGGGCAGACAGTGAGTTCAGGAACGGCCTCCGTGGCCGTGACGGGGCAGACAGTGAGTTCAAGAACGGCCTCCGTGGCCGTGACGGGGCAGACCGTGAGTTCAGGAACGGCCTCCGTGGCCGTGACGGGGCAGACCGTGAGGTCAGGAACGGCCTCCGTGGCCGTGACAAGGCAGACCGTGAGTTCAGGAACGGTCTCCATGGCCGTGACGGGGCAAACAGCGAGTTCAGGGACGGGTGCCACCACTTCGGGAGGTTCTGCAGCGGAAGCCGCCACCTCTGGAGGCACTGGAGCAGACTCGTGGACAGGAGAGGCCTCAGGAGCACAGTGTGCAGCCCACACACTCAAAATGGCAACCGCCATAACGGGAAGTACTGAGGTCAGGGGAACAGTCTCTGTAACAGACAGGGTTGAGGCCCTGGGAATGCCAGCTACTCGCACCGACATCAGTTGTGGGTCCATCATACTGGATATCAGAAATCGAAGGACTGACCTTGAATCCTTGGGTGTGACAGACTCTGGCTTGACAGCGGAGACGTGGGCAGACTCTGGCTTGACAGCGGAGACGTGGGCAGACTCTGGCTTGACAGCGGAGACGTGGGCAGACTCTGGCTTGACAGCGGAGACGTGGGCAGACTCTGGCTTGACAGCGGAGACGTGGGCAGACTCTGGCTTGACAGCGGAGACGTGGGCAGACTCTGGCTTGACAGCGGAGACGTGGGCAGACTCTGGCTTGACAGCGGAGACGTGGGCAGACTCTGGCTTGACAGCGGAGACGTGGGCAGACTCTGGCTTGACAGCGGAGACGTGGGCAGACTCTGGCTTGACAGCGGAGACGTGGGCAGACTCTGGCTTGACAGCGGAGACGTGGGCAGACTCTGGCTTGACAGCGGAGACGTGGGCAGACTCTGGCTTGACAGCGGAGACGTGGGCAGACTCTGGCTTGACAGCGGAGACGTGGGCAGACTCTGGCTTGACAGCGGAGACGTGGGCAGACTCTGGCTTGACAGCGGAGACGTGGGCAGACTCTGGCTTGACAGCGGAGACGTGGGCAGACTCTGGCTTGGCAGCCGAGACGTGGGCAGACTCTGGCTTGGCAGCCGAGACGTGAGCAGACTCTGGCTTGGCAGCCGAGACGTGAGCAGACTCTGGCTTGGCAGCCGAGACGTGAGCAGACTCTGGCTTGGCAGCCGAGACGTGAGCAGACTCTGGCTTGGCAGCCATGACGTGAGCAGACTCTGGCTTGGCAGCCATGACGTGAGCAGACTCTGGCTTGGCAGCCATGACGTGAGCAGACTCTGGCTTGGCAGCCATGACGTGAGCAGACTCTGGCTTGGCAGCCATGACGTGAGCAGACTCTGGCTTGGCAGCCATGACGTGAGCAGACTCTGGCTTGGCAGCCATGACGTGAGCAGACTCTGGCTTGGCAGCCATGACGTGAGCAGACTCTGGCTTGGCAGCCATGACGTGAGCAGACTCTGGCTTGGCAGCCATGACGTGAGCAGACTCTGGCTTGGCAGCCATGACGTGAGCAGACTCTGGCTTGGCAGCCATGACGTGAGCAGACTCTGGCTTGGCAGCCATGACGTGAGCAGACTCTGGCTTGGCAGCCATGACGTGAGCAGACTCTGGCTTGGCAGCCATGACGTGAGCAGACTCTGGCTTGGCAGCCATGACGTGAGCAGTCTCTGGCTTGGCAGCCATGACGTGAGCAGACTCTGGCTTGGCAGGCATGACGTGAAGGGGTGTTGTTGTTGCCGCCATTTTGTGAGTGAGTGCGGTGTTGCATTCCTCCGCGACACCCACAGTGAACGGAGAGCCCACACACAGCAAGGCATAGTCCATAAATTGACTGAGAGATGAACGGGGACCCTCGCGGATTAACTGAGTCTTGAGCGGCTGATTAATGCCCTCACAGAAAAAATCTATAAGTGCATAGTCCGGCAGATCAGAAAAATAGGCGAGGTCTAAGTACTCCTGTATGTATTCCTCGAGCGGTCTCAAACCCTGCTCGAGGGTTAACAACAGTCGTGCAGTGTCCATACCTGGCCAATGTCCTCTGGAAAAGCCGCTGGATCCTTGTGTGGCCGAGGATTCTGTTACGGGGCTGACGAGACGTGAGACGTGCGGATCCATATGCAAGGCTTTATTACTAAACATGGTCAGAAAACAGGCAGGGTTAGACAGGGGCAAACAGGTATGGCAAGGGCAAGACAGAGCAATCCGTGGAGCAAGCGTGGGTCAACGATGAGCGAACAGTATCCAAAGGGGCAAGGCAGAGAGAGAATCCAGAGACGAGAGCAATAATCCAAACGGGGAGCGAACAGAGTCCAAACGGCAAGGCGAAGGGTTAATCCAGGAAACACGGGCAGGGTCAGACACGGCAGGAAAACAAGGCAAGACTAGGACTAGGATGATGGCTCTGTAGAGTTGCTATCGCTTGGGGAGTGATATACGCTAACAATACTCGGCCCTGAGCTAGAGCAAGTCCCAGGTTAAATAGTGTGTGTGATGGGGTGATCAGTGAATTCAGCTGTGTGATCAGTGTAATCAGCTGCGTGTCGTCAGTGCAATGGATTGTGGGTATTGCAGTCCAGAGAAGTGTGGTGTGAGAGTCAATGTGGTGAGTGAGTGACATCTGGTGGTGATTGTCCGGAAGAGCATGGACCAGATTCGTGACAATTATAATATATAGTATATTACATTACAGAGTGTGTGTGTGTGTGTGTGTGTGTATTATATTATATTATAAATTAAGTGAATAAAAATGCATATTAAAATAAGTAACTCTTTTTTATTTTATTTAAAAGAGTATTTAATTTGTTCATTGAAAGGTTAAAATATTACTTAAAATCTCAAGGGTAACCAAAAGTAAATTTATTTGCTGATAATGTCTCCAAAACCAGACTTCACTTAAAAACTATTACAAGTTGAATAAGTATCATATAGTTCAACTTTTGCAAAGTTTTTATAAAGTGAACTTTTATAGATCTTAAATACATTTAGACTGTCATAAAATATCAGATTGTACTCCATTCTCTTCATCATCTCTCATTTTAGCTAAATGTCGGCCTATTTCTGTCTTCACAAATCACCTAATGAAAAATGTTGAGAGTTTTGGATGAACCAGTGGAATTCTCAAAGTGTATAATGTTTGCTTTTGGCCAGTGAGGGCCAAATGAACATCTGGGAAAACATATTTTGATTTTTGTGAAGGGTCTACTGAAGGAAAATTTGACAGCATATTGAAATGAGCTTCAGGTTCACTCTCTGAAAGTTTAAAGCAATAGTGCGTCCAGTAATAAAAGTTAAGTTATTAACTCAAGTTGTTCCTGTTACAGAAGTAGGACACAGACTGCCATGACGTGATGTGAACGGGTTTTATTGACAGACTAGAGGTAGTGGAATGAATCAGGTAAGTGCTGATACTAGGATTCTTCTGTGCTCAGGAGGGATGGTAACTTGATTATCTCTTTCCAAACAGGAGACACGGAACAGGAGTAAACTGCACACCTCACAGTGGACCAGGACGAGACTCGGGAGCTGACCGACTAGATTAGAAGGTGATTTGAATTCAGGTGAGGGAGTGCACTGTGATTGACTGGTGATTGAGCCTGGCCAATCTGTGACAGTTCCAAACCTGCAGAAGATTTTGAAAACCACTCTTTTCTATACTGTGAAAGTGAATGAGGGCTGCAACTGTCAAGTTCTAAAATGCTTTACATTCATAACTTAAAAATAATAATATTCAAAAAATTTTAATATTTTATTGAAATTAACTGTATAAAATAAAAAGCTTTGCAAGAACCTGCCTTTTTTTAAGAGATCATAAAAAATTGTGTTCTAGATGCACGGAAGTTAGTGAACAACTGTAACAGGCAATTTCATTGTGTACACAAACAAATTATGCTTTTGCACATGCAAATGTCTCTACCAGTTAAATCCACCTACATCCTAGATTTATTTGGTCTCTTTCAAACCAGTTATTACTGCTGTAATGTAATATGGATATATGCGCTGCAAGACATGAACGCACAGCACGTTAGACAACCAAACTACTTTGTTGAAGCTTTTGAATTGTGACATGGTTTGCATGGCTCATTGTAAGACACATTCTAATTATGCTACGTTATTACAGTCTATTTGAAGAGGACTGTCAGCAGCAGGTGTGCAGAGTCAGTAGAACATGATCAAACAGATGACAGCAGTAGGTCTACATGCCCACGAGATCAGGCACGCAGATGGTGAATTGTGACTGAACTCCATTTAAAAGCTCTGGAATTGCTGTGAGCATGTGCAGTTTTCAATGTGTTCACAGCATTGTTTCAGTTGCTAGCAGCTTCTCACTCTCACACCTGTGAAATTCGGACGTGTTAGAGTGGAGAAAAGACCCAGTCAGCTGTGCGTTTTCATCTAATGAATCTTTCAAATCAACTCAATCCACAGCCAGTCAGAATATTTTAATTGTAATGTGCTTTTAACCAGAGGTGGAAAGTAACAAATTACATTTACTCGCGTTACTGTAATTGAGTAGCTTTTTTGTGTACTTCTACTTTTTAAAGTAATTTTTTTAATATGTAATTTTACTTTTACTTAAGTATATTTTGTTTGAAGTATTGCACTTCGCTTCATTTTAAAACACATTAATTACTGAGTAAAAAAAATAAAAATCGCTCCCTGGAAACTACTGCGGTAAATAATGGGCAGGAAAACAAACTGCCGCTAAAATCACAAGAAAGATGCAGACGGCCTTAATGGTGCAGACCCAGCTGAAAACCAAACCCCGTCGTATTCTGCTGAAGTTGAATTAGAAGGAAATGAAGTGAACCCCTGGCCATGTTTATGCTCTTGCAGTGTAAGCTGTGTTTGCCTAGGGAGACCAAACTAGCATCTTATAAAATCTCGACATCAACCCTTCGCAAGCGTGTAGAGGTAAAGTAAATACTTCCTCATTGCATTGGTGGTTAAAATGAAGCTTTGGCAGTTTAGAAAAAGGTTTTGCACAAATTAGCCAAAAAGACAGTGGTGCAGGGTGTGCGATATATGTCGTCTGTGATGATATCGTAATTGTTGTTTTAACGATGTGCGATTTGACATTATCAGTATTTAGCCAAAAACCAAACAAAACACTCCTACAGAGTGCTGTGAAGTCTAGTAGATTAGACTAGTGCACACGCATTGAGTGTATTCTTTCACTGCGTGATTCAGTCCGTTAAAATTATCACAAAATTGAAGATATAGGTGCAGAAAATGTATATTTATATAATTTCATGTAGTAAATCAATATCACACGAAGAGCGCCGTTTTTCTCCAAAAATCACCATAGATTTTTTTTTTTTTTTTACAACAGTTCAATAAACAAGAAATTAATTAATAAAGAAATTAATTAAATTAATTAGACTTGCGTTTTAGACGCCATATTGCCTGTTTTTGCTCTATTTTGACAACAAAAATAATCCCAAACACAGCCACAGCACTGTTTCGCGTCTCTGAGAACTTGAAAGAAACTTCAGCTCGACTGTCTGCAAAGGCTCAAATGGGCCCTGCTGTAGTGCTCTGATCACTAGAGACAGGTCCCAAGAGGGTATAGAGCGGGGCCGTGGAGGATTTAACCTTCTTGCCCCCCTAAGGAACCTGATGACCAAGTCATGCTTCCCCACAGACTTCCCTTCCATGGGGTCGTGGTTGGCAGCAATCGCAGCCACATAGACTTTAAGTTCCGACATGTGACGGAAGCGTAGACCACCTTGTCAGTTGATGTATGCAATGGTCACAGTGTGTCTGTGCGGATCAGTACGTGCTTGCCTTGTAAGCACCTCTTGAAATGGTTCAAGGCCAGGCATACTGCCAGCAACTCTAGGCAACTTATGTGTAAGCGCAGTTGGGGGCCCGTCCAAACCCCCGACACTGCAAGCCCATCGAACGTGGCGCCCCAGCTGGTGGTGGAGGCGTCCGTGTAAACCACAGCATGCCTGGAGACCTGTTCCAGGGGCACTCCTGCCCAGAGAAACAAAAGGTCTGACCACGGGGTAAGGGTTTGACGGCAGGCCGGTGTGACTTGGACCTGGTAAGTGCCGCATTGCCACGCCCACCTCGGGACTTGGCCATGGAGCCAGTGTTGAAGCGGTCTCATATGGAGCAGCCCCAGCGGCGTGACTGCTGCCGCAACTGCCATATGCCCCAGGAGCCTCTGAAATCATTGAAATGGGACCGCTGTCCTGCTGTTGAACGTATTCAAGCAGTTCAATACCGACTGAGCATGTTCCTGCGTGAGGCGTGCTGTCTGATTTATCGAATCCAACTCCATACTGAGAAAAGAGATCCTCTGCGTCACGGAGAGTTTGCTCTTTTCCCAGTTGACCCAAAGCCCCAACTGGCTAAGGTGCGAGAGCACCAAGTCTCTGTGTTCGCACAACTGGTCCTGAGACTGAGGCAGTATGAGCCAGTCGTCGAGGTAGTTGAGAATGTGAATGCCCTGTTCTCTCAGGGGAACAAGGGCTGCCTCCACAACTTTCGTGAAGACACGGGGCGACAGGGACACCCCGAAGGGCAGGACCTTGTACTGATATGCCCGTCCTTCAAACGCAAACCGCAGGAATGGCCTGTGGTGCAGAAGGATTGATGCCTCCTTCAGGTCAATCGCTACAAACCAATCTCGGGGACGGATGCACCCGAAGATGCACTTCTGCGTGAGCATCTTGAACGGAAGCTTGCCCGATTCAAGACGCGCAGATCCAAGATTGGTCTCAACCCACCGCCTTTCTTGGGTACAATGAAGCACAGCTGCCTTCACTGCTGTGAGGTGGAACTTGGGAGAACGCCGGGCGAACTGAATCGCATAGCCGAGTCAGATTGTCCACAGGAGCCAGCGAGACGGGCTGGGTAGCACTACCAGGCACCCAGATACCGTACAAGTAGGACTAGCGGGACCACCAACGTACCCGCGGTAGGGCAGGGAGGTGGAACGCAGGGACCCGGCCCGTGGCAGACCAAAGAGGGGTCTGAGTGTGCGGTGCAATGCTTACATGGTTCCACAGATTGGCAGAGGGTGCGTGAGTAGGACCTTTAATGACGCTATCGAACCGCCCACTGCTACCTGTTGGCAAGAGAGGGGGAAGAGTGTGGTCCGGTGTTGGTCCGTCCATGACTCTCCATGCCCTCTTGGGACCCAGAGGCAGAAACAACCGCTTCTTGTCGAGATTTTATTTTGTTTTTTTAAACAAAAGATTCTCCACCCGGCCCTCCTCCGGGGGACGCAGTCCTCTTTCCCTCTGGGTCGCCCATCCCGGGGCCTCTTGCTCTTCCTCTCACCGCCAGGTTTGACGGGGGCCAGGACAGGCAGGGCGGCCTGCCTACGCCCAGCTCAACGGCACCGCTTCTGGAGGCTGCTGCGGATGCGGTGCGGGAGTGGGGACAGATACAGGGGGCTGCCCTCGGCGACGAGCAGGCTGGGCCGCTGCAGCCGGCGGACAGGTGGAGGCAGCAGCTGCCCGCTGGTGTAGGACGTGTTGGATCACCTCAGTCTGCTCCTGAGCAGCCGAGAACTGCTGGGGCATGTTCTCAACAGCGTCGCCGATGAGGCCAGTCTGGGACACAGGGCCCTTGAGGAACTGAACTTTGTCGGCGTCCCCATGTCACAGCCAGGGATGATGCTCCTGGACCACAAGTGTGGACATCACATGACCCAGAGACCGCACAATGACCTTTGTCGCTCGTAGCGAGAGGTCAGAAGCAGTACAAAGCTCTTTCAGAACTTCTGGATCATGACCACCCTCGTGCATGTCCCCCAGTGCTTTTAGCCTGCAGAACCTGCAGTAACACCGTAGCGTGATGTGGAGGCAGCTTCTCCACAGGCCACATAAGCATCGCCGGACAGACCAGACGAGTACCTACAAGCCCAGAAGAGGAGGCACGGTTTGCCCTGCTGGGTGGAGGCGGTATTAGGACACAACTGCATCGCAACCGACCGCTCCACCAGGGGGACCCCCGTATACCCCTAGCTGCATCACCATCGAGGGTGGTGAGGGAGGAGGAGCTAGCAGGTCAGTTTCTGGCAGTAAAAGATGCCGTCCACGACCTGGTAAGCTCCCCATGCACCTCCGGGAAGAGAGGCACCGGGGCAGGGCGCTGAGAACCAGCACATGCTACCCCAAGAAACCAGTCGTTCGAGCCCTACCCTCGAGCCCTACCCTCTCAGCAGCCTGGGAAAGCATAGCCGTGATTTCTGGATCCGACTCAGGCATTGCTACTGCCGGAGCAGCAGCGCAGCCGAATCTTCTTCCCCAGAAAGCTCCGGCTCACCCCCTAATGCATTGATCGACATCCGGTCATCGGGAGGAGCGCCAAGGATACTGCTGGTATGCCCCTTGTAGAGGGCCCAGCACGTTCCATTGGTAGCTCAACTGGTTTTGGAGCACAAGAGGAGTGATGGTCCCTCGAGGGTTGGTTCCCTGGAGGGTTTGCCACCACTGTAATTCTCAGACCACCCATGCCACCGCCTGTAGTAGTTCTCGTCTCTCTGCAGCCAGAACGAGAACCAGATCGAGTTAGAGGCAACAGAGCCCCGCCCCTTTGTCAAGGTACCGGAGCCTGGGCACAACCCCAAGATGATCATCTTCCCACCATGAGAAGATGCCTCATCCACGATCGCCACCTCAGCATGCTTACACCTCATGACCATCACCCGGTGCCAAGTAACGCCCGCATCCAGAAACGCATGGGTGACATGTTGTCTGTAACAAGACCCAACTCGTCTTTACAAAGACGTAACGTCGAGTTTGCCAGCTGCAACATTGTCTTTAAAAAGACGCACCCGGGAATGCTCTTTTAGGGAAAAAGCTATTTTAGCGTGTTGAAGCGCACAGGGGAGATGGTCGCCTGCAACACAAACAGGGGGTAGTGCAACCTGATGTGTGCAATCCACTCGACGCGGGAAGAACCACCGCCGCTGAAGCGCCATACCGCCAGCACGAGAGTCTTCTGAAGAGTGTGCTCAACTCGTTGAATTCACTCGTCAGCAGAAGTCAGGAGCAGAACGATATAACCGCTCGGCTCCGAAGTGAAAAGCTGAATATGCGCTGCACCTGCTGCCTACTTATACTCACGCTGTGATCAGCGGCAGCTGGATGCAATAATAATCGTTTAGTTACACTCGAAGTGGATTGGTCTCTCAAAGTGAGATCCCAATTCGTCGGTCACCCGACGTGACGCGGAGTGACCGACTGAAAGGGAACTTAGAGTTGTCATTTATTTTCCTCTCAATAACTGCCCTAATGCTATATCTAGCAGTTCTGATGTTTTTTCTCTGAATCACATTTCACAATTCTGTTTTTTGTCTGCTCTATGGAATAAAAAATAATAATAAAAAAAGGAATTGCAACTTTTTTCTCACAATTGCAAGTTTATATCTGGGAATTCTGACTTTACATCTCACAAAAAAGTCAGAATTTTGAAATATCTTGCAATTGCGAGAAAAAACGTGAGATATAAACTCAGAATTGCAAATCAGTTGAGAAATAAGAGTTGCAATTACCTTTTTATTTTGTTTAGTGGAAACAAGCTTCCATATTTATATCCAGCAGGGCTGCATTTATTTAATTTAAAAAATAGTAAAAACAGACAAATATGTCAAATATTATTACAATTTTAATTAACTGTTTTCTATTTTAATGTTTTATGTTTTTAATATATTAATATAATATATGTTTATATATTTTGTATATTTTCATAATGTAATTTATGTAATTGATTAATGTAATTCATTGACAAAGCTGTCACACTTTATTTTAAGGTCCAATTCTCGCTGTTAACAAACCATTAACCATGGCTTTTAAACAATAAACTCATAATTTACTGCTTATTAATATCTGGTAAGGTAGTTGTTAAGTTTCGGTATTGGATAGGATTAGGGATATAGAACAGGGTCGTGCAGAATATGTGCTTTATAAGCACTAATAAACAGCCAATAAACAGCCATTAATAATAGGCATGCTAAGCAACTAGTTAATAGTGAGAATCGGTTCCTATACTGAAGTGTTACCGACAAAGTTCATTTTTCATCATCATTATACAGTCTTCAGTGTAAAATGATCCTTCAGAAATCATCCTGATAATTTGCTGCTTTCTTTCTACATTTCTTCTTATTGTGTTGAAAACGTGTGCTGCTTGGTATTATTCTGGAAAGCATTATAGTTTCAATGTTCTTTTAAAAAAAACTAAATTTCAAAGGGCATAATTTATTTGAAGTAGAATTGTAACAAGGTCATTTTTGATCAACTGAATGCATTTCTTCAGAATGAATGTATTATTAATTACTGAGTATTAAATCCAAATTGAACAGTAGTGTATGTGGGTATGGAACATTTAACGTTGAGCTTTTTATTCAGACAACAGACAATGCATAGTTCAAATGTCAAATAATATTGCCCATAGCCAAACTATGTCCCATGAGACAAAACACTTTCTTCAGACATTGTGGGCTGTAATAAGTTGTGGGTGTAGTCTGACAGTCTTTCCCTGACTAGGGGAACTGTGTTGTAGCACTTCTGAGCTGTGTGGGAGGGACAACGAGAAACAAGAAGACAGAGCGTTTCTACTTTGTTTGATATAATACTTGTGTGTGGGCACTGTTAACTCTGGCTCTGTGTCAGTCAGAATGAAGAGATCGCTCATCAAATCAGCGGCTCCCACACTCACCACTCTACTCTTGTTTCTAAAGACAGAGAGAAGGAGGAAACAGGTCTGTCAGTAACGACCAGTGGGATGCTTCATAGTGACTGCAGTTATGCTCTGCTGCATCTGCCACCTAAAATTATCATATGAGAAAATAAAAATACACACACATCTCTAACCTGTCACTTTAAGTCTGGTGTACACATTTGATTTTTTTTTTTTTTCTCCAGTCCTTTACGCTTGTTGCTTGTCAGAAAATAAGAAAAGATTTAGTGTATGGAGTTTGCTGTGGTTGAGCTGGAGCTCAAGGTCATTTTCATAATATTATCATAGCATGAAGGGAATGCTAATTCCCTTATAAAATATTAAAGGATATATTCACAAATTTTCAACCAGCTTTGTATTGCTACAATGTCGGAAGTATATGCAAATGAACAACCAGAGCTGATTATTTGCCAGCAAATGTGTGATTTTACGTACTTTTTGATTTTTGCGGTTTTGTTAAAACAACAGATCTAATTTTCACATTTTTCACATTAAAATAATAATTCAACATAAGTATTTTATGAGAGTTTGTAAGAATTTTTATTAAAAAATGTAGGATTTTTAGAAAAAAAAAGCATCCACTCCTAAACCACCAGTAGGGCCTAAGCAGATTGTACAAAAACTTCTGAATGAGATTGTACAAATTCATCCAAATTAGCCACCAATTCGGCAAAGTGTAAATTAGCTATGAATTCTCATGAGATTGTGTTGGATGGCTCCAGTTGCTTTTGTATGAAACAAGAGAAACCGAGTCTGTGATTGTGATACAAGGGACATGTAAGCAGTGCTGTTACCCAGATGAGCAGACTGATGTACACATATCTGATCTACCGTGCAGATCAAAATTAGAGAACAATTGATGAACACTTGATTTTTTTATAAATAACGTAATCTTCATTGTTCAAAATTGAAGGGAATTTTATTTGTGGCTATACCAACAGAACAGAGTTTTACAAAATAACCAATGCATTTCAACAAAAAAAACCTTTATTTTGTGGAAAACACAGTGATCAAAATCCCAGAACAGCAATGATTGTAGTACCAAGAAAGATAACAACTATAATTTCTGAAAGTTACAGCAGTCAAAATTAGAAGGAAGTGTAGAGGTCCTTGCTTTGAATGACTTCAGGATAGTTTCTCACACTGCTCTGGTGTGATCTTGGTCCACTCTTCTTCCAGTCTCTTCAGTTCTGTGACTGTAATGGGTTTCTTAGCCATAACTTTGTCTTCAAGGATTTTACAGAGATTTTCAATCAGGGTTAGATTATTTCAATGGATTGCTGACTGATTGGGCGGTGAACGCAGGGAAGGAACTGCATGTTGCTGAAGGAGGTTCTGATAAACATTTTAATTCACTCTGCAATGTATCTGTATAAGAGGTTCATCCCCCAAACAATTACACTTCCTCCTCCACCATTCACTGACTTCTTTACACACTTGGTGTTCAGTCTTTCCCCAGTTTGACAACAAACATAATGTTTCCCATCAGACCCAAATAAATTAAACTTGCTCTCATCACTGCAAGAGCGCCCTCACATGTCCGCGCTGCAAGAGCGCCCTCACATGTCCGCGCTGCAAGAGCGCCCTCACATGTCCGCGCTGCAAGAGCGCCCTCACATGTCCGCGCTGCAAGAGCGCCCTCACATGTCCGCGCTGCAAGAGCGCCCTCTAATGTCCGCGCTGCAAGAGCGCCCTCAGGTGTCCGCGCTGCAAGAGCGTCCTCCTGCGTCTTCGCTGGTTCTATCCAGCTCCGTGCCTCCCGGGCGCCTCCAAGAATCCGCTCCTCCAGAGCGCCCTCGGGTGCCCGCTCCTCCGGAGCGCCCCCTAGACTCCGCCCCTCCAGAGCGCCCTCGGGTGCCCGCTCCTCTGGAGCGCCCCCTAGAGCCCGCTCCTCCAGAGCGCCCCACAGAGCCCGCTCCTCCAGTGAGACCCCTTGTGGGGAACATTCCCAAAGAAATTTTGGGGGGGGGCTATATTCCTGTAATCCTGGTAGCCATAGTGGCCTTGCTAGGGACATTGGTCAGGGCCACTATGGCTCATTTCGCATGGCCTCATGAATCCCTTTGGGCTCCCCAAAAAATATGGCCATGGCTCCCCAAGCCTCCTGATCCGCCATGGCTCCCCGAGTCTCCGGATCCGCCATGGTCTCCCGCGCCTCCAGTCCTTCCCTGGCTTCCTAAGGCTCCTGATCCGCCCTGGAGGTTTCCCTGTCCTGTCCAGGTTCTGCTCCAGCCTCCAGGGCGCCCACCCCCCCTCCCGGTATTATTGTTGTTACGTCGCGGGACGCGCCGTCCGGGAGGGGGAGGTAATGTCACAGTAGGGCCCGTCTTCCCCGTCACTCATCACTGTCACCTGTTTCTCCAATCATCACCCCGCACCTGCACCTCATCAATCTCCCATCACCACACTCATAAAAGCACTTCCCTCAGCTCACTTCATCGTCCGATCTTGACGTAACCGGATTACTCCATGGACCATCTCTGCTGCTTTACAAAGCTGAAGTAGCGACACCTCAAGGACCGACGCTCTCAACTAGCTCTACAGTCTGAGTATCCTACCTGAAGTTACTTACCTGTTGTTTTGCTCCTTGTCATCCTCTCAGCTCCTGAAATATTTCTGTGAAGATTCCCGGGACGCTCTCCTTCGCCTCTTGGACCCAGGAACCTTGGAGACCTGTGAGAAGGAGAAGCATAGGATCAGTCCTTTGTGCACGGAGCACTATTGTCACGAATGAACTGTTCCTCACCTGTCTTCAAGACGATCCTTCACCTGACACCTTGCACGAGCTTGAATAAACTCTTTATCTTTTACTCACCTTCCGTGTCTGACTAGTTCCGTTACACACTGAAGTAAACTCTGGACCAGTTCTCCTCTGTCTACACAACATGCTCCTCAGGTTAGTCTAGCCTTTTGATTCTTTCTGCTGATGAGAGGTTTGGTCAGTGCTGATTTGACCTTTCAATCCAAATTCTCTTAAGATACTGTATGCCAAGACACTTACCCTGTTCAGCGCTGAACTGGTAAGCAATTCCAGCTGCAGTGTTGAACCGATTCCCCATTGAGATTCTCTGCATTATCCTGTCCTCTCATGCATTTGTCTTTCATGGACAACCAGCCTTTTTGGGGTACTTGAATGAATTGGCGACATTGTGAAGATGCAAAATTCAAGAAATCACAGATTTGGAATGACCAGCTTCTCTTGCAATATCTGCTACTGGCCTTCTTCTGGACAATTTGCTGTCACAGGGTTTCAGTTACTTTAGAACGGCTCACCAAAGTCAGTGAGAACTGGAAAACTGGTTTGTCAGATAATAAAGGAAATTAGCAACAGGTGCAAAATTAACACCAATAACTTGTAGGTATTTAAGTGTTCTCTAATTTTGATCATAGTACTTTTTCAAATATCTCAAGTTTTTTATGCTGCGCTTTAAAATATTTTTAACTCATGAAATATACTTAAAAACTGCGCTTTTACTCCTTAACATCAAATAGGACTAAGCAGTGACCTCGAAGTTTAGGAAATTGTACGTTCTCTAATTGTATATGTATATGAATGGTGCTATTGAGCAATCAGAATAGCATTGCAAGGCACTATGTAATAACTAATGTCAGAAAAATAATCCTAACTGTCAATTTTTCAGGTGCAAAAACTGCTAAAAAAAAAAATAATTTTCTCTTATTAAAGGATAGAATAAGATCCGTGTCTAAAGATGAACATTAAAACTGAACAACCATTGTTGGAATTGAATTACCCTTCATAATGAAAAGAAAAGCACGTTGTGAAGCTTTATGGCGAGTAATGATTCTTTTGCTAGTAATTCTGCAAAAGAGCTAAAACAAGCCCAGAATAATTTCCACGGGACAATGGGAGAGGATTTTCTGGTACCGGGAGGCTTCTGTCTAATTTTTGCATCACAGAGCTGCTGAGGGCGAACAAAACTGAAGCACTTTCATGTGTAATGAATACAAAAAGAGAGGAGATGAAAGCCAAGATCTTTTATCTTTGGTGATATCAAGGTATAAAAGAGGAGTCTGGGACCTGGCCGACCCGTCCCGGGTTTCACAGAGGTTTCTCAATTCCACTTTCACAGTTTCATTGGCTTTGAAGAACCAGTGGATGTTTACATATTTATTATTCATACGTATCGTTTTATCTCCTTCCCTCCATCCTCTCAGACATTAGCTGTCTGCTAGATAGTAATGCAGAAGTTTTATGAAATTCATCATTCAACGTTTTACTCAATTCGCCTCACTCGTCTTTCAAAATGTCAAAATGTTTTTTATTTCCTTCCATGTATGATTGGTATATTTTTTGGTCAGGCAGAGTACCAGCATAAGACATAAGAGAAACTATTAAGCTACATTTATAAAATCAATACTTCAAATTTTAAATTGGTTTTATTACAGACATATGATTTTGTTCCCAGTGCCAGACGACACAAGAGGTAAATAAGAATAATTTCCTGGAACAGATAATCATGTTTGGCTGGACTGACTCTTCCAGGAAAGGCTCCGTAACCTGGCTGATTTTTCAACTAGTTAAAGCCTCACAAAGTTGTTGGAGATTCAGAGGAAGTACGGCTGCTGAATGCAGCATTATTAATATATCTATGCCTGAGAACTATCAAAGGAAAAACAATGAACAGGAACATTACATGAGCTAGTAACAAGAACTCAAAAATAAAAGTTGTACATGAACGAGAACAAGAAAGCACATTGGAAAGAGAAACAAACAAAACACATCTAGTAAACACTATAATAGGCATAGAAATTTTCATTCCAATAAGCAGCTAAATCTACTGGTACTCTCTTTAAATCTACTTTCACTGTTTTCTTAAAGTAAAACTTTTAATCTAGTAAACTTTTGACTGTGTACAGTAGTTATGTTACAGTATGCTTAAGTACAGAACACTTTATAAAATGATCAAGAGCATCCATCATATGCACTACCGTTCAAAGCTTTGAGATCATTTTATTCTAGTTTGTTTTTTTGCATCAAATTCATCAAAAGTGACAGTAAATACATTTATAATATTATAAAAAAAAAATAATGTTTTTTAAATTTATATTAATCAAAGAATCGGTTTTGACAGAAATATTAAGCTGCACAACATTTATAATAATTTAAAAAGATGATATTTCGCAATATTACTGTTTTTACTGCATTTTTGATCAAACAAATACAGCCGTGGTGATTATAAGAGACATGCTGACCTATGAAATACAACTGAAGATTTAAAATGAGAGTTATGCAGTAAATGCAAGGTGCATTAAAACTGAATATTGCCCTTACTTGCTTTTTACCCCTTATGGTACTTATTGCTGTAAACTCCTTGAAATAGTACTAAAGTACAGTAATGAAGTGCTATTACTCATATTTTGCATCTTCTTTACTCCCCTACCAAAAAAAAACAAAAAAACAGACCTTTAGGAAAATTCAAACTAAAGTTATGCCATGATTTCAATAAATGTTCAACAGTTTTTGAGTGTGATGTAAAAGCTAGTGAAATATTAATGACACTGCTGTTAATGCTATATCTGCATTGATAAAAGCGATCTGAAGATCCTCCAAAGACAGAAACGGATGAGGCTGAGAGGTTGTGAATAAAAAAAGCCTGTCATTTTTTATTAAAGAGCCGTTCTGCGGTGGCACAGAACCTCATAAAAAGCCAGTAAGTGTGATCCAAAAATACATCTTCACAAATCATCTATCTTTCGCATCAAAATTTCATGGGTGAATTTCGCAATTCTATACATATAATAAATCTTTGCGTTTTCTCATTGTTATTCAGTGGCGCTTGCCTCAAGCATTTGACATTTATTACGGTGAGATGGAGGAAAGGGGTGAAGGCCCTGCGGATGACAGAGAACAGATGGTTTAGCACACAGGAGTCTCTTGAGGACACCAGCGCTTAATGACAGATGTACATCCAGACAGTCAACGTAAATCTCAGAGAGAAGATGCAGAGAATACAGGAACGCCATGCTTTCTGCCTCTTGCTGCATCTGTAAATACGATATAAGAGATTTATATGCAGGGGCGTGAGATTTGAAAAGTGTGGCGACACATTATAAAACTTATGAGCCGGCTCATGAATATTAATTAGATAATGTAATGCATGCACAGCCGTATTAAATGATTTGTTGACAAGCCTACACAGTAGATGCTGTGTAAAAATCCGGACCAGGAATGAAAAATCTGGGTGGATGTATGTCAGTATCTTGATAGTGAGGTTTACAGTAGATAATTTCACGGTAACAAAGAAAATATGTAGAAAAATAATGTTCTTTCCGAATATTCTCCTTTTCCTTTAAGTTTACAGACATTTCCTTCAACAACAAACAAAAACACCTGTTAAAAAAAAAATGTATAAATAAAAAAATCAATCAATCAATTCTGAAGATTACTTCTTAATAACTCAGTGCACTGGGCCCTATTTTACCGACTTTTCCTAGAACTTAGATTCTGTCATCTTTACCCACCATTAAAGTAATATTTCACATTACATTTTGAAAAAAAATTTCTGAAAATGTACTGCCCTTCAGCCCAATCAAGATGTAGATGAGTTTGTTTCTCCATTAGAACAGATTTGCAGAAATTTAACATGTGCATCACTTGCTCACCAACGGATCCTCTGCAGTGAATGGGTGCCGTCAGAACGAGAGTCCAAACAGCTGATAAAAACATCACAATAATCCACACGACCGCAGTTCATCAATTATTGTTTTGTAAAGTGTGTAAAGCTGTGCGTTTGTAAGAAAAAAATCCATTATTAAGAACATTCTGATGGCACCCATTTCCTGCAGTGGATCAAAAATAATTGAAATACTATTTTCCAGCCTCAAGCAATTGAGTATGACTGTAGTCCATTTTTGTTTGCAGAATTTTCCAATTCCATATTATTTATTATATGTCACAAATCTGGTCCATGCTCTTCCGGACAATCACCACCAGAGGTCACCCGTTCACCACATTGACTCTTACACTACACAGCACACTGGACTACAGTTCCCACAATCCATTGCACAGATCACAACTGTCACCATTCACACATCACACACCTGATTATCATTTCACATCACGCACTCACTATTTAAGCCTGGGACTTGCTCTTGCTCACGGCCGAGTATTGTTAGCGTTTATCACTTATCTAGAGATAGCAACTTTACAGAGCCATTGTTATAGTCTTGTCTTGCCTTGCCTTGCCTTGTTTATCTTGCCGTGTCTGACCCTGCCCGTGTTTCCTGGATTAACCCATCGCCTTGCCGTTTGGACTCTGTTTGCTCCCCGTTTGGATTATTGCCCTGGTTACTGGATTATCTCTCTGCCTTGCCCCTTTGGATACTGTTCGCCGATCGTCGACCCACGTTTGCTCCACGGATTGCTCTGTCTTGCCCTTGCCATACCTGTTTGCCGATCTCTAACCCTGCCTGTTTTCTGACCATGTTTCACAATAAAGCTTTGCATATGGATCCGCATGTCTCACGTCTCGTCGGCCCCGTAACAATATGGATGATTATTTATGATTATTGTTTTCTGTATATTTGTATATTGTTTTTTATTTTTATCACTTTATATATATATATATATTTATATATTTGTATATCACTTTACTGCAGTCAAAATCACATCACATGTGCAGCTGTCATAATTAAACTAGAAATAATTTATATGTGCTGTCATCATTTGCTGTTACTATTTTTGCTTTAAAAACATTTCAGAGTTGAAGTGTTCTAACTGAACATTTTCTGTGTAATTAATTAGGTGGCACACATGAAACTAATACTGGAGCTTTGTTGAGGATACAGAGATGGGAAAAAAAAATCTGAATTGTCCTTCATTTCAGTACAACAAATGATTTAATCCATTTTCTTTTCTGTCTGGAAGACTCACAATGACAGCAGAGCTGCTTTGGTGTGAATGTGGATTAATGTCCACGCTAAATAAATCTGAAGAGCTTAATGACATAGTTATGCAGATTGTGAAGCGCTGAGACAGTCTGTAAGAGTGTTAAGTGGAATAATCCCGCCATGTGGCATCCTCAGAGGAAGCTGAGCTCCAGCCACTTCCTGTGTGAGGATTTTGGGCTAAAAGATCACATATCACATACAGAAACTATCCAGAAGTTACTTAAATTTCAGTGTGTTTCTCACACAAAGCTATTGTATGAGAAAATCAGATGAACCACTTTTATGGTTTTATAGTGATTTTAGGTCATTTTTGGAGCTTGACAGCCATTGGTCTTCATCACAACATTTTTGTTGAAATTTTTTTTTTTTTTTTTAAGTCATACAGGTTGTATAACAATGGGAGGCTGAGTAAATGATGACAGATTTTCAATTTTGGGTGAACTATCCCTTTAAGAGGGTCACCAAACAGCTGTAACCTGTTACCACCATTAACTTCCCACCTAATAAAAGATATACTTTAAAATTAAGATAAAGTATCAAGCCATTCCTCAATTGCAATTGCAGACCGACCAGTGACTGTTGTCACATTCACATGTTCTCAGTTTCACTTCTCTCTCTCACTATCTCTCTCTCTCTCTTTTATGAGGCATGATCTCGGATAAATCCACTTATGTGGAGATAAGGCCTGACCGTGGAGTTACACTCCTGGTTAAATCATTAGGCTTGAATGTGTCAGTCACTGTCCATGAACTCTGTGGGCCCTGGTAACCTGAGTTACTTCATACACAAATTCTTCCAGAGACACTTTAATACACCCCCACCCCCAGGAGGACACATACACCACAGGGAGGGTATCAGGTGGGAGAGGGAGACATGTACATAAACCTCAGTGGGAAACAGGCTGTAAAACCACCACTTTAATCTCAAGTCAATGTTAGAAGCACAAGGCCTGCGGGTGATAATGTGTTATCGACCAAATGTGATCTGCCCTTCAACCCAACCACAAGTAACTGGGTGTAAAGAGAGAGAAGAGCAAAAATCAATACAGCTCCTCCTAAATTCCTTTATTATAAGAAACTGTTAAAGAAGGAAATACATGGATGCCTCCAAGTATTTATTTGTGTTACATTTAGAAATGTAAATGTAGAAGTTTAGTTGTGTGTAAAAAGGGTCTAAAATTAGCACTCAACAAGTAGAAATTTGTGTGTGTGTGTGTGTGTGTGTAAAATGTATTTTTCTTCTTTGATGAAAGGTCATTTTGGACCTTTTATAAACAATGTTCCATACAGTTCAGTTTTCTTAGTACCACAGTAGTGGGTGTGATATTACGAACTCTCCACATTACTTTTTCAATTTGCTTTCAATTTCATTACTTTTCAAAAACATTTATTATAATGATTGTCATTACAGCAAATCTCTTCAGTTACTAAACTTAAACCCTTCATTGGGTTCAGTACATCTATAATGAAACACAAAGAGACATAGGCTTGATTCACTGTGCACTGATTCTTGTTGTCTGCATATACCTGATGCTTTAAGTCACTTCTTTGAAACAAACTTCTGCAATGCATTAAATTACTGATCTAAAAACCTGATTTCAACTTAATATTGCACATCAGAAAGGATTTAAGAAAATTAAAACCAGGTCATTTTCAGGGCCCATCTGTCAGTCTGGTCACTGGTAAAAAGCTCAGAATGGGAAAGGAATCGTTTCGAGAATAATTTCCCTTCTGGTGTCACATCACACCAAAGCGGTTGTATTTAAACTGCTTTTAGAAAGACCTTTTGGAAATTTCCCAAGGTATGTTCAGTGTCAGAGAATAACTGACCCATCTCTGACTCATCTAGTTCCCATTAATACATAATTCCAGATCTGGAAAACCCAGACAAATGGAGAACTGAGGTTTATGAGGAATGTATACTGTACGTGGGAGGACAGGCACTCGTCTTGGGTAAATGCTCCTCGTGGATCAGCATTTACCCTCTGCTTTGGTCACAGATGTTCTTTCTCTGTGATTCTTGTGGACTGAGAGCCCTGCAGACTTTAATACAATCACAGTACTATTTTAATCTGCTGCTTTGCAGATGGTTGATTAGGAACCTAGTGTGTGTCGTTCTGTATTTTTCCACCAAGAGGGTTTTATCTGTGATCTTAATAACCAAGATTCCTTTATTTTCTCTCCCTTATTCTCCGGCTTCCTCCCAGACAGTGTCCTACTTCTTTCTGGAGGATGCTCAAAAAAAGCTGGCTCTTCTTCTCCAATCTTTAAGAAGAGAAAAGAGATGGCAATTATTTTTGCTCTCTTCCAAGATAAAAAAGGAAATGTATTATCTTCAATGGTTTTTCAAACAAAACTCCATTCTATCAAGCTGTTTCAAGTCTCCAAAACTGCTTGAAGCCCTGCTTAAGGGTTAACATCCCGTCCAGCTGCTCTGAATGAATTCTTTTCAATGTCAGAGAAGAAAAAAGTCAGAAGTTGTATATTGTAAGCAGACAAAGAAGCTTATTAAAGCCTTGTATTTACATTAGGACATTTTCTTGGTGTCTTCAATTAGTCCAGAGTGATCTTGTCTATAAGTGTTTTTGTCTGCAAAAATATATAAACATTTGTTAATCTCTAAAGCTGTTCATAAAGTATTTGTTTTAGATGCATAAATACACTGATATCTTATGTTTCAGTCTCTATGCAGACAAAACAAATAGATGTGTGCAAGAACTACACTATTCATATGACTATATATAAATTCTAATCACATTGTATAGTAATGTCACAAGTCCCCCTTTAATTCTGACAGGTTTGATTTATTAAACCTCTTTCCTTAAGTGAAAAAACTAAACATTTATTTTACAAGTCTCTTTAACACGGTCATAAAGTCATTCAGAACTGCTTGGCAGAGGCATTATAAAGAGGGGGCATTATTATGATTACAACCATTAAACCTGAAGAGCTAAAAATTACTATCATGAAAAAAGCCATTCCTATGCTACAGCACTGTGTGGACAAATCACCTCTGAAGTTCCAGTGATACTAGTTAGAGTGCCTTAAAGGGGAAGTCGTGGCCTAATGGTTAGAGAGTCGGACTCGTAATCCAAAGGTTGCGGGTTCGAGTCTCCGGCCGGCAGGAATTGTAGGTGGGGGAGTGAATGTCCAGCGCTCTCTCCACCCTCAATACCACGACTGAGGTGCCCTTGAGCAAGGCACCGAACCCCCAACTGCTCCCCGGGCGCTGCAGCATAAATGGCTGCCCACTGCTCCGGGTGTGTGTTCACGGTGTGTGTGTGTGTGTTCACTGCTGTGTGTGTGTGTTCACTGCTGTGTGTGTGCACGTTGGATGGGTTAAATGCAGAGCACGAATTCCGAGTATACTTGGCCGTATGTCACTTCACTTAAATGCCAATGTTAACTTTTGATAAGACAAAATTGTGTCCACATGCAGCCTGTGGATTGATTCTGAAGGACGTTTGTTTTTATACTGGCTGCCATTTTGTTTCAGTTGATGTAGTCTAAAATGGCACATCTTTTTTTTTTTAAAGGGCTGAAAGGGCATTTTCCTTATAAATATTTAAGAGTTGATTTGCATAAGCTCTAGAATATGCCAAGAAATGCCCAGGACTAAGAATGTTGTGATTAGATATAATTTATAAATCAGATGATTTATTGTGCTTTTTTTTATTTTATCTGATTGATTAGACAACAAACGGCCTACAAATCAAATAATGAGATTTTTCCCCATTGCTCACTCTTGCCAAGTTTAAATGAATGGTTTATGCATATGTAACATTCAAAACAAACATCAAAGCAGATTTATTCTCCAGTGTCGCAGTTCAATAAAACAGACAATCATAATCCTTCAGAAGTAAAGGCGGCGTATCCGACTGATTCTTCAAGATTAGCTGTTGAGATGGTCTGTTCAGCCCATTATTTTAATATATTACTGATGTATATTTTTGGTCCACCAAAGAGTGTCCTGTGCACACTTTGTATATCTGTCTTTACAACCACAAATTACTGTCCCGTAACATTTTATGATCCAATAAATATGGGTTATTGGGAGATGAAAGAAGCAGTCTTCCATAAAACAGCTTTACTGTAAGGATGTGCAGATGCTGTTGAAACCTCTAATAAAATCAGCTCTGGACCCACTGAACACTCTCCACCTGCTTGTGATTAAGAGGGACTTTGGAGGGCACCATCTGCTCTCCAAAGGAAGGGAACGGAAGGATAACAACTGGAGAAGACCTCAAGGGAGCTTTGAAATCAGTAAGTCCAGTCTGTCTCCCAGTCACTTTAGGGCATTTACACATCCCTGTGCTACCTTGAATCCTTGTCAAGCAGACTATACTGTCAAGCTAGTATTGAGTTTTTGAGCGAAACTGCAGGTTAATGCACTTCTGTCTGACATCTGGAACTTGAGACTGCGGTATCATCTCATCAATCTGACTCAAAGAAAAAGAGGAACTATTGAGCAGCTTTACATGTCTTGGTGTCCCTCAAAACATTCCTTCTGATAAGGAATAATAAGCTAGAATCATGGTAACAATGTTTTTTTGTTTGTTTGTTTATTTTGATGACACAATATAAGACTAGGATTGAATGAAAATTAACAGCAAAATAAAGAGCACACTAGTGTATATATATTGGCAGAACATACAGCTAATTGAATGGCTGTCAAGAAAGATGGTAATGCAAGGTCAAGTGTGGAAGACAATTCTATGTGCACAGTTTGCATAAAATAGCGTACACAGCTGCAATAGGCTAGTAAAGGTGCATTCACACCATATCGTAATTACCATTAATACCAAATATTATATTAATATATTTGAGATATCAAATTCATGTCCTCATAGAACTCGTAAATAGAAATTGTGAGCTGGGAGCTTTCCTGAAAGCTACGACTTGTACTACCTGACCACCTCGGGTTCATTATGCGCTATGCTTAGGCATTGATAGTGCGATAGTTCCAGGTCCGAATCCAAGGGTGTGAACAGCTCCAAGTAGAGCGTCACATGTTGTCATCTCAAAATCACCATAGCCTAATTACGATATGGTGTGAATGCAGCATAAGTAATGCCGTGTTCCAGATGAGATCGGAAGTGGAAACATCTGAGTTGAAAAGTCCCACTTCAACCCTCAGTGATTCGAGTCAATCACACGACACGTTAACATATTTACCTCATGACGCCGCTATGACACAACGGGAGCATTTTGTGTTTTTGTGTCATTTATGGCAAAAACTGAAAAAATTTAACATAAAATGCTGCCGTTTGTTTTTAAAGCAGATGACGAAATGCAAAATTTAAGGCTTCATTTCGTTAAGTTAATGTGTAATCAGTGCCGTATCTACCATTGAGGACACCGAGGTCATGTCCTCGGTATTTTTTCCCGAAATTTCAAATTAGTCAATCCAGCAGTGATGATCAATGCCAAACACAGAACCCGGTCCGTGTCCGAATCCATATATGTCGTCTGTATTTTCTCCCAATTAAATTCACATTCTCCGTCTAATCTCTCAGGTGAAATCTCCGCCTCTATCTGTCTTTGCAGGCAGCGGCACTTGACGTCACGTTACCTAGGCTACAGATTCAGAGAGGCGGGAAAGCCGTTTGTTTTTTCACGTAAGCTAGTACATCGATCGTAGTGTGGTCTTGAGCGAAATGCAGACATGAAGAGGAACTTGCATCAAACTAAATTAAGTTTTAAAAAGCCAACAACAGAAGGGCAGGGAAAGAGTAGGAGAGAAGGTGAGCCTGTGTGTGTCAGTGGCAGACTGTTCAGCACTGTCAAGCGCTAAGTTTCATTTGTCATTAGAATCCACTGATCTATAATAGAGAACTGGATAGTTCATGACGTCATAAAAGTGAAGCCACCGCACCGGTGTGTGTGTGGGGGGGGGGGGGGGGGGGGGGGGGGGTGTTAGAAAAAATGACCTCGGTATTTGAAAAATCCTGGCTATGGCCCTGTGTGTAATGTATTTAAGTTTGACACAAGGTAGCTCACACAATAAACGGTTTGCTGAAGTTGGGGTTGATCGATATGCACAGGTTGGATATCTGACTTCAAGCGGCGTTATAGATGTTATTATATATATATATATATATTCCTAACAGAGTGTTACGATCCTCTATAGCACTGGTCTTTTGGCACAATACACAGTAAATCTTAAGCGATCTGGTGGTTCCACTTTTAGTCGTTAGGCCTATGCACCAGAAATCTGGAACAGTCTACCAAAAGAAGTGAGAGAGTCCACTAGTATGCATATTTTTTAAAGGCGGGTTAAGACATACGTATCTTTTTAAAGTAGCTTATGAGTATAAAAGTATGTGAAGTGTGTGTAATTTTGCATTGTTTTATTTTATCTTTTGTGCCTTTTATTTTTTCTTCTATATTTGATTATATTTTTTACTTGTTCACTTGGTGCTTTGATTATTTTGTATTGTTATTGTATTTTTAATATTTGTTTTTTGCTTGTGAAGCACTTTGAGTTGCATTTTATGTATGAAAAGTGCTATATAAATAAATTATGCTGTTAAGTGAAGTGCCATACTGCCAAGTATGGTGACCCATACTTGGAATTCGTGCTCTGCATTTAACCCATCCAACGTGCACACACACACCGTGAACACACACACACAGCAGTGAACACACACACACACACACCGTGAACACACACCCGGAGCAGTGGGCAACCATTTATGCTGCGGCACCCGGGGAGCAGTTGGGGGTTCGGTGCCTTGCTCAAGGGCTCCTCAGTCGTGGTATTGAGGGTGGAGAGAGCGCTGGACATTCACTCCCCCCACCTACAATTCCTGCCGGCCGGAGACTCGAACCCGCAACCTTTGTCCAACTCTCTAACCATTAGGCCACTGTTGCCAATGTAGCATTGTATTTACAAAAATAAATAAATAATGTATATATTTATATTAAGCCCAATTTCATTTAATTAAAAAAAATAGTGTTAGTTAACAATAATTAATAATTTGTCTCTTTGTCCAAAAAAAAATAAATAATAAAAAATTGACAGGGGAAGTGTTTACGGTCACCTTTTTGAAGTCTCTATTTTTGCAGTTCTGTTTCACACAGAAATTACACAGGCGTTCAAAGAAAATGTCAAATCTTTAATGACCGCACTACAAGTCAATGATTTGATTTAAGAAGAAATCAAATAATAGTTTTGTTTTCCATCTGACCGCTTTCAGTATCTCATTCATTGATTACGTGAAGGCTCCCAAAGAATAACTGATTTTCTGTTTGACAACCTTCACTTGATAAAAGGGTTTTGCTGTGGTCTGAGGTGAATGGGGTAAGAATAGAAGCTATAAACTGCAGCAGTAATGTAATAAGCGGTATATTCACTGCACAGTCAAGAACAGAGATCCAAAGAAATCAGGTAAAGGTCACCATGGAGATAAAAGACAGAAAGCCACAATAACTCAATAGAATGTGATTTTCAACCGACAAAGATGATGAATTAAAGAGAACAGATAAGTATAAAAATTATTTTTAGGGTTGCTTATCTGATAGTATTTTGAAAGCTTTTAACATCTTAAAATATTTACATTTTTCTACTTCTTTCTGACTATGAGTGACATCTTCCTCTGAAAGAAGATTTTTCTTGTTGGGTGAAGGGTTTTCTAAAAAGGTAATCGATCCATCGCAGAAATGTTTTGTACAGCCTCTACACTTACATTTAGAGAAGGAAGTGATTTTTAAATGGCTCACCGGCTGGCATTTCTTAAAAAGAATGACATCTCTGGATGTTAGTGCTGGACTCTTCAGCTGTATTCCTCAGGTAACTAATCATTTTTTTTATGTTTGTGAGGGAGTGAAGTGGGGGTTTGCGCTGACAGGTCTTGGAGAGGCTTTAAAAAATGCAAATAGACACATACAAATCAAAGTGCCCATGAGTAGAATGAAAAAGGGGCGTACTATGCTTGTCAGCTGGGAGACGTGAAGGTCAGGTTGTCTGCTGTGACCGCACCTGAACCTCCACAAAGTGTCAATAGAAAGAAAAGATACTGTATTTATGGCAGTAGCGACAAGACACAATAAGCAACGCATCTGCCTCGTCATGCACTACCAGCAGAACTCTTCTTGTCCACCTACACGACATTTGCCTTGACGGTGATGTTTCAAGCAAAGACATCAGTTTAAGGAAATCTCCCTCAAAAGTCTCTTCTTTAACCCAGCCAATAAGGAAAGTTCTCACAACTTTCACTAATGTTTTTAAAAAGTTATAGATGTTAGGACAAAACATTCTAAAGTAATGTTTGTGGAACATTCTTATAATTTGTTAATTAATGTTGTCAACGTTATGATAACATCAATTAACAAGGTTACAAGTACGTTCCACAAACATTTCTTTAGAATGTGTTGTCCTAACACAAAACACTGACAAAAGGTTCTGAGATCAAATTTTTCGGGAACGTCCTTATGATGTTTTTTGAACTTGATGAATGTTCTCATAACGTTGAGAGAAAACGTTATTAGAACAACATTCGAATAACATCCTTATGTAATTAAGAAATGTTTTTTTAATCTTTAAATAACATTATAATCATGACAAGAAAATGGGCATTTTAGCATTATTGGAATATTAGGATAGTTCACCCAAAAATGTTGAGCACAAAAGAAGATATTTTGAAGAACATTGGTAACCAAACAGTTGATGATCAGGAAGGTTACTCTGGAAATGTAAAAGGTTACAAGTTACCCTTTTTAAAATGTAATACGCAGTGCAACTATTTCAAATCACTTTATTAAAATAATGTAAGTGATTATTAAAAGGGTCATATGATGTTGCTAAAAAGAACATTATTTTGTGTATTTGGTGTAATGCAATGTGTTTACGTGGCTCGAGGTTCAAAAAACACATTATTTTCCACATACTGTACATTATTGTTGCTCCTCTATGCTCCGCCTTTCTGAAATGCATCGATTTTTACAAAGCTCGTGATTCTGAGAAGCGAGGTGTGCTCTGGCCAGCTATCCAGTGCGTTGTGATTGGCTGAATACCTCAAGCATGTGATGGAAATGTTACGCCCCTTACGTATTGTGATGCCGTGTCCCAGCACGATGAGACTAAAATAAAACCCATTATAAACGAGGCATATCAAATTCTTTAAATATCGAGACATACTTACAGGCTGTGAGTCAGAAGTACCAGACTGTCCTTGCGACGTTGGAATTGCGCCACTTTATAGTGTTCACATTACAGCCATTCATAGTGTTCACATAATGTAGGCTACTCTCTCCCAGGTTCAGGAAATAGTTCTCCGTAAAATGCGCTGCACACACTCGGATATTTGCGTTGTACTGTTCTGGAACATTGTTGTAAATATAACATAACCACTGATTTCTAGTTATGTACTCATTTTTTCCTAGTAACAGTTGGAGTTACATTTATTTTGTAATGAAATTATGTAACTCTGTTACATATAACTTGTTACTCCCCAACACTGTTGACAGGAGCCATTGACTTTTATAGTATGAAAAACATAACTGTGAATGTCAATGGCTACCGTCATGTTTGGTTATCAACGTTCTTCAAAAGATCTTCTGTTGTGTTGGACAGAGGAAAGAAATTAATATAGGTTTGAAAAGACACGAGGGTTAGTAAATGATGACAGGATTTGCATTATGGGGTGAACCTTTAAAAATCAATTCTCAAATAACATTATACTTTGGGTAAAAATAAAGTTAATAGAATGTTTTTGTAACCTTTAAATAAAGCTCTAATCATGACCAAAAAAAGATTTCCAGAAACATTTCAAAACAATTATACCACAATGTTTTTATAACCTAAATCTGTTACCTGAGAACATAAATGTGACCCCAAATTTTGGATAAATGATGCGTGGCCAGTATCAGATCAAAATGTGATTGTTATCATTGGGCATTTACTCATCCAAAGCTGAGATGTGATCTAAAAACGTTTATGTGATGCCCTTTAAAGCCCCCGCTGAGAGAATCAAAATTGATTAAAAAACTGATTAAAAACCATTCGTAAACTCACACTTCTGAGAGTTTGATGGGGTAAAATAAGGAAAAGAGTTTTTAAAAGATCCCCGCAGTGCAGAAAAAAGCGTTTCCAAACAATTTCGGTACCGCTGAGGACTGAGAATTGAAAAGAGAGTGTAAACCAGCTAGAAAATCAGGTCATGAGAGACTGTAATGATCGGAACAGTGCAGGTATGGCTGAGCGCAGACAGACCTTTAAATAGTCATCAGTATGCCACGCTTGTTCTTTAGACGTTTTGAAACTTCTTTTTTATTCTTCGGGAACAGAATAAAACAGCGGGAGGTCTCATAGACGTCTTTTGCAAACTCACCTTAATAGGCCCTCTGGCTCTAATTTTACTCTCACAGGAGGAATAAAAGCATTTTACATTTGTACTTCATTTTATTTTTGGCAGCCGAAGGGCAAGGAAGACAGCAGCCCGTGGATCAGAGTCTCGATGTTGAGATCACAGTCTGCAAAAATATATTTTTATGATTTTACCCAAAATTCTTCTAATCTCATATCATCCTTGCATTGACAAAGAACCAGCATTTGTGAGTCACTCCATTTATTTTGGCTGGAACTTTTCTAGCATTTAATTTTAGGCCTGTGTGGTAATATAGACTCAAGATTGATACATTAAATCTATCAGCATAAAGACTGGAGGAGCTTCTAACAGTGACGCTCTTTATTTAGTTCACTTGAATGTCTTTAATCGCTGTAAAGAACAGGCGGGTTATGTTTTTCCAACCCAATGTTTCCATTTCCAAGAACGCTCCAGTCCCCACAGGCCTTTACTTGCATGAATATTCATGATCTTACGGCATTCATACGGATGTTGCTTGTTTTGTGCAAATGTTAAAGCAAACTGGCTCCATCGAGAACCAGACAGTTTGTGTCATTCAATCAAATACATAACGATCATGCAGTTAATAATCATGAGGTTGTTTTTCCACAGCTGAACTAATGTACATTTTGTAACGGAGAAGTATCCATGTTGTTAGTTTAAAACTCTGTCATGGTTTTGCCATGTGGGGACTGTTTATGGTATTGCAGGGACATCTTGTGGTGGAAATTATTCATTATTGTGGATCCAGCTGATGTGGTTGAAATTGCTTAAAGTTTATGCTACTCCATAATGATTCCAATACTAATGATTGTCTTATATATTATGGTTAGTTTGATATAAGTGTTTTTGATATATCAACCTAACTGGTGTAAACTGGGAATTGTAGATGAGATCTGAGGCTAGCAAAGCAAGGCTTTTGAAACCATTCAACCAATTGTCTTGTCGTCTGGATTTCTGGGACTGCAACAGCAATAGGCTCCATCTACAAATGTACATAATTCTTCCAGATGTGTCGAAACAACTTAAAAGCACATCATTTTGCATTTAGCACATACACTTCACCACACTTCTTAAACCACAGTGTGAGGATGTAATACATATGATTTGGTTACTGAATATTCACGAGTCCCTGATGATATTTTTATCTTTTCATAGAAGCCTGTAAATAAAAACACATGAAACCACAGTGACTTATTTTCCAGTGAGGTTCCCATGACAACTGTTGTTCCTGTTGATTGCATTACTTGTCCACTTTCAGCGTCAGTATCATGAATGGAAACGGATATAGAATTGCTCATTAAAACAGAAGAGTGCTTAGGTGATGATGCATTATATATATTTTCTGGATTAGTGTAGACAGTCAAAATCCATAAAAATAGGGCATAATGTACAGTAGTAATATGAAGGAATGTTCCATATAGATTTTTTTAAGTGTTTTACCTGTTATATTTTGCACGGCATTGAGTTTTAGGGTTAATAGAAATGTTGATAAAATTAATGGATAATATCCTGGGAGAAAATGACCAGTACTTTTTTTTTTTTTAACAAGCTGGATGGAAAAAAAAAAGCAAACAAAATCTTAATTAAATTAATTTGGCATACCACCAAATTAATATTGGCAGTAATATTGGGTGGATTCATTCAATTATTCATTAAATTGCAGATATGAATAACAGACAGATGTCGAAGATGAATTAGGTCTAATTGTTTATTACTGCCACAGCAGTCACAGAAAAATGCAAACAAGGCAATAATTTACTCAAAAAAAAAAAAAATAGTGCAGTAAGAAATGTCTTTACATTGTCCGCAGAGGGAAGCTGAAATTACTTTATTTTTTCATAATTTATAGTAGGGTAAGATTACTTTTTTTTTATTTTCTCCAGCCTTGGTTCACTCATCAGTTTATAAGTTTCTGGAGCTCACTGTTTCCTCACCTCAGGCCCAAACTGTGTTTGACGAGTCAGTGTTTTGAGGCTGAGAGACCCAAATTAAAAAAATAGTTTAGTTCTTAAGTGAATTAGGACTAAACTTTGCAAGCAATAGAGGCAATTATACTGTAAGAGGAACAGGGACTTGCTTCCTTTGCTTATGTTTGGAGTTTGGAAGCCAGATTTCACCAGTTTTCGTGAATAATTCGGTATCATCACTCTATTGACACTGAGCGGTAGCAGGTTGAAGGTGGAGTAGTTCTGTTGAGACATTATGTACAGTCAGTACCTACCACAATAATTTCTTAAAGTTTGTATTTTGTTGATATTATTTAAAACTGTTTTCTGTTTTAAAATACTTTAAAATGTAATTTATTGATGTAATTTAGTGATTTAAAGCTGAATTTTCAGCATCATTACTCCAGTCTTCAGTGCCACATGATCCTTCAGAAATTGTTTATTAGATATAAAATAAATGATTATATATTAATATACAGAATAAATATTTTATTTAATTTCTGGGTTATCAAATGACAGTTTGTGAGCAACAGGAATTTGGTTTCAGTCATAACAAACCTCTGTCTGGTCCACCAGTCTTTTCACGATAGGCTGTTTGGGATGTCATATAAACCTATTAAGAAAGTCATTATAAAGTCAGAGAAATTCACTGCCTTGACCCCCTACTGTCTACATCCCACCTTTTCCTACCTTGTGCTATTCCTGAGCAGCATGAAGCACAGGTACAGATCCTTCAGCCCAACAATCAATCGCACAGGGCTGAGGTTCTGGATCCTCTTGCCAAAAGAGTTCATGTTCTGGATCATCCCCTTCATCTCTGCTCAGGAGAAGGCATTCTAGCGTCTCCACCAGGTTATTTTGTGCCCACCACACCGAGAAGGGTATCAACTGAGTGGAGGATAGAAAGTTTGTGTTTGAGCGAAATGAATGCCTCAAAACTTTTCCATAGTAAGTAAGCTATTCATATTCTGTAAACCTATAGACCTTAATCAGTTTAGACGCCATACTGAACTTTACATGGATGAAAATGAGGCTGTGAGGGATAGGCTTACAGCCTTTACAATGGCCCGTACTGTAAAAAAGTCCTAGATCATCCTAGATTGTCAAAACACACAACTTTCAAAGATGTTTTATGGAGTTTTTGTCGAGTTAAAGTCTTTTGGAAAGATGTTTCGTCAGCTGGAAAATTGGTATGTTCCATGTATCCATGGTACTTCAATAAATCACAGCTAACTAAAACTATAACTGAAATAAAAATGACAAACGTGCAGTTATATTTATATAAAAAAAATGAGTAATAAATCAAAATTGATTTTGATAAAAAAAAAAAAAAGACTAAATCTTTCAATAAAAAAAGCATTCAAAATATTGAGAAAAACTATAATAATATCGCACTGATACTAAAATAACACTAGTGTACTGTCTGGATGATTACACTCTGTAACCTGTTTAATCATAACATGGCATAACCGATCCTATGAATAAATCAAACATATTAACAAAATAGACATATTAACATTAATTCTGTGAATTTTCTGCTCACCTGTCTTTGTAGATACACCTGATAGCATCTGTCCATCACTCCTTCCATCAGTTCTGCTATAATATCCACCACCACCTCCTCACCCTCCTCCTGGGAGAGCATGCTGGTCCAGGTAGACTCTGTGAGGCGGCCTGGGACAATGTCCACGGTCTCAACAGGCTGGACCGAAACAGCATTACCTGGGACAGAATCAGTGCGGCTTTTATCGCCCCGTGATTTGGCAGCTGAGCGACGCATGGTCTTTTACCTTCCGGGGAAAAAAATTAATAAATCAAAATAACCATGGGGCCAAAGTCAGAGCAACAGGACGACAACAACAACAACAACAACAAAATGCAGTCTTAGCTCACTTTTGGAACATGCACCATCCTAATGTAGTACAATGTAGAATAAACTAAATTATAAATTAAGGATAATTTAGTTATTAGTTGTCACACATGGGGAAGTTGTCAAAATATGTTTTTCTGCTTATCTCAGTTTTGTGTCCAAATACAAATTCAAATGTTTGCTTTCTCTAGTTGTGAGGTTGGATTGTCTGAATTCGGAATAGCATACTAGTAGACTAACATTACTCTTATTATTTGCGCCATATAAATAATTTGGGCAAATTAGTTTAGTGCTGTTAAATGATTAATCGCGATATAATAGCATCCAAAATAAACGTTTTTGTTTACATTTATGTATGTGTACTACTGTGTATATTTATTATGTATATAAATACACAGTATATATTTTGAAAATATTTACACGTTTATGCATTTATATATTCATGTTCTTATATTTTAGGCTATATTATATATAAATATATTTAATATATAAACATAACATATTTTTCTTATATAATTATATGCATGTCTGTCTATTTATATATACATAATAAGTATACACACATATATTATGTAAACAAAAACCTTTATTTTGGATGTTAGTAGGCTATTTTTTAAGAATAATTTCATGTATCATTTTTGAGAAGCATACTTTTAAAAGCAGTAGTGTAAGATGACAAGCCATACTAAAGTGCAAGCAGTATTTTCCAACACTCCGTTGTGTGTTCGCTTCTGAAGTTATACAACTAATGACGGAGTCTGCGAAGACTTTTCAAACATTTTCACCATTAAACTCTCGACATGTTGAAGCAGAAGAGAAGACACTACTCTGTCACTACAGTAAAACAGTAAACACTCACCGGCGTGCTGCGCTTCTGTTGTTGACTTCGGATCCTGGTTGCCAAGCAGCCAGACGCCTCTGAGCACGAAGACACCGGAAACGACGAAATACTGCAACCATTTTGCAGCAATTTCAGGACAGCAGGAGTAGGCCAGCGGTCTCCGGACAGAGTATCTAAGTAGCGCAGAATTATGGCGAGGGCGACGGTAAGTTGGTTCTTTTGTGATGTTTTATTCATTTTAACATTATCGTTGAAAACCAGCGCTTTTGGTGCACAACAGTGTTTGCTGGAAAAGGTGGACTGGAGAGTGCGGTTGTGTGTTGATTTGTTCGCGACCAGCGCGGAATCACGGAAATTAATCCTTCTTGATTATATTAAACTGGTTTCGATGCAGATCCTGTAGTAAATGTGTTTTTTTAAACCTTCTAGATACCTGCATCTCTTGCAAGGCATTCGTCTCTCTCTCTCAATTCAATATTGCTTTATTGGCATGACTGTAAAAAATACAATATTGCCAAAGCTTGAAATATATATATAGAGAAATAAAATAACAATGAAAATATCAAAATAATAGAATAAAACCATTATAAGAATATAAACTTAAATAAACAGTGTAACAAATAAGAACTTGTGTGAACATTTCATACCACAGTGTTTAACATATAAACACACACAGGCTGAGGGTCACTGTGGTGGACAGTAGGGAAACACCCTGAGGTCAGACAGACATATTACACATGTTCACCTGCTGTCTCTCAGGCTGTGGCACACACACACACACAGACACATTACACGCGTTCACCCTGCTTATTGGGTGTTTTCCTTTGTAATTTTAGAATCATTTTGCAGAATTCTGTGTGTAGGGCTTGATGTGTGTCCCATCTAGTGTAGCTCTGATCACTGAGTGGACCCCAAACCTCACTTCCATACAGCGCTATGGGCTGAATTACACTATCAAAGATTTTACACCAAATTGGAAGCGGTATTTCAATATTTTGGAATTTTTTCTTGATTGCATATAGAGCTCTTCGAGCTTTATCTTTGAGAGCATTCACTGCCATACTGAAACTCCCCGATGCAGTGATGATCAGGCCGAGGTAAGTGTACTGCATCGTGTGTTCTAGGGCGGTGCTGCCTAGACTGAACTGGTATCTGTGTTCCTGACAGCTGGGCTTTTTCTGAAAGACCATAATGTTTGTCTTTTTGAGGTTTACTGCCAGGGCCCAGTTCTGGCAGTAGTTCTCCAGCAGGTCTAGGTGCTTCTATAGTCCCTGTGGGGTGGAAGACAGCAGCACTAGATCATCTGCGTACAGCAAAAGCTTGATATTTTTGTCTTGTAGAGGGAGTCCAGGGGCTCTCTGTCTCTCTCTCTTTCTCTCTCTCTCTCTCTCTCTGCATGCGGGGAGTGTTGGGGTGTGGGTGTGAGTGCTCACGGAGAGGTGTATGAAAGTCTCTTTTTTTCTCTCTTTCTTTATTGATTTGGATTTAAAAAAGGGGGATTTGATACATAATTTTTTGTAAGGCTAATTTTGTCTTTTAAATCGACCTTTTGGTGGTGTCCGCCGAAACGTCGGAATGGCATCTTTTCTGACGAGGGGAGAACCACCTGTTTCATGGCGTCATGGAGTTAGATGTGTACCTGCTCAGGGTGTGTCGGTGGAGGATGTACTAATGGCGGTCGGAGAAGAGGTTGGATATGATAACCTTTCTTCGGCCTCCAGGATGAACAAAGCGGTAGTGATTTTTGTTAAAGAGGAGAAGCTAGTAAACAGACTGGTAAGCAACGGGATTGTGGTAAGTGGCGATTTTGTTACTGTTTCAGCGTTTGTTACACCTACGACAAAAGTTTATGTATCGAATGTTCCACCGTTTATTGGAAATGAGGATATTGAACGTGCATTAGCTCAATATGGTAAATGTGCTAGTGGAATTAAAACGATGCCATTAGGATGTAAAAAATTAATCACTGAAACATGTGATGTCTTTTAGGAGACAGGTGTTTATGTTTCTGAATGTGCAAGAATTAGATGTGTCCTTCAGAGTAGTACATGAAGGGAAATCATATGTGCTCTATGTTAATACAGGTAGTTTGAAGTGGTTTGAGTGCGGAGACATTGGACACAAAAAGTTGGCATGCCCGCATAGAGCTCAGGCTAATGAGGAGGCTGCAGGGCCTAGTGGTGTAACATCAGCTAAGGAAAATAATACTACAATGCAGCCTCAGCTTGTAGAGGAGAGTATTGCTCAAAATGATGAATCATGCGAAAGTGTAGATGGAAATCAAAATAGAGAAGATAAAACGATGAATGTGGTAGAGGAAGTCTTGGAACATAGTACAGTCATAGTAGCAGAGAAGGTAAGTGAAAGTGTTTCTTGTGAAGTGGTTAGAATGGAAAATACTGAAAGATCAGATGATGTTGGAAAAAGTGAGGATTATGGAATGAAGGATGATGATACATTGTCTGAGATATCTGATATGTCTGAGTTTGGGTCACAGAATATAGATGAAACATACACAGTGCAAGAGATTAATGAGTTTTTGGACTTAATGTTTGGAAAAACTGTTGAGGTGAAGGATTTTTTTCCGGATATAGATAAATTCATATGGTCAGTGGTGTCAATGCAGAAAGTTGTTAGCTATGAAGCCCTATGTAAGAAGGAGAGGTTCAGACTGAAAAAGATTCTAGCCAAATTACGGAAAGAAAAAAGAGCTTTGCAAAAATAAAATGTTCAAATGCACAGAATTGAATACTTTACTTCTTGTATTTGTTTCTATTTTTTCTTCCCTTTATCTATCTCTCTATGGATTTTTAAAAATTAGGTTCCTTAAATATAAACGGGGGTAGAGATAGGAATAAATTAGCCATGATTGCAGAGTTTGTTAAACAATTTGATATAGTTTTTTTGCAAGAAACACATACAAGTAATGATAATGAGTGCTGGGGTAGCTATTCTTTTTTCTAAAAAAATTAATGTAAATATTTTATCAGTGGAGGAAATTGTAAAAGGAAGAGCACTTTTAACTAAAGTAGAGTTTGAAGGAATAACATTTGTTTTAGTCAATGTATATGCTCCTAATAATGGACATGAGTGTGTGTTTTTTTATGGAATTGAGATTAATCATTCAGAAGTTTGATGATAATGTGTGCATGGTAATTGGGGGTGATTGGAATTGCACAACCAATTTTATAGTTGATAGGAATGGAGAGGAGCCTCATAATCAATCAAGCATGCAGTTGTTAAAAATTATAAATGAGTTTGACTTAATAGATTTGTGGAGAAGTAGGAACATTGGAGTTAGACAATATACATGGTTAAAGGTATCAGATAATCAAGTTAGTGGTGCAAAGTTAGATCGTTTTTACTTGGGGAAGATTAGGAATAATAAGGTAATGCCTAATGGGTTCTCAGATCACCATATGATTACTTTTGATTTTAATAAAAAAAAATGGTTAAACCTTGTTATTTTTGGCATTTTAATGTCAAATTGTTACAAGACATTAGTTTCTGTGAAAAGTTTAAGTTTTTTTGGGATGATTGGAAATTTAAGAATAACACCTTTGAAAATCTTGGTCAATGGTGGGATGTCGGTAAAGCAAATATCAGGATTTTCTGTCAAAATTATACTTCATATTCTACTGCATTGATGAAAACAAGTTAAAAGTTTACAAAGAGACATTGTATCTTTGGAAAAATAAATTTTTGATAATAATGGAACTGTGAAAAATGAAAAGTTAAACAAGAAAAAAGAAGAACTTGGACATCTTTTACAAGAAAAAGTAAAAGGAGCACTTATAAGATCAAGATTTTGCTCAATTAAAGATATGGATGCTCCTAGTGCTTTCTTTTTTTAATCTGGAAAAGAAAGGTTTTCACCAAAAACAGTTGTGCCATATAAAGCGTCCAAATGGAACTGTAACTTCTGACCGTATGGAAATGAGGAAAATGACAGTAGATTTTTATTCTAATGTATATAGTGTTTGGAATTGTGACTCTGGAAGTACTGATGAACTGCTTTGTGATTTGCCTCAGTTGAGAGATGAACAAAGAAAATCTATGGATGAGCAAATAACGCTACAAGAGCTCACAGATGCAATGAGACAATTATCTCCTGGAAGATCTCCAGGATTGGATGGTATACCTGTGGAGTTTTATCAGGCTTTTTGGGAACTATTTGGACAGGATTTTAATGAACTGCTGACAGATTGCATCATAAGAAAGACATTACCCATGAGTTGTTGCAGAGCAGTTCTTTCTTTAATTCCTAAAAAAGGAGATTTGGGATTATTAAAAAATTGGAGACCAGTGTCGTTGCTATGTTCAGATTATAAAATTTTTCAAAAGTGTTAGCAAATAGACTTAAAAAATATCTACAATGTAATAGTTCATAGAGACCAGTCCTATTGTATACCAGAGAGATCAATTATGGATAATTTATTTTTATTGCGTGATATGATTGATTTTAATAGAAGTAATCATTTTAATTTAGGGGTTCTTTCGCTTGATCAAGAAAAAGCTTTTGATCAAGTTGATCACAAGTATCTTTTCACTGTGTTAAAACAATTTGGGTTTGGTGAGAATTTTATATCGCATATAAAATTGTTGTATTCTGATGCATTTGTTATGGTCAAAGCTGGAGGTGGTTTGAGTGCACCTATAATGATGTCCAGGGGTATCAGACAAGGATGTCCACTTTCTGGACAGTAATTGAACCATTTTTGTGCAGATTAAGGAAGGAATTAACTGGCATTTCTATTCCAGATTTAAAGAGCACATGTAAAGTATCCTTGTCAGCGTATGTTGATGATGTTACCGTGTTTATAAAAGGTCAAGATGATGTGAAAGTTTTAACAGAAATTGTTGGAATATATGAAAAGGCATCCTCAGCCAGAGTGAATTGGGGAAAAAGTGAGGGGTATATTATTGGTAAGTGGGAAGATGTAGGACCTCCAAAACTACCATGTGGTTTACAATGGGGCAGAGAAGGGATTAAAACATTAGGGTTTTTTTAGGAAATGAATATTTTTAGACAAGAAACTGGGAAGGATTGCTGGAGAAGGTGTCAGCCCGATTGTCTAAATGGAATTGGCTATTACCACAATTGTCGTACAGAGGGCGAGTCTTGGTCACTAACAACTTGGCAGCGTCGACACTGTGGCATAAAATGGCTGTTATGGAGCCTCCAGTTGAGTTGGTTTGTAAAATACAACGGACAATCGTGAATTTTTTTTTGGAGTGGGGCACACTGGATCCATGCTGCAGCACTTACCTGTCCATGAAGGAGGTCAAGGGCTGGTGGATGTGAGAAGTCGGTTGACAGCTTACAGGATACAAGCAGCACAAAGACTTCTATATCATAAAGACTTAGCTTGTACCCATACTGCAAGACTAATTTTGAAGAATTCAGGTGGACTCGGTTTGGATAAACATTCATAATGGACTTGGAGAAGGTGAATTTGTCAGAGATCACTCCTTTCTATAAAAGAGGATCGGAGTAGTGATGACACAGGACACTGGGTTCTAGAGGAAACTTTATTTTTTAATCCAATGATCCAAACAAGGCTTTTGTTTTCAGTAAGTGTATCTACAGTTTTGAAGCGTAACGGGGTTGTAAAAATGAGTCACCTCTTGGATGATGATGGGTGGAAGCTGGTTGGTATCCTTAAAGAAATGACTGGATTGAAATCCGAACGTCTTGTATTAAAGCTGATGGAGGAGATTTTGAATATTTTACCAAGTGGCCACAAAGAGTACATTAAAAGAGATCGGTCGATGGACTTAAGAGACACAGAAAAGGAATTTCTACAAATCAAAGTGTCTCCAGTTATACTTGAGGAGAGTGTGGGAATAAATATGGACTCAATTTTGTCGTTTGATACACCTCAGTTAGATTTTTTTTAATCAACTTCAAAGAAAGCCATTTACATTTCCTCAGTAAAAGTTATACATCAAATTTTTCTCAAGAGAATTAAAGCTTCAAAGTGGCCAAGATTGTTAGGATCAGATTTCCTCGTGAGGGACCGGTGGAGAGCCCTGTATAAGCCTCTCATAGAGAAGAGAACAGCAGATCTACAGTGGAGGCTTATCCACGGGGCAATAGCTACAGACAGACATGTGGCGCACCTGAATTCAGCAGTGGGTGGTGAATGTAGATTTTGTGGAAAACAAGAGGATTTAGAAGATTTGTTTTTAAAATGTGGAAGATTACAAGATCTTTTTAATTTTCTTAAGGATTTGTTTAAAAAATTTGATGAGGAATTTTCAGATAAAATATTTATTGGGGGTGTTATGTATAGGTATTCAATGAGAAGGATGACATGCTTATTATTAAATTATTTGCTGGGAACAGCTAAATTAGCAATATGTAAAACGAGAAAGAATAAAGGAAAACAACTTGGGACTATTGAAGTGGACATGATGTTTAGAAAATTAGTGTTTTAAATACATATTTGGTGTTTTAAAGGCATCTTATGTGTGGTTTTTGAGGGTCAGTTGTTTTTGAATGTTTAATTTTTGTGAATTATTAATATTAGTATTTTGAATTTGTATAAGAGGTAGCCTAATTTGTGATTTAAAATAAAAGTGTTTAATCCTCTCTCTCTCTCTCTGTCTGTGTGTGTGGGTGCAAAGTTATGCAAGTTAACAAAGTAATGAAATGAATCAAACACAAGTCTTTTCCTTTGTCGTTACAAGGTTACGGGGGTAAACAACTGTCGCTAGTTAATGGCGGTTAATGACAAATGTAACGGTGAAGTGCTTTATTTTGTTCATAAACTGTCTGATATAAATATGTAATTTCTAAAAAAAATTGTTTTTGTATGCACCTGCCTAGGGACTGCGGATGTAAATTACTGTAAATTAAATGTGAATGTTTATGTAAATAAAAATAAATATCATATACGCAACGCAACATTCATGTCAGCTGTACCAAATGGTTGATTGTTTTCCACTGATTTAATGATCTTTTATGAATATTTTAATCTCAATACAGATCTTAAAGCTATTAAGGCATCTTTGCTGCTGAAAAAGATTATGTATGAGAGATTAACTCAATTTAAAGAAAGAAAGACATATTCTGTGCTCTTGCTCTTTGTATGTGCACTGATTAATGTTTAAATGTAAATAAAAGCCTAAATCACTTGTGTCTTTTTAGAAAACTGTGATTAAGATGCTCAATTCAGTCTCTTTATGAACATTTGAAGCATCATAGTTTTGGTTACCTTCATTACCTGCATTATCTTCATTTGTGTTAATATTATGGGTAATGGGAAACACAAGAGGCTGAGTGATGACAGAATTTTCATATTTGAGTGAACTATCTGTTTAATGGGTGCTCTATTCAGTGCCTGATTAGAAAACCTAGCTATGTCATCTTAACTCTGTGTTTCTTTCCTTTGCAGAGACATATTACCATTCAGAAAGATCAAAAATGTCCCCGGTTGGAGAGATGCACAAAATGCTGCAACAATTTTCATTGTCCCTTTTGTTTGGCCAGTATATTTAAGCCCAGCAGACCAGACAAAGTCAAATTACACTTGAAAAGCCACTGCAACAAAGCAGTTGTCCATGGAGGTATAAACATTTTCTTTACACATGCATTTTTATATATTATAAAAATATATTATGTGTAGCATAAATATATTTGACTAATATGGAGGTTTTTGTTTGTTTCTTTGTATGTTTTAAGATTTCATTATTCACAGATGTGGACTGGGCTGTAGAGCATCACTCCATTACCACTGTATGTACTGTCCAACAACAATTCTTAGGAGAGGTGATTTTAAAAACCATTTACAAGTCTGTAAACATAATCAAAAACGCTGTCAAGCATCAGTACGCCAGTGACCTCTCCGACAGTTATAAACACACCATCAATCATCGATACAGCAGAGTCCGTTCCTTCAATCCCATACACACCGCCAACCACCAGTACAGATAGGACCGCTCTGATGATCACAGACACACCATCAACCACCACAGCAGCAGGAAAGTTTCACGTACGTCCTGTAATTAAAAAAAGATGCCCATCGTGCAATATCCTCATCAATAAAAACAACCTACCAAAACATATGGAGCGCAAACACACAGATCAGTCGGTATTGGACATCGGTGAGACATTTCTGCTTACAAGCCAATGTGTAGATGAGACAAATGGGATACTTGCAGTTCTCAAAGTCATAAAAGGCCACGGCATTCACGTCCAATACCAGACAGTGGGATGTTTTATCATTATCAAGAGTGGAAAGATCGCCTCCATAACTTCAATGATCACATCATCCTTGACACACCCTTATGTTTAACATTGAGAAACCTTCTGCAGGTAATCTTCAGCTTCATTATATGAGGGTCAGTGGCATAAGAGTATTTTTTCATCTTTATATTTATATATATATATATATATATATATATATATATATATATATATATATATAAATTTATTAATTACATCTTTATTATATTAATTTATTCTGAAATATGTATATATTAAAGTAAAACAATAACAGGGTGGTGTAGCTGTCATTATAATGAAAAAAAGCCTCATTAAGAGATTCCTGAAAATAAAACATTAAAGGGGGCATCAGGTGCCCATTTTCCACAAGTTGGTATGATCCTTTAGGGGCCTTAAAGGGTCTTGAAACCCCAGACTACTTTTTTGAGATGTTAGTAGAGGTGTTTGTGTTGCACATCATAGAAGACAATGTTAGCATCCGATAATTTTAACTGTTGGAGAGAACAGATTCATTTTAAGCTTTTTTGTGCTATTTTCATCTTCCTGGTTTAAAATCTACATCTTGTTGACGTCACAATTTGTGACGTGGAAAAGGACAATAGTACATCGATGACGCGCCGGTGTCTTATTAAATTATTCAAGAGACTGCATGTTCTTATCCTATGAGAAGACGCTTCCCTTAATTATTCACAACAGTGTTGATTTGCTATGACAGGCGCCTCAGACTGTGAGATGACATCGTGCACTTTAACTGAGAGAAACGTTCATTGTTTGTTTTTGCTTTGTAATAAGAGTTTGGCACAAACGTGATTCATTCACTTAGAGTGTAACCGTTTTTACAGCTCCTTGAGACAACCCGTCAAAAGGTTTATATAAACACCGCAGAATAAGCCTTAAGTTATAGCTGCAACAGCACGTTCATATAAATGTTTTCGATACAGAGTGCAAATAGCTGTGCATTTATTTGTGTTTTCTGTCTCCCCTCTTCCCCATCCGCTCCGCAGCGCCCCACCACACCCACTTTTTTAGCGTTTTTTAAAACTGTGGTGAGAACTAACCAGTGCTGAAACAGGGGGTTTCATGACCATTTAATGAAAAGTTGGTAACACTTTAGAATAGGGAACACTTATTCACTATTAACTACGACTTTTCCCTTTGCTGCTTATTAATAGTTAATAAGGTAGTTGTTAAGTTTAGGTATTGGGTAGGATTAGGGCTGTAGAATAAGGTCATGTAGAATAAGGCATTAATATGTGCTTAATTACTACTAATAAATGGCTAATATTCTAGTAATATGCATGCTAATAAGCAACTGGTTAAGAGACCCTAAAATAAAGTTCTACCAAAAAGTCCATAACATATTTTGATTTAAAATTTCTCAATGGTAGTATAAAACAACACCCTTTTTACCCTGTCAAAAACAGCTCTGTTTACAGCGACCTGTTTCGGTCCCTTAAAATACTAATGAGCTCTGCTCACCCTGCCTCTCTCTTCCTTGGGGTGACGAGCCATTCTCAAGAGACTGTAAACTTTAGCCACATTTAGTCGTGGAACTTGCTAACTAGCACATTATTAGAAAAGGCGATTTGCAAAGATTCATAAAAAATTAAAAAAAAACCTTACTACTTCTGTAGGTGAGGCTGGATCGCAAATAATTTGTGCGAACATAAACACATTTAGGTAGATCGGGGGCGCATTCCCTTCAAGAACAAATGTAATCCCCTGTGTCTTCAGCGGCTCAGGTGTCAGGAGTAAATGACGACTGCTATGTTTATTATTACATCCAACAACAAAACACCTCAATCGCTTAGGAGACATTCTTGTCTACACCTGCTCCAGCATCGAAACAATGGCAGATTTTCCAGCGCACTCAGGGTGGGTCTGTGCTAAAACGGTAGTGTCAATCAACAATCGTGGGAGGGGCCTGTGCAGAACTACATCACTCTGCCAAGAATCTCAGAACAGCCTGATCTGAGAAAGTGATCATTATTATTGGGATTTTTTTTTTTTAAGGCACTGCATTTTGCATTCGATGACCCCTTTAAGTAGTTTGACATAATATTTTATTATTATTTCCTTAAAAATATTTAAGCAAAAAAAATTCCCAATTCCAAATGGCCAATTCAAAGTTGTGTGGTTATATAATAATTCAATATCTGTTATAATCAATAATTCTGTTATAATGTCAGTTTTTTTTTTTTTTTTTTTTTCGTTTTTTACTTGGATACATCACAACATTTTTAGTCATTAAATTTAAACTTTGTTGAAAATTATATGAAAACTTCTCAAAATAATATGAACACAACATGATAATACCCTTGTAAAAACAAAATATGAAAAAAGAAGCACACTTAATTCTACTAAATGTGCACTTTTAGTATTCTTCAGATTATTTAAAAAAAAAAATCTTAATAGCCAATAAAGTAATATGAAGTAAAAAGCCTTTAAGGTGTACTCAAAGAGAGTTCACTTTCATGACTCTCTTTGAGTAACACACTCAAGTACAGTAATAATATCAAATTAAGAGTTTTACTTTAAAGTACATTTTAAATCATTGTTTTAATCATCTTTTCTCAGGCATAATAATACATTTAAAGTTTATATATTTTAAATGTACTAAATTGTAATTATCATTAAAAATGTAATTAGAAAATATATTTAGAAACATGACATGTTTAATTAGATATTTTAGTTCCCCATTTGACACTACACTTTAACTCTATTAAAGACAAAATAAATAATTATGAAATTCCATATAAAGATGGACTTAAGTGGGTCAAAAGAGCACTTTTAACTTTAACTAACTAGCATTTAATATAAAATGTAACTATAATACATTTTCATTTAATTGTAAATAACATGCAGTCAGTTGTCTGAAAATATTACAATCACACTTCAGTGTATACTTTTTTCAAGAGTATGTTAAAGTGTACTTTTTTTCACAAGGTATACAAAGAGATAGTATCGCTATCAACCAATATTTTCTCTAGGTCCATACTTCAGTGAGCAGAGCAGTTGAGTTTTTACAACTTACGACAGGAGTGGAGTTTCCACCTCCAGACACAATGCTGGATGCGTATTTGCATTTTGAAGCCCTCACAGATCATGAATACAAGAATTCATGCCCCACCTGTGGCGATTATAATGGGTGTACACAAACAGACTGCTTCGCCATTATCGGGTATAAAAATTGTAATAATATTCATTTGCTAGTTTAATCCTTTAATTGTTTTTGATATGTTCTTGTCATAGTAAAATACTCATGTTATGTTTTCAGAAAATGACATTGAAAAACCTCCAGAGAATTTTAAAGGGGAGGTCAGTCTGGAAGAGTTCTGGGAGTCACTGTCCAAAGAGATGATCTGTCGAGGATTTGTTGCGAGTATATGCATATAGTGGATATTACACTATATAGTAAACTTTTGGAAAGAATGCATCTTCTGATTTATTTATTTTTCTTCTGTTTTAGATGGTGAACACAATCCATTTGCAGTACCGCTGAGTCATCACTTTTGGGCTCCTTGGATTGGCATTCAGACACTGTGCTAAACACAGAGTTTGAGAAAGTCCACACTTCATCAGAGACTTTAAAAATGACAGTTACAGAGGAAAGACTCAGAGAAGAACTTTTCAAACAGAAGGTTTGCTTTATTAGTAGAACAACACTTTCAATGTTTTTGAATAAATTATTGTTCAAATGAACATTTATGAAATAATATTGTTTTTGTCAGGATAACGTGATTAGAACTTTATGCATTGAATGCGGTGTGGACTCCACTGGATCTCGCAGCGATCTCCTTCTTGGATTGTACAATGAAATGAAATCCAAGCAAACATATGACAAAATCTATTCAAAAATCTGGAGTGCCTCTGGTGAGTTTAATTTTCACTCTACTATTTTACCTCTATTCCTGTAAATGTGTGGTACTGTGGAATGAATTAGTGCTTCTAACATTTAAAAAAAAAAAAGTTTATTTGTCAAATCAAAGTCAGTAGGTGTGAACAACATGCAGAGATGTTGACCTTTTAATGACAAGGCAAAAATATTATTTCTCCATTAAATATTCATGAATTAGTAATTCATAGCTTTTGTAAAAGCACTTTTTACCTTCTAAAGAATGCATGTTCAAAAGTTTGGGTCAGAAAGATGTTTTTGATTTTGAAAGTCTCTTATTCTCACTCTCACAAACTGCTTTCATTTTATTATAAATGCATTAAAACTCTAATATTGGGAAATATTACCAAAACTCTTTTCTATTTGAAGTTTTAAAATGTAATTTAGTCTTGTGACGGCAAAGCTTTCAAGAAACATTTCTTATTATTAATGTTAAAACCTTTGTTGCTTAATATTTGTGATAACTGTAATTTTTATTTATTTCTTTTTTTCAGGGTTCTTTGATTAATAGTACAAAATAGAAATCTGTTGTAACCTTATACAATTTTTGATCAATTTTAATGCATATTAACAATAAAATATATTTAAAGAAAAGTCATACTCCAAGCTTTAGTGTATTTTAAAATATGTCAAAAGTATTTTAATACAAGATTTAGATTTACATATTAGAAGATACACACGTGGTCAGAATTGTTGGTACCCTTGGTAAATATGATCAAAGAAGGCTGTGAAAATAAATCTGCATTGTTAATCCTTTGGATCTTTTATTAAAAGAAAAATCACAAAAATCTAACCTTTCGTTGGATAATAAGAATTTAAAATGGGGGGGGGGTATCATTATGGAATAATTTTTTTTTTTTTTCTCAAATACATGGACAATGGACACAATTACTGAAGTATATTCCCATTCATATTCACAGTTTTGAGCACTCCAGGGTGATTATGAACATGAAATTATCCAGCCATGGCTTCCTGTTTCACAGAAATATAAATAGGAGGGAAAACAAAGGCCAAATTCCAAATTAATCATCCATCTCAATGAGAAAAACCAAACAATATATTTCTGATGTGCAGCAAAAGATAATTGAGCTTCACAAATTAGTGAAGTGGCTTTAAGAAAAGAGCTAGAGCAGTGAAAATCCCCATTTCCACCATCAGGGCAATAAATATCATTATGAAATTAATGTTTTTCTCTAATACACATTGGACACAATTAACGGTACCCTTTTATTCAATACTTTTTGAAACCTCCATTTGCCAAAATAGTATAAGAGTTTTCTCCTATAATGCCTGATGAGGTTAGAGAACACCTGACAAGAGATCAGAGACCATTCCTTCATCCAGAATCACTCCAGATCCTTTAGATTCACAGCTCCATGACGGTGCTTCTTCTCTTCAGTTCACTTCACTCATTTTCTACAGGGTTCAGGTCAGAGGACTGGAATGGCCAGCAGAAGCTTGGTTTTGTGCTCAGTGACCCATTTTTGTGTTGTTTTTGAGGTTTGTGTTTGGATTATTGTGCGTTTGGAAGATCCTAATGGCCCATTATAAGATTTCTAACTGAGTCAGTCACTTGTTGATTTTTTATTTGTTGGTATTTGATAGAATCCATGATGCCATGTGTCTAAACAAGATGTCCAGGACCTCCAGCAGAAATATAGGCCCACAACATCAAAAATACAGCAGTATATTTCATTGTACACATGGGGTACTTTTTATTCCTGTGTTCACCAAACCTAGCTTGATTGTTTTCTGCTAAAAAACTAATTTTTTATTTATATCTGACCATAGAAGCCAGTCCCATTTGAAGTTCCAGTCGTGTCTGCCAACTGAATATGCTGGAGATTGTTTTTTGGGGAAAGCATTTTCTTTTCTTGATTATTTTTTTTTTCTTGAAGCCCCCCAAACAAGAAGTAGGTGCTATTTGATAAATTTTTTTTTTAAGGTTTTCTGACCCTGAGACTCAACCTTTTTCTGCAATTCTCCAGCTGTGGTCCTTGTAGTCTTTCGCCACTCAATCTCTCCTCCTCAGCGTGCATTAGGACAATATAGACACATGTCCTCTTCCAAGCAGTTTCGTAACATTTTCTGTTGATTGGAAATTCTTAATTCTTAATTATTTTAAATTCTTATTCTCCAATGAAAGGTTAGACTTTTGTGATTTTTTTAAAAAATAATAGAACAAAAGGATTAACAATGCAGATTTAAGGCCTTTCCACACTGAGCGCGATGCGAAAAGGCGAGTAAATGTTGCTTTCACACCGAGCGCGAAACGAATGTTCGCCTTCTGCTAATTCACGCCTGCACGCTAGGGGGCGCCGACCAAGAATGTTTTTTTTTTTTCTTCATGTAGCGTATGTATCTCATGTGGTTTACATCGTCCGCTGCTCAATATACAGCATTAAGTTAAGATAAATAACTTGCGTTTCTTCATCAGAAACACAAAATATCCATAATGCTTACAAGAATACATCTCAAATAATTAGAGGTACAATTAGCATCACGCTACATTGAAAATGTATGTAATTATTAACGTTTTTGCTCAAAACCCACTTTAAATCATCATCGAATACTTGTAACTTCCGATTGTGATCTAAAATGGATTTTGATTCTATAATAGGCAGACATGCACTCTTTGCACGCTATAATGGACTGATCGCATGTCATGTGCCATAAACATCCTTTATTGTTAAAATAAATACCGCAAGCGGCATAAAAACATACAGAAAAACTATCTTCACAATTATAGGTCTATTTGCTTTCATATTTCATGTGTAGAAAAATATATATTTTTTTATTTACAGAAGGGCAAGATATACGATTACATGATTGACAGGTCTAGATGAACGAGCTTTGACTCATAAACACTTGCGCTCGTGGAAGAAAATGGACGGTGCTCGTCAGATCACATGATTCAGAATTAATATGTAATTCTGTATAAAAACATGTGAGAATAGTCTGTTCCTAAATACCAACAATAACAAGAACTCGGCCTTCTCTCTTCTCTCTTGCGGAAAATGTCCTGTACTTCGGTGTTTTTACGCTCGTGCTCAATACAGTCTTCTGAGCTTTTCGCGCCACCTCGTCGACCTTTTGGGTAACAGCAGTTGCTCTGCCCATGTGATGTAATGCTCAAATCTTATTGGACGGCTTTGCGAAACTCAAAAGATTCGTCGGACTGGACGAAAAAAAAAAAACATTTGCATTTTCAGTGCGTGAATGTTCGCAGTCTGTGTAGAAGCATCCATAGGAAGCTGATGTTTTATTCCCGCGCGTCATCGCGTGCGAAATTCGTTTAGCTTTTTCACGCTCAGTGTGGAAAGGCCTTTATTTCCACAGCCTTCTTTGATCATATTTACCAAGGCTACCAACAATGCTGACCACGTGTATTTCCTTTTCCTGTTTCAGTTTGTCATTAACCTATTCAATTGTTTTTTTTCTTCTCTCTTCTGTGTTGGTCTGTCTTTTATTAGGAGGCTGGGGAGTCATTATGTGCCCCTGTGGAATTGTTTACAGCCTAAAATGCAATCTTCGAGCTGAGAGCCCTCAAGATTTTGCCGATTTGCTGTTATCATGGCATCATATGCCTAATGTCATAATTTATGACTTTGCACAGGCTCTTGCAAAACACACCAATCTAAGGGCACCAGAAAAGTTACCCTTCTCTCCATTTGAAGGATGTCTGGTGGAACCCGCTCAAGCTAACAAAGAACTGGCCAGATGTGGACAGCTGAAAGTGTCCCTGCCCTGGCTGGATGAAAAAAACAGAGGGACGGATCCTCACGGACACCCAGTGATGGGTTCAGCTGATCATTACGTACATTGTGACCATGTTCATGAAGGCAGCACAGATGGAGATGTTCTGAGGAAGCTCACCCTCATGCCTCAGCTGGCTGACAAAGTCAGTAGTGAGATTTCAGAGCTACTGTTTGCTCAAATGAAGAACGACTACTTTTTGAAGATGTCTTTGCCGTCAACACATCTGTTTCAAATTAGGAACATCATTCACCACTATAATGAAAACAAGGCCAACAAACCGAGCACCAGATCAACCAAGAGTTTTGGATCCAACTTGCTGACTGAAGCGGTGTTGGGTAAATTTTACATTTATGTAATATTAAGCAACATCTGAAATGTAGTGGAAAGGCATTGGCAAAATGACATTAAAATAAAATTGGGCTTGTAACTGTTTGTTGTAATAGAATCCTTAAACCAGAAGCACATATGATGTGATGGAGGACACAATCCTGACATCTTTGATGGTCCTGAGCAGCAGTGGTAAGTGTTTTTATTTTTAAGTGTAATCACAAAGGCCTTTATTTATACTGAGACTTATAAAGGATATTTCAATGACTATCCTAATGTTGTGTTCAAACACCTTCTAATAGAGTGCCAAGTCATGGACAATCAGCAGTGGTACATAGACTATAGTTTTGTTTTTTTAATGTCCTAATAGCCATATGAATGTTTTTTCTCTCTCTCTCTTTAAGCTTGACTGGGCCTTCAGCACAAACAACCTATTGGAGTTGGAAACTATATTCTGAAATCATTATTCTTGAATAATGAATTGAAATGTTAATGACTGTTACCTGCCGTTAAAACCAATTTTATTTATTTTTATTTTTATTAGAGACTGGATTATTTATGTCATTAGTATATAATGTAGCATTGCATTTTTGTCTGCAAATTGCTTGTTTGTTCTATTTAGAATTATTTTCAATTCAAGACTGATTAAACTGCCTCCTGGTGAGTTTATGGTCACTTTCTGCCAGAGTTTTAATATAGTTTAAATATGTTGTTTGAGGACTTTATTTGTGATGCTTAATTGTTTTGTTTCATTTAAAGCAATACTGAAATTTAAATATTTTATTAGAATTTTTTTGTGGATTGTTTATTTTGTTTTGTATATAATTAATCACACATGACTACAAATACATTTAGTCTTATAACTACTGTTTGCAACATCATAAACAAGAAGAGAATTATATTATTGTATTATTATTTTACACATCTAATATATTTAACTTTGATTTTAAAAAGTTGAATTTTTGTTTAGTAATATGTGTTTTATGTACACAAATGTAGAGTTGTTTTATATATAAAACATATATAACTTACATTTCAACTTGTGAAATTTATATTGAAATGATTTTTGCTTGTTTTAAAAAATATCTTTTGTAAATTTCTTTGTAAATTGTGAAAATTAAAAACAAATGTCATAATCGAAAGAGCGTATGTTTTTTTTGGAGTACCCCCAGACCTGCACATTTTGTATGTCTCCCTTATCTATCACACCTGATTCAAATCATCAGCTCATTTGTGGAGACTGCAAGACCTGAAGTGGGTGTGTCAGATATGAGACATACAAAATGTGCAGTGCTGGGGGTTCTTCATGGAGAGGTTTGAGAGCCCCTGTTTTAGACCACTGGCTGAGACCGATTTTAACTACATAGATAAGCTCCATCATTTTTAGATAAATGTGTTCAAAAGTCTGAAAATCTGTGTGTAACTTTAAGGAATGCCACTTCCAAACATCTTTTTTCTGCAATTAAGCACACTTTTTTGGGTGTTATTCCATAACATTTAGTTTTTTATGTGTACCACTGTTCAGAACTTGGCTAGCTAACCATGCACTGATTAGTATCTTTGAGCTAGGTTCAACAGTATCTAAAATTGTCACTGCTGAAACAGTCACAACTGAAACATTTGGTGAAATTTCGGTTGTGACATCATTGTTTTGTTGGGTGTTATTCCATAAAATGAAGTTTTATGTGCATACAACTGTTCAGAACTGTGCTAGGTAACCATGTGCTGATTAGCGTCTTTGAGCTGGGCCAAAAAGCATCGAAAATTGTCACTACCGTAACATCCACCCTCAATACCACGACTGAGGTGCCCTTGAGCAAGGCACCGAACCCCCAATTGCTCCCCGGGTGCCGCAGCATGGCTGCCCACTGCTCCGGGTGTGTGTTCACGGTGTGTGTGTGTGTGTGGATTTGTTCACTACTCACTGCTGTGTGTGTGCACTTGGATGGGTTAAAGGCAGAGCACCAATTTCGAGTATGGGTCACCATACTTGACAATACGTCACGACTTTAACTTTAAATTACTTTTTAAATAAAATTCACAACCGAAACATGCCATCGTTTCAGTAGTGGCAAAAGAGAACACATAATCCTTTATTTGGGGGAAATAAAGAAAATTTGAGAATGTTTTAGTATGCAAGTTAAAATTATGTAATGAAATGTGGTCGCTACCAAAACATTTCTGTCACAACCGAAAATGTGCAGTCATTACCGAAACATGGTATGTTTTATGATGTTTTTGGTTCAATGTATATTCAAACGATGAATCCTTAAGAAATCAGTATGGCCAACTTTTTGGCTTTTTACAAAGAAAATTTAGTTTCAAAATACAACAAATCTAAAATGAAATATTGTTAAAAGTGTAATTGTTATTGATTTATCTCTGAAAACCTTTTAATAAAATAGCAAAAATAAATTTACAAGGGAGATCTTAACAGGTCAATATAACCCTTCTTATTAAATTATACATTACTGTGTTTCGGTAGTGACAAATATTCCAAAACTTTCTGAAAATTCAGCACGAGAGACAACTGCACAATAACTTGGATATTATACAATTTACATACACACAACATTTATGGAAAAATAAATTGTTTCCAACTCTGACTTTGCACCAATTTTGTAGAATGCCCCAGACCCACACATTAGAAATAAATAAGGCAAATTGTTGTACGCAAAAATGAATTACACCCCAGAACGTTAGGTGGCGCAAATATAGTATTCTTCTCCCGTTGGCTCCGCCTGGAGGCTGCTGCTGTGCGGTGGCATGAGCAAATGTCTCCGCCTGGACTCTGGGTTGATGCTGCTGCACTGGAAAGAGGAGTTTGTACACAATAGCGATGGCAGAAATACCCCTTTATCTATCTAGCGTCAGTATAACTGTCACACATGACATGGACTCTGACAAGGTAAATTATATATTTGACTAAATTAAATCATGCGTAACATTACACGTCTGAATAACTCGGATACATGTTTATTTTAAAACCCAATAAATTATAATGAAAAGTTTCATTTTACTATTATCATTTTGGATTTAATTAAGCATTCACATTGTGCCAGGAATTAAACCATGGTCATCTCTAACATAATAACGCTAAAATAATAATAATACTAAACGTCTTAGTTTTTAATATACTAATTGTTTGTTAAATATTTACAAATAAACCTAAACCGGTCAGATTATAGCTACTATAGGTCTGTTCCACCAAAAGTTACTATATTACTACAGGGGTGAGATAAAGACATTAAATAAAGAAATGTCAGAATGCTTTGAAGCAATACAGATTTTTTAAAGCAAATCCACATTTATTATGATTTTAGACTCAATACTTACAATACTTGTTGTGCAGAACTACTATTGTTAATTTGTATTTTTTTAGGCACTAGGCCAGTTTTCTTCCCTCATTCCAGTTTAAAAGTCATAACCAACTTATTTGTAATATATCTGCTGTGTGCCTGTGGACAGAGCTCTGGAAAAGAGAAGGAATATGAGTGTGTGGAGCTTGGTGATCTGGACAGAAAAGAGAAGACCCCACGCCGCATTATTCATTTCTCCAGCGGGGAGACCATGGAGGAATACAGCACAGATGAGGAGGAGGAAGACAAAACACAGAACGCAAAGAAAGACCTTCTGTCCTCCATAGACACAGTATGTGTGTTTGAACAAAGCATCCTTCAGTTCACCCATTCTGTCATCCCTCATGTCATTCCAAACCTGTAGGGTTTTTTTTCTATACAATGAAAAAAATCAGAATAAGAGTTGAATATAACTTTTATTTTTATTTATTTGTTTAAGTCCCAGCTGACTTGGGGCCCATATGTCTGGTTTCAGATGTGGAGAGCAGCTACATCCACTATATCTGGTGAGTCTGATTAAAAACCCAAAACTGGATCTTTAAACTAACATGACAAACTCAACTATGGTATTTGAGTCATTTTGTAATGTGTTCCAGATATCCAAAAATATATATGCTGAAGTATTTTGTTTGCACGTTAAAGCCAATTTCTCTCATTTGCCTTCTTTGCTGATCTATTTTGCAACAAATCCTTATTTCTGACCAAGCATATTATATAAAAAATGCATAACCATACATATCAGGGTAAAAAAAAACACTTTTAGATATTATTTCCAAATACATTTGAATGTCAGTTTTAAATTGTGCAAACATTTGCATTTTTGTCAAACCTTGACTTTATGAATAAAAAAGTACATTTTTACTACCCATCTACAATTATATGTATATATAGTCTATGTATGTGTGTGTGTGTGTGTGTGTGTGTGTGTGTGTGTGTGTGTGTATATATATATATATATATATATATATTATTATTTTTTTTTAGTACATTTATATCACTATACAAATACATTATACTATACCAAAGTAATTAGATTTTATTTTTTATCACCTATCCACAATATTTTATCCCCACCGTAACATCACTCCAGCTTCTGCAAAATTAACAATCTTAGCTTTTCATTTTTTGGAGAAAACTGTTAAAAATCATATTCTGTGCACAGGCATAATGACAGAAATGGGCATAATCATGCCTGGGGATTAAACATTTTTTTGTCTTTTTTTCATATTTATGTTTGTGTCTGTGCAATCAGCAGTGAAATCCTCCTGGGGCCATTGTGGATGATGTTAAATGACATGTTGGTTTTGGTATTTTATTCAAATATGCAAAACAGCAGGAACATTTTCATTTTAAATATATGATTATGTTTGTGTTCTATCTAGTTCAAGCACCACATCATGAGATTTTCTTTAATCATTTGCAATCCTGCTGTGACTCCACAGAGATTCACTAAGCACCTTTAAAAAAACATTTTTTTTTAGTATTTTTAAATGACTCTGTATAGATGAATACTTACACAAATATCCATCCAGAACTAAAGCAAAAATGTACAAGTGCTGATTTCTCACCCTTTAGTATGCCACATATAAAAATAGTCATATTCAAATTCTCATAACTATGTCAAATTCTGCCTGTCCCATCTTTCAGCTTGTGACTACCTCGGTGAGCGAATGGCATCGCTTTTTGGCATCACCTCAGCTAAATACCAGTATGCCATAGATGAATACAGCCGGTCAAAGAGAGAGGCACGGCAGTCCTTTATCTTAATATAATCAGAATATCTAAGAATCAGAATCGTCGTATTATGTTTTTGTTGTTGTTTTTTCACAGAAAGATGAAAGAGATGAAGATACACGGCTCTCTGAAGAGGCAGAGCACCTGTTTGAAGAGCAGCAAAATGATGAAGACGAGGATCCAAAGACCAACCAGCCCGACACTAACAGTACTCAAGTACAGGTGACCAATGAGCTGAACCTTCACCCTTCTTTTGCACCCAACACAGTTCACATACCTGCTCTTGTTACTAGCACTTAATTACAAGTATAGTTTGTCAAATAATTGTGGTTTCAACATTAGCCTCTATTCTTTAAAGCACTTATTACCACAGAGACATAATCAAGATCTGATTTTGAATATTAACTTGTGTCTTTGACTGCCTTAATGCACTGATCCTGGGCCAGTGAAACTATATATACTGATCATGGTGCTAATGAGGAGATGAGCCAATCCTTTAGCCTCAGACCAAAAATGAATTCTTCTAGAAATGGAGCTACACTAACATGATTACACTGAACATTTCTAAGTGTTTTTAATTGACTCTGTACGGTATGTATGAATTAATATTAGTGTTAGGATGGACTTGCATCAATACAGAGACACATACCTCACACTGAATTTTCAGTTTTTATTTAATATACTGGTAATGCTTGATATTTGTCTTGTCATTGTTTGTACTGAATCATTAAATGTTTGTTTTTTTAAAGAAATGTAATTTTTTTTTACCATTTTGTGTTTAACATGAATAAAATACTACATAATATCTTATGTGACTTAAATGTTTTAGTGTTTATTAGCAGTGTTATTTTAGTGACATCATAAAAAATGAAAGTGGAAAGTTCTGCAGGTGATTTATATTTATTTCAAGTAACAAAAATGTTGGTTTAGTTAAGTATAAGTATATTTTAAGTACATTTATCTCACTATACGTTTGTGTTATGCTACACTGGAATTACATTATTGAAAACTAGTTAAGCTGCTGAGAGAGTGACTTTTTTTCCCTTTTTTGGATTTTCATGGATATGCAATTTTTTTGGGGGGGAACATGCAAAACATTATTTGCAATGCTCTCCCTTTCATACAGTAGTTTCCCCTACTAGTCTCCTTTTGAGCTGTTTTTCTGACTTTTTATAAGTTTATAAATTGTATATTTTATTATAACAGCTTCCCCACCCTTGAAAATCACACAGCGCTTGAAATTGCTGGGAAAGTGCTTGAATTTCACTCTTTAAGCTCTCTGAAGCCTGTCGTTTGGATGGGTTTGTATGTGTTGTGTGGGCAGTGCTGTGCTCTCTCACTGATAGATACGGTTTTGTCTTGGGCAACAAAGGTCTCAATGTCTGTGTGGTACTGAAGGCCAGTTGAGCATGTCCTCAGCGTAACCCTGCTCATCTGAGTAAGTCTGCTTTCATTCAGACAGGGACACTGATTACGACATGATCCAAATTAGCAGAACTCCATCAGGTTCATTTACAGTATATTGCAAAAAAAATCATTTTGCAAGCACATGAGGCATGTAATTTGGCAATAAAATGGCTAGCAATGAAGGGACGATTTTGAATAAATTTTTATTTGGTCATACGACCTTTATTTATGAAATGTAAATCTCTTGTCTCTCATGCTGTATTATCACCAAATCTTGGATTCAGCCTTTTTTTTTTCAATCAGCACGAGTTTTGTATTTCTTTTTGGAACTGACTGATCGGTGTTTTTAAGTGAAAAATACATTATTTGTGGATCATTTTGTCAACATTTAGCACAGTTTCTGAATGAATGTTGACACTATTTGGTAATCCAATATTTGGTAATAATATGGCATAAGAAGAAACTAATTTTTTGGAGGCCAGTCATTTTTCTTAGTTAAATGCAGAGGATAGATTTGAGTTTGGGTTACCAGACTTGGCCTTCACGTCACTTCATTTCATCTTGTGAAGTCTAAAATGTAAGCTGTTATTATATGACTTGAGAAATTGATAATCATCCCATTCAAGCCTCCTTCAACTTTACAGCTCCCACCAAATGTTGCAATTTGATGTTGAAATGTATCAATTGCAAAAGGAAACTAGAGTTAATTATGAGTTCTGTTAACAACCTAAAATAGGTACGTTTTCTCACCAGAAATTGAAAATCATCAAAGTTTGTTGTTTCAATACAAAAAAAAAAAAGATCAATAGTGTTAATCATGAGTTCTACTAACAACCTAAAAATAGGTCGTTTTTCTTACCTGAAACTGAAACTCATCCCATGAATTCGGGTTGATTTCCAGCCTCCACGTTCATCCAAATGTTGCAATTTGTTCCAAAAAATCCACGAAAATTTTTTTTCATTTTGAGTCATATTAAATGTACAACCTGCACACATTTCTAAATCATAATTGCTGGTTTTATTAAGTCTACAACATACAATGGTTTCTAACGTTAAAAATTCAAGTGCATTTTCACAATATCTCACCTTTATTGGTATGTAATGTTTCTGTGATGCAAGACATATGGAGTGGACAAAACCTGCACTTTTCAACAAACTGAGTTTTGGGTTTGTTTTCTCTGGTCAGCTGCGACGGCTCACCTCTTCAGTGTCCAGCACAAGCACTTCTATCTGTTCTGAGACATCATAACATGATCAATAATGCCAACAGAGGGCAGCAGATAGCACCAGTTGTGTTGTCATGAGGAACGGAGTATTTTCAGCTGATGAAACTACTACAATGAGAGTATTAGTAATAGGAAATAAACGTTTTCTTTTCTGCTAACAATTGATCCTCAATCATGAATGTACCTCACTGAAGATTTAAATGTCCACTGAACATTTTAGCAAAATATTCAATTTCAATGATAATTATAAAAAATCAATAAAAGAATAAACCCACCTGCAACCCACCTCTGTCCTTGATATTATATAATTTAGCAATGCAAATTTCTGACTTTCTGATATAAACCTATTAACAACCAAAAATTGGTACTGAAAATCATCTAAACAACAATTCAGGACGATTTCCTTCAAAGGTGCCGTTTGTTGTTTCAATGCAAAAAAATGAACAATAGTGTTAATTATGAGTTATATTAAAAATAGGTCATTTTTCTTACTTGAAGTGGAAAATCATCCGAAAAATTATCCAAGTCAGTTTAGTGCTGTCAAACAATTCATCGCGATTAATCGCATCCAAAATAAAAGTTTTTGTTTAGATAATATATGTGTGTGTAGTGTGTATATTTATTATGTATATATAAATACACACACATGAAAAATATGTTATGTTTATATATTAAATATATTTATATATGATATAATTTCTATGAATCTAAATATATACAAGTAAATATTTTCAAAGTGTATGTGACAAATAAAACAAATCTTGAAATCTTGAAATATAAATACACATATTATGTAAACAAAAAATTTTGTTTTGTATGTGATTAATCGCGACTAATCGCTTGACAGCACTAAGTCAGTTTCCTCCAATGATGTAGTTTGTTGTTTCGATACAATAGAAAAAGAACAACACTGTTAATTATGAGTTCTCTTAACAAGGTAGTTTTTCTTACCTGAGGTTTAAAATCATCCCAAAGATTCAGGCCAATTTCCATCTTCATTCAAATAATGCAGTTTGTTGTTTCAATACAAAAAAACACACACACACACACAATATTGTTAATTACTATTAGTGTTAGTGTTCTACTAACACCCCAAAATTGCTTCTTCTTCATACCTTAAAAGTCAGTATCATCGCAAGAACTATTCAGGCCGGTTTCCTCCAGTGGTGCAGTTTGTTGTTTCAATACAAAAAAGAACAATAGTGTTAATTATGAGTTCTCTTAACAACCTAAAAATAGTATATTGTTCATTTTGAGTCATATTAAATGTACAACCTGCAGACATTTCTAAATCATCATTAAATCTGCAACATACAACAGTTTCTAACATTAAAAATGAAAGTGCATTTTCACAATATCTCACCTTACTGGCACAAACTTTCATATCTTATGTGTAAGATGTGCATTTTCCTCATGATGTTTCTGTGGCTACAAGACATATGGAGTGGACAAAACCTGCACTTTTCAACAAAATGAGAAAAGACCATCATGATGTAAAAAACGCAATGTTATTTTCAAAAGACAACAGAGGGCAGCAGAAAGCGCCAATTTGTTGTCATGACAACCAGATTCTTTTCAGCTGATTGGCTGAAAGACATTCTACTGATAATGAGAGGCTAAACAAAGAACTTGTACATATCAGTGGTATGTATAGTAATAGAAAATCAGAGCCGTTAGACACTAAGGAAATTTAATGGGACAGTTATATTTTATGTGTTCTTCAAAAGAGCCAGCAGATGGCAATGTTAACCGCGTGGTGTCAGAAAGAGCCGAGTAAAATCAATCTTACATCACTTATTACACCCAGCTAGCACTGTCCCAGATGTACACATGCTTTTTTACAAATGTCCACTGAACATCTTAGCAAAACTGACTTAGTACGACTGTGGCCTAATGGTTAGAGTGTTGGACTCGTAATCCAAAGGTTGCGGGTTCGAGTCTCGGGCCGGCAGGGATTGTAGGTGGGGGGAGTGAATGTCCAGCCTCAATACCACGACTGAGGTGCCCTTGAGCAAGACACCGAACCCCCAACTGCTCCCCGGGCGCCACAGCATAAATGGCTGCCCACTGCTCCGGGTGTGTGTTCACGGTGTGTGTGTCTGAGTATGGGTCACCATACTTGGCTGAATGTCACTTAACTTCACTAAAGCCTGGTTTTCACTTAGGTCTGCTTGTGTTAATAAAAATATTAGATTACTCAATTGTCAAAATAATCAGTGGATTACTTGATTACCAAATTAATCATTAGTTACAGCCCTAGATTAGTTAAAATATTTCTAAATACAACTGCATTGTTTTAATTTTTTGTAATTAAAAGACAAATATTTTGTCATTGAACATTTCTGAAAAATAGTATTAAAATACTGTCTCTTTCTAGTGAAACAATTATCTGTATTTTGTCTCATCTCGTGAGCTAAGTGTATTGTCACACCCCTAGTGTCGATAAACAGTGAGTAAGTATAGCTCTTAATTTCCCAAGCTTTCATTCTTCAGGTCAACCATATGTTCATTAAAAAAATATCAGTTTGAATAAGGAAAGCAATAACTTTGCAATAGTACCCTTTCAAATGTTAAAGTTGCCACAGTCATTGCATGTGCTGCCCCATTACCCTCCTCCCGCCCCGTCCTCGTAAAAAAGTTCAGGCTCAGGATTTTTTTATTTTTTTGCTTTAAACCCTGCTATAAAAGACTAGAAATATAGCACACAAGTTTTATGAAATACCTTTATGATGACAATTTATGGTAATTTTCGAGCTCAGAGAAGCTAAGTATCCTTTCACTTTCATTTAATAAGAAAGCATAACCAGTAAAAACAAAAGCAATAGTCATAAGGTTTTGGAATGAAATGATGCATAATAAATGATAACTATTTTTATTTTGGGGTAAAATATTTCTTTCTTTCTTTTAATATATGATAATTGACAGTGATGGAGACGAAATGTGATTGAGACACATGCACCTGACAAAAAAACATGAGATATAGCCTACGTAAGGCTATACCTTAAAACACATACACACACACACACAAATTAAGAACAATATTAATTGTGATTAACATTCTTTTTTTTAAGGCAATCTGCAACTTCAAACAATCTGCCATCCTGAGAAACATGTAAGAAACAAATCCATCAATAAGGTGTTTTAACTTTAAAACATTATACTTCTGGCCAAAATACCAGTCCATAATCCATAATAACACTTCCTCCAGTGAAAAAGTTCATTTCCCGTTGACTTTTAATATGAATAATTCACTAACATTTTTGTTTTGAATTGTTTTCGCTTGTAAACACTGCTTGATGTGTGCCTATTTCTCTCCTGATTCAGACAAGATGACTTTTTCACTGGAGAAAGCAATATTATGGATAGATTATTTTAGCTGGAAGCAATGGTTTAAAGTTGAAAACATCTTAATGATGAATTTATCTATTACAAACATGCAGCTTTTCACTAGATGTTAATTGATGGACTGGAGTGGATTACTGTGATGTTTTTATCAGCTCTTTGGACTCTCATTCTGACGGTACCCATTCACTGCAGAGGATCCATCGGTGATTGAATTAGTATGTCCACATGTATTTCTTAAACATATCAGGTAGAACGTGTAAAAGTATCTATTCAACATGGGTGCAAAGATGTGTGTAAGGGTGGGAGGTTAAGCATATGGTCTCAATAATACAATAGTTTCTATTTTCAACCTGCTGTTAAGATTATATTCCTGCTTTTGAATCTGATTATTGACTGTTTTGACAGTAGCCTACAAGTAGTTTACACAAATCAGTTTAAATGTGCTCAAGTACTCTGTCGTGTTTTATAATCAGTGGGAAAACCCAGATTACACAAATCTGTTAATGATAGTATTTAGCAACACTTGATGGCGGTGTTTATCTGGGCTAACAGCTATTGTGAAACTCTGTGTTGTTACAGTGGGAAAATAATACTTTTTTCTACCATGCTTGCCCGTCTCTTTTTGTGCTTCAGATGTTTAAACGTGGCTTCTAGTTTCACTTGTGGTTTACTTCATTATACATACATGTATTCGGTGCCCTGAATGCATCATACCACTGCTTGTGACTTCCAAAAATAGGTCATACCGCATCCCTCATCCCTCATCCTCTGTGATTGTACCCTTCACAAAGATTTGTTTCTAAACTAGCAGGGGGATTCTGTGTCATTTGTTACATCCGTCTAGACTCACACATCCGAGATTGTTCACCTTTTCCGCCGTGGCTTTGCGTCAGACAGCTGCAGAAAAGTGGGTGAGTCTGGGTTTTTGTTTTTTTTTTTAAACCAGGAAAAAATAGACATGAATGTACTCTGCAGAGACTCCCTGGCTGAAAATAGTTCTGCACAGCCACTAGCCCTCCATGCATTATTAGGGGCAACTTCCTTTTATTCAAATCCTTGTCCTGATCCCACAATGATGTCCAATAACTGTCTGGATGTTGTCCAGTTTGGTTGTGATGCCAAATGCTGCTTTTAAAAGACCCACTCCTACAAAGTTCCAGTGCTTTAATAGCAGACCTCCACCTCTAGGAGGAGCCTCCAAAGTTAGCTAAAAATATAAAAAAACAGGCATAAAGCAGCAGTCGGTGTTCAAACAATCGGGTCCCCCTCACAAACGTGTCCACGCCAGCACCTGGGCAGAGGTAGCCAAATTTTATTATTGTTAGCTGAACACTTTTTATGTAAAATATTTACTTGAAGTAACCCCTGAGATTTCAAGTTATTATTCCAAAAGTTAAATGATACATTTGCATTGTCTGATGTCGCTTAGTGGTCACATAACATACAAGTAAACAGATAAATATCAGGTGTTTTTTTTTTTTTAAGTAAGTGTTTTATGTTTATTGGGTTCGCTCTTTTAGGGTGACCATAGGCCCTGTTTTTCCTGTAGTTGACTTTTGGTCAAAAGTTTGATCAATAGCATGCAGGCATTTGTGGCATGTGAGAAGGTGGGATCTAGAGACAATGGTGAAAGCAATGTAAATATGCGTACTTATAATTTATTAGGAAAGTATAGAGCAAGTCAATAGGAAAACAAAGCAAAACCCGGTCATTTTAGGCAATTTAGAAATCCTAGAATTGTCCAGGAAAAGAGGTCATATAGTCACCCCACTTCACTTTCAAATGTTAAACCCTCATGCTTTTAACACGTCAGTATTATTATTAGGAGATATTAAGGAGATGGTTCACCCAAAAATTTTAATTCTGCCATTAATTATTCACCCACGTCGTTCCAAACCTGTAAGATCTTCATTCATCTTCAGAACTCAAATTAAGATGTTTTTGATGAAATCCAAGACCCCTCTGACCCTCCATAGACAGCAAAGTGCCTACCATGTTCAAGGTCCAGAAACATAGAAAGGACATAGACAAAATAGTCCAAGATGGCAGCGCGGTCAGACGCAGTGGCTGCTCCGGGTCCCAAAGGCGTTGCTTTTATGTCTTTTAATGTCGGCTGTTCATCTCCAAATAGTGTAAAATTACCGCTAACTAACAAGGAAATCACTCCAAAGCACATATATGATTGCCAAAGCCTTTTGGATATCGGCAACGCATACAAACACCAACTCTCGCCAGCGGCTACTGAGAAGCTACGAGGCCTTTGTTTACTGCTGGAGCCGGACCTCGAAACCGCGGCCTCGCCTACTGACGCTACCCGCACAAGGCAGCGTCGCAAGCAGTGTGAGAGAGGACGGAAGCACGGTAAGCACGGAGGTATACGAGCTAGGCTGAGGGCTAACCCCACAAGACCGGCTCTTCCAACACCCATGCTCTCAAAGTTCGCTCTCTGGAAAACAAACTGGATTTAAATTCAACTCAGTCGGTCTACACAGCATGAGGCAAGGGATTGTTGTGTGTTTGTTTTCACCGAAACATGGCTAAACGACAACATCCCGGACCCCGCCATTCAGTAGCACGGGCTAACCAGCTACCGAGCGGATAGAGATTCATCACTATCTGGTTAGACCCGCGGAGGTGGCTTGTGTGTGTATATCAACAAAGACTGGTGTAACAATGCTGCGGTATTATCAAAACACTGTTCATCGCTGGTGGAGTTTATGTTTGTGAAGTGTCGACCGTTCTATCTGCCGCGGTAGTTCACGGCCATTGTTATTGTCGCGGTTTACATTCCCCCGTGTGCAAACGCTAAAGACGCGCTTCGTGAACTGTATAGCACCATCAGTGAACAACAAACAAATAACCCCGATGGCTTTTTCATCATAGCCGGTGTCTTCAACCACGCAAACTTAAAGACAGTTTTACCAAAGTTCTACCAACATGTGAACTTTGCAACAAGGGGAAACAACACACTGGACTTTGTTTACACAACAGTAAAGAATGCCTACAAGACTGTACCCCGCCCCCACCTCGGGTACTCGGACCACATCTCTGTTATGCTAATCCCAGCATACAGACCACATCTCAAACTTGCCAAACCGGTTCAAAAACTCATCACAATTTGGCCAAATGATGCTACCTCAACACTACAGGACTGCTTTCAGTGCACAGACTGAAACATGTTTAAAGAGGCAGCCACCTACAACAACCACACAGACCTGCATGAGTACACTGAAACTGTGACTGCTTACATCAAAAAGTGCATTGATGATGTGACAGTCACCAAGACCATCACCACACGTGCAAACCAGAAGCCATGGATGACTGCAGAGGTTCGTGTGCTGCTAAAGACCAGAGATGAAGCATTCAGATCAGGAGATAAAGCAGCCCTCAAAACAGCAAGAGCCAATCTGTCCTGTGGCATTAAAAATGCAAAACGGTCATATGCTCAAAAAATCAACAATCACTTCACAGACAGCAGAGACACACGGAGCCTGTCGCAAGCCATTCAGACCATCACTGTCTACAAGCCCCCGCCACAGGCCTGTGATGAGGACACATCCCTTCCCGATGCACTCAACCACTTTTATTCACGGTTTGAAATGCAGAATGACACACCTGCACAAAAACTGCCCACACCTCCCAACGACCGGGCACTCTGTCTGGCTCCAGCTGACGTAAGGAAGACCCTATCTAGGATTAACCCACGCAAGGCTGCAGGTCCTGATGTCTCAAATCAACAACAATCATACCGGTACCAAAGAAATCACCTGTGTCCTGTCTAAATGACTACCGTCCCATAGCACTGACTCCAATCATGATGAAGTGCTTTGAGAGGTTAGTCATGCACAACATCAAAACCAGCCTCCCCAACACACTCGACCCGCTCCAGTTTGCATACTGTCCAAACCGCTCTACGGACGATGCAATTTCCTCCACCCTCCACCTGGCTCTTACCCACCTAGAAAATAAAGACTCCTATGTTAGAATGCTGTTCATTGACTTCAGCTCGGCATTCAACACAATAATCCCACAACAGCTCATAAATAAACTAAACCTGCTGCGCCTTAACAATTCCCTTTGTAATTGGATCCTGGACTTTCTAACCGGAAGACCTCAGTCAGTCCGTGTCGGCAACAACACCTCGAGCACTACCACACTGAGCACAGGTGCCCCACAAGGCAGTGTGCTCAGCTCGCTGCTCTTCACACTGCTGACCCACGACTGCACTGCCAAGTTCAGCTCCAACCACATCATCAAGTTTGCTGATGACACAACAGTGGTAGGTCTCATCAGCAACAACGATGAAACGCACTACAGAGAGGAAGTGGCACAGCTGGCTGAATGGTGTGGCACAAACAATCTGTTCCTCAATGTGGAGAAGACAAAGGAGGTTGTGATGGACTTCAGGAGAAACTCTGTTGACCACCCCCCACTGTCCATCGACAGCTCGACTGTGGAGAGAGTCAGCAGCACTAAATTTCTGGGGGTGCACATCACAGAGGATCTCACCTGGACCACCAACACCATGTTACTCTCCAAAAAGGCACAACAGCGCCTACACTTTCTCCGCCGGCTGAAAAGTCTCCAAGTCTCCTTCCACCCATCCTCACCACATTCTACAGAGGCACCATTGAGAGTGTGCTGACCAGCTGCATCACTGTCTGGTACAGGAACTGCAGTGCTGCTGACCGCAAGACCCTCCAGCGGACAGTGAATATAGCTGCAAAGGTCATCGGTGCCCCTCTCCCCTCCATCCTGGACATTTTCCTTACACGATGCTCCAGCAAAATCAACAGCATCGTGAAGGACTCCACCCATCCCTCCCACAGTCTCTTCCAGCTCCTACCATCAGGAAGACGGTACCGGAGCATCAGAGCCCGCTCCGCCAGACTGCTCAACAGCTTTTTCCCCCAGGCTGTGAGAGCCCTGAACTCAAACCACCCCGCCCCCCTCTGAAACCCCATGCAAATCCCTACCTCCTGAAACATGGACCACCCCCCACCCCAAACCTTACCACACCAAAGAAAAAACTGTATGGAACTTTTTTGTGCAATTCGAAGTGTGCTACACACAGGTGAGTGGGCCTGTACAAACCACCTGTAGTAACACACTCTCCTCTATGTGCACTAGACACACACTGCTGCGTGTACACAATCCCACAAAAGACTCAGCAATATATGTATGTTTACATGCTCATGCACTACAAATCATCCTGCACTGTTCCCCAACCAGCTGCTTGACTCAAAATGTTTCTCTTTGCACATGTACAGTATTTATGTGAAGCATTCGTATAATTTGGATTTTTTATCTTTTAAAAATATCTTAATTTGTGTTCTGAAGGCGAACAAATGTCTTACAGGTTTGGAACGACATAAGGATGAGTAATTAATGACAGAATTTTCAAGTTTAGGTGACCTATGCCTATATAAGCTTTTTTTGGAGGCATATAAATTATGTGAATGTGAATATAAATAAAGTGATCCTAGCACACAATGCATTCCAAAACTCACAGCGCAAGCAGAGATGGAGTTTGTTGCATTTACTGTCAGCAGATCTACTCTGAGATCCTGAAATCACGAGCTACTCATGTGTTCACTCAACACAGTCCCACGCTTTTCTCTGAAACACCCAGCATATCAAACGATCATAGTGCTTCCCTATTTATTGTAATTTTACATTCAATATAATTGATAGCCTTTCATCAACTCACAAACCCCCTGCAGTTTGTTTGGGAACTATGATTTAGGGGATTGTGGTTTGTAACTGTAGCGGCCTAGCAGGTATGCTATCAGTTCTCTGTTATAGTACGTTAGCACTAGGCTACTCTAGCCTTCTGTTCTTCTTCTGCATATATTTTAAATGGATATATAAAAGTTTATTGTTTCTTATTTTATTATTTGCATGTGTCTACCAAATAATCAAATGTAATATGACATTGATTAAGCTAGCAGGCTAACAGTATGCTAAGCTAGATGCTGAGCAGTTAAACAAGAAATATTTAATTTCACAATCTATGTTTACATAATAAAATGACTGTGTGCTAAACACAAAATTTTTCATATGACATAATCATTTTGGAGTGAGCTATATTTGAAGACTGACAAAAATTAAAAGCTATTTTATTAGAGAAGTTACAGATAATCTTGTATGTATGATAAATTTTATTGCACTGCACATTAATTTCTGTCCATAGAGCGACTGAGAATCATAAATGTATAAAAGTGATTTAATGCCATCAAGATCATAGCATGACTGTTTTATGAGCTGCATGTGATCCAAAATGACAATTGAGCTTTCTTTAATGATACCAAAGTTGCCATCTCCTTTAAAAAAAAAAAAAAAAAAAAAGCTAGCTTTTTGCAACTTTGGAATACATTAATTTCTACATATACTAATGCAATTAATTGAAATTAAAATGTACCCTGAATATTAAATGCTGTAAAAACAGTTCTGTAGCTATGTTTAATTGCACTAACTCGTCAGACTGAATGAATCCAATGTGTTTTCAGATTCTGAAGTTCTGTTCATACGAACCCTAAACTTTGCAATCCAATTCACATATCTATACAAGTTTACATGTGCAGTAAATGTATTCCCAATAATGTCACTGGAGCTACGGTGAATATTTTAGCAAATATTAGCAAATATTTAGTAAATATTTAGTGATAAAGATGTTCATAAGACATAAAATGTGTGTAAACATGCTTTTTGAATCTGAGTGAAGATGGATTCAAGCATTGCTCTGACGGGGATTTCCACCACCCATCCTCTTTCCTGCTGCTTATTTGCCCAAAAACCCAGATCTCTTCTTTCAGCACACCAGAGCCACAGACTTTTCCCAGTCATTCGTAACATTACTGCAAACGGCAATGCTGCTAAAACCAGAACAGATCAAATTCTACAATTTCATCATTACTAGACTTTACTGTATTGCCAGACTTTTTCAAATTTCTACATTTACAAACATGCAGTCATTTCTACATTCATCTCTTAGGAAAATGCAGAATCAAGGCATATGAGAAACAAGAAACTAGCTAGTTAATATAATTTAAAATTACTGAATCTATATCTATCTGTTGATTTATCTGTCTGTCTATACATATCTATATGTCTATATGTCTACATGTCCCTGGACCACAAAACAAGTCATAAGTAGCATGGGCCAAAATTATCGATTTTTCTTTAATGCCAAAAATCATTAAGTAAAGATCATGTTCCATGAAGATATTTTTGTAAATTTCCTACCGTAAATATATCAAAACTTAATTTTTGATTAGTAATATGCATTGCTAAGAACTTCAATTGGACAACTTTAAAAGCGATTTTCTCCATATTTTGATTTTTGTACACCCAGATTCCAGATATTCAAATTGTATATCAGCCAAATATTGTCCTATCCTAACAAACCATACATCCATGGAAAGCTTATTAGTTTTGCATGCAAGTGTATTAAAACCACCAAACAAGCTTACTACTTGTATCATGCTGTGAGAAAAGAGTACTGCAGATAAAATGCTGTTTTTCCCTGAGCTCTGGAAAGTCCCCACCAGGCGCTGCCTGCTCTACGAACAGAGCGAGAACCTCAAAGACAAGAGGTCACATCTACCCTCACAGTAAGGGTGTAAACCTCAAGCTTGAGTGAGTAGGCAAGCCAAAAGAAAAAAATGGAATCGGTTCTTCCTTTGATAATGAACACATATTGGGGAGATTTTTGGTATTTTTCAGTTGGGCTAACCAAGAAATATTTCAGGCCTGTATTTTTGTTTGTGGTTTAGGCATCATGCGCAATCTTGTGCATGTCAGGGTACAACAGATATAATTTAAGATATGTGTAGCCCTCATCAAGGCACTTTTGGTATAACAACCTGATTCATAGTTTGAAATCACACAGGATTCATATGATTGTAAATGTGTTTTATCTTGGGTTCTTCTGTTACATAACTGTTGACTTCATGCATTCATCAAAACCTCTCTCTTTACTAAGTTGTGTTTAACAATACAGACTGGTGTGGTCACTCCAGACATAAATGAGCTCATTCATAGAGGGCTGTTAGTTGGGGAAATTCAGGGATATTTTGGCCAGCACTAAGTGAAGAACCAGCCCTTCATACCAGCATTTCCTCTTCCTGTCTAACCGTTTGATTTCAACAGCCCAGCACAGCATGCAAGCTTTATGAGAACAGGAAGACTTTGTTTTTGCTTTAATGTTTAAACACAGTGTTTAAAGGTGAAGTGTGTAATTTATTTGATTAACAAATTGTTCCTCTTGCCACAACTTAGTATGCAGAAACATTAAAAGTCAGTTATTTATATACAGTATAAATACTGTATCACAGTATTGTGTTTGTTTGAGCATCCTGACCAGCTCAACACTGCTACATTTACTCAACCAATGGCGTGAGTTTGGGGTGAGGCTAACTGTTTGTCCGGCCAATGACAGGGGGTGTTCGAGTCATTATTATTGCAAATCTGTTTGGTTTGCTAAAGGTGTGGAAATTACACACTTTGCCTTTAGTTGAAGCCAGCTGGATCAAGTATTCTGATTGTAGTAGTTTACCAATGGCTATGTTTACATGTACACTAGTCCGATTGTTGCCAGTATAATTAGAGGAAGGAATTACTGAGACATGAGCAAACTTGCATTGCATGCTACCTATAATTATTTATTTAATTCCCTAAGACATGAGGTTGTTTTACTGCCATTTATACCGCAATATATTTGTTTATACCGCAACCAGACCAAATTCTCAGGTTGGTTAAATTAGCCTGTAATAGGCAGCAAATACTAAATGTTCTTCACTTCTAGGGTTTTGGACTTTCAAATTTGTCAGCAAGACATTTAAAACACCTCAATTCAAATGTATCCAACCAGCAATAAAACCATGTAACGCAATACTGTAAATGTCCTGATCTTTGCACTAAATGTATTTCACTATGATTAGTTACTCTGAAGCTGCCTTTTCATTATCGGAAGTCATCCATTTCCAATGGAGAGTGGAACAGGATGATTTGAGCTTTGGGTGTATTGAAATATTTTTTGGCTAGATCATATGCAACCATGATGTGAGTTTTTTTCTTTATTATTTATGTCTAAAATAATTATTTACGTTGATTAGCAACACTATGTTTGGAAATAATATGTCAGAAATAGTCAAAAGGCATGTTGATAATCAGCATAAATCACACATTCAAGCTGCATTTAATGCCACAACATCTAATTAATACATCGATTTGAAACTTACCTCGTGAATGTATGTCTAAAAATGGACAGTATATAAGAAATTTGGATGTACTAAATGTGTCACAAGCTATCTTTCCATCCAATGTTAGGAATTAAACTTATGTGCAAAATTGGAATATCGCACCAAAAATTTGCGAATAAAGCACCATTTCCATCCAGTGAGTTGAAGAGATCAAAATCGTCACTTCCTGATTAATTTCTGCTAAATATCACAAAGAAAAAGAAAAATTGCTGCAGTAGGTGAAGGCACTGTACACTGTAAAAAAAAAAGTTGAGCAAACTTAATTTAAGGCAACCAGCTTCAGCAGATTTTAGAGTTTTCTCAACTTGTTGTTTTAAGTTTAAACAACAAAACGTTAGAACTCAAAAAGGTTCAAAAAAATAAGTTGAGAGAACTAAAAAAAAAATTGCCTTAAAAAATCTACTTTTTTTTTTTTACAATGTATATAGTGTTACCTATAATAATTTTTGTATACAATAAATTGCTAGCTTGACAGCACGCAGAGCTGCTGTTTGGGAACACAGTTCTGGGAGTTAATTATAACGAAGCACTTTGACCAGACTTTGGTCAAGCATTTTGACAAAACTAGCATTTAAGATGCTGTGCGATGAGTTTGGCCCATTGGCTGGTCCAGTTTTATGCTGTCCCATTGCAAAGTCACATGTCTTTTTTGATACGCATTAAGGAATTTTTCCGGTAAAAGTCTTTCCATCATAGTTTATGTACATTTCTTCTTACTGGATAAGAAATTTATGCAACTTAGTTGAGTTCTTTTATGCTCATTTTCAGAATTGATGTGCTTCTTGGTGTTTCCATCCAACATTTTTAATGTGATATCCAAAGATGTGCATAAAAAAATAGGTACATGTTGCATCGCAAAATCATCTCCCCTGGCCTCATGGGATAGTAAAGTGTCCAAAAATGCACACAAGGGATAGTTCACCCAAAAATGAAATTTCTGTCATTAATTGTTCCAAACCTGTTTTCGAAATACAAATTATATATGTTTTTGATTATATTTTTGCATCATGGTACCCTCATGAATGCACAAACTGACATGAAAGAGAAGAAATTGAATAAAGTTTAATTTCATAAATTTAAGGTTGAACACATGGACTATTTTATTGATGTCCTTTCTACCTTTCTGGGCCTTGATTGTGTCAGTTGCAATGCTCTCTATAGAAGGTCAGAAAGCTCTCGGATTTCATAAAAACATATCATAATTTGTGTTTGGTAGATAAACTAAGGTCCTACGGGGTTGTAACAGCATGAGTGTGAGTAGTTAATGACAGAATTTTCATTTTGGGGTGAACTATCCTTTTAAGAATCTCGCCAGAAGTAGTAGGTCATCCAGGTAAGTTTCATCTATTCGGACATACTACTCTTTTGCTGTACTGTTTTTCATATACTAATATGGAAGTAGGCAGCAGCTGTTTACATGCACTTCACCTTAATTGCAGCACTTCCTTAACTGCATCATAAGGGTACATGTAAAAACAGTCACTTGTTTCATTCAGAGAATTCACCACTTTGTTTTCTTCATGGAAACTTTATTGAAAAGAAATCCGCTACCATTAAAAAAAGGAAAGAAAGGAACTCCCCTTATCTCTAATGTGGTACATGCGTGTAATGCTGACACCACAAGATCGGTAGCCTGAAAAAGAGCCCCTGGAGAGGCACGGTTCCTCTTACATATTGTCACATGTAGAACATAAAGAGATGAGAGTCTTGTTTCATGTCTTGGGGGAAAATATGCATATCCACATCAAAGATTTGTGGTAAATGCTTATTCTACATTGTGCACTGCATCGACCAAAAGCCCCGTTCCCATAACTCAAATACCCATTTTCACACATTTTGCAGAGCGTGCTGTAAGCGTTGACGTTTCTGCTTTTTGAAGTATGTTTTCGAGTCGGCCCTCTACAAAAAACATCAAAATACAGACTTGCTGTAAGTGTGAAGGTGTAACAGAAATAGCAGATGTTGACACCAGTAAAAAAGCATTTGCCCGCTGAGGTTTGGTTCATGTTATATTATACGCCTCGGTCATAAAAAGCAAATAGATACATGCATGAGGGAATTCCCCTGAGCGGCTGAACAATTACAGATGTGTAAATCCCCACTCCATGTCCTAGGCCAATCTCCTCCCTTTGACAGGAGCACAATATCCTCGCACTGCTCTGGGAAGCAGCTTTGTACTTTCACCAAAGACTGATAAACAAACTCGTGATCAATTCGTAGGTCTGTATCAGCAATATTATTATTTTTTGCTGAAGCGCTCAGTGGCCTTGCATGCTTTCTGGGATACGAATTATCACGCACCTGGACCAGACATGACAGGGAAAGTTCAGGGAATTTTAGAAAAGAGGAACTGTAACTATTTAAGGGAAGCTTATGAAATGTAAAAGAGTGAATGTTATTCAACACTCTATCACTACACTTCACAGACTTACTAACTACACCTTGCTCAAATGATTTGGACACTTTGTTTAACTTTTATACATGTTTTGGTGTTGGTTTTGGTAGGATGAGGGGTAGATACTGCAGTGTTGTATTGAGAACTGTAAGGTGTTTTTTTAAAGAAAATAAACTACTAAACTAAATTATGTTGCAAACAAATCTTTAACAGCTCAGTTGACGTTGCTTGCTGTTTTTTAATGAATAATGGTGTACAGTGAATATTATTTGCAATGATTTGTGTCAAAATTGATTATGTGAAACATAGTTAAAAGATACTTTTCCCATGTTTGCATTTGTTGATGTTGCTTATATTGTTGTAGAATATTATATATATATATATATATTCCCCACTAAATTCCCTTTTTTAAAATTCACATAGAACAGAAGAAGTGACCACACATTTATTTTTGGCACAATCCATGTACGGTCAACAAAATTCCAGCAGCATGCAGATCTTAATGACTTCATGTTGACTGTGTGAGGGGAATTTTGGGATATTCATGATTCACTCGCAGTGGCTTTACTAAGCGTTGCCATGTCACATCCATAACATGTCAGGACACATGTCCGCTCAGTAATGACTTTCAGTGAAAAGTGCATGTTTCGTCATACTTGACTCCACCAAAGCATAACAGCATTTGTCATATTTCATAGGTGCAATCAAGATCATGTAATGGAGCAAAGTCAGTTACAGTGTTTTGCAGAAACAAATCCCTTGAAAATCAAAAAGGAGGTTCGGTTTTCAAGCCTATATTTCAAGCTAATGTGATATCTGTAGACAACAAAATTTTCAGCACCTTAAGCCATAATCTCAATTCTGCAGAGCCCTCGCAAAACATTTGCATTAAAACCAATAAATAACCTATAAGACTTTGCATGTTTAAAGGACTGATCATTTGCTGAATATGTACTCACTCTCAGGCCATCCCAGAGTTGTTGTTTTTTTTTTCATCTGAACAGATTTTCTCTTCTGAAGATGTTAATTGATGGACTGGAGTGGTGTGGATTATTGTGATGTTTTTAGCAGCTGTTTGGACTCTCATTCTGACGGCACCCATTCACTGCAGAGGATCCATTGGTGAGCAAGTGATATGATGCTAAATCTCTGTTTGATGAAGAAACAAACTCCTCTACAGTACATCTTGGATGAGTATATTTAAGCAAATCCTCCTTTTTGGGTGAACTACTCCTTTAACACCAATTATAAATCTTAGTTTGTATCAATACTGTGTGTACAAATCTCTTGCTGTAACAGAAGTGACTTCATTCACTCTTTTCATTACAGATTAATAAAATGGGAAGTGGTGACAGGGACTTTTCTTTTGGTGATTTCAAGTTAAAAATGTCATTGATCTTTGAATTATCTATTTTCACCCACATTCTATTTATAATCATCATTTTCCATTAATAGTGGCTTTATTTTGGACAGTGGTATTTACACACTTCCAGATTCACACCATCGCAAAACTCGATCTGCGCCGGTACCTGTGGAAAGGCTGTGAGAGAGCAGGAAACAGCTCTTACTCCCACAGTTTAACTCTCCGAAGCTGAATTGGGTCACAAGGGGATTTCAGTGTGGTAGGTGTTTTAGAAATGGCCCTGTTTCTCACCAATTTCTGCACTTCAAATACTTTTGGTGCATTTCTTTTCTGCTTTTGTCTATGAGAAAAATACGGCTCTATTACTGGGCTGAAATAAATGCACATCTAATGCTTTTTTTTTTTTTTGGCCTAATCTACTTGCCTTAAAGCATGGGCTATTCTTCTAAGAATCGCATATCAAAACCTAAAGGAAGTGAGTTGAGATAAGTTTGAACCATTTTCTCTGAAACAGAACATTCTTATAGATAAGATAAGAGAACATTCACAACAGCACCTTCTGAAACACCGAGTCAGGACAGACCTCGGAGGTTTGGGGTCAAGAACATTTCACCTCAGATTCATAAATATGTATTTAAGAGATAAAAGTTTGTTTTTATAAACTCTGAGGTAGGATTATCAATTAAGGTCCAAAGGTCTCCTTGTAAAAAGCTGGTTATTCTGAGAATATGCACAGTGTGAAAAACAACCACAAATTATATATATATATATAAACTGATGCATAATCAATTTTAAATCAGTTCATTAAGCGTTCTAATCAGAGTTTAAAGAGGTTTCAGGGTTTTTTTATGGAGTGGCAATATTTATGTTTTTGCAAAGCTTTTAGAGCACTGGAAAAACACTTCAGGTTAACTGCAAATGAAATTAAACTGTATTATAATTTAAATTGATAAAAAACAAACATTTGATAGCACTTAAGCACATTTTCTTTATATTTACATTTTAATAATTACTTGTATTGTTTTTGAAATATTGTTAAATTCTGCTGCCAGGCATTTACGGTGAACAAACAAACAAAAATAAATAAATAATGTCAATTTGTGATGATCAAGTAGCAATTTAGGGCATTTAAAATATATTATCTTAAAATAAAATATATAATTATACACTATAGATTATATTATGTATATTATTATATAGATTAAATTATAATCAAGTAGGCCTAGTTTTGTTGAACAAATGAAAATAAGTGTTATTGCATCATAAAAATTATTTTAATACTTACTTTAATACTTTTTAATTTGACATTTTCACAAAATGCTCTTTATAAAAGTCTACTTAAGTGCGTTAAAAAAACATAGTCATGGAAGTACACATATTTATATAGCCTTTAATTTCATCAATATTACCTGAAAATACAGTTAAAAAGAACATAAATGAGCGGCCTAACAGTCTTGTAAACAAAGAAACACATTATAGACGTGCAAAATAGTTTAATTCGGACAAAATGACTGCACACACTCGCCTTGCACTTATTTTGGCACTGTGCATGGTGTAAGGTCCCAAAGTTTATTAGTGAGAGTATTCAGTGTTTAAAACCTTTTCCTCTCTTATGAGAAAATGTCATTTTTGGCTTTACTGACTATCCTGACCAAGAGGAACAGTACTTTTACTTAATTAATTGACTTGTTCTGTTGACCAGTTTAATTTACCAATAAAAAAAACAATTTTATGGTTTTGTTAACTGAAATATGTATTTATATTGACAGTATCAGAGACTCTGTTAATAAGAAAGCTGTAAGAACTTTGAAAGTTTGTGAATTTTACAATTTATTTGATTTTATACATATTTATGAATTTCTTCCTTTTTTTTTTAATACTTTAAGTTTAATACTTTCCTCCCCCTGGTTTTGTTTGTTGTAATTTGTCTTTCTATCTTTTTCTTTTCCCTTTTTTTTATAATATTTTGTTTCTTGATAACATGTTGTAAGTTATAGTTATTCGAATAAAAAATAAATAAAAAAGACTGGACACATTCGAGTCTGATAGTGACCCGGAAAAACAGTTCGCTGCTTCCGGGTCATTCGTTCTGCATGTCGCTATTCTGTGTAGTCTGCAACACTTTTGGAATTTTACGGCTAAGTAATTTCTTCTAAACATGTCCCGGGGTTCTAGCGCGGGGTTTGACCGTCACATCACCATCTTTTCTCCGGAGGGGAGACTTTACCAAGTAGGTGAGTACGGACGGCTTTATTTGACTTGAAGAAGAGCTAAGTTAGTAACGTTAAGTGCACAGTCATGCAGCTCACATTCACTCTCTCTTACACCAACAGTTACTGTGGAATCATATTATTATTTTTCTGTCACATAAGATGTTATCTACCTGTATGTGTGTATTTTTCTTCTTCTAGTTTATATATATAAAGCCCCATTTAGTCTAGTAGCTAGACCGTTAGCATTAGCAGAGAGTGAGTGATGGAGAATAGGCTCATTGATGTTCAATGCTATAATTTTATCACACATTTACTGATCTTATAAATGTGTAGTTATTAATTTAATGCGACAGTGCATTGATACACATGTTGCTGAGGCACCAACATAATTGGATGATGAAATTTTCTTTGCAAAAATGTACCATGGCAACCGCAGTTTCCGCCAAAATACCACAGTTTTATTGAACAATTTATGTAAACAACTTGGCTATAACAATATATCTTTGAAATAGCATCAGGTGCATAAAAAGCATTAATGATTTTAATATATATAATGATAAACATGATTAAAAAAATCAGATGACCAGGATTTTTCTTGTGCATCTTATTTGATTGATTTTTTTTTATTTTGTATAAGCTAAAAACTCTGTAAAATACACACACTACTGTAGTTAGTACATTGTTTTGGTTGTTAAAGCATAATGGTAGAATATTATATTTCTTTCAAACAGTCTGAGAAGCAGTTTTGAGTGTTGAAGCTTATTCCCACAGAGAAATGTGCCTAATTTTGAAATAACGTTGCTAGTAACTTTTAACCGTCTAAATAACGTTTATTATTTTTTTTACAGAATATGCATTCAAGGCCATAAATCAGGGTGGTCTGACATCGGTTGCTGTTCGGGGGAAAGACTGTGCAGTAGTCGTCACACAGAAAAAAGTCCCAGTAAGTCTGCTGTCATGTACCATTTTCCACTGAAATTAGGCCTGGGTGTCTGAGAAACATCTCTCAGAATCGCCTGGCGTTATAACCTGCCCACAAATAAAGCCAGAAATGTCACATTTTATTATTAGCCCTTTCAACACATACATGTTTTACCAAATAAAAAGAACAGCACTTTTAGAGTTCATCCCACTCATTGATGTGAGCATAAGTATTGGGACAGTTGAACATAAGGCAGATATAAAAGATTAAAAGCTATTATTTAGTTGCAGATCCCTTGCACACAATCACAGCAGTGAGTCTGTGACCCATAGACATCACCAGACTCTTGGTCTCATCTTTGAAATGCTTTTCCCAGTCTTTAATGCAGCCAATTCCAATTGTTGCTTGTTTTGGGGAGTTTCTGCCTTTACTCTCCTCTTCAGCTGCTGAAATTCATGTTCAATCAGATTTAAATCTGGAGATTGACTTGGGCAATCTTAGACTTTCCATTTCTTTGCTCTTATAAATTCCTTGACTGAACTGCCAGGGTGTTAAGGGTCATTGTCCTGATGCAATATGAAGCACTTCCCAAGGAATCTGGTGGCATTTTTTTGAATATTGGTAGGCAAGATGGTTTTGTACCCTTCCAAATTCATTCTGCTGCTGTCATCATACATTAAGTCATCAGTAAAGTTGAGAGGGCCTGTTCCAGAGACACCCATGCATGCCCATGCCATGACACCACCTCCACCATGCTTTACAGATGAGGCTGTATGCTTGGGATCATTGCAGTTCCCTTTTTTCTCCACATTTTTGCTTTCCCATCACTTAGATAAAGGTTCATCTTTGTCTCATCGGTCCATAAACACAGTTCCAAAACTCTTCTGGCTCACCTTTGTGCTTTTTTGCAAACTCTAATCTTGTCTTTCTATTTTTGGTGCTGGTCAGAGGTTTGCATCTTGCTGTGTAGCATCTGTAATTCTGTGTCAAAGTCTCCTGAGGACAGTAGATTGTCAGAGCATCACCCCAGCTTTCTGGAAGTTGTTGGTGATTTTACAGACACGTCTTTTAAGGTTCATTTTCACAGCTTTTATGATTTGTCTGTCATCAACTACTGTTGTTTTCTCAGCCGATCAGGTCGTTGTTGGTTGCTGGTGATTTCCAAATTCTTGATTTCTCCATGCCCTTTTGTTTTTGCTAGAGCTCTAATTGACTTACTCTTTTCTTTTAGCATCCAAATTGCTTGCTTTTCTTTCAAAGTGAGCTCCCATCCTGGTTTGTGTGTGTCATCATCGAATGCAAGATTCAGAATACAGAAGTAATGGATATAACTGATACGACACATTCCCTGCTTTTAATATCTGAAGAATTAATGCAACAGGACACAGCTGATCACTTAGAAAGACCTGTGAGGCAACTGTCCCAATACTTATGCTCACATCAGATAGAGGGATGAAACTCTAAAAGTGCTGAACTTCTTAGCTGGTAAAACATGTATGTGTTGAAACGGCTAATAATAAAATGTGACATTCTGTAGTTTTGTGACAGCTTCCCCTTTAAGACCGAAGTCCGGATCCAATATAATGTTACATATGCGTTTTCTTTTCAGCTGTTTACGCTCTCTTAAGACCTAAATCACTTATGAGGCATGGGGCATAATATGAAATGATAGACTTTTTATTTCATCCATCTTATGTTTATCGTCATATCGCACAGCCCTAATTTGAATTGGCTTTAATTCAAATTTTTCCAACCTGGAATGTCTTTTCTATGGTGGAAACATGCAGAACTGTTGGTGGAATTAATGTTACTGGTAAGTTCAGTTCCAGTGGTGCTGGTGCTCTAAGACAAACCTGTGTTTTCCAGGACATGCTGCTTGATTCATCCACTGTCACACACTTATTCAGAATCACAGAGAATATCGGCTGCGTGATGTCAGGAATGACAGGTACAGAACTCATCCACATAGTCATTTTCATGATGTCTGCTGGAACTGATGCGCTCATTAATGGCTTGTATTTTGCGTTCAGCTGATAGCAGGTCTCAAGTGCAGCGAGCTCGCTATGAGGCCGCCAACTGGAAGTACAAGTATGGTTATGAGATTCCAGTAGACATGCTTTGTAAAAGGATCGCTGACATCTCGCAGGTTTATACACAGAATGCAGAGATGAGGCCGCTCGGCTGCTGTAAGTCAACACTTGCTGAATTATTAACACACACATGAAGTAGTATGTCATATTTTTGTTTAATTTTTCACTCTGATTTTCAAGGTTTTTCTGCCAAAACAGTCCTTATTCAGAAAGATTTTAAATCATAGCAGAAAGTCTTTGTATAAAGTCATTGTATAAATGTTGGATGTTTTCAAAACATTTATCTTTTTTTTTTCCCCCAATACAAATATCTAAACATCCTTAAATCAAGATACATTTACTTGAAATGAAACAATAAGATATAAAGTCTTGTATTCTGAGAAGTTGAACAAAATTAAGTGAGTTTATGCTTGAAACGCGAACCAATATCTGTCAGCGGGAGCAGAAAACATGTTTCCCCTTTGAATTAAATGTATTTTTCTGAGCCTACAAGTTATTGGTGTTAAATTGCCACCTGGTGCTAATTACCTAATTGTTGACAAACCCTAGTTAACTGGCAGCATTCCTCCAATTTTGACTGAGATTGCAAGATGGCGTGCTGCTTTAAGGTAACTGAAACGCTGTGACAGGAGGTTGTCCAAATGAAGGCCAAAGCGATAACACTTTCAGCCACTGCAAGAGAAGCAAGTCATTCCAAATCTCTGATTTCTATAATATTGCAGGTTTACAATGACACTAATTCATTCAAGTCCCCAAAAAATGTAAACTCTTGTAATGTAAATGTAAACGCTGTAAACTCGCTTCAGCACTGCAGCTGCAATTGCTTGCCAGTTCAGTTTTGAACAGGGTAGGGATCTGTCTCGGGATGTTTGAGAGAAGACGGACTGAAAGTACACATTGCAGCCGAAAGAATAAAAAGGCTAGGCTCACCTTTGCTGAGGAGCATGTTGTATAGAGAGAGGAGAACTGGTCCAAAGTTCACTTTAGTGATGAGAGCAAGTTTAATTTATTTGGGTCTGATGGGAAAGGAAAGACTGAACCTAAAGTGTGTAAAGAAGGAAAGGTGGAGGAGGAAGTGTCATTGTTTGGGGGATGTTTTCTGCGGCAGGAGTTGGGCCTCTTATACAGATACATGGCAGAGTGAATTAAAATGTTTATCAGAACCTCCTTCAGCAACATGCAGTTCCTTCCCTGTGTTGCGGTCCTACTCGCCCCTCTCCGAGCGGGATTAGAACTGCAGTCTCCGGTGTGGGAGGCGGGCGCTCTAACAAGGAGGCTAAAGGCCACAGCCTCTAGCGTCAGTCACTAGAGCGCCTCATTTTGAGATCAGGGGAGTGAGGTTTACACGCAACAGCTCTTACTAGCCTATGTCGGTTACACTCACTCCCAGCCGGGTCACGGCACCAATGTTGCGGTTCTACTCGTCCCGCTCCAAGTGGGATTCGAACCACGGTCTCCGGCGTGGGAGGCGGGCGCTCTAACAAGGAGGCTGAAGGCCACAGCCTCTTGTGTCAGTCGCTAGAGCGCCTGACACACGCAACAGCTAGGTTTACACGCAACAGCTCTTACTAGCCTACGTCGGTTACACCTGCAAGCATCTCCCAAACAGCCTGCAATTTTCATGCAAGACAATGCCCCCATCACACTGCAAGACAAAAGTAGGTTCAAGCAGTTCCTTGAAGCTAAGAACATTGAAATAATGAAAAGGCCTGGCCAGAGTCCTGATCTAAACCTGATTCAAAAACCTTGATGATAAAGTTATGGCTAAGAAACCCAGTACAGTCACCAAACTGAAGAGACTGGAAGAAGAGAGGACCAAGATCACATCAACGCTGCGTGAGAAACTAGTGATGTCCTGTGGACGCAGATGTGCTGAAGTTATTCAGAGCAACGGCCTCTAAACTTCCTAATTTCTCACAGCTGTAACCCTCCAAAATTTTATTTGCAATCTTCCATGCTACAGTGGTTACTGTTATCTAATTTTGATCAGTTTTCCACAGAAATATACACACACATTTCAGTTAATGTTTAATTGATTTCAATGAACAAAATTGTTTTTAGTTTTACTTAACTGTAATAACCTTGGTATTGTGTTCCCTTCCATTTATAATTTAAATTTCCTTTACTTGGTTTTAAAAGGTGTTACATTTACAAACCTGCAGAAACCCTGTTAAAAGAAGTACAACAGCGTACAGCCTCAAGCTTTAATATTGCATGTTGGTTGTTTGTGCACAACTTGATGTACAAAGTTCCTTTATTTGTTGTGTTGTGTTATCTTTTCCAGGCATGATTGTAATTGGTGTAGATGAGGAGCTCGGGCCACAGGTGTATAAGTGTGACCCAGCAGGTTATTACTGTGGCTTCAAGGCCACGGCTGCAGGTGTCAAGCAGACAGAGGCTACAAGCTTCCTGGAGAAAAAAGTGAAGAAGAAACTTGACTGGACCTTTGCGCAGACAGTTGAGGTACAATTAGAATTCAAGAAAACATTTGATACTGCTTTATCAAAATGAATTCCAGCTGCTAACATTGCTCACATCAGCATCAAAGGATGTTTAGTAGATCTTTGTCTAGTCATCATAGCACTGGTTCTTTGGAATGGAAATATCAACTTCCTCTAAACTTGCTTTGCTCAATAATGTAGTTAAAGATAATACAGAAAGGATTGGTTATATATGCTTGCTTCCTGATTTCTTACACAATTTCTTTGTAGACTGTATTGCTAATCTGTACATTTTGAAATCTACGAAGCAAGGGAAGGTTATACTAATAAACTACTAGCTACTTAAAAGGATAGTTCACCCAAAAATGAAAATTCTTTTTCACCTTCATGTTGTTTCAAACCTGTAAGACCTTCGTTCATCTTCAGAACACAAATTAAGATCATTTTGATGAATTCCAAGAGCTCTCTGACCCTCCATAGACAGCAAGGACACTACCACGGTCATGTGCCAGAAACGTAACAAGGACAACGTTAAAATAACCCATGTGACATCAGTAGTTCAACTAATTTTACGAAGCTACGAGAATACTTTTTTGTGCTCATAGAAAACAAAAATAACGACTTTATTCAACAATTCGTCTCCTCCGCGTCACCCTATAGCGCCATTTTATCACATACGTAAACAATGTGTATGCCGTTCTGTGTCAGCTGCACCGTATGTGGATACGTTGTTTATGCTTTGATCTGAACGTAAACAGGAGTAGACGAATTGTTGAATAAATAATTTGTTTCATAATTTTTTTGTTTTCTTTGATGTCACATGGGTTATTTTAACTATGTCCTTGCTACGTTTTTGAGCCTTGATCGTGTAAGGACCCTTGCTGTCTATTGGAGGGTCAAAGAGAAGATGAACGAAGGTCTTACGGGTTTGGAACGACATGAGGGTGAGTAATTAATCATTTTTGGGTGAACTTTTAAAATGAAATGTTAATTAATTTACACTAAAAATTGATTTTTAATTTTAGGATGTGTGCTATTTTGAACTATTGTGTATATACATCCTAAAGCCAAAAAATCTATTTCACTGGATTATCTGTGTGTTTCATTTAATTTCATTAGAAGATTTGCACTAATAAACCATTTCCATCCACAGACGGCGGTCACTTGTTTAGCAACTGTTCTGTCGATCGATTTCAAGCCATCTGAGTTGGAGGTAGGCGTCATCACAGCAGAGGATCCGAAATTCAGGTGGGTGGAAGAACCGTGTTCACCATGCAATCTTGCACCATTGCACTCTGTTCTACAGAAAATCACTTCTCGAAAGGCAGTCGATGGCTTCAGTATGATATTCCTCAAATGATGCAACATGGCTCATTTATGTCACATTTGACGTGTCCGAATGCCAGATGCGTATTATAATTAGAGCACACGGATTATTTTTTTACACGGTTGTGGCAGCTAAAATGACTTGCTCCTTTGCTCTGTTCCAGGATTCTGTCAGAGTCAGAGGTGGACACTCATTTGGTGTCTCTGGCTGAGAGGGACTGAGATCTCCAGGGTGCTGCTCAAAGTATTGAGATACGTAGGATCCCCTTCTGAGCTTTTGTTCTTATGTAAATTCCCCGTTCCATTAAATACATTTTGAGAAAAATATTAAGATTCCTGCAATCTTCCTTTCTCTTTTTCTTCTCGTATAGCAGAATGCCTCGGGAGTGAATGTTTTACTGGGGGAGTCCCCATCATGCACATCTTTCATTTTCGCTGGATCCTGTGTTTTCCCTAGCTGATTTGACAACAGGGAAATATTTTACAAACCTGTTTTTCATTTGTGAACTTTGAGCATCTTAAGTGTAACAAGAGTCAATTAGGGCAGGCTAGAGATTACGCAAGGAACGTCAAACACATGCTTTTGAGTTTAATCACACTGATGATCTGAGTTTAAAGTGTTTTTCCTTAACCAGATACTACTCAACTTTGTGGTTTAACTGAAAATATGAACAAATATGAATTTAAATTTTCATTTCTGTGGAGCTCTCATAGTAAATCTGATCCTCAAATAAGTTTGATTAAAAAAAAAAACAATAAGAAGACCAGAAAATAATCACATTAAGTAGTAAATACTTTCAGCAAGGATGCATTAAATTGATCAAAAGTGACTGTAAAGACAATTTATAATGTTACTAAAGATCTGTATTTTAAAGAAATGGTCTTTTCAGAATTCAGAATCCTGAAAAAATGTTTCACTGTTTCCATAAAAATATTAAGCAGCACAACTATATTCAACATTGATGATGATAAAATGTTTGTTGAGCAGTAAATCGGCATATTAGACTATTTCTGAAGGATCATGTGACACTGAAGATTGGAGTAATGAAGCTGAAAACTCAGCTTTGCATCACAGGAATAAATTCCATTTTAAAATATATTAAAATAGAAAATGGTTATACTATTTCACTATATTACTTTTTTATTGTGTTTTTGATCAAGTAAATGCAGCCTTGTTGAGCAAAAGAGACTTCTTTCAAAAAATATAGATGTATAAACATTTGAAGTGGATCAAAAAAAAGTTCATTAAAGTTGTCCCAAGACAAGAACACATTTTGGTTTCTGGACAATTTGGATGAAAGGTCCACTTTAAATGTTGACTACTAATATATATATATATATGTATATGGACAGTGTTGAAGATGATTATGATGTATGTCACATTGAAATCTTTCCAATGGTTTTAATAGTATGATACTCATTGTCAGGAGAACAAAACTATGGAATTCCCCTAAAAGTCATGATCCCTGGCTCATCCGTCTCCAGACACATGATTAATGCCTTTTTAACAAGAGCGCTATGACTTCGAATTAGGTGGCGATCTGAATAATCCATAAATTGCACTGATCCATCATGTGTTTATGGATGATCTGTTCATACGTACACAATGTAATCCTAGCAATGAATATATTATTCTTATGAAACTCACACCACTAGTGGTCGGGTGCTCATTTCTCTTTCTTGTGGGGAACTTTGTACTGAGCGTGAGTCAGATATTCATGACTCCACTTTAGCAGACCCAAGGAATTTTATTCAACTATAGTGACGCATCTCCGTGACTCATGCGTTCCAGAAAGGAAATGATCGTTACTGTACACACCGAGGGCTTTTTTTTCTGAACCGACACTATGGGCTGGTATTCCACCACTACAGAAGTTTACGTGTTCTTTCACAAGTGTCACAACTCAGAAAATTTCCAGGCCTTCTGAAATCACTCCAGCACATTCAATTCAAGAAACACCCCACTCAGAATTCATGTCACTTCTTTTGTTTTTAATGTAAAAATAGTTTCACAGTGTCATATATAGACTATAAACATTATCGACAAGTGTTTCATTTCACATATTTACAAATATAAAAATATATCTCTATATATATTCACAAAATATACATATTTTGCCAACTCTGGCTTCAAAAATATTTCTAAAGGTTTTGGTCCAGCTATCTTTGGGGGTTCTTTCCATGTTGAACAGCACCACCGCTATCATGCCCCCATGAGGGGCTCAGCTCTTCTTTTCCACTTTAGCGGAGTCCCATCGAGGGACTGACGTCCTGGGAAATAGCGCACCCCGTCCCAGACCTTGAGACAGCACCTACAGCATTCGCTGCTTTGCATTATAGGGAATGTTATCCTGAGGGCCAGACTATCTCCCACAGAACTGGATGTCATCATACATCTGTTAAAAGAAATAAGGATATATAAATATAAATGGTATAGTTACATAAAATTAACTTCACAACATCGAGATGGAATGTAAAATGTAGGAGATATTTCTCAAAGAAACTTACACAATCTTCATCAGACAAACACTCCTCATCGCTCTCCTCGGACTCGCTCTCTGGCATCGCTCTGAGCTCCTGAGCCGTCCGGTTGTAAAGCTGCTTCTGGATCTCGCGGTCCAGTCGGCCGAAGGTCAGGTGGTACGGCGTGTATCCGCCATAGGTTAGACTGTTAACATCTGCTCCCAAAGCGATGAGTGTGCGCACCAGACCCAGGTTCTGCAGGTCCACGGCCAAATGGAGTGACGTACGGCCGCTACACTGCTCCTAAACGCAATAAATCTTACATTAGTTCTCCTTTCAAGCATATATAAGAGTCATTTGTGAAGCTGGAGAGTGGTTTAAACTTATACCGTACCTTTGCGTTTACATCCGCCCCAAGCTGGACCAGACTCTCCACCATTGAGAGGTAGTTGTTAACGGCTGCTATATGGAGACACGCGTGTCCTGTAATTGAAAAAGAAGGATTGTATTTTAAAAACGGCTTACTCAAAATGATAAGAGACTTGTTTTCGTGATTAAAAGTGCAATTTTATTCCAAACTATGACTTACCGTTGTAGTTTGGGAAGCTGAGAATGGAGTGCAGATGCTGGGTCTGAATCTGAGTCAGTACTGAGAAGCAAGCTAGGGAGCCTCTTTTGCAGGCGATGTGGAGGGCTGTGTTTCCACTCTGATCGACCAGCCGTGGATCACAGCCGGCCTTTAGCAGACTGTCCACCATGCGTGGCTGTTCTGTGATGACGGCGAGATGCAGTGCAGTCTGGAGATGGAGGTTGGATGTTAGTCAGGTTTGGAAAACCAACTCTTACTTTGAGGTGAACTGTGTGTAGCAGTGAGTAGTTGTGTGTGTGTGGGAGCTCAATTACCTGTCTTTGGTTGTTCTGTCTGTTCAGGAACGGGTCGTTCTGACACTGTTTGAGAATCTGGGTGGCATACTCTTCCGCCTCGTGAATGATGGCAAGGTGAAGATACCTGGAAAATAATGTGGGAGGTTTTTTTTAGAAAATATTTTAAGAACACTCTCAGAGGATGTGGTTTAGCAGACACACAGTACGAGCAGGCGGCGTTTCGCAAGAATGGAGTTTTGAAGGTTATTTCCAACCAGTGTGGCTCCACACATCTGATACAGTATCTGCGCTTGGCCACGCGCCAGGGACTTTCCTGCCTGCGCACTTTGTTTCTTAAGCGCCTCCCACTTTGGGCGCTTCTCCAAAACGATATTTGTTTACTTCCGCACTTTAGCGATATTTCGCGAATTTGTATAAATTCTCTAAAAGGTTTTTGAACGCATGTTTTTTTCTGTTTACAATTACAGCTGTAGAGTCAAAATTGCTCAGTTGGAGCCAATAGAACATTTTAAAAAAATATTGTACTTAATTTTTATCGATCGAAGGGAATAGTAATTTAACAATAAATGCATTGTTTCATTTAATGCAATCTACAACAATTTTAGACACTCTAAAGTAGGTTTTGGTCACAATTGTTGCAAGTTGCATTAAATGGGTCGATTTCTGCACATTTTTAGGCTATATAAGAAACTTGCATTGCATCATTTTGTTTATTTTTTTTTAAGTTACACTTACGTATCTCCATCCTCAGTGACTTCTTGTGTCCAAGTTTCACACGTCCCCTTTGGATTCGCAATCGGGTCTTCAAAACGCAAAATCTCAATTTCCTCCACAATTTTCATATACTCGTCCTCCTTTAGCGAATCCACGCCGCTGTCGACGCGTTCCTCCAAGTGTTGCGTTTTCCTGTTTTTCATATCCATTTCATCCATATCACAATCCTGAAAGTGTATCATGCTAGCTCTGTGTACATCCATCGCGACGCTCTCTGTTTCGCAGTCAGCAGTGAAGTGTGCTCAGAGGGCGGCGCGGTGGCGCTTTTATAGCTGCGCCTCGGTTCCATGCTGCAGATCGGGGATTTCCATTTTAACTCTGCAATGAAAAGGGGAACTCGTAGCGGGCTTTTATGTAGAGAATTTCCCTCAAGATGACTCCGCGAAGTAAGAATGAAAATCTGTATTTTCCTATTACACATTCAAATCTACCTGGTACTCAGTAAACCAAACTCACGGGAAAATGAATGACAAGAGAGCAAGTGAATGAAAACCATGAAGAAGGGGACTATTAATAATGCAGGAAATATATATATATATATATATATATGTATATATATATATATATATATATATATATATATATGCAGCTATATATAGCATTTGATATCAACCTTATTTTTGTTTGTTTGTTTCTTTTCATACTGTGGTACCCTAAAAAGTGAATGTCTTTGCATGATATAATAAAATATACAAATTGTCATTTATTTTGAAGAAATATATCACGTTTCAAGCTATCCATTATATATATATATATATATATATATTTTTTTTCTTTCAGATTTGCAAAAGTATGTGGTTAATGTGGTTATTCTGCTATAGGACGCATGTGGGAACTTACAGGGGAACTGAGTTCAGACATTCACTAAAAATCACCTTGACCATCCTGTACTGTTGGGACTTCCTTTAAAAAATGAAAGGCATCTAGAATCCAGAATTCAGTTCAGTGGTTGCATGCAATTACAAAAACTTCTGAAAAAGGAAAAATCATATAAATAAATAAATACATAAAACCCTAATGTGTTTGTTTGCTTGCAGATGCCACTTGCTTAGATTCAGAAATTATTAGCGTGACTTGAATGTTCAAATACCCTCGGAGCCCGTCTTTAATTCCTTACAATGCAAAGTTTTTTTCAGTGTTCTACAAATTTTTGAAACTTTTTCAGAATTAATATAGGCTGAATGTGAAGAGGGCTGAGTCAGTTTAAAGTCACTGAAGTGAAACATCCCACATGGAAGGCCCCTCGATGTTCCACATGATGCAGGTTTGGGGGGTCCACCATATTCCCCTGCACTTTTTTCTGGGGCTCCCCCATCAAATTTTCTAGCGGCAATCATCACATTTCGCCGTCTTTTTAGTATTTTCCATGACAGCACTTAAAATAAATTGAAACCATTCAAACACTGAACAAAAAGGACTGGAATTTTAACAACTTTACCCCAGAAATTGCTAGTAAATTTTACAAATAATTTCACAATGAGTTAAACATGACATTTTGAAGTAGAAGGTTCCTTGTTTACATTATATTTCTTGTAAAACATACAAGCTTTTATATATAGGCCTACAACTTTGAAAAATCATGTTACAGTGAAACTAATCTACACTTATTTGCATGACAGAAAATATGCATTTGCTTTCTTTTCAGTAGAGAACAAAGGCATGAACTGCAATCTGGTTTCGTATCCACCTCTTCAAACAGAGCAAGACGGATGGACAGGCCAAAAAAAAAACTGATACGGAAACTCCAAGTAAATAAAGCTTGAATTAATGTGATACTGTATCTTTCTTTACCTGACATTTGCACTGGAAACCACTGGAGCTCTGTTTGCATGAAGGAGGAGCCATAACATAGCAACCGTTTCTACCAACAACGCTTATGTCACTATGGCGATACCGTGACATGCGTCAAGATAGTCACACCTTGTAATGTTCTGCTTGCTTTGTTATGAAGCAATTGAAATAAAATGCATAATGCTTATGAATTCCAAACATTGTTTGCTCAGCTGGAGTTCGGCGAAAGGAGATTCACAAAAGAACAGGTTTGGACTTGAATGCACAGACTGTTCCAATAGGAAAATTTGGCTACAGTCCATATTGGTGTTGCTGTACTGAATGTACGGTATGTGCGAAATGATTTTTCAGCCTCGGCCTGTGTTTTTATGCATATGCAGAGGATTTAGTTGTGTTCTGAATGGAGGGAGTTTTGGGAGGTCCAGGTGTGGGACGAGAGTTTGACCCACCGTTCTTAGTCTGACAACACTTTAAAGAGCAGCGCGTGGGCTGTGTTAATCTGGGGTAGACCTGTTCTTAGCCTGAACACTGAGTCACAGTCCAGCTTCTGTCTCTGAGATGCTCTGCACAAGGCCATGAATAAACAATGAGCGAGAATCCTGTGAATGTCTGAGAGTGTATACACATACCAGGAAAACCCTCAAAAAACCACTTGTTCCAGAACCTGCTGTGTGAGATCCACCCACGCGTCTCCTCCTAACGACCAACCATTCAACAGCCCTGTGTTAGAATGTTTTGTTACTAATAGTAATAATTATGTCACATTTTTTAATTTGTATGGAATGTAGCAAGATAAGTTTTGTGTTGCTTTTTCATGCCGTCAGTTGACGCAGTGTGGAAGGGCTTGGCTTGCATGCATTTTTTTTAATTGAATTATAATTTTTTATTTCTACATGAGGAAGAAAGGCCTTGTTTTCTAGAATGAATGAATTAATGCATAAATAAACGAATAATTTTTTTTTTTTTTTTACAGTGTACATGGGAAGGGGGAGGTTTTGTTTGTTTGTTTGTAAATAATAATAATTATAGTAATTATTATTATTATTATTATTCACAATGAGTAAAAAGCTGAATTGGAAAATATACATCAATTTTATTATTTTTTGTTCATTTTGTATGTCGGCTACATGGGGAAGGGGGAGGTTTTGTGTGTTTGTAAATAATAATAATAAGATACACTATTATTATTATTATTATTCACAATGAGTAAAAAGCTGAATTGGAAAATATTCACCAATTTCATTCTTTTTTCATTTTGTGCATCAAGTAAATGGGCAATTATTCTTATTATTATTATGCACATTCAGTGAAAAGTATAGCATTAGAAAATGTACATCAGTTTCTTTCTTTTTGTATTTGATTTTTACATCAACTTTTCTTCGTCAAAATATTTTACAATCGTAAAACGTCCTGTTTAATTTCAATGCATTCAGTGTTTGTTTGCCTTACGCATATTTTATCACATCATTCACGCACATCATCATACGCATCACACTTACACATCAACTTTTTATATGAAATTGATCTTAAGCGGGTGGCTGTTCAAGACAGTTCTCAATTCTCAAAATGGACAGCAGTTTCCTGTAAATATGGTGTGATGATGCAAAATGGTCTAAATGAGCATCGGTGACACTGATCTGATCTGCAATCTGTTTTTTGAGTATTCTCTGTGCGTGACACAACAAAACCTAGTGGCCTTTTCCACACTTTTACGCCTGCCATACGTCTTCATATGAGTCAGCAAGAGCAGATCTTATAATTTGTGTATGATACAATATAAAGGTCTTCATATTTGTCAATTGTTGTAATAAAGGAAAACATCATACAGTGAGTGCTGTAAGTGATGCTGTAGATTTGATATAGTTATACTACAACTTACATAAGATAAAATCATATATATATATGATACAGTTTTTATATTGAATTGTGTGCGTGTATATATTGTTTTAGCCTGTTTGGATTTGAAATAGTTGATAGGCTAAAACTGTACATGCATTACAGTATATTAAAAATGCTGTTTTTGCAGGATTATAATATCATAATATAAGTTTTGTTTCAGTCTTTACATACACACTAACCTAACAGCAGCATCAGAACAGTGTGACATTTTGACAGTGTTTTATTTTGTTTTATTTTATTTCAAGTGCAACAAAATCATCAAAATGCAACTAAAAATCATTAGATATTACACCACAATCCCTTAAACAAAGAAAATTATAATCAATATATTAAATTATTTAATGTATATTGAAAATATACTCAATAACATATTGTATTAATATAGTACAATATATTAAATAATAAGGAATTCACACTTTTCATGTAAATATGTGACAGTATATGTATATTAGTATATACAGCCGTGGCCAGAATTGTTGGTATTGGTAAATATGATCAAAGAAGGCTGTGAAAATTAATCTGCATTGTTAATCCTTTTGATCTTTTATTTTTTTTAAAAATCACAAAAATCTAACCTTTCATTTATAATGGGAGGAAATATCATTATGAAATAAATGTTTATCTCTAATACACATTGGCCACAATTAGATGGCCTAATGGTTAGAGAATTGGACTCGTAATCCAAAGGTTGCAGGTTCGAGTCTCAGGCCGGCAGGGATTGTAGGTGGGGGGAGTGAATGTCCAGTGCTCTCTCCACCCTCAATACCACGACTGAGGTGCCCTTGAGCAAGGCACCGAACCCCCAACTGCTCCCCGGGCGCCGCAGCATAAATGGCTGCCCACTGCTCCGGGTGTGTGATCACGGTGTGTGTGTGTTCACTGCTGTGTGTGTACTTTGGATGGCTTAAATGCAGAGCACGAATTCTGAGTATGGGTCACTATACCTGGCAGTATGTCACTTCACATTTTTTCACTTTATTAACGGCACCCTTTTATTCAATACTTTTTGAAACCTCCATTTGCCAGTTTAACAGCTCTAAATTTTCTCCTATAATGCCTGATGAGGTTAGAGAACACCCGACAAGAAATCAGAGACCATCCCTTCATCCAGAATCACTCCAGATCCTTTAGATTCCCAGCTCCATGACGGTGCTTCTTCTCTTCAGTTCACCTCACTCATTTTCTACAGGGTTCAGGTCAGAGGACATGGTTTTGTGCTCAGTGACCCATTTTTGTGTTGTTTTTAAGGTTTGTGTTTGGAATATTGTACGGTCGGAAGATTCAAACATGGCCCATTATAAGATTTCTAACAGAGTCAGAGTTACTTTTTGATTTTTTTATCTGTTGGTATTTGATAGAATCCATGATGCCATGTGTCTAAACAAGATGTCCAGGACCTCCAGCAGAAATATAGGCCCACAACATCAAAAATACAGCAGTATATTTCATTGTACACATGGGGTACTTTTTATCCCTGTGTTCACCAAACCTAGCTTGAGTGTTTGCTGCTAAAAAGCTCATTTTTTTAGTTACATCTGACCATAGAAGCCAGTCACATGTAAAGCTCCAGTCGTGTCTGATAACTGAATATGCTGGAGATTGTTTCTGGATGAGTGAGGAGAATTTTTCTTGAAATCCTCCCAAACAACATGTGGTGATATAGGGGCTGTTTGACACTTTTTTTAAGGTTTTCTGACCCCGAGACTCAACTATTTTCTGCAATTCTCCAGCTGTGGTCCTTGGAGAGTCTTTAGCCACTCAAACTCTCCTTCTCACCGTGCATTAGGACGATATAGACACACGTCCTCTTCCAGGCAGTTTCATTACATTTTATGTTGATTGGAAATTCGTCATTATTGCCCTGATGGTGGAAATGGGAATTTTCACTACTCTAGCTCTTTTCTTAAAGCCACTTCACTAATTTGTGAAGCTCATTTATCTTTTTCTTATTCTCTATCTTATTTATTTTTCTCATTGTGGTGGATGATTAAGGGAATTTGGCTTTGTTTTCCCTCCTATTTATATTTCTGTGAAACAGGAAGCCATGGCTGGATAATTTCATGTTCATAATCACCCTGGAGTGCTCATCATTGTGAATATGAATGGGAATATACTTCAGAGATATTTTACCTATAAGAATTTCTAGGGGTACCAATAATTGTGTCCAGAAAAACATTTATAAAGATCAAAGGGATTAATAAAGCAGGTTTATTTTCAGAGCCTTCTTTGATCATATATACCAAGGGTGCCAATAATTCTGACCATGACTGTAGAATATTAATGCATGTAAATTTATATTCAGTAATACACAATATATAAATGTTCATGTGATAAAATATGGTACTGTTTTTGAACATATTTACTACAGATAATCACATTTATATGGGAACATGTGCGTTGTTTGTACACAGTCATGAAGAAAAAATATATTGTGATATTTATCCATATATTTGTAGTTGTATAGGTAACACTTTACAACATGTTTCCATTTGTTAACGTTAGTTAACTACATTAGTTAACAAACTAACAATGAAAAATACTTTATAATTTATAATTTATTAATCTCATTCATATTAATTGCAACATACATTATTAAAATCCAAAGTTTCATCTGTTAATATTAATTAATGGACCAGAGCTAACATGAACTAACAATGAACAGTTGTATTTTTATTACTTAACATTAACAAAGATAAATAAACACTGTAACAAATGTATTGCTCATTGTTAGTTAATATTAATTAATGCACTGATTAATGTTAACTAATGAACCTTATTGTAAAGTGTTACATATTATATATAAAATGCTCAATTGATTAATTTATGTATGTCAAATCTCATTTTTCATCGACCATGTTTCCATGCCTTTACCAAGACATCTAACTGTCCAAAACGTATGTGTATATAAATACAAACACACCATTGCATATATTTAAGAAACATATGTTATGTTTATATATTAAATATATTTATATGTAATATAAAATATAAGATTATAAATATATAAATGTACATGTAGATATTTTCAAAATACTGTACATAATAAATATACACAGTACACACACATATTATGTAAACAAAAACTTTTATTTTGGATGCGATTAATCGTTTGACAGCACTATCAATCACATATTTTCATATATAATATGTGTAGCTATGCAAAAAATAAAGTGCGATAAAGTTTATGAATATGTGTTCAGCTTTATATAAACCCGGTGACTTATGAAAGAGAAATTTATTGAGCGTTTCAATATCAAGACTATGTATGTATGTATATTGCCGTTTATGTCTTAATTGCTATCCAATTTTATACGTATCAATAGCCATAAATATACTGCAATGTGGTCCATGCACATTGCAGTATATTGAAAAATATAAGCACATGTTTTCCATGTATGGAAATTTATTAATATATTACATTTTATTTTCCAATGTAATCCAATATTTTAGTTTTGTAAGGGATCACTAAACTGCTGTATTATTAAGCAATATATTGTAATAACTAAACAGGGGATTGCACCGAACATATTTAGTTTTTTTTATTTGTATGTTTTCCATTTAAATTATAATTATATAATTAAAGTTTTAGTAATTTTGTAATGTCATTGCCATTTTTGTAGTTTTTTAATATGTGACCATGGACCACATAAACAGTCATAAGGGTCAATTTTTAAAAAATTAAGATTCATACATCTGAATAAATAAGCTTTCCATTGATGTATGGTTTGTTGGGATAGGATAATATTTGGCTGATATATAACTGAAAATCTGGAATCTGAGGGTGCAAAAAAATCTAAATATTGAGAAAATCACCTTTAAAGTTGTCCAAATGAAGTTCTTAGCAATGCATATTACTAATCAAAAATTAGGTTTTGATATATTTACAGTAAGAAATCTTTGCTTAGCATCCTATTGATTTTTGGTATAAAAGAAAAATCGATAAGTTTGACCACTACAATGTATTGATGGTTGAATGTATGATTTTTTGTTTTGTTTTTTCAAGTAAAATTTTTAATATCCGTCAAACATGTCCTCATGCATGACATCAATTCAGGATGTGCTTTTCACTCAACTGTTACAAAAACATCTGTAGCTGGCAAGGTAAAAGTCTACAACTGCAGATTCTGACATATAATAATTATATTATATGTAAGACATATAAGAAATATATATGCAAGTGAACTTCATCAACGCTGCAGATCCATGTCAGGTCAGGCTCTTTGTCCACCCTCTCCAGCCATGTCTTTTTGTGAGTGTCTCATTCACAGCGTTCGGGGTCATTTTCACTGTTTTCTCTGTTGGGTTTGCAGCAGCCGCAGCATAAAGAGAGCATACTGATGCTGCTGCTGGGAACAGTCTCCTCTGAGCTGCAGAAGACACATGATATTAAAATCAAATCACCAGCCAAGGTTAACACACAAAGGTAGCCTATATCATTGATCTCTAACATCCGTGCTCACTTCCACTCGCTCTCACTCTTGACAGATGAGGAAGCCTGTTCAGTCACAGGTTGAGCCGTAGGCTGAAGAGAACAGCAGCCGCCTGAAGAAAACAATCATGCAGTATGATACTGAAGGACAATAAGTGTAATCATGTGTGCTGTACAGTGTTTTACCTGAGATTGCATAAATATAAGATCTACTGTTGGTCATCATGAACACGACAGGTGAGCATGAAGACCTCCATTCAGGCTGATGGCTGGACAGGAGATACTGACTGGAGTTTGCTGAACAAGACAAAAAATTGACTATAAATCTTTAGATTAGTCTTTAGATTATATAAAATTGAATTAAATCACCCTCAATAACTTTTGTTTTTAAGGGTATAGGATCTTAGACTTCTTCGAAGCACAAAACAAATGATTAATTAGCGTTAAATTAAATGTATTAACACTTCTAGTTACTGTTAATAATCATTTTTACAAAAAAGTTTTCAAACAAGCCGTGTTTTCAGTTACAGCAGAAATGCCACAGGAAGTTTCTTACAAAAATGAATAATTGTTATGGACAATAACGGGCCTAAAGTCTGAGAACCACTGCTTTAGATCATGACCTGCAGCTGTTCAAATGAAATATAAAATGAAACATATATTTGTGCGTTATCGACTTTCTAACTTTAATTTCTGACCTGTAGATGAAGCACTCTGGGAAGGCATTGTTGGATGTCAATCTTTGTGAGTGAATCTTTTTCAAATGTTGCAAAAATGCATCGATTCCTTAACATTTAAAAGATGCACTTTCAAGATTTGTTTCAACAGTAGTGAAATATACTCATTTGACTAATAAAACTATTCACAATTGACTTGATTTTGGTCTGCGTGTTTAAGCCCATGCAGGTGGGATTGTGGCTTGCTAGCGGAGGAGGCCATGTAGCCTTATTACAAGTGACGCCTCTTCAAAACTACATCTTTATCATCTTGAACTTTCAGAATTCATATTTAAGGCCAATGTGGGCTTTTCCGGGACAAAGGCCATATTTGAGCTACATGATGAAAATAAGTGACAGAAACGAATGAGTGAGTGATTTTGATTTGATTGAAGCTTTAAATGGAGAGGACTTTGCAGGGCACTGGTTGCCTGATTTGTTTGAATGTAAGGAATGTGAATGAATGATTTGAATGTAAATCGTTTGCAGACAGGGCCCTCTGTTGGTTGGCAGTCAGGTTGTATTTGACACAAACGTTTCTTCATTTAGAGGGCGCTGTTTTCCATTGAACCGCATTCACATCTCGGGTGCTTGACTAAGAGTCTTATTTTTCTAGATATGTCCTGGCCGGGATTTCTCAAGTTGCCTAAAATGTCCGAGTTTTGGCTTTGTTTTCCTGTTGACTTGTACTCCACAGTCTCATGCATTATATAGTTCGCATATTTGCATTGCGGTGACCGTTCTCCATAGATCCCACCCTCTCGCGGGCCACGATTGGTCGATTATGTACAATGCCTGCACGCTATTGGTCAAACTGCTTTTCAGTCTTTTTTATTTTTATTGCAATAATAAACAATAAAGATTACAATACAAACAGAAAAGAAAAGTATGTACAAAGCAAATAACAATACGAAAACAAATCCAAACCCGGACATTTTCGGCTATTTAGAAATCCTGGTATTCTGGTAATCCTTATCTTTTATCTATTTTTTATTTTATTTATTTATTTTTTAAATAAAAAAAACACGACCCTTGAACTGTATTTATTTTATTTTATTTAAAAAAAAAAAAAACACAAGACTTGAACTCTATTTGTTTTCTAACTGCTTATATTTAAAGAAAACAACAACAAAAACAACAACACTATTTTCTATATTATTTTTCTATTCTTTCTATCTGTTTTATTTTTATATATATATATATATATATATTAACCTTGCTACGTGTACTGCTTTAGGCTAACTGAGACTTTTCATAGCATTTGCTTATTATTGCTCTTTCTGATTGGCTACAAGCGTCTGCTAAATTACTAAATGAAAATGTATTTTAAATCTACTAATGTATTGTTGCCTGACAGAAAATAACACAAACATCAATAAAAGTATTTGTGGTAGGCCTTTTAAAAATACTCATTCAAAGTACTACAGATCCCATCATGCAGCGGGTTATGTGTAAACAGAATCTGACCAATGAACTTACAGGTTTAATGAAGTCACGTGTCTAGCAGCCTGATGATTGGTCATCCACGAATCCATGTTTGAAACGTGGTTTTCTTCGCCGGTGTTATGGATCAACTGGGGATCGTGTTAACTGGGGACATGCGCGTGCACGCTAATAGTTTTACCTGAGTTTCCAGCAGACGTTGGACCTCCACAGATTCGTCACAGGGAATTTTCAACGGAACAGATTTCAAAGCTTTCCACATTATTTGTGAATGTTTTGTATTATTGGACTTATGTATGGACTTTGTATTATTGTATTATGTTCCCCTGTCCATGTTCAAATGTATCTGACGCGGTTTAAGGGAAGTCTTAATGCGTTTTCAGGTCACGTCTCAGACCACGCCCAGATTAATTTGTTTAGGCTATCTTAAATTCGTTTCAATATATATATATACAGTGTATATATATATATATTCTAATGACAATTGTACGATAAACAAGCTATAGTTTTGCATTATGCATATAATTTCGAATTAGTGACAGATAAAATGCAGTGAATTATGCTGAATAGGGAATGTTCAACAAACGTATATACATAGTTAGGTGTTGAGGCAAACACACACACACTTTTACATTTATTCATTTAGCTGACGCTTTTATCCAAAGCGACTTACAATTGCTATATATGTCAGAGGTCGCACGCCTCTGGAGCAACTAGGGGTTAAGTGTCTTGCTCAGGGACACATTGGTGTCTCACAGTGGATTCGAACCCGGGTCTCTCACACCAAAGGCATGTGTCTTATCCACTGCGCCATCACCACCCCACTTTTAATAATACATAGCTTAAAGCATCTTTACATAAAATGCTTTTTCTTTTTTTTTACTATGAAGAGAAATCTGCTGTCAGAAATGACTGTTGATGTAATGTCCATATTGCAGAAATGTACAGTTTTATAATAGAGGTCTGTCAAGTCAAGTGAGGTCACCTTTATTTATATAGCACTTTATACAATACATATCGTGTCAAAGGAGCTTAACAGTGTTAAATACTGAAATAGTGTGTCAATGCAAAGAAAGTTCAATTCAGCTAAAGCAGCTCTAATATGAGGACAATAGTAAACAGTCAGTTTCTCAGTTAAAGTCAGTTCATCGTTGATTCAGTGCTCAGTTTAGTTGTGCTGATGACTGTCGAGGTGAAGAGGTCTTCGCAGGGGATCTGTCTGTAGGGCACATCTAGTTGACATGGTCTCCACTGACATTCAGAGATGTCGTGGTCTTCTCTAGGAGCTGATCCACCATCTGGACTGGAAACGGGCTGGATCTGGGTAGTGAACATCATTCAGTTAAGCACAAACATGTTTAGGCAATGATTGTGATCATAATGATTGCAATATAAGGATAATTTAGCAGTTTTGCATGTTGATTCGGAGTTGGGATCATAAGTTTTTTTGCAGGGGTTGTTATCTCTTCACAGGTGTTAGTGTCATCTAAAATCTTCAGAAAGGCTGAATCCAAATGTTAGTGAGGTTCTTACCACTGAAATGAAGATAACTGGCATAATTCAAAATTATCTATATATATATATATATATATATAAAGAGGCCCACACTCATTATTTATGAAACTGACAGACTTCTTTGTCATATTTTTAGTTCAAGAAGTCTGCAATAAAGTAAATATTGGTTTTCCTATTCTAAATAATGTTTGGGAGAGAGGTATCATATTTGTGTACGATGCCAAATGATTATGAGGTTAGTGATGTATACTGTCTTTTGCAATATTAGCCATATATGTAATTATTCATCATCAGAGTATCATGCTCTGCCTGTCAGTCATGAAAAAGTTGTGGCTGTTGAGTGATTGTCACAGGACTTTCATAAAAAAGACAGTATGGAAAATAGAAAAATAAGATATGAGGCAGTAAGAAAGATCCTACAGCATGGCTCACTTTTATTAGACGCCTGTCAATCACTTTGTCACCTTAAAAATGTAAACATTCCATACATGTGACATATATCGCTCACACATATTGTGGAAAAATGCCTTCCTGTGTTCATCACACATACAGTATTAAAGAGTTTGGCTTGAATCCTGCTCTGCTCATAACATGTTTTCTCTACGGTCGGAAACACAAGCATAGTCTGGCAAGAGACCAGGCCTGTATGTAAAATGAAAAGCAGGAGTCGTGAACTTAGAATTAACTTTAGACAAAGTGTTCTCTACATGTTCAATGAAACAGAGTCACAACATTTATATTCAAACACCTAACTGAGCATAATATACAGTACAATACAGACAAACGTATATAAAATGAAGTTAATTTAATTGATTATATTACTATAAGAAACTGAATACAGCATTGTTCTGAAAAGAGTTCTAAGCCAATGCAAAATGTTGATTTCAGATCAGTCACAAATCCATGATGAAGCTTTATGTCCAGGGAAGAGTATACAGAGGCACCAGAGCTGACTGTACAAGAGATCTCAGATAATAAAATCAGCAGAGCAAAATCACACAAACTCAAGCCAAAGTAGCTTATCTCTGTTTTTTTCTTCACACCCCTCCCCCCTCTCTATATAATCACTCAGAAAAGAAATAATTTGATTAAGAACAATCGTAAACTCAATGAACAGGCTTGTCAATAAAAAAAAATATTGACTTTGCAATTCATGTTTGTTTTAGGTCTACTGCTAATTTTAACTTAATCTAGGCCCATATCTGTTCATTATAACACATGCAACACACTACAGACACAATGTGATCCAGTAATATTGAAAAGAAAATACTTCCATTTGTATTTCAGTTCGTAGTAGAGTTTGATCATCCATTGAAACTAATGTCCCATGTTAAAGTGGGCGTGATTGTGAGCGTGACTCCGGAGCATGGTAAACTTCCCTAAAACCGCGGGACATACACAGGTACGGACATCGCGGAATCAAAACGCTTTATTATGCTTGATGCCAATGTATACAACTGGTGAAAAACGTTTTTTAGTCTATGATCCGTGGAATATCTCAGTGACGAATCTGTCGCCGTCTAACATCTGCTGGAAATCCAGGTAAACATTTTAGCGTGCACGCGCACACCCCCAGTTAACACGATCCCCAGTTGATCCATAACACCGGCCGGTGGTGTAGTCTTCGTCTCAGTGGGTTGTTTACTGTGTTATATAGTTCAAGTAGGATGCCAGTTCACCCGCGTGATAGAAAAGAGAATAACCACGAAGAAATGGACGTGGACTATCCCGAACAAGAGGCCAGCAGCTCCGACGAAGAGGACTCTGTGAGCTCGACCGCGTCTGAGGATGGAGACACTTCAGGTAACCTTAACATTACTCCACGAGAAAAACAAAAACGGCCTTTGTTGTGTGTCGGAGAGTAATACATAATGATGTTCCTGCAGACATGGATGATGAAGACTGTGAAAGAAGGCGAATGGAGTGTTTAGATGAGATGACAAATCTTGAGAAGCAGTTCACAGACCTGAAGGACCAGTAAGTGATTAAAACCTGCAATATGTATGGCAAGCCGTTCAGGAAATAATTCATGTGTATTGTGTTAATATGGATTGGTTCTCTGGTTGAATGTATGGTTTAATGACAAACGCGTTCGTTTATAATACATTGGTATAACCAGACATATATTGGTTTAGATACATCGGTCTGATCACATGCACGTGGGTTTGCTCCTGTATACGTTGGTTTGTTCAAGTAAACATTGGGCTCCTCAAATATGCAATGGTTTCCTCAACTATATGTTGGTTGAGATAAATCGGTTTCCTCAAGTATACACTGGTTTCTTCAAGTATACATTGGTTTGTATATATATCGTTTTCTTCAAGTATGTTATGGTTTAGATACATTGGTTGGCTCCGGTATACATTGGTTTGTTCAACTGTATATCGGCTTAGATACATCGGTTTACTTAAGCTTATATAGGTTTTTTCAATTATATATTGGTTTAGATACATCGGTTTCCTCAACTATGTATTGGTTTATTCAAGTATATATTGGTTTCTTCAAGAATATATTGGTTTGTATATATATTGGTTTTTTCAAGTACATATTGGTTTGGATACATCGGTTTTCTCAACGATGTATTGGTTTGTATACGTTGGTTTCGTCAAGTATATATTGGTTTGGATACATCGGTTTTCTCAGCGATGTATTGGTTTGTATACGTTGGTTTTTTCAAATACATATTGGTTTGGATACATCGGTTTTCTCAGCGATGTATTGGTTTGTATACGTTGGTTTTTTCAAATACATATTGGTTTGGATACATCGGTTTTCTCAGCGATGTATTGATTTGTATACGTTGGTTTTTTCAAGTATATATTGGTTTGGATACATCGGTTTTCTCAGCGATGTATTGGTTTGTATACGTTGGTTTTTTCAAGTATATATTGGTTTGGATACATCGGTTTTCTCAGCGATGTATTGGTTTGTATACGTTGGTTTTTTCAAGTATATATTGGTTTGGATACATCGGTTTTCTCAGCGATGTATTGGTTTGTATACGTTGGTTTCGTCAAATACATATTGGTTTGGATACATCGGTTTTCTCAGCGATGTATTGGTTTGTATACGTTGGTTTTTTCAAGTATATATTGGTTTGGATACATCGGTTTTCTCAGCGATGTATTGGTTTGTATACGTTGGTTTTTTCAAGTATATATTGGTTTGGATACATCGGTTTTCTCAGCGATGTATTGGTTTGTATACGTTGGTTTCGTCAAGTATATATTGGTTTGGATGCATCGGTTTTCTCAGCGATGTATTGGTTTGTATACGTTGGTTTCATCCAAACCAATATGTACTTGAAAAAACCAATATATATACAAACCAATATATTCTTGAAGAAACCAATATATACAGACCAATATATACTTGAATAAACCAATATATAATAACCAATACATAGTTGAGGAAACCGATGTATCTAAACCAATATATAATTGTAAAAACCTATATAAGCTTAAGTAAACCGATGTATCTAAGCCGATATACAGTTGAACAAACCAATGTATACCGGAGCCAACCAATGTATCTAAACCATAACATACTTGAAGAAAACGATATATATACAAACCAATGTATACTTGAAGAAACCAGTGTATACTTGAGGAAACCGATTTATCTCAACCAATATATAGTTGAGGAAACCATTGCATATTTGAGGAGCCCAATGTTTACTTGAACAAACCAACGTATACAGGAGCAAACCCACGTGCATGTGATCAGACCGATGTATCTAAACCAATATATGTCTGGTTATAACAATGTATTATAAACGAACGCGTTTGTCATTAAACCATACATTCAACCAGAGAACCAATCCATATTAACACAATACACATGAATTATTTCCTGAACGGCTTGCCATAAATATGTGACCCTGGACCACAAAACCAGCCTTAAGTCGCTTTTATGCCAAAAATCATTAGGATATTAAGATCATGTTGCATGAAGATATTTTGTAAATATCCTACACATATTTCATGTGAAGTCTCCAGACTGTATGTTATGATACCTCTCTTTAGGTTGTATAAAGAGAGGCTGAGTCAGGTGGATCTTAAATTGCAAGAAGTGATAGCTGGCAGTGCTCCGGAGTACCTCGAACCCCTGGCCACCCTTCAGGAGAACATGCAGATCCGAACCAAAGTCGCAGGTCAGCTCCAGACAAACATACTGTTAGTGTAAAGGCGTTACTGAAGTATTTAAACTCTGTAGTTTACAGGAATTCAGTCGTTCGTGTTTGTTATATTATACTGTACTGTTTCAGGTCAGGAATATTGCATTTAAAGCTTGGCCTATAACATGTACTGTAGTTATTAATATATTTACATGCTGTCATAATGCTTACATTAAACATTAGCCTGTATTTTGCATCTACATCTAACATATAAACCTCGTTAACTGGTTGTAGATGTTGGTACAATGTTGGGTTTTGTAAGATGTTTTTGAAAGTCTCTTAGGCTCATCAAGACTGCATTTATATGTTGTAAAATATTATTATAATTTCCAATAGATTTTTTAATTTCTTTGCACTTTTAAATTTAAAAAATATAATTATTCCTGATTTTTCTTTAGAAATCATTTTAATTTACTGATTTGAAATTATCAAAAGAAAAACAAATGTGCTGTCAATTTTGATCAGTTTGATGCAAAAGTACATTTCTTTTTAAAAATCTTATATTTCCATTTTTCACAAATAAATAAATTAAATATAATATAATTGACCTAGTAATAATAATAGTAAATGTTTACAAATTAGACATTTTTTAACAATTTTTAAAGTATAAGCCTAATAATTAGAAGAATATTTATAGTATTATTAATAATAGTAATATTCAAATTAGACTAAAATGTTGCAAACATTGTGTCGAAGACCCATGCTATAAAGACAGATAAATCTGGGTGTTAATAGCCTATTTATAGCAGAGCTTTGTTTTAGCCCCAGCACACATTTTAGCAAGTGTATATTATGATGACTTCCTCTTTCTACATTCATCAGTTTGTTTGTCTGATTTGTGACCCTGGACCACAAAACCAGTCTTAAGTGTCCATTTTTCAAAATTGAGATTTATACATTATAATAAATAAGCTTTCCATTGATGTATGGTTTGTTAGGATCGGACAATATTTGGCCAAGATACAACTATTTGAAAATCTGAGGGTGCAGAAAAATCTGAATATTGAGAAAATCGCCTTTAAAGTTGTCCAAATGAAGTTCTTAGCTATGCATATTACTAATCAAAAATTAAGTTTTGGTATATTTATGGTAAGAAGTTTACAAAATATCTTCATGGAATATGATATTTAATTAATATCCTAATGATTTTTGGCATAAAAGAAAAATGGATAATATTGACCCATACAATGTGTTTTAGGCTATTGCTACAAATATACCCCAGCGACTTAAGACTGCTTTTGTGGTCACGTTTTCTGATGGTATTGTGATGTCTTTAGTCACTTTTTGCTCATCTGCATTATTTCAGGGGTCTATCGTGAGCTCTGTTTGGAATCTGTTAGAAACAAATACGACTGTGAGATGCAAGCAGCCAGCCAGCACTGGGAGGTAAAAAAGAGCCCAGGACTAAATCTGTGGTGGCCCCACACTTACTTCATATTCACACAGTCTTTTCCTGCTTAAAGACTGCCCTGCTCCCTCAATTTGTTCAATTTATCAGTGAGGTTTAATGTTAACATACAATATTCATGATGTGTTTCCACAGAGTGAGAAGCTCCTGCTTTTTGACACGGTTCAGAGTGAACTGGAAGAGAAGATCAGACGCCTGGAGGAGGACAGACACAGTATAGATATAACTTCAGGTAAAATACAGATGGTAACTTGTACTGTGTAAATGTAAATATTTTATTCACTTATGTAATTAATCGATGTGCTCTTGCACCAGAACTGTGGAATGATGGTCTGCAGTCTAGGAAGAATAAAAAGAAGGATCCCCTCAGTCCTGGAAAGAAGAAGAAGAAACCTGTCGTTGTGTCAGATATCCTTTATAAAGTAGCTAGTGCTGCACATCTGTGTTTATGGCAGCTGCTTTATTGCTGTAACATTGGTTTCCTGAGCCGTCCCACGACCATACATTGTTTACATGTTGCAAGACCTAGATATACTTGAAGACTGGACTGCCATAAGAAAGGTTATTTCACTTCAACTGTTTATTTATTTAGATTTCTTATACCAAAAATCTTAAAATGTAATAAATGTCTGCAAATTAGACATTATTGTTATAAGCAAAAAATTGGCTGACATCGTGTTGAAGATCATTGCTATAAAGACAAATCCTGATGTATCCTGAACAAAATATTTTTGAAGGTGTCCATTTATATTTATGTTTACATTTTTATTCATTAATTTATTTATATATTTGAAAGTGAGCTATTAGTTTTCTATCATTAATAAACTACTTGCTTTTCCATAGGCAATGGCTTCAATGGGTCCTCATAGAGTAAAAGTAGATGGTAAGTAAGCCTGTCGCAATAATCAATATATCGACTTATCGCACAATATATGTACGTGACCTCAATAATTTGTTGCCCATTATATTTACATAAAATTTGCTGTTATATTATGATTATATGTGACCCTGGACCACAAAACCAGTCTTTTGAAAGATAAATGAATAAATAATCTTTCCGTTGATGTGTGGTTTGTTAGGATCGGACAATATTTGGCTGAGATATAACTATTTGAAAATCTGGAATTTGAGGGTGCAAAAAAAATCTAAATATTGAGAAAATCTCCTTTAAAGTTGTTCAAATGAAGTCCTTAGCAATGCATATTATCAATCAATAATTAAGTTTTTTGTTGTTGTTTTATATATATATATATATATATATATATATATATATATATATACAGTAGGAAATTTACAAAATATCTTGCTGGAACGTGATCTTTACTTAATATCCTAATGATTTTTGTCATAAAAGAAAAATGTATCATTTTGACCCATACAATGTATTGTTGGCTATTGCTACAAATATACCAGTGCTACTTATGACTGATTTTGGGCACCAGGGTCACATATATTCAGTGGCATAAAATGGTCTTAAAATGACAATAATATCACTTATCGCAATTATTTCTGGGGCAATATATTGCACAACAAAAAGTTGTTATCGTGACAGGCCTAATGGCAAGAAGGATTTTGAGCATAGTTTTTATATTTTGACGTGTAACATCTCTGTGTCAGCCTGTGTAGACTGTAAAGACAGTCTTAAGTGAGTTCTCTGAACTGTATGTGTGTCTCAGCTCCTTTGAAACCAGAACGACACCATCATGTTGCCCGATCAGAAGATGGACGCCTGTTCTATGACAACAAATGGTACAGCCGGGGTCAGGCCATATGTATCAACAGGAAGGACGAATACCCCACCAGGTGTGTGTGTGTGTGTGTTTGTGTGTGTGTTTACACATATAGGTGATTCAGCAACTTTTCTGTCCCCGAGAGTAAATTGCTTTAAAAAAAAAAAAAAAAAGAAATCTAATTATTTTAAAATTAATACTTTTATTCATCAAGTTATCATTATCAGTAATTATCATCATTATTATCATTAAGTTTGTTTCCCATAAATTTTTTCCCATCATTTTTTACACAAAAAAATAAATAAAGCTGGCCAACTGTTTCCAACATTGATAATAATAATAACAAATGTTTCTTGGGCAGCAAATCATCATATTATGATTTCTAAAGGATCATGTGACACTGAAAACTGGAGTAATTATGCTGAAAATTCAGCTTTACTATAACAGCAATAAATTGCATTTTAAAATAAAAAACTATTTTAGATTGTAATATTTCACAATAGTACTGTTTTTCTGTATTTTTGACTAAATTAATAAAGCCTTTGGTGAGCATATGAGACTTCCTTCAAAAATTATTACATGAATTATTTACTATAATTACATATATACAATTATAATATTATATCATTATAATACTTATTTGTGCATTTTTTTTACGTGTGTTGAATTGTTACATTTGCCAGAATGTGTCTATTTTGAGGCTTTTATGCAATTGTTAAAAAATTCTCCTTTATGATGAAATAGTATACTTTTCACTTTACATAAGAACTTTAAAAAACATTTTCAATTCATTTTTTACACATGTGTAGCTGTTTTGTCACATTTTACAGAGTTCAGGTTGCCATGTATTTACATAAATAATTACAAAGTAATTCTAATTAACTGTACAGGGTATTTCCTTTTTCTGAGCTGCTTGTTACTGACATAGTTCTTTTTTTTTATTACTAACAACAATATACAAACCGAAATAACATATCACATTTCAATTAAACTTTCCTGCCCTCCCCATGCAGTCTCTTTAAAATGGGGTACCTAATGGATAACAGAAAACCAAAGCCTCAGGAATCATAAAACATAACTTCCAGCAATCAAGAAGGCGAAAGAAAAAAAGAAATGTATTTACACGTGTATAAAAAAAGTTACTGACATAGTTCTTGATATTAATATAGTAATGTGCGTAACAAACACTGGAAAGCATTACGTGGAAAGCATTTTTTTAAATAACAAAGAATCACTTCATAGGGTGCATTCAGACCTGTAGATCGTTTGCTTTGTTCCGAAACAGGGATTCATTTGTTACATTGTTGCATTTTCTTCTTAGTTCGGTTCGCTTTCACACGGCAACATTGCAAAGCGTACCAAACTGTGTTTATGCAAGTCACATGTGAGTAAAGCTGTCCTCTTATTGGTCAGAGTTCACTTGTTTACGAACCGAATCCAAACGAGCCGCACCAAGAGGGAAAGCGAAATTTAAGTGCGATTCAACTGAACTAAACGAGGCAGGTGTGAAAGCACCCAAAGTCTAGTTACCATGATGTTTTAAAGGGGTCATCGGATGCAAAATTCACTTTTCAAGTTGTTTGAACATAAATCTGTGTTGGAAGTGTGTGTACACATCCATCCTATAATGAAAGAAAAATCCACCCAGTATTTTATTTATTTTTTTAAATCCGTTTTACATATTAAAATCAGGCTGTTCTGAGGTTCCTGTCAGAATGAGTAGTTCTGTACAGGCCGCTTCCACGATAGTTGATTGACAAGACCGTCTTACCTTAGACTCACCCTGAGTCAGCTGAGAGCTGTCCGCAAATTGTGTCGACTCCGGTGCAGGGGAAAACAAGAATGTCTCCGATTAAGCGAATGAGGTGTTTTGTTGTTGGATGTAATAATGAATAAAGCAATCATCATTTACTCCCGACATCTGAGCCGCTGAAGACGCAGAGGATTAACGTTACTTTTGTTTTAAAGTTAATGTTTACTATGTTTGCGTAAATTATTCGTGTTCCAGCTTCATCTACAGAAGAAGTGAGTATAAGGTTTTTTTTTTATGAATCTTTGTAAATCGCCTTTCTTAATAAAGTGCTAGTTAGCCAGTTTCGCGGCTAAAGTAAACAGTACTGCTCGTCACTCCACTGAAGAGAGGTGCGGGGTCAGCAGAGCTCATTAGCATTTAAAGCAACATGTATTAAATAACGGCTTGCTGAAAACACAGCTGATTTTGACAGGGTAAAGAAGGTGTTTTTTACACTACCAAAAATTTTAACCAAAGTATGTTATAGACTTTTCATAAAGACCCTAAAGAATCATATCAATTTGTGGAAAATGGGCATCCGATGACCCCTTTAAAGAACAATTCAGTTAATCTAAATAAGTTTATATTTGGTTTTTATGGAAATGAGAAGTGACGGAGAGCACAATGGCAGCTTACAGATCAAAAAGTTCAGTAATTTTAGGATCTACACCATCACATTTGAACTTATTTTACACTCTTTCATGTGTGATGCTTTGCTTTTTCATTTCCTCCAGTGCCACGATAACCACTATTAACCACGATGAGGTTTGGTACAAACGTCTGGATGGCAGCAAATCAAAGCTTTACATCTCTCAGCTCCAGAAAGGCAAATATACTATAAAACACTCATAAAGATCCGCCTCCGGTCCTCGTTTCACTGGTTCCACGCCGTTCTCCGTTTGTCACCATATCGACTCGGTCATGCTGGATGGACTTGGTCTTACATGCATGTATCACATGTTTCCACTTCCTGAGTTCGAGCTGCTAAACAAACACCTGGTTGCCAAGGAAAAGTGAAAGTGTGTGTCTGCCTTGGTGACAAGGATGAGCCAGTAAAGCCTTGTTCAAAGCGGAAGAGCAGTGAAGCCCAACTTATTGTTATTGCTGATACTGAACACATGACAATTTCCATGCCTTTATGAAATACAGAGTTTGATTTATGGAGCATGTCTCAGTGTTCTGCAATGAGTTAGTGCCATGTGTCCTGTTCTGTGTCTGTGAGATGCATAATGTTGTAAACAACAGAACAGTCCACGAAGTGTTATTTTTCTACTTGCTCTAAAAATAATAGACAATAACTTGTGAATTCACTCAAAGTCTATAAAATGCATATAGCAGTATTTAGGAGAATGTCTTAGTTTAGTATTACCGTAACAGGGCTTGTGCAAGTCATGTATTTGTTTTGTAACTATTATTATTTTCTGTTAAACCAATCAAATGTAGCATATTCTGAGCCTTTGATCAAATATATGATTCATGTCTGGCTGTATTTCTGTTAAATATTGTATTTTTTGATTGCCCAAAAGAAAATTGTGAAAGTCTCTAACAGTTGTACCGAATGATGTTGTAGTATTTATCAAATGTTCACATACATTTTTCAGTGTTTTACCACTTGAGTGGTTTGTAATTGTGCATCGAGTTTCAAGATTTTACTTATTTCTTTTTTTTTTTTTAATTACTGATTTAAAAATGCTTTATTTAATGCCATACCAAACACTACACCGATCCTGACAAAAGAACCATGTCTTCCAGATGTCACAGAGCCACAAAGGTCCAACACATCCAGTTTACAGCTTTAATAAAAATCTCCTCAAATCTGTCAATCATATATGAGTATTATGTGACCATTTTTGTAACAAATAAAGAGCTCTGACTGGACTGTGAATTCACAGAATGTAATTATATTGCTTTATTCGACACTGGAGTTTTTCTTCAGTTCGCAGTGGAAATGTCATATTCTGTTATAAAGATGATTTTGCATGGCATTGTGTTGTGTTTGTATTTATCCTGTAAGCCTACTTGATGGGAGTATTAGAAACAAGGTCATAATGTTTCCCAGTCTTCCTTCGCAAACACCAAATCAGAAATGTGTTCCTATTCATTTTTACAGGATATCATTCAGCATTAAAGGAACACTCCACTTTTTTTCTGGAAATAGGCTCATTTTACAACTCCCCTAGAGTTAAACAGCTGATTTTTACCGTTTTTGAATCCATTCAGCCGATCTCCGGTTCTGGCGCTAGCACTTTTAGCTTAGCTTAGCATAGATCATTGAATCTGATTAGACCATTAGCATTTGGTCATCAAAAATGACCAAAGAGTTTCGATATTTTTCCTAATATCGAAATGGCAGCTTACATTGACTCTTCTGTAGTTACATCATGAACAATTTTCATTTTATGGGCATCTTGACGTGCAGAATTAATTTCTGCAATCTGAATTCTCACATTATCTTTTCTTTGGGACATTTATGAATGAAATCTCAGAGATATTCCTTCTGCTCAAGTTTTATGAATATTCAAGAAGCCAACAACATGTTTGCTAGATCCTGTACCCACTAATCTACTGAAAGAGTTGTTACCTGTAGCAGAAGAATCGCTTCTCAATATTATTAACTCATCGTTATCTTTAGGTCACGTCCCAAAACCATTCAAGCTGGCAGTTATTAAGCCTCTTATTAAGAAACCACAACTAGATTCTAATGAACTGGAAAATTACAGACCCATTTCACATCTTCCGTTTATGTCTAAAATTTTAGAAAAAGTTGTGTCTAATCAATTGTGCTCCTTCTTGCAAAAAAAAAAAACGATCTCTATGAAGAATTTCAGTCAGGTTTCAGGCCTCACCATAGCACAGAAACTGCACTTGTTAAAATTACAAATGACTTGCTTCTTGCTTCAGACCAAGGCTGCATCTCATTGCTAGTATTACTTGATCTTAGTGCTGCATTCGACACTATAGACCATGATATACTCATTGATCGATTACAAAACTATACTTGTATTCAAGGGCAGGCTTTAAGATGGTTTAGATCCTCCGATCGCTACCACTTTGTTCATTTAAATAGAGAGTCATCACAATTATCACCAGTAAAGTATGGAGTACCACAAGGATCTGTCCTAGGTCCTCTGCTATTTTCAATATACATGTTGCCTCTTGGTAATATTATTAGAAAATACGGGATTAGTTTTCATTGTTATGCTGATGATACTCAACTATATATCTCAACAAAACCAGATGAAACTTCTAAACTATCTAAGCTAATAGATTGTGTAAAAAATTTAAAAGATTGGATTAACAATAATTTCCTCCTATTAAATTCAGATAACACAGAGATATTACTTATTGGACCAAAAAACAGTACACAAAATCTCTTGGATTACAATTTGTAACTAGACGGATGCACTGTTACGTCCTCTAAAGTCAAAAATCTGGGTGTTATATTAGACCGCAACTTGTCCTTTGAAAATCATATTTCCCATGTTACAAAATCAGCATTCTTCCATCTTAGACACATTGCCAAGCTTCGAAACATGCTACCTGTTTCTGATGCAGAAAAGCTAGTTCATGCATTCATGACCACCCATTCATGACTATTGTAATGCACTGCTAGGTGGTTGTCCTGCATCTTCAATAAACAAGCTACAGATAATCCAAAATGGAGCGGCTAGAGTTCTTACCAGGTCAAGAAAATATGATCATATTACCCCAATTTTACAGTCTCTGCACTGGCTACCTATTCAGTTCCGTATCATTTACAAAATATTATTACTTGCCTATAAGGCCCTAAATGGTTTAGCTCCTGCGTACCTAACTCGTCTTCTACCACGCTACTATCCAATCCGCTCCCTAAGGTCGCAAAACTCTGGACTTTTGGTAGTACCTAGGATAGCAAAGTCCACTAAAGGAGGTAGAGCTTTTTCACATTTGGCTCCCAAACTCTGGAATAGCCTTCCTGATAACGTTCGGGGTTCAGACACACTCTCTCTGTTTAAATCTAGATTAAAGACACATCTCTTTAGCCAAGCATTCACATAATGCATTTTATAATCTTGTACTGCAGTTATATTTGATCAAATGTACATTATTATTATTCTTTAGCTTGGGTTGAACAAATCATTTTTGCTTAGATGGAACAGCAGCTACGCTAATTATGTCTCTATTTGTTTCTCTGTTTCTGTCATGGGATTAACATCCCGTGGTAACTAGGAATTACAGAAGCTTCAGTCTGGATCCAACCCTTAAATGATCTGAGATGACCGAACACCTGAGAAAAGATAATGCCAACCCCTCAGAGGACTTCGGAGGATGCCAATGCTCAGACAACATACAGAATTACCAAATTTTGCCATAAGTTAAATATATTAAGGTTCTGCAATATATAAATATATTGTGGAAACTTAATTTCCTGTAGAGCTGCTTTGCAAGGATTTGTATCGTAAAAAGCGCTATACAAATAAACTTGAACTATATTTTCTTTAAAAACTTAAAATGATAATATTAACCATGATTAGTTATTTTAAACAGTCCTAACTAATAGTAATACTAATATTTTAGAAATTAGTAATTAATAATTAGGCTAATATTTTGGAGTCCTGCTTTAAATGCAGTGTCTTTGGGTGACCATGTAGAGGCAGTAGAAGCTTACTGTTGTTTGTTTTGTGGGTCACTGCATGTCTGCTGTACTGCTGCTGCTTTCCAGGGTCTTTCATCAGTTTTGTGGCAGCCTAGTCTCCTCAAGTAATCTCATCATCAAGCCCTGCTTTCTCTGGACAGTGGAGTCTTTAGTCTTTGTAATATTTCTCAGCTGATATTTAAGAGTTTTTACAGCCAGCACATTCTCTTCAGTCAGCAGGCGACTAATGGTGGGACTCATAATGAATTGTTTATAAGTCAGAAGAACCTGACACTCCTTCACAAGGGCCAGAGCTGAATGAACCCCTTCATGAGAAGCTCTCTGAAACCTGCCTTTGTGTTTGGGACCAAACAACCTACTGATATGCTCAAAAAAAGGTAAAAGCACTACAGCAGCAAAGTGTCCAAAGCCAAGAGCAGAACCGACTTCCTGCAAATGCATCAAAAATCATTAAAGCTGAAGTGTGCGCTTTCTGCTCCACTAGCATAAGGAAATGGAACTGCAAAATAACGATTGTTGCACACAGGTTTCCCAAACACTCCCCCGTCTTTCATTGGTCGAGAAACCGGTAGCCACGCCCCAAACTCACACCATTGGTTCTGAAAGCGATATAAAGCCGAAGTGTTAAGACTTTTCCTGGAAATAGAAAAAACCTACAAATGGTTCAGTTGTCTGCACATTGAGTTGGAAGCAAGTAATTTAACGTTGAGAAAACTACACACATCACCTTTAAACAATGTAAGTACCACTTATACTCGAGAGAAAAAAGTTCTAAAAATGTCTAAATTAGCAGCATTTGAAATGTGTAACATTGCCTAATATGGACTATTTTATAGCCAATGAAATCCTTTTAAGTTATGTTCCAAACCAGTACTGCTCAAATTTTGGCACACATTTAAAGTTTGTGTCCCACACAAATGAGGCAGGTGCTTTCTCAGCAAGTTGACTGAGGTATGTAAAGCAACACCTGTCCTCGTACCTGATATCCAGCAGACTCGAAGCAGGCCAGCCATGTGTCGCTGTTACGCCGTACAGAGAAACTGATATGGAAATCATATTGAAATCATCAACGGACACAGCCAACCGTTTGTGGAGCTCCTCAAATGCCATAGAGTAGCACTAATGGACATCTTTCTTTGGTGTTATCAAAGAGGAAATTATGTAATGTTATTCTCATTACTTCCATTCTAAACCAGCTTCTTGCTCCAGGTAAAGTTTTATTTCTCAGACTTCTGTCTTGTGAACTCTTCTTGACCCAGACTGTTAATGTTTCATTTGTGTTCCAGGAGAGAATAGAGATGGATGACGGCACTTATGTGGCCTCGAGTGGTTTGACTTTGAGCAACCGTGACTGAGATCAAGCGGCATTTATTACTGAGCATGTTCACTTTCATTTTTGGTAGGATTCAGGATGTTTTGCTGATTTTTGCTTGCTGTGTTTTGCTGTCTTGCCCTGAAAACATCATTTGTTAATTGCTCATTTTCAGGCATTATTGTCCAGAGAATGTGCATGCACATAATTGTTCATTCATCCTAATTGTGAATGCCGAGATTATTTGAGTCTGTTCCAGTCTAAGTTAAATACATCACGTCTTCAAGGGCAAATGCAAAGCAAGCAATCCAGAAGGGAAGTGTACACTGAATGAGAATCTTTTATGAGAAATTCCTGATAGGTGTAAATAGATTTAATAGTTGTTTTTTTTGTCAATATTCATAACTAAAGTGATAGTTCAACCAGAAATGAAAATTCTGTCATTAATTTCTCACCCTCATGTCGTTCCAAACCCATAAGACCTTCGTTCATCTTCGGAAACACAAATTAAGATATTTTTGATGAAATCTGAGAGCTCTCTGCCTCTGTAGACAGTAACACAACTGAAATATTCCCAGACCAAGAAACGTAGTCGTAGTAAGGACATCGGTAAAACAGTCCATGTGACATCGGTGGCTCAATTTAAACTTTGCGAAGCTACGGGAATGCTTTTTGTGTGCAAAGAAAAGAAAAATAACATAATTTATTCATTTAAAAAATAAAATTATATATTTTGTTGGCCATTATTTGACACAGTGCTTGTCCATTTAAGCCTACATTATTTATGGATTTCTGCAACTCGTCACCGACTAAAATGATTGATCCACTCAGTTTGATACTGAATATTTTATTTTATGTTTTTACAAAATTTATGTTACCTATGTCGCTGTGTGTATTCATGTGTGTGCATACTTTTGTAGGAGGCAGTGACCACTGCGTAGGGACCCCGTCGATCAGAATGCAGCTCAAGAATGAACACCCAAGGTTAGGAAATGGCAATAATAATGAACAGTGCATGTGGGGAGTTGCCACAAGGCTATGCATGAATCAAACTGTGTGTGTCTGAAAGAATGTCAGTTAAAGTTTACATGGTGAAAAAGAACTGAAAGTTCAAATTGATTTTAGACAATCCTGCTTTGTCCCTTACCAGCACTCCACATTGAATATTCACAAACTGCCTTGTCTGTTCAAAAAAGGCTTGAATTGTTGAGCAGGGCTACATGGGTTACAAAAATAGAGAGCTAATTAACATTTAATCTCTAGTTCAAGTCTGGGTCATACACACAGGCCAGATGAGCCGAGTCATGGCCCGTGAACAATACAAAACATGATGAAAATGTTGAAACTGTATCCTGACAGAGGGAAGGCACTGTACACCCCACGACGTTTCAACAGGCCCCCAGTCTGCTGATTAAGATACTGCTGACAAACCTTTGACACAAATAGCAAACCAGCGAGATAAATACAAAAGAACAATTGCCCAAAGTGTAGGCCTACTTCAGTTTTGATGCAAACACTTATCATATGCATACAGCCAAAAAGATGGAAGACGTGTCGCTGTTTCCTTCCACTAGAAAAATGGAGCCAAAATGTCCCATTTGTGGAGCCAGAGTTTGCGCAGTGATCGTGAGGTGGAGCTGCAGTATCAAAATCCCACCCAAACTCTTGCAGACCCAATCACAAGCTCAAAGCTTACATCAGCATGATGACGAAAAGCATCTTTTCAGGACAAAGTGCAGCTTGTGCGCTTTCTTGTTCAGTGTCTGCGATATTTCTCTCCAGAAGTTATGAGCGATAAAAAAAGCCTCTGAACTCGTTCATACTACAGTATCTGTTCATTTCGCCATTTGCGGTAGTTTGATGTTGTTGTTCCGTCTTATCGGTTTTCGCCCGTGAAACGATTGTTTTTAAAGTGCGTACAAACTAATTAGAGGAAGAAAAAAATACATACGCGAACTGAGCGTACATTGTAAAGACAAATCTGACTGTGCATGTACAGTTGCTTATTTCTGCAATAGAATAATAGTAAAAACGATATTTGGAGCTTTTTATCACATAACTGATAAAAAGCTAACATAACTTTTTACATCTTTTTATCTTGTTTTTTAACATAAAATAAAAAAAAATTAAACTGCATGTTTTATATTAATTATAACATAAAAATGGTAAATGTTTTCCCCAAAATTGAAAGATTTGAAAGAAAAAAGTAAGAATTGCAAAATGTTAACCTGCAATTGCAATAAAAGAAAAAAATCTGAATTGTGAGATAAAATTGCTGTCATGAAATTTGCACGGTATGCATACCGTATACTCAGTATACATAGTATTTAATGTTCTTATATTTGAGTTTAGTGATCAGAATAAACTTTACAGCTTCAGAATGCACATAAAATACACATAAATCAATGTCATCTCATAGTACAATTTCATTTGTACTTTTTCCAGCGCAGAATCTTTTTTTATTATTATTTATTATAATATGAATAAAATGAATACATTTATCCTAAAGCTTTTATTACCAGGTTAAATTTAGATAATGTCCATTTGACAACATGACCCCACTGTATATGTCACATTTTTTTACAAATATATTTTTATTCTGCTGCATCATTATTGTTTATCGCTACAGAAAAACTGGTGGTTTAACTGTTTCTACTGTAGATTAGCTGTTAGCACCCACCCCCATCCCATACAGCCAGCTGTAGCCTCCAGCGGCATCCGCACATCCTTCCATGTGCCTCAGACTCTTACGTAACCCTGACAGAAAACAAGCGAGAAATAAAGAAACAGCATCCATCACGCTCTCCTTCTTCACCTGGTTGTTTGAGTGTTGGCTGACCTGCAGGGCAGGAGGAAGCCCTTAGTCTGCTGCTGTGAAGCACACGCTCAAAGACAGGCTGGATCAGAGCTTTGTGTTTACTCAAACCTGCAGCTGAATCGAGGAAGATCTCCATGCCCCTTTTTTGAATGGGAAATGAAACTGGTGCAAGAGTGAATGCGAGAGTGAAACTGGTGTGAATGCAGCGATGCTTATGGATTCTATTTTTAGGATATGTTAGGCTTACAGGAAAATGCATATTTGTTGTGAAAAAGCACAATGCTGAATTCAATAGGGAAAGATGTCTGTGTTCCAGGAACTTATTGCATGCCTAGTTGTGAAAGGCTACTCTGAATTTCCACCATATCTTTATCTTTTGACTATTTGTCAAATTATATGTGTTCAGAAACATGATGTCCATGCCTTCAGAAATACAGTCTGAAACAGTCTTCATAGTTGAAACAAAATTATAAAAACTGTCAAATAAAAAAATCTGTGAAATTTACAACAAAAAACAAGCAGTGGCTGCTAGAATTCACTGTAAAAAGCTTACAATTTACAGACTGAACTTAATTTTACATAAAAAAGCATGCTATTTCATTAATGAAATAATGTTAATATACAAAATTACTCAAATCTGTTTTTAAATTTATAATATGCTGACAATCATCTTAAAAACACAAGATGTAAAGAAAAAGACACATGATGAATCAAATTAATCACAACTATTTTTCCGCAAGTTGAGGTAAATATTAGGTAAAGAGCAGCACAATGTCATACACACAAACACAAAACACCATCATAGTAACACAACACGAAAATAATGCAATTGTTATGTAGCTGTTTGATAAGACAAAATTAAGAAGAAACTTAATTCAATGAAAAAACGTCAAATAGGGAAATCTGGGAATGTCAAATTACAGCTTCACTGTAAATGATAAGATTTCTCTTTCTTTTTCACTTCTGTACATTTAACAGTATTTTACTGTTAAATTAGAGTTATTACAGTTTGTCACCATATGATGTAAGGGAATTTACCATTAACCAATTAACAGGTTTTTACTGCAGTATTTTTATAGGTTTATTACCATTAAAATCACAATTATCCTTCAATTATGAACATATTTTATTTGAATATTACAGCTGTCCTGTAATTTCAGGGTGATACATCTTTTCAGTTATTATTAAGTAGTTATTAAAGTAGCTGTACTGTTAATGTAGTTTGGCATAATTTTTAACTGTTTATATTAAAAAAAAATTTTTTTCACAAAAATCAAGTCAAGTGGTGTAACCAATATGCAGAGACATGGCAAAAAACAACAAATATACATGGCAATATTAGTTCAAATATCATGTGATACAACTGGCTCCCCCTAAAACATCATGATATATGAATTAATAATAATAAAAACTGCTTATATATATATTTTTTTTAACTTTCACAAAAAGTCAAGTGGTGCAATAAAGACGCAGAAACATATTTTAAAATTATTTTTAAAAACCTTTTTGAAAACAGTGATTAGGTCGTGTAAGCTCACGTGTATTCAATGGGTTTTTCACTTTTATGCAAAACTTTTATAACATTTTCCATCAACCATCAAGTAAAAATTAATAACATAACAAATGCTATTCATTTTTACTTGATGGTTGATGGAAAATGAAAATGCAAGTTTTTCAAAACCAATAAGTAAACAAACAAACAAAAGAAAATCTGAATAACTCAGACATACAATAAACTCTTTATTCGTTATCTGGAGCACTGTGACACAGAGACTTTCTCACTTGCACCCACAAGCTCCGCCACTGGCCAGAAATGGCACATTGCTAGACACAGTTGAACATACTAATTTTAGTCTCTCCATTTTCATACTAAGCGTACAGCTTCTAGAACAAGCGACTGTAACATGGAGAGTCAAAGAGCAGCAGAAGAGTCGCTCATCTCCATCTCAGTGGTCTCAGGTGAGATAAAGCATACACTTACTGTAAATATAGCTCTTTAAATGCATACACATCTGTAGCTTAAAGCTCTGAATCCTGCATTATTGAGTAGATTGCATCAACCGGCTACCTATAAACTCTTATCTTTTGGGATCCAGTGACTCATTAGTTGATTAGGCCATTCAGTTATTAGCCCCAATAGGCTAGCACGCAACAGTGTCACTTATCTATTTGTAGCTCGTAAATTCTGGAAGACGAATGGCTGAAGGAAATCTGACTAGCGCACTATAGCAGAAATGTTAGACTGTGGTGTATGTTACAGTCTGCTAGCTCGGGTTTTCCCTCGGTTGCTTGTCCCTCTGAGTTACGTCGAGTTCCCGCTACAGCGGCTTCTTTTATTTATAAGCCGAGAGCGTGTTCAGGTGCTTTCAAAGTTATGGGCACAAAACAAAGATCTGGAACAGAAAGGGATGCTTTACATTTCCATGCCACTTTGCCTGAAAGTCAAATAGTAAAAGTTTGTTTCTACTTTGCAAGTTTTCAGGATGCTGAAGAGATTTAGTGGCAACACTTTGGCTCTGAATTGCACTGTTTTAGAGAATATAAATAAATATTTATTGTCTTTGCTGGAGGATTGTAAAGGAAAATTCTCTGATAGGATTTGTTTCTGGCAATGGAGCTTTTAGTTTTTTGTAAAATTTTAATATTTTGACCCTATTTGGATTTGTTGATATAAATAAGATCTCATTTCTGCACACTTAAGATGACCGTATTCTGCTTAGTTTCAGTTTCCAGTGTTTTACGTGGAAATTAAGTCATTAAGTCATGGCATTTGCCTCAGCCATGCAGACGGATTTACCTTTCAAAGCTTGTGTGTCCTCATTGTTTGCACAATGGAATATAATGTAAAAGGCACTTTCCATGAATATGGTACAACATTTCTTTTGTTTGTTTTGTTTTTGTTGTTTTTTTGCTTGTCAAATGATCAGTGAAAGGAGGTGCTTAACTTTCAGTATAACGTCAGGAGATCAAATGAATAATGCATCTTATTTTATTTATTTATTTATTGCCATTTCTGCATCCAACAAAATTTTGGGCTAGGATAAATAGACTAAAATCAGATCTATGATTATGTGATTGTCTATCAATATACATTAAATAAACACCAAATAAAATAGAGAATGAATTAAATAAATAAATAAATGACTTTGGAACTAGGAGTAAAAACTAAATGTAAATTGCATATTATTTACAATATAATGAAAATGTATAATCATTTTAATTTATATTAAAGTTGAACTTTAAACTAGTACTTTTCTGACATACGTAGGACATAAGTGTGTCTTTATGTGTAATTTAGGTAACACTTTAGTACAGGGTCCAATTCTCACTAAGTTGCTTATTATCATGTATATTATTAACATATTGTCTGTTTAATAGTTGTTATAAAGCACATATTCTACATCCCTAATCCTACCCAATACCTAACAACTACCTTACTAATTATTAATTAGGTGTTTATTGAGGCAAAAGTCAAAGTTAATGGTTTGTTAATAGCGAGAATTGGACCTTAAAATAAAGTGTGACAGTAATTTTATCATTACTTCCATTATCTTTGAAATATTAAAGTGTACTGCTGAATATATTTAAAATGGTGAACTTGTACTATTTTTATGGTGAACTGAAATATACTTTAATGTCATTTCTATTAAAATTAATGTCATGTATTAATATATATATATATGTGTGTGTGTGTGTGTGTGTAATTATTACACGTTTATTATCATGAAGTTGCAATTTTAAATATATTAACTCATGTAGTATACTAACTGAATGCAATATCAAAATAACAGTTAAAACGTGTGTTTTAGCATGTCAACACATCAAAATAAGTGTACTTATCAGAAAGCATGCAAGATTATTAAAACAATGTTTTAAATGTACTTTAAACTGCTCAAAATGAGCAACTTTTCATGCTAGATTCATTGTATAAATTGCCAGATTCAATTGAATGGAGATTATTTACTTCCTGTCACGCTGCAGAAAGGGTTAAATTTTTCAATTTGGGTTAAATTTGTGTTAAAAACACAAATTATTGGCAATTGTATATGATAACTATTTTATGCTTTGGTTAATTGGTTTCTAATTGATGTCTTCATATGAATTTGTTAGAAAATGTGCGATTTGTAGAAAAGTACAACCCTAACCCTAAAAGTACTTTGTTTACTTTTTTCAAAAAATCATGTTTTAATATGATTCACTTCATATGAATTCATGTGAGATCTCATTGAATGTATGCCTCTAATGGTTAAAAATGCATTCTTAGAGTCATCGCTGAGTTACACTAGTAACTTTCCTTCTCTCTGGTAAGCATCAGGAGCTCTCTGTACTGTGTACTCATTGTCTAAAACACACTGCAACAAAATAACTCGTAGGATTTAACTTACTTAAAAAAAAAAACTAAATAAAAATCTTCATAACAAATTTTAATGCTACTGCTCTGTATCTACTTACTATTGAATTAAACATTCATAAAGCAATTAAGTTAATATTACATAAGTATATTTAATTTCACATATAGAATTAAAGGGATAAAAAACAAAAATATCTTAATTTGTGTTCTGAAGATGAATGAAGGTCTTACGGGTTTGGAACGACATGAAGGTGAGTAATTAATGACTGAATTTTCATTTTTGGGTGAACTAACCCTTTAACTTCAACAAGCTTGAATTGGGTACCAATAGGCTATAGAGTTTTTATAGTGAACTAACTTTTTTCATGTAGAAATTGCATTTGTTTTTCTGTAGTATGTACTACACCACAGAATAATATCAGTGTATCATCTTTAGTCATTATTAAGACACAAGGGCAACTTCTCCTTCCTTTCGCACTGCAGAAAAAGTGTCATGCCGTCACTCCGTCAAAAGGCAGCGTCAGCTCCGTATGCCTCAGTGCTCCACAGATCTGCAGACGCCATCAATACAAGCCAAACTGGCAGGAAAATGGGCCGAGTGCTTCTGAAGACTATAAACCAGCGCTTGGAAAGACTCAGAGTTTGATTAGACTGCAGGACGCGGACATAAATTGACATACTTCATTCGCCTCAGGTTGGATTTCGCTCCGTCTGGTTTATAACCGTACAGAGGAAATTGCATCTGGCCGACATAAGCAGCAATTCCTCGCTGCTCCATCTCACTCGCGTGTCACGTGACACTGCGCTGCATGCCATTAGCATTTTATTGCCACTGCAAAGCATTGCTGTTCTGACTGCTCCCTCTTGCTAATGTCCAAAGGCTCTGCAGTCGCTTATGCAGGCCGCAGCATCGAGTCCCAGCATTCCCCGCTCAGGTGGCATAAATCCAAGATTAGATTGCAGGATTGGGGGGGGGGGGGGGGGGGGGGGGGGGCGTACATCAGAGCGAGGAAATCCCTGACAGGAGGATCCCAGCTCAGCACTTTCTCTCTAGCGGGCCGTCTGTAGGTTTATGAGCGCTCACCTCTACAGCGGTCACTGCAGCAGGAGAGTCACTCGAAGTGTCGGCAGTGTCTGCTTGACTGGCCTCTATCAGCAGCAGGCATAACTGTCATCTCACTCAGACTTCCTCTTTGAGCAGTGACAGCCATCTTACATCCAGTAACACAGAACTGAGAAGTACACTGTGAAAAGAACGTTTAACAAGAAAATACTAATTCAGTCTTTGTACTTCAGGATTTCTGTTACTTGCCATTTCTTTGTAATTATTTGTGAGATTTACTAGCAATTTCTGAGTGAAAAGTAAATCCTACAGCATATTTTTTACAATAATTAAATTTTCTGACATTCCACATAAGTTAAAAAAATTCATAATTCAAAATTCACTCACCCTCATGTTGTTCCAAACCAGGGCATTCTTCTTTTGCCATTGAAAACATTTATTATATGAACAATAAAACAAAGTTCGGGGTCAAATTTTTTTGTTTTTATTTATTTTGTTTTAAGAAATTAATTTTATTTAGCAGGGATGCATTGAAATGATCAAAAGTGACTGTAAAAACATTTATAATACAAACAATTTATATTTCAAATAAATGCTGCTCATATGAACTTTCTATTCAACAAAGAATCATGAAAAATGTATCACAGTTTCCACAAAAATATTAAGCAGCACAACTTTTTTTTAACACTGATTATAAAAAATGTTTCTTGAGCACCAAATGATTTCTAAGGGATCATGTGACACTGAAAACTAGAGTAATGATGCTGAAAATTCAGCTTTGATCACAGGAATACATTGTTTTCTATTTGAATATATTTTCAAATGTAGTTCATTTGAATTGTAATATTATATATATATATAATTATGAAAATATATTTACTAATTTTTATGTTAAATTTATGTTGAAAATAAGGATTATGAAACATTTTTTAAAACCATATGAAGCCAACAATACAGAGACTTACATTTACATTTAGTCATTTAGCAGACGCTTTTATCCAAAGTGACTTACAAATGAGGATAATGGAAGCAATCAGGATCAACAAAAGAGCAATAATATGCAAGTGCTCTGACAAGTCTCAATTAGCCTAACACAATACATGTAGCAAGGATTTATATATATATATATATATATATATATATATATATATATATATAATAAATAAAAAGAAAACAAATAGATATAATAGAAAAAGAACAGAGAGAACTTTATTAAAGAAAATAAGCAGTTAGAAAACAAATAGAGTGCAAGTCTTAAAGGATAAAGTGTTGTTTTGTTTTGTTTTTAAATAAAAAATAAAATAGAATTAGAATAGAGAGTGCTAGAGTTGGAGGGTCATATAATAATAATAATAATAATAGAGACTTATTTCAGTACATGTGTTTACACATTCAGCATGTGCACTTTTATTTATTTACCTACGATAAGCATGTGACTTATTTCTATATTTGAAAACACTGAATGTGTCTGTGTTCTGAGTGTGAAGATGACTGCAGCAGCTCTCTGATTCGTCAAACAGCACTGGAGCAACAAACAGACCTTTAAATTACAGAAGCTGGGAAAAACACCCCTCAAGGGCTTTAGATCAGGTATTCTCTTAATTCATTCATTCATCACAGTGTTAAAACAAGCTGGAGACAGCAGAACAAAAAATGAACTGGGGTATCCCAGCTGCGTTTCTCTCTCTCTCTCTCTCTCTCTCTCTCTCTCTCTGTGTGTGTGTGTGTAGCAGCTCTGTTCAGCAGAGGAGAACATCCTTTACTATCCTTTATGACACAGAGCCTAAGTTCAGGAACGCTTCCCCAGGAAAACTGCAGATGTGGGAGGGGGAGGACTGTCAGCTTCTCAAAGAGGGGAGAAAATCAAAGCGGAGAGCACTGCAGGCAGGAGGAGGTGTGGCGGTTTGCAGAGAGATCCCAGGCTTTTCCACATCAGCAGGAAACCCTCAGGGCTGCTCTCATTCTTTCACTGTATCCCCTCAAACAGAAATGTACACTGCTGAGCAACCTAATTAAATATTCTAAAAATCATCTTTAAAGGCATCCTTTTTAACATTATTGTGACATATTAAAGCTAATATATATATATATAATGTTTTTGAAAGCAGTCTCTTATGCTCACCAAGGCTGAATTTATTTGATCAAAAATACTTATCATGTATCTGTGCCACATATTACATATTATTGTTTTATGTGTAATGAAAATGTATTATTATTTTGAATATAATATAATATAAATTTGTAAACACATACTCCATGCAGGTGTTCATCCTGTGGTTGTGAAGCAATCTATTACAAAATCTGTCTGAAATATTTTTATGCATTTTAAGGCTTTTGTGCACAACTTTTCATGGTGGGCTTACTGTGCTGCACTCTGCCATACTGTATGCAAACACACACACACACACACACACACACACATACACACACACAGTGCCTGTCAGCAGTGTCATGTAAGAAACTGTCCTCAGGTTTCTTAATGCTTATGCTGATGTTAGTGTCTCAGTGTGTCTGTGGGTTTCTCTCTGACAGTTTCTACAGCTTCCTCACAGCAAATATACAGATTCAATAATGCATAAGAAAAAGGAAGATAGTTCGTTCAAAGACAACTCGTAACGCCCGTTCACACCAAGAAACTGAGAAATATATAGTTTGAGAAATTATTCTAATTTAAAAGGATAGCAGAGTTCAAACCAAAACTATGAAAACAGCACAAATCACTTTCAGAATGATATTTTTAAGTCAAAAAGAACAATAAAAACACTGACAGCCAGGAGATATGCAGCTCATTTGCATTTAAAGTGGTACACACCAAAACAGCTCTTTTTTAGACACGTCCACAAAATGACATTTTCCAGCTGTTATAATAAATGATCTGTGGGGTATTTTGAACTTGAACTTCACAGACACACTGTGGGGACACCCAAGACCAATATTACATTTTTTCAAAAGGGGCATAATAGGTGGCCTTTAAATTTATACTTTTAAAAAGGGGTAGTTCACCCAAAAATGAGAACATACAGGCATACAGGTGCAGATATATAGGAATTTGATGTTCGATTCAGAGGACTATATCGTATCTCTTATCTTTATAAATTTTCTCATGAAGCTGGTTGTCGTCATAATACAGAAGAAACTGGCAGCTTTGAATAGAAAGCTTCAGAAACGCTTATTTTCATATCAGACAGGAGGAGGAAGTCATTATCACAGGAACAGCTGTTAAAGGTTACTGTGATTTTTCATCAAGGGATGTAGCACATAAATTGCAACAATAAATATTGCAGACCCAGTCTAGATGAGACTTTGAGATCACATAACTAGCCAAATGCTACTGATTTTATTGAGGTGACCTCCATATGTTGCAATTACCGTAATTACGAGTGACAAAACTGCCATCTGTAACCAAAAACAGGACACGGCACCTGTAATAATGGATTCAAACCATAGAACGCTCCATTAAAAAGGCAACGGAAAAAGCACTGCAAAAAACACTGATGTGATCTGTGACATACTTGAGGAGCGTTATATGACAAATTGTAGTTATGTCCACCAACTTGTGTTTTTCATATTTCTTACATGACATCCTCATACTTTGCAATGCACCACTTATTTCCTCTCTGTGACTAACAGTTTTAAAACCACTGATATGGTTGACCTCAACAGACTAAAAGGGCTGAAAATAAAATAATTAGCCCCTTTCACAAACACAGTAGATGTTTTACAATATTGCGTTACTCCCTAAAAAAGTAACAAATTACGTGAATTACTTTTTATGGAAAGTTATGCTTTACGTTAGTTTTGCGTTATTTTCTCGTTAGTTTTTAAATATGAGCCGGTAATTTTAGGGTAATTTACTGGTATTACTGTGTGAAACTGGCTTTAGGGTGATTATCAAATCACAAAGTCTGCGGTTTAAAAACTGGCAACATGTTTATTTGGACTGATTGAGATCTTTTATCATGAGCTTCACGTCAAATGAACACAGTGCCAAGCTTCACTCTGAAATTCACATTTCATAGGCTATTATTATTTCATATTTTAATTATATATTAATAGGCATGTGTTAATATTAAAGCTGTCAAACCATTAATCACATGCAGAATAAAAGTTTCCGTTTACTTAATATATGTGTACTGTGTATATTTATTATGTGTATATAAATACACACACATGCAGGTATATATTTAAGAAAACAAATGGTATGTTTATATATTAAATATATTTATTTATAATATAAATTTTACGAATATAAACATAGACATGTAAATATTTTCCAAATAAAAACTGTATGTGTGTGTATTTAGATAATAAATATTACATAATAAATACACACAGAGCATACAAATATATTGGATTAATCGTTTGACAGCACTAGTTAATATGAATAATTATATATTAATATTATATAAAATATATTAACAATAAAAACCATTACAGTAATAATTATTTTTTATAGTCATGTAGGAAGGGTCAAAAATTCAAGAGTTTTTTTTTTTTTTTTAACTAGTTACTGAAAAAAAAGAATAATAATGGTTACTGCATAAAATGCTATTTTTCAATTGTTGTTATTAATAATGAGGTTTTCAAATTACATCCACACCCCTATAAAATTGTATTATTCAGTTATTATTGTTAATATTTTCTTCAATGGAGATCCACACCTATTTAAAAAATAAAAAATTAATTCCCTAGTTATTTTAGAATAATTGTTTCCAAATTGAGTTGTTCAAGTCATCTTGTGTTTAAGTGATCGTTTTCATAAAATATATCAAAGGAGAACTAGTTTGAGATGTTTTAAGGTTCTAGATTTTGAAATAAAATGTTATAAAGTAAAAAAGCTGTGGTCTGAACATGCAGGAGCCGGTTTCTGCATGGTTTTGTGTAATCTGATAGTGTTTTGGGTTCAGTGTTGTTGGGCGGTGGAAGGGGGAGGCCAGTAAATCCTGCTCTCCTCTTACTGCTACAGCACCAGTGCTGCCTCATTTTCACGTGAAATATTGATACACCTAATTTTACTCCAGGGGCAGCTCTGATGTCAAAATGTGCGGGTCTGGCGAGTGAGAATCTCTCCTGCGTCTTGGGTGGGCGGCAGTTAAGACTAGGAGCTTTGCATTATGCAGGTCAATTCTGAAGAAAACCACCTGTATACGCATAAATATCTGAAGCTGAGAGAACAGAGGTGTAAAACGACACTCGAGAAAACCTCTAGAGGAGCCGATTGATTGGGTTATTAAATGTTTGATGGCTTTGTCTCAACAGGAAGCTATATTAGCTGGAACACAGGTGGTCTAGTGCTGTCACTGATCTATCTGAGCGCCATCAGGATGGATGAGACAGTGAATTAATGCAAACCGAGAGCTGAAAACCCTGACCTCACTTAACGAACACACGATGGTTTGAGAAGGAACAGAACGAGAACGGTAGTCGTAAAGTACATGGTCACTTTATTCGAAGAAAATATTAAAACAGTAGCATGTACAATTTGGAATGAATGCAAACTGAAGAGTGGAGTGCAAACTCCCGCAGCAGAAGAGGTGCAGGGGAGAATTCACTGAAACAGAGGACAGAAAAGTGAAGGCTCAGCCACACTCCTCCAAACATCCACAACATCCCTCCATCATCTCCATCCTGGTGCGAGACGGCCGTCCAGGAAAAGAAAGTCATTAAAACAAAACAATAGACAAAAATTCAAAAAAATAAAAAATGATGCCAAACATATACTACTTTTTGTTGTTTTTGAATTTTTTTTACTTGTTTTTGATTTTTACTTTTTATCCCCCACAATACATTAAAGCCCCATTCCACTGGAAACTTTCTTTCTACTTGTGGTTCCTCTTAAAATTACAAAACCCCGCGATACATCACTTCAGTGGACTCAGCACGCTCTGATTGGCTGGAGAATGAGCTCCGGGCTCAAGCTGCATGCATGAAACAGAAAAAACGAGAGAACAAAAGGAGGGATGGCCAGCCCAAACATTATCAAGAGCAGATGGAACTTAAGGAGTTCACCAAATGCTGTTTGTCTTCAGTTTAAAGGTAATTACAGGTTATTTTTCTCGAATAACTGATGCTAGACTGATTTTGGGGACAGGATCACTAACCATTTCATGCAGATATTTGACTTTTTCCATTATTTTCTGTATGGACAGAAGGATACTTTATTTTAACATTCAATTATTTTTAAACAGAAACATTATGAATAAATAAACTTTTTTTTTTCTTCCCAAGAGGTAAGTAAAACATTTGACTGATTTTTTCTTCTCTTCTAAGAGGGCACGGCAGGAGGAGGCGGTTTCACTTTGCGGTCATCATCTGTACAAATTCTGAGAGGAGAGATGGAGAGAAAATGAGATTAGGCAGTTGCTTTTGGCCGAATGCCACGCTGTGCAGCCAGCTGCTAAATTGGTTAATGGTTTATTAATTTTTTAATCAAGAGGTGAAGGCAGAATTTGCACGGTAATTAGCATCCCATTTCCGAATATGCGTCTAATCAAGAGGCTCCGTTTTCAACAAAACAAAAGGGGGCCTTTTACATGTGCTCTGTACAAATATGATTTCCATCTGGGAAATGCGAGCCATTTTCGATGCAGATAAGACACTATGGTCATTCCAACATGGACAAGAATATAGTACCAGATATGAGAATCTAATGGAATTTAAGACTCTGAACTGACCAATTCACAGAGTAAATGAATCATTAAGACTGATGAGAGTCTTTTTGACCGTTTGTCAGAAAAATGTATTGATTCTGTTGTTTTTAAAAAATATATTTTTTCCAATAACATCTTTATGTGATATATTTGTAGGTGTATTAGAGTTACCAGATTATGCCTTTGAGATAAAAATAAGACTACTGTAAATGGAGAAAATAAAAAGTAAGCAACTTACCTTCATAGTTCACCTGACCATCGCCATCTATGTCGGCTTCTCTGATCATCTCATCAACCTCTTCATCTGTCAGCTTCTCGCCGAGGTTTGTCATGACGTGACGCAACTCTGCAGCACTGATGTAGCCATTACCATCCTGAAGAGAAAAACTCCATGTCAGCCACAAAAAGGGCAGGAAAATCTCGGCATCACAGCTGCGACTCAATTTTGGCTGTAATAAACAGCCAAGTGAAGTAGTTACAGCTCAAACATACCTTGTCAAATACCCGAAAAGCCTCGCGAATCTCTTCCTCGCTGTCTGTGTCCTTCATTTTCCTGGCCATCATCGTCAAGAATTCTGGGAAATCTATGGTTCCATTTCCTAAGAAAATGTGAAATGAGATTTTATTGAAAACGGAAGTATGGGCAGAAACATTCACCTCAGATACTCTCAAATAAACCAGTTCCACTTTAGATTAACAAAGTAAAAAATGACGACTTTTACATCTTACAATTGCGAATTTACATCGTAAAATTGCGAGAAATAAACAACTTTTAATGTTTCTCATTAATGTGACCATTTCTTACGATGTGGGTTTTTTTCTAATAATTATAACTTTAATTTACACTTTATATCAAACTTGAAACTTTACCTCACCTTTTTATTTTGAACTCTAAGGCTGAAAAGGCATTCATATTTAAAGGGCCAGCTTTACAAAATAAGGCAAATTAGCGTGAGATCCCAAATCACATGAAAGCACCAATTCTGCGGTTGCTCTACTGACAATGCACAAATTAATAAACACAGATGCAGTTGATCCACTGAAACGCCACTCTCTCGTGAACACGCATACGACAGTTATCAGAAGATAGAGATTACAGTTTATAAAGATTTAAATACAGATATTTTTCTTACACAAACGCATCACTTCGCTTCAAAAGGCCTTTATTAACCCCTCAGAGCTGTGTGGAGCACTTTTTATGATGGATGGATGCACTTTTTTTGGGCTTCAAAATCTCAAATCCCATTTACTGCCATTATAAAGCTTGGAAGAGCAAGGACATTTTTTAATATAACTCCGATTGTATTCATCTAAAAGAAGAAAGTCATACACCTTAAATAATTAACTCCACTTGAAGCTTTCATGAAATTAAAAATGAAACACAAAAAAATGTATATGGCATTATCACGAAGACAAACTATATGTTCATATGTGAAATTCTGGAGGGGATGTCGGATGGCGTTGCATGGTGATGTAACGACGAATGCCATTAATCGATCTATGTACTATAACATGTAAAATGGGAACATGAAAGGATTATTTTAAAAGCAACTCATGTAAACACCTTAATCATAATATTGTCTTATTCAGAATAAGGTAATAAATAATTAGATTACTGATGTCCATGTAAACATAGTCAGTGCAGTTAAAGATCTTATGTTTTGGGCAGGAACACCTCCACCCCATCTCAGGGGCATTCGCCAAGGCAGCTCTCCTAACGTAAACCGCAGTCATCCCCAGGACACTCAGTTTACCAATGAGCCATCAAAGGGAAGAGGTGGAGATTTGCTAAGAAAGATCAAAAACCATGAGACTCACTCTGGATTAGCAGAAGATGATAGTCCTTGAGGGACAGCGGTGAAAAATAAAAGCCGAGAGGGAGACACGGTTAGATCCCTACAGCTGGCACGGACTAGCCGCAGCTGACCATAAGAGAGTTCAACCATGAGGTCAGAAATAGGTCAAGCGTGCGGTAATAAAGACCAGGCTGGATTACCAACTGGATGTGTGGAGCCACTGGTCTAGGATTAGCCAGCATAAAAGGGCCATTGAGCTTTGACTCTGGGTTGAAAGCTACGGTCCTATGGGTTGGAGCAGATGGGGATTTAATGCTGTGTGGTGTAATATAGTAAAACTCCTATTCAATGAACAATGGGCCACATTCCTAGCGTGGCAGATAAAAATGCAAGACCTTTGATCGCTACAAGATGTCGAGTCATATTAGCGCAGTCTTTCACAGGTACCTAAAGAAAACACAATTCATGACTAGGACCACTCAGCAACATACAGTTGTGCTGAAATCAGCCATTTTCAGGTCACTTCCAGTGTCAATTCTCAAAATAAGTTCTTCCCCGGTTTCCCGGCAACTGAGTTCGATAAGTGTGTGGGAACGAGATGAAGAATGCAAAGAGTGGATTATGCAATTACTTTTATTTTCCACTACTCGCATTATTGCCGTCTGACCTAGATCACGTCACAGCAGGAGCGAGGCAGGCTGCATCCCACAGGCCTATCGATTCGCTGATCGAAGAAGACCAACAGAACGGCTCGCAATCTGACAGGCTTCAGGAGTCTAGCAGCCTCCCGATCCTCCCACACCATCTCGGCTTGTGGCGCGGGTGTATATCTGTCGGAGGCGTCTGTGACAGGAGGCTGATTGGAGAGTTTTCTGGGAGTGCTGAGCGAGTGGATCGTCGCACCATCGGACACTGTTATGTCACAGCGACGAGTGGACGAGATTAAATGGTCTCACAGACAGGCTGTACTTACTCCAATGACAGGCATGTGAAACCCCCCCTGAAAACTTGTCTTTTCAACAGCATCTATAAATTAAAGGTGAAGGGTGTCGTTTTTCATAATACTTGCTATTCCAGTTTAACATGCTGAGACAACTGGTTAAATGACAAAGAAACAACATGCATGATAAGGAAAATCTAAATTGTTTATAGACCTTAAAACATGTCATGACTTTTTCAAGAAAAACATTTTCAAGAAAACTTTTAGTCTAATGACTCTAATCTACATTTTATGAAATGTCATGTGATGTAACCATCAAGTAACAACAAATCCTCCTTTTATTTCCAAATGTAATGATTATTTTCAAAAAAAAAAAAAGTTTATGTAAAATTCTCTCACATACCATAAATTATTCACTCATCCATAAAAAGGCTTTGTGGTGTCGCACCGCATGACATAACATTTTTCAACCTAAACCAACCTTGACTTGATATAAATGGGTCAAATTATCTAGGTCTGCAGATAAAGGTCTGCAGATGTCTTTAAATGTTCTTTTCTGCATGTTTTCTGCAGGATGGTTATATATACCAATATTACGAATAACGAACTGTGATTGGTTGTTTGACATGTCGGTCAAACGGCCTCATGGGTGGGCCTTGGCCAGTGAATGAAGCCATCTATTCCAGACCTTCAGCCGTCAGTCTGAAGGTCTGGCTACGCGAGACTAGGAAATCCCTAATATGAATAAAGACATCGCTATCGCTGTAACGTAATAAAAACAAGATATAACGTTAAATGTTTTGAATGATGAAATGTAAAGACAAACACTCGCCTGCGACAATATATGGTTTATCTGTGTTCTTCAAGCCATCTCGGGTATTTTCATAATGGTAAATTTGTAATCCATTTCTAATCGACATAGCCTTTATTACAGTATAGAATATATTTTCTGCCTCATTCTGTGATAAGAAGCCACATTAGATCACAAAAGGAATTTATTTCAAACACTCGACTGATGCTGTGTAGTAAAAACAAGTTAAGATGTTCTCTTTTGTTGGACAACAGGTTTAGAAAGGCTTATCAATGCATGTCATTACAAGGGAAGATGCTCGGCATGTGTTTTTCAAATATAGCGCGGAGGCGTTTCCTCATCTCAGCATGTGAACTCATGGACACACACACACACAGATTCTGAGAGAAATAAAGCACACGGATATTATTTAAACGCAAAACCGAAAAAATGCAATTCACGAATGCGTATTGAACCGTGAATGTCATACCGAATGGTTCAATATTATATTGAGAATTGTGACATCCCTAATAGATAGATAGATAGATATTAATAAGCTGTTTTATTGATACATTTCTAAGAAATAATAATGGAAGATCCTGCCAAACTACATGAGGTTTTCTTCATTATGATATCAGTTGCATCACCCTGAGATTGTTTACTTGATGCCGCTTTGTAAATTGCATTTATAATCCTATCTTTAAATAAATCAAGAGTCACTGACCCAATTATAAATAACCCATTCGTAGACTGATTGCCTGAACAAACATTCTCTGTTTGTTTGAGCAATCTGACACAACACCAACCCATAGTATGAGTTTGTGGGGAGTGTCCTTTAAGATGTTTTGTTCAAATTTCGAAAGAAACCGGTGATCAGTTTCATTCAACTGTGATTTATTGTTACTATCAAAGCCACTCACCATCAGCGTCCACCTCATTGATCATGTCCTGCAGCTCTGCCTCTGTGGGGTTCTGACCCAGCGACCGCATCACTGTGCCCAGCTCTTTGGTCGTGATGGTGCCGTCACCATCCTTGTCAAATAAGGAGAAAGCCTCCTTGAACTCTGAGGTAAGAAAAGGGCGGTAGCTGTATTTAGTGTCTGCTTCAAAGTACACAAATCAAAGTGATCTGATTACATGCATGCACTCTCACCTGCAATCTGCTCCTCTGTTAACTGGTCGGCCTAGAAATCAAAAAGAAAAGAAATGCTGGTTACTAAGTAGACACAGGCAAAAAAACACATTTCTGTTTTAGTATTTAAAAAATAATGTAATGCATCTCAATACACCAAGGAGTCTGATCATTTGCCATTCTAAAAAAGAAAAACACACTGATAATGTGACACTTGTAGCATTAAGTATACTCTTAAAAATAAAGGTTCTTTATTTGCATCAATGGTTCCATTAAGAACTTTTAAGATCTATGGAACCTTACCATTAAGATTCTTTAAAGTGAAAAAGGAAAAAGGCTTCACACTAAGAAAAAAATGGTTCTTTTTAGGAACCGGTCACTGAAAGGTTCTTAGGTGAATCCAAATGGGTTATAGGAACCACCATTTTTGGTTCCCCAAAGAACATTTCAGTGAACAGTTCTTAAAAGAACCATTTTTTCTTAAGGTGAAAAACATTTTTAATAACTCAAAGAAACTTTTTCTACTATAAAGAACCTTCTGTGCATCTGAAAGGTTCTACACCCTTTCAAATAAAGGTTCCATCAGGGGGGGTTTGCAGTGATGCCATAGAGAAGAACCATTTTTGGTTCAAGAACCTTTCAGTGAACAGTTATTAAAAGAACCATTTTTTCTTTTAAAAATTTAAAGAAAATTTTAAGCATCTGAAAGCTACTATGGATGTTAAAAGTTCTTCATAGAACCATCAATTCCAATAAGGAACCTTTATTTTTAAGAGTAAACACATTTTGTATTTAAACTTCATGCGACATCCAAACAAAAACACTTTAGTTCATACAAGTGGCATCAGATTACAGGACACTGACCAACAACCTAGGCCTTTGGTTAACAGCGAGGAGAGAAAAGCGTGTTGTATGAGTCTCAAGAGCTTGCTAAAGTGGATGAGAGCTGCTAGGAAAACAAATAACCCACATTATGAAGGGGAGGAGTGGGGCTAATGGGCCAAAGACAGAGGAACACACAACCATCCCTTCAATCACACTAATTATTCTACTTCCTTTCTGCATTAAGCAGCCATACTCACATGAAAAGACATATAACATGCAGCTGAGACCATTGACTTAAGAGCCTTTCTAATGCACAAGCACTGGATCCAGTAGTTCCAGCAGTTGAGTCACTGGCAGATATAATGAAGAAAGAGCACTGGTTTGTTGGATAAGTGGGTCTTCCTGCTGCCAGCTGTATGGCTCATTTCATGCCTCATTCATGCTCATATGCCCAGTACCCAGGCAACCTCCATCACCCCCCTCCCAAAGCTCATCCTGGGGGATGGGGCGCTGCAGCAGAGGAACAGACGCAGCTGCTCTGGGACTCCCTGACATCCAGCGTGAGCCGCAGAAGACTGTCTGTCCCGCTGTCTGAAACACTTCTCTTTTATAATGGCCAATAAATGGAAAGTAGTGGTTGTGGGTCGATGAAGAAATCACAAACAAGCACATTTAAGCAGGTGCTCTGAGACCCGACAGTTCCCGAAACGTTCAACTACTAGAAAGAGATATAAGTTCCACTCCTAACTGCCTATTAACTGTAGGTCTGATTTACGATTACCAGGTTTAGGAAAAGCAGCATGTTGTTGAACGAGTGCAGCTGTCTTAATGATCTTTGACTACTGAACTGTTTGTCATATACTGATATATCGACCAGGCCAATATTCTGCAAATATTTCTCTATTTTATCAGTTGTACCATAGTTATGTGATTAACAGAAGTGCTAATTCCCCTTTCAAACCACAATGCATCCTTCATCTTCAAACATTTTTTCAGTTTGTCAAAATTGTTGTCTGTAATTTTCATACATATGCATTTATAATTCTATACAATGTTTATTCCAATATTACATTTAAATATATCCCCATACAATTTAGTGACAATTACATTTAATTTTTCATAATATTCAGTTTGTCAAAATTGTTGTATATATTTATAACTGCATACAATTTTTATTTTTCGATATTAAATTTAAATATTATATACCCACACAATTTAGTGACTATTACACCTTTTTCAGAAATTTTTCATAATTGTTAGTAGATGTCAAAATTGTTTTCTGTAATTTTCATACCTATATTTTATATTTTTTTATTTCAATATTATATTTAAATATTACATACCCACCCAATTTAGACACAATTACATTTATTTATTTTTACATTTACATAATTTAATTTTTCATACACTTTTTTTTCAGTTTGTCAAAGCTTGTTGTCTGCAAGTTTCACGGATTTACAATTGTATTAAACATCATACACACTGTCATTTTTACACATTTACATATATTTATAACTTTAGAAATGGTTTATTTCAATAATAAATTATGTACTACACATTAAGTACACAATTTAGTGACAATTCAATATTGAATTTTTCCTAATTTATGTCAACATTATCTGTAATTTTCATAAAAGAATGGGCAAAGTTGGCTCTATGTTAAATAAATATTGAAATCGTATTGGTCTCACAGTTGCAAAACGTAGGCTAATTAAACAATTTCAGCATCAAATTTCCTAATTACCGCACCTCTACAGAAAATGTGACCACAAAACCAAACGGTGTGAAATTTGAACTGTTCCTCCTCTATTTTCTATCGCACAGCTGAATACTAAAAGATCTCTTCAACTCCACAGGCTACAGAAACCGCATGACCGAATCCCTCCAGCTGTACTGTGCAGTGACACTACTGTCACCCATCTGCGGTGAGATGTGTTCGTCTGAAGCGCTTATTAAAAATGTTCAAGCAAATGAATGTAGGTCAGTATACACAGCATAATCCTCAAGAGTCCCAACACATAAAGCATGAGCTTCAGGGAACATTACATCATAACTTCACCCAGGACAGCTGTCTCCTACCAGATGCTGTTCCTCACAAACCTAATACAGAGATCAAACCACCGACAATAAACCACTCATATCTACTGCCAGTCCAGAAACATTAAACCACACGCACAAAAGCCCAGAGGAAGATGTTATTGCTCAGAGTTCGATCTTTCACAGTTTAGAAGACTAATGGAGCTCTCAGTTACATTTCTCTTAGAGAAGAAATAAAAATGGACACAACTGACACAACTGTTGACATACAGTGCAAGTATAAAGCTATCAAATAAACACAAACAGCATAGCTCAGATAACATCTTAGATCTTGGAAGAATTTGAGAAAATTATTTTATGTTCAGTTCAATGGCATTTGCCATTTCTGTGTAATTCATTGTGAAATTTACCAGCATTCAACAACTTTTTTTGGGTCTAGACAAGACACACGAGTAAAAAACCTCTTTGCTGCTTAAGAGATACAACTAAGATATTAAAGATACATAATTAGTGATTTCCGGTTCCTGCAGGGGAAGCTAAAAAAAAAAAAAAAACCTCCAACAGGTTTTGGTTTACTGGGATGGACCACAGCTACATCCCACACACGAAATGCAGATCAACACCACTCAGATTCAGCAAACAAAAAAAGCCAGATGACTGACATTTTACAACGACACACCTTTTATTTGCATAAGCTACAGTGACTACAGACAAAATACAGGAAACTGGGCGCCCATTACCATAAGCCTACACCCTTTCAGTCCACGCAACATTGTGGTTTGGTTAAAATACATGGGCCTGACATTAGTGAGGTCTTTAAATGTGTGTAAAGTGGTTTTAGATGGGAAACACTGGCCCTGCTGGTGTAATTCAGTCTGTGGAGGGGGTTTAAAGGGAGGTAGATGATGCAACAGACACTGGCTGAGCCACATCCTCTACATCCTCATCTACAATCATCTTCTTCATGTCTCAACCATCATATTTCACGAATATTAGCATAAACATGCTTATCATGACCCTCTACACCCAGATATTGGCATGAGCAGTCTGTCTAAATAAGATATCACAAGTACAGGTTTCAATGAGATGTCATGTTGATCTAAATTATTATTATTTTTTATCATATAGTAAGATATACATAAAAAATAATAACATATGGGATGTATTCCACGTCATTTGATGTGTGTAACCCGTATGTAAGATCATAAAGGATGTAAGAATTGCGCAGTTGTAGATTCAGGCTTCACTCTATGACTGTAGCGTCACTGAACTATAGCAGGTAACTAAATAAAGCGAAATGTTTCAAATATGGGTATCGTTGAGGTAAATTACACCTACAAACTGTAACGCTTATATCAAACGCATATTTTTAAGTAAACGAGGCTCATTTGTTGCGAACGAAGTTGTTGAGATTCTGTTTGGAGGAGTAATGCATTAATAGTATATGAAATAAATGACTACGTACCATTATTGTGAGGAATAAAGCGTGATAATCTCCAGACGAGGCTAAACGCAGGTCTCTCCGGGATGAGCGAACTCCGGCTGTGGACTCGGCGAGAAGCGCACATGTATTCATCCGCCGCTCACTTCCTGACTCAGCGCGTGCGGAGCGGCCCTCAGCCAATCAGAGCGCAGGCTGACCGAAGCACACCGATGCAGTAAACAGTGGTTATGTCTTTTTGAAAGATGATGGATTAATACAAGTCTGTGACAAATAATACATCTTTGCACTTTATTCGCATGTCCTGGATGTGAAGATGTGAATAACTGTTGATGAACTGATTGACTGAATGCTCATTTTGTGATTTTGTGGCATAGATTAATTAATTATGCACTGTCCAGTCTGAGGCACCTAATAATTAATGCATAATTTTGTAACCCAGAAGAGGAGCAGTAATTTCCCCACTGAAAAATGGTTTTGGGGCATTTTCATATATATATATATATATATAAACATTGCTGCATTGTATTACATAGTAATACAAAATAATTCATGCTGCTCCATGTTTAAGGATATTAATAACTACTGCTGATTTTTTACTGACTTAATTGCTCGTTTTGTTCAGTTCATTTCCAGAGATTAATTATCCAGGAGAGGTCTGTGGAACCTCATTATTAGATTATTAATAACATACAAAAACACCAAAGCTAATTTAGGGCCTATGTTTATGTTTGTGTGTATTAGAATAGAAGTTAGTCAATGCCATTATTAGATAATTATTAAATAAACAGCACTACTCCCCCTACTGCTTTTATGAAGAACAGGCTCTTCATGAACTCAGTGATGTGTGGCTCTAGTGTCTCCAGGCGGAAGGATACGCGTGCTTTTCCCTCCGCTTGAGAATTCACAGCGTCGCTTTATTACGGAGCAGCTGATTGGTTGACGCGGACCTGCAATATTATACACAATGTTAAGGGGGGCATTATTGGCCGCCCTGGACCTGCAATGCACCAGGCAACGGGATATAACAGAAATCCCATCAAGGTGCTCAGAGTAAAACTTAAAATAAATAAATAAAGTAGTCATTAAATTATACTATGTTAGAATTTGGCAACATTTACTTGTGTTAGACCACACTGCAGTACATTCTCTATAAAGAAAAGAGGAAGTGCATCAGGTTTTACCCATTGAGAATATTCAGCACTTTCTATTGGCTAAGCTATAAATCATGAACAAAATACCCGTAGGCCACCACTCAACAATTTTAAAAAATATATTATTATTATTATTATTATTGTTAATAATATTATATATTTTTTATAATATGATTGCACACACACACACACATAATTTTAATAATTTTATATTTAATTTATAATATATATATATATATATATATATATATATGATCTCTTATATAGAATGTAATAATTCTTAAATCAAATTAAATATATAAATATTTTAAATCCTACTTTCTGCCTCTATATTTATTGTTTTTATTTATATTTGATCTCTAATAAAAGTAATTATGTTCTTTGTGCTACACAAAGTAACTTCATCACCACCCATTATTATTTATTAAGCAAGCGTTAGTTTACAGTAATTAAACTGTATTGGTTAAGATGTTATTTGATCAAAATTGTCCTCAAGAGCCAGGACTTGTTTCTAACCTGCCATGTTCTTGAGTTACCTCCTTTAACAATGTCCTACAAAAATGGTCACACCTCGTGTCCTTAAGTGTGGAAGATCACAGATGGACTGGCTTCTTGAATCGTACACTGAGTTCTTTTACTGACCTGTATAATGTGTCTTATATGAGGCCTGTCATGAAGAAGCTTAGCCTCAGTGACACCGGTAAGGTCTGCATACAGCTTTCGGTCTACATGAGCTAGTCTGTGATTGCTGAATGTGCATTGATGTGCATGCACTGACTGATTTAAGGAGAGTGCAGCACGGATCTTGTGAAGGGCCGCAGACTGACTGCTTTCTGCTGACTGTAGACTTTCATTAGTTGCTCCTTTACATCAAGGAATCATTTCCATCACCTTCTTCGTGCTGCTCTGCAGAGGTCAAGGAAGAATGAATGTTTCAAAAGAGGACTTAAAGGAGTAAAACAATCTTCTTGGTGGATTTTAAACATTATATATACAATAGCACTTCTAATAATGTAATAATCTATAATATTTAATAATAATGTATTCAAACTTTGGCAAACAAGAGCTGTAGGGTATGTGTGATGAGGTTGTTTTAAATAATTAAGGGAAACAGAGATTGAGAGGAGAACAATCTAAAAACGCTGCATTAATTATGCCAATCTCTGCAGAGTCAAGCAGGAGAGAGACGACTGGCTGCACAACGCCGCTCCTCTAGTTTAGTAATTAGCAGGGAAATTAATCATCTCTCTCTCTAAGGATACGCTTTCTCTGCAGGCGCTGTGACTTTTTCATTAAAATAATTAAATTCAGAAAAACATGTTCTTAGTAAAATTCCTTGAAGTTGAAATCTAAGAACATTAAAATGAGAGAAAAAAAAAAAAAACCTAGATCATTAAACACAAAAGATTGATAATTTTTCTGGAAAAATATCTAAAATTCATACTCTCAGAAGTTTAGAAATATTTTTACATTTTTAGAAGTTAGAATTTTAAAAAAAATGATTTTGAAAGAAGTTTCTTCCGCTCACAAGGCTGCATTCATTTGATGGAAAAAATACACACACAAAAAAAATAATATTGTAAAATATTATTACAATAAGTCCAGTCTTTGGTGATTCTAATATTCGAATATGCTGATTTGGTGCTCAAGAAACATTTCGTATTATCATCAATATTGAAAACATTGTGGAAACTGTGAATACGCTACAATTAAAATGTTTGGGTTAAGTGAGATTTAACATTTTTTATTGAACAAGGACACATTAAATTGATCAAAAGTGACTACAACAGATTTCTAGTTCAAATAAATGCTGCTCTTTTGAACTTTTTATTCATCAAAAACTCATGGAGAAAAAAAATGGATCACGGTTTCCACAAAAACATTAAGCAGCAGAAACTGTTTTCAACATTGATAATAAGAACCATAATTAATAACTGAGCATCAATAATAAATGATAGTAATTAAGCAGCAAATCAGCATATTAGACTGATTTCTGAAGGATCATGTGACACTGAAGACTGGAGTAATGATGCTGAAAATTCAGCTTTGATCACAGGAATAAATTACATTTTTAAACATTAAGATACAAAAACATTTATTTTAACATTCCATTAATATTTCACAATATTACTGTTTTTACTATTTCAATAAAAAAAGCTAAATATATCACCTTCTGAGGGATGTAAAAACGAAACAAACCAATTCAACATCTCTGATCCAGCTGTACTATTTATTTTCTGATTACAATTACAAAAACAAATTGGCAGACAGAAACATGCGTACGTTTAAGCCAAATGTGTACTCAAGAGTGAGCGCTGCACTCACACATAAACATAGAATTGAAAAGTGGAGATTAGAGATAGAGGCCTTCAGGGGTGCCCTCCTGCTTCTTATACAAAACATTTTCTTTAGACTTCTTGAAGTCCTCGTTGGTGACCTTCATCCTGCGTTCTCTGAGGGCCATGAGGCCTGCTTCTGTACAGATGGCCTGAGGAGACAGGAAGTCAAGAGTTAAGATATATATGAAAAATTCTTCTGCATTCTGAAAATTATAGGGAAAAAAAAAAAAAATCAACACAAGAGGGCAGCAGAGATTTTCTGCAACACTTTCAAATGAACCGAATCCATTAACATGCCTTAATATCAGCTCCTGAAAGGTCATCTTTAGCCAAGATGAGGTCGTCCAAAATCACATCCTCAGCCACAGTCATTCTGCTGGTGTGGATCTGGAAGATCCTTCTCTTGGTTTTCTCATCTGGCAATGGGAACTCAATCTTACGGTCAATGCGACCTGCAGATAGAAAAATGCCTTGAGGGTTCATCTAAAACTCACATAACCTCTGAACATCATAGCACGAGTCTGCAGTAGTATCTTACCCGGTCTAATAAGAGCAGGGTCAAGGGTCTCGATTCTGTTGGTAGCCATAATGACCTTCACATCTCCACGCGAATCAAAGCCATCCAGCTGATTGAGGAGCTCTAACATGGTTCTCTGAATTTCACGTTCACCTCCTGAGTTTGAGTCGTATCTGCAAAGAGGTAATCAGGGTATATGATCAAAGGAATAGTTCACCCAAAAATTTAAATCTGCTCAAAGTTTACTCAGACCATTGAAAAGTTTTTTTCTTCATCGGAATAGATTTTGGAGAAATTTGGAATCCCATCTCTTGCTCACCAATGGATCCTCTGCAGTGAATGGGTGCCGTCAGAATCCAAACAGCTGATAAAAACATCACAATAATCCAAAACACGACTAAACTTTCGCTTCTGGCCAAAATGTAAATCAAGAATCCAGAAAAATGTTTCCTCTAGTGAAACGGTACATCCTCTGTTTTGGACTGTTTTCGCTTGTAAACTGTGCATATTTCTCTCCTGATTCAGACAGGCTTTGTATTTTAACCAGAAGCAATGGTTTGAAGTCTTAATGATGGATTGTTTTCTTTCAAACATGCATCTTTTGGCTTCACTAGATGTTAACTCCTAGACTGGACTGAAGTGGTGTGGATTACTTGTGGATTATTGTGATGTTTTTATCAGCTGTTTGAACTCATTCTGACGGCACCCATTCACTGCAGAGGATCCATTGGTGAGTAAGTGATGCAGTGTTTCCCATACATTGATTTATTTGTGGCGGCCTGCCACAATATCAAAACTGACCGCCACAAATAGATTTTCCAAAAGGCTTTGACTGCGCTGAATAAACATGAGCACTGCACGTTTCAAAATCAAAACCCGGTGCGGGTGTTTTTATATCACTGTATTTCAGAAGGAAACCGACTGTCTTCAGATAATTTTGGATGTCATTTTCATTTCATCTTGCATGTAATGTCTGATAAAGCAGCGTTTGTGAGCAGAGCGCTGCTTTCAGGGTTCCCACTCTTTCATGAACAGCAGATTCAAGGACTTATTAAGCACCATTTATTTTATTTTATATCAAGCACCTATCATTAAGTGAGGGTCATTTTTTAGGATTTTTTACGCAAGCAAAGTCTCTGAGAACCTGACACCTTATAATTCTGGAGACTCCAGGAAGGTTGCAGTTCTGGAAAATGGTGGCGCTGGAGACTAAATGTTTGATGGTTTACACCTAATTCTTCACATTAATTCTTAATTATTTTGCAGTTACCGTGTGTCTTATCTTCTCCACCTTTTTTAGTCTAACCCCGCTGAACCAATGAGCATTTCGCTGACCAATGGTCATGTCTTAACTTTACAATTTCTGTATTGCATTAGTTTTGAATATTTCTCATTGGGGATTTAATAATTTTTGACTTTTCAGTTAAATCTCTTTTTTGGCTCATTTTATCTGTAAAAGAACATGTGCCTAATAATTCTGCACATATGAATATAAGGAGTTTTTCACTTCCAGCCTTCATGGACAATTATATATCGCTTATAAATGATTAATTACAAAATTAATAGTAATTATTAAGATTGATGTGGTTTGGAATTGGTAAAATGTTCTTGGAAATAAATATGATCAGAATATCAACGTGTCTAATAATTATTCACGCACTGTTAAGATGTGCTCACTTTACACAGAGTGTGCGTGATCACGAAATCGAAAGTGAACTGCGAGCGCTCATTCAAATGTGATTTCACTTATTAATAGCACAAAAATGATATACAATATTAGAATGTTTGCGGTAGCGACACACACACGTTGCGGGAGTGGGCGGTAATGGTCAGACACTCAGCGGGAGCGGCTCAAGAAAACTCTAGGCTGCACATCAACACACGCAAAGTTTTTTTGGCGCTGCCCCATCTCCACCCCAATTATTTGTGCCGTTTCGTTCAGTCTTTGACAGCACATATAGGACAATTTTGAAATAGCGCCATAAACTAAATTGATTTCAAATTTAATTCAAGCACTTTCAAGGACCTATGTTTGTTTTCAAGTACTTTCCAGGCCTTGAATCCATATGTCTGAAATTCAAGTACGTTCAAGAAGCGTGGGAACCCTGTGCTTTGTGTGCAGCCGTTACCGAAGAAACCTCTATTTCTCCCGCTCTAAGTGCCTCCTGCTGGCAGAGAATGAATTTTTCATATATATATATGCCGCCACAAATAGTGTAAGTCTGTGGGAAACACTGTGATGTAATGCTAAATTTCTCCAAATCTGTTTTGAAAAAGAAACAAACTCATCTGCATCTTTGGATGGCCTAAGGGTGTATACATTTTTTTTGGTGAAATATCCCTTTAAAAACCAAAAAGCTTTGCTCTACCGCTTGGTTCCAATGGCATCAATCTCATCGATGAAGACGATAGAAGGAGCATGTTCCTCTGCAACCCTGAAGAGCTCACGTACTAGTTTAGGGCCGTCCCCGAGATACTTCTGAATCAGCTCTGAACCAACAACCCGCAAAAAAGTTGCAGACGTCTGATTGGCCACTGCCTTGGCAAGGAGGGTTTTACCTAACATCCAGGGAAATTGTCATCAAAATAAGTTGTGGTAATTAAATGATCATTAGATGAATGAAACAAACAGAGGGGTGTTGGACTCACCTGTCCCAGGGGCGCCGTAGAGAATGACCCCTTTGGGAGGCTTGATCCCCATTTCCTCATAATACTCTGGATGGGTCAGAGGCAGCTCCACGGACTCCTATAGGTCAAAACATTTTTTTAAGCAGCAAAGATTCATTTTTACCTGATTGTTTTCAAAATTACAAGATTAAATAATCAGCTATGATCATTTTTGCCAGGCAAAACAGTAAAGATTTGTTTTTATCATGCCTTAATTTCTTGTATCTGACCATCCAGTCCACCGATGTCAGCGTATGTCTCTTGTGGAGCCTTTTCTACCTTCATGACGGTAACAAGAGGGTCTGTATCGTCCATCAAAACCCCTATGACTGCATGGACCTATAAACAACAAGTTATTCATTTAACAGGCAAATCTACAAATGTTCAGGATCCAGTATTAGCCTACACTAGAGCAGCATTCAAATACAAAAGGTTGCAGAGAGGATGTATTTTAAAGGGATAGGTCACCCACAAATGACACTTTTGTCATCATTTACTCACCGTTTACTTATTTCAAACCCAAAAGACAAAGCCCGAAGTAGATATTTTATATGATTTTGTACGATTTTTTTAATGAAACATGAGGTTTTGGTCTCTCCGTTGAAAGACCAGGTAACCGAAACTTAAAAGACCCAATAAGGTTATAAAGGCATCGTAAAATGAATCCATATGACTCAAGTGGTTTAATCCATTTGGTTTTATAATTTGCCTTTATAACCTTTTTGTTTTTTTTATGTTACTTTCAACAGAGAGACAGAAACCTCTCAGGTGTTGTTTAAAATATCTTAATTTTTCATTTTTGAGTGAACTATACCTTTAAGTTTGACAAATTCATCCTATTTCCATTAAATCCTGACTGGTTTGGTGGATATTTTACCTTGTGGTTGAGTAAAACAGAGCAGCCGGGCTCCAGCAGATCTTTGTCGACAAATGACAGAATGCTGACATAGTGCTCCGAGCCCACAGATGTGGAGACGATGGCATGATTGTCATCAATGATCTCCTCCAGGGTCCCCACAGACATAGGAGTTCCCCTGAGGTCATCGACTTTTGACCTCTCCTCCTAATAAAAGCAAACAAAAACATAACCATCAGCCCAGACAAACAAACAAAAAGGAGAGTGAGAGAGAAGCTGGATGGATAGTGCACCTCCTGTTTCTCCTCTAGAGGTTTCATCTGCTCCTGGTTCCTGATGAACTCCTCTTCCATCAGCAGGTAATCTTTAATTCGATCCTGCTTCAGGAGCTTCAGCCTGCACTGTGTGTGAGGGGTGACTATATGAAAAGAGAATCTGACATTAACTGAAAATCTGATGTAAAACAGAGTGGAGTTCAAAAGTCACTTCTTGTACCTAAAGGCAGTTTGCTTGCAGCATCAGGGCCCTTGGACTTCCTCTTCTTCCTGCCCACTCTAGTTGGAATGGGCGGCTCATATTTCTTCTTCTTGTCCTGTTATGATTAAATCATTAAATAAGGACAAACCTCTGGCTGATGCGGTTTTAAAATATCAGGTATTTTTGGTCACCTTATCATCTTTCTTTCCACCTCCTGGTCCGTGTCCTCCGCTTTGACTCTGACCCTGTGTTGAGAAAGATTAATGTCTAATGTTCATATACTACAGTAATATATATAGTCTAATATTTAATTAAGCTTTAAATTTGTTTTTTACATTAGAATTTGTCCTGTTTAATTGTATTTTTTTCTGAGAAAAAAGTAAATTTTTACCATGATTTACAGAAAAAATATAATTCAGTGTATTCACATACTCGAAAAAGGCAGATTTATAACAAGAATCATTCGATGACATTAAAAGACTCTATTTAAGGATTTCAGAGCAGCCCCAAAATAATTCAGTCATTTTAAATCTTTTCTACTATCCTTCAGACTACTAGGTTTTACCCATTTGTCAACAAGCAGCTTTTAATCATTTAAAATGTGATCAAATTTTGTATGATCACTTTTCCTTTATATAATTTAATAAGTACAGGTCAGAATACGAATGTGGTTTCATTTTTACAAAAAAATATATCTGTTATGCTTAATGATAATGTAATGTTATTTCATCCATATGATGACGTTTTATTTTCACAAAAGTAAAACATCAAGGTACACACATTTAATATGCTTTCTGTGTATATAAATCACTTTTGTAAATTTGATGCAGACACCAATGGGATTATATATATATATATACACATATACCCATACATATATACATAATAAAGATCACTTAAGTCTGACTCATCACTAATGTACATTATTTAAAAGAAACAGGGCCTGTGTTAAACGTCACAAACAAAAAACATTTCTGTGTCAATTAAATCCACCATATTATGAAAAATAATATCCAAAATGACTGACTGACCACTTCAGATGTAATGGAAAAACACTGAATACTTGTAACGCAAAGGTGTTTCATAGGCTAACGTTACGCCCGTCAAGAAGCACTGCTTGTTTTTGACCGGATTGCAGGAATGTAACAAGCAAAAATACACCATAGATTATGTTATTATCGTGTGTCTCTGAACTGTAATAACGTTTTGGCCCGTTTTAGGTTGGATGCGGGTTAGCAGATTTAACGCTCTTAAGACCAACGAATATTTCTTCAGATTACATGTTTAACACGGCTATTAAGCAGAGTTATGAGACACCGTTTACACGGCTTTCACATATTATATTTGAAAATTACAGAATTAACGTAGAGCAATGGAAACAAATTAAACAACGAGTCGGTAAATAAACTGCTGTCTCACTCACCATTTTCACCACCACTAGTCGCTGGCAATAAACGTAACTACGGATTGACTAATAGGACAAAGGACGTGAAATACCGAAACGCGTTTGTGTATTATAGCTTTAGTGTCTAGTTCAATCTGTAGATGTATGTGAAGGGAGGCCTATGCGGGAATGCGCTTTGCATACAAGTTTATTTACTTCGTTCCTGTTATTTTTTAGTTTATTCACTTTTAATATGATCTTAAATATAATCTGAAATATTATATTACGTAGTCATATATGGGTCATTCCTGTTATACAGTCTCTTTACTTACTCATATTTTCTCTAAAATAGTCACATATTTATAAGAAATTGCTTAAATTGTGCATAATAGGTCTACTTTATCACTTAAAGAGAGATAATAGACATTAAAAAAATTATTTTGTTTTTTACACACCTTTTTATTGATACGTGCGTTCAGTTTTATCATGTCCTCAGTGCAAAGTAATCAGCTTACACTCGAAATATAAACCATGAAAGGATAAAAACCTCAAAATATGTTATGGACTAGGCTAAACTTCATCTAATCATACATATACAATCAAACTTCATTTACCGTGTCCCTAAAGTCATCTTCCACCCTGTTAGTTTGTACTCCCTCGCCTTCCAAAAATAGACTACAATTCCACTGAGATCATTTTCAGGAAGTGATATTGTTTATTGTTTCTGCTGGAATTCAACTGTAAAATTAAAGGTAAGTGTAAACTCTCACTCCAACCTTTTTTTTTAAGTTTTTGAAATGTTCTCCTGCTTGTACTGTACTCTTAAAGGTCCACCCTGTTAGGCTATATTATGGAGAATGTTTGTCCGATCAAAGAAAAATAAAAAACATATCTGACATAGTTATAAAAGTTATGTTCATCTAAATGCTAAATGTTGATCGCTCAAAAAACTACAGCTAATTTAGCTCAAAATTGTCCACCCTGTTAGATTCCACCCTGTTAGGTCTATAAACCTAACAGGGTGGAAATTCTAATAGAATAACTAGTAATTATTCAAATGAATCTACCTCCATGAAACTTTTGAGTGGTAATGTAGATGAATACAATTGTATTTATGTACACTACCGCTCAAAAGTTTTAGATCAGCAAGAATTTTAATGTTTTTAAAAGAAGGCTCATATTTTTACAGTTTAAAATAACTGTTTTCTATTTGAATACATTTTAAAATGCTATTTATTTCTATGTTGGCAAACCTGAATTTTCAACATCTTTATTCAGTCTTCAGTGTTACATGATCCTTCAGAAATCATTCTGATATGCTGATTTGTTGATATCAATGTTGAAAACAGTTGTGTACAATTTTTTTTTTCAGCATTATTTGATGAATAGAAAGCATTTATCTGAAATAGAAAGCTTTTGCAACATTATATATGTCTATACTGCCACTTTTGATCACTTTAATGCATCCTTGCTGAATAAAAGTATTCATTTCTTTCCAAAGAAAGAAACTCTTACTGACCCCAAAACTTTTGAACGGTAGTGATAATGTTACAAAAGCTTTCTATTTCAGATAAATGCTGGTCTTTTGAACTTTATATTCATCAAATAATCCTGAAAAAACAATTGCACAAAACTGCTTTCAACATTGATCATAATAATAATAAATGTTTGAGCAGCAAATCAGCATATCAGAATGATTTCTGAAGGATCATGTGACACTGAAGACTGGAGAAATGATGCTGAAAATACAGCTTTGATCACAGCAATCAATAATATTTTACTAGAAGAAGACACCTATTTTAAATTGTAACATTATATATTTCACAGTACTGTTTACTGTATTTTGCATCATCAAAATAATTTGTATGCTCTTTTCCACAATTGGAGCTCTATTCCTTAAAATGATAGATGTCAAGCTCCTGCAAAAGGACAAATACGGTTTATGATGACCCATAAAAACAGTCCACATTCTGCACTATTCCAGTCTTCTAGACAATACCAGAGCATCGTGTCATATGGACTGATAATATTGGTATTTAACTTTAATGATATTAAACACCATGTTTCCTCAAAATGTAACCAAGAGGAAGTATATAAATAATAAAATGAAGCGGGCCCAAAACAGAACCCTGGGGAACCCCAGTGGTAACTGTTGATATTCTTGATCTAAAATGTTTTAATTGAATACATTGAGTACGTCCAGAAAGATACGACCTAAACCAGGACAGAGGAGTGCCAGTGATCCCAATAGAAACCAACCTGTCGAGAAGTATCTCATGTGAGACAGTATCAAAAGCAGCAGTCAAATCAAGAAGGACAAGTATGGTTAAAAGCCCCGAGTCAGCTGCCAACAACAGATCATTGGTTATTCTGACAAGAGCACTCTCAGTGCTATGGTGAGGACGAAAGCCAGATTGAAATTGTTCAAATTATTATTAGAGAGATGTTCTTGAATTTGAATTGCAATACACTTTTCTATTATCTTAGAGATAAACGGTAAGTTTGAAATTGGACGGAAATTATCAAAGTTAAATGGATCAGCCCCAGACTTCTTAAGTATGGGAGTAATAATAGCAGATTTAAAAAATGACGGTACAGAACCAGAGACAAGTGAAGCATGAACAATTTTAGTAATCAATGGCAACAAGGATGGTAAACATGCTTTTACTAAAGGAGATGGTAGAGGGTCTAACTGACAAGTTGAAGATTTAGATCTATTTATCAGACCCACTATCTCCGAAGCAGTTGGTAGTGCAAAGGTAGAAAAAACAGAGTGGGGAGGTGCGTAAGAGATAGACTGACAGGAATCATGGTGGAATGTACTATTTAGTAATTGCTGATGTACATTTTTAACCTTAGACTCAAAAAAAAGTCATGAAACGGTCACATAAATCAGTGGAATACATATCAGATGGCAAAGAGTCAGGAGGTCGCAAAAATTATTTACCATTGAAAAAAGAAATCTTGAATTGCCATTGCTGACTCCAATTATGTTGGAATAATAATCAGATTTAGCTTTGAACAATGCATTTTTGTAGTTTTGAATATGTTCAGCATACATCTCTTTATGAACAGTAAGGCCAGACCTAACGTACAAACGCTCTAACCTACAACCTTTAGTTTTAAGTTCACGCAGTTCAGGTGTAAACCAAGGAGCTGAATGTACAAATGAAACAAATGAATCTTTTATTAGATAAAAATATTTAAATTGTAACTTTCAAATTGTATTAATAATATAAAGATACTGATTAATGAAAATAAACTGTTATTAAAAAGGGTATTTATAACAGCAGGTCATAGGACTTTCAAAGCTTTTATAAGTTTCTTTATGGAAACTTATAAAAAAGGGTTCTATTTAGCACCAAAAAGGATTCTGATATTGTTTCAAGCCAAAGAACACCAATTTGGTATTGTTTAGAACCATTTTTCTTAAAAGTGTACCTGTTAGACAGGTAGGATGGCCACATAAATACGACATTGTTATAATGGGTTTATGTGACGATTGTTTTAAGTTCACTTAAATTAAAAGTTATTTTTAAAGCCTGATAAATGTTGAATTTGATTGTAGTTATATCCTCATAGCTATTTTTTGTATTGTTTTGAAACAATATGTTATGCTCCGTTCCACCCTGTTAGACAAGTAATTTTAAATAAAAATATGAAAGCAACTTTAAATGTTTGGCATACCTTTGTCTTATTTTGTGAGGTGAGCAGCATTACCAGCATATATATGTTTTTGAGCAAAATTTTTATATTATTTACCATACTGTTGGCAAAAATGGGCACAGAAAAGTACCTGTTCTTAATAATCAAGATATATTCTATTCCTTAATAATTGTTTTGTTTTTGTCTCAAGAATAAAAAATACCATTATGGCATAAGGGACATATACTATCTAATTATTGCTCATTATTGTTTAACATTTACATTATTAAAATTTTGTGGTAACTATGTATATGTCCCTAACAGGGTGGAATACATTCACAGCGAGTGTCTGAACAATATACCAATAATTCTTATTTTTTAAGTCACTGAGTTGACCAGTATGTGTTCCATATAGTTAAACATGCCACTATTTTGGTAGAAAATTATGAAGCCAAAATGTTACCAGGAATGACCGATATTATAAGTAATGTTTTTCACTATAACTATATCACAATAACATATTCAGTGTTATTTTAGTATGACTGATATACTAGCTATTATAGTACTTTGTATTACTTCATAGTACTATTAGCATTATTTTATGATACTATTACAGTTTTTGTTAACATTTTTAATTAGATTCTATTCTATTATTTTTTTTTAATTTACATAAAGTTTTAGTAATTTACATGCACGTTTATTTTTATTATTTTACTTCTGTTTTAGATTTATGCCGTTCAAAAGTTTGGTGTCAGTAAGATTTTAAATGTTTTTTAAAGAAGTTTCTTATGCGCATCATATTTGATCAAAAATGCAGAAAACAAACAATACATTTTTGAAGTATTATTGCAATTTAAAACAACAGTTTTCTATTTTAATATACTTTAAAATATAATTTATTCCTGTGAAATGTATTTACTGAATGTAGGTCATGAGCTATTTTCATCACCATCGTTTTTTGTCTGATTGCCTCTGTGATGTTTTGGCAGATTTGCCCTGGAGAGCCAGAAACATGCAGTCGTGACCACTCACAGACTCTTCACAGCACCAGCCAGAACATCTCACCCATGGAGCTCATATTCACTGCTATCAGCACTTTACCATCTGAGGCTGGTGGACAAGGTATCCTCCTCACACAGAGTTAGAGTTTCCATAGCAACCTCCTAACATCATGACACATTGTAGCTCTGGTAATTTGATCTGAAGAGCTACGTCGGAGTGCTGCCACTAAGTGGAAAAAATCATTAGCATTATAAGTATTTCATGTCGGACCCGCCACACACACACAAACAATAAAAAAGACCACGATTCAGGACAAGGTTTATTTTCAATATGTCCTTTCGCAGTACATCTATCTGCGAAGCAAATACAGTATGATACGACTTAGCAGTGTAATGAGGAAGACACGAAGTTCAAGATATCATTGCCTTAATGAATTAAGACATTATTCATGCAGATGAAGTCCGTAGAAAAGTTCCCATAAAGATTCTCAGTATAACTGACACAATGCAAGCAAATGATTCATTTCCCAGTCTTCAATGCATAAATGTCACACTTCCCCGTAAGCTGGGCATAATGAACATATTACCATACTGTGACGGTGCTGAAATATGCACGAAAACTACGGCCTAGTAATAAATTACATCTGTTTGTTTGCAAACGAATGCACTACAAGATTACAAAGCCTTGTTTAGAGAGATTAGTGTGAAATATGATAAACACAGCACAGCAGCTCAAATGTCCTCAAGTCCAAAATCAGCAACATATTATTTTTTTCTCATTTATTAACCATGCCAACATTCTTAATCAAAAATCATGATTAATCACACATGATAAATATGCAAAAATCACAGGCTCCTATAGTGGCTTCATAAATTATCTAGACTGTATCAAAAATACAGTAATACTGTGAAATGCATTTTACAATTTAAAATAACAGGTTTCTATTTTAATATATTTCAAAATGTAATTTATTACTGTGATGCAAAGCTGAATTTCCAGTATCGTTAGTTATCGTTCCAGTCTTCAATGTCACATGATCCTTCAGAAATCATTCTAACATGCTGATTTATAATCTGTGTTGGAAACAGTTGTGCTGCTTAATAATTTTGAGACTTGTGATACTTTTTTCAGTTATTTTACTTTTATAAGTTAATTTTATTTTCGTTAACTTTTATTCCAAGTAATATTTTTTTTAACTATAATAAGCTTGTCTGTGCATGTACAGAAGAACATTACTACACAATTATTAGTGAATGAGACACAAAGGATGAGAGTTATGGTATTTGCTGGTCTTTGATAAAAAAAAAAAAAAGTGATCACACTTTGCTGTGGAGGTCGTCTGGTTATTTCACATTTCTAAACGCTGGATTTATCTATCTACACTTGTCTCTGCCAGTCGGTTGTTCATGATTCCCAGTGCTCCGACCCCTCCGGAGAACTCGTTGTGACGTGAGCTGCTTCCTAACTGGCGAGGATGTCCGTTGGCCATCTCTGACAGCTGCTTCTGCATGATGGCCAGATTAACTTTATTAGCAGCCAGAAAGTCCTTCATGGAGATCATCTCTCCAGACATCCTCCGTCCATCCGCCTCGCTGTCATTGACTCCGTCAGTCTCAATGGAGTTGTCTCGTCTGGTTCTCATGTGGCCGGGGACGACCACGTTCCTCCGTGGATGGCGGCTCCCTCGGCCCGGGCAGCGGCAGGGAGTCTCCAGCCTCCGCAGAAGCCAGTTGAGAACTTGCTTGATCACGATGGAAATGACGTTGAACAGCGAGTAGATACAACACACCCCTGTGAGGATAAAAAGGAAGTTGCCCACCCTGTAGGCCGCTTGAGCTTTGTACATCTCCCTCTGGTTGCTCACCATATCCCCAAAACCAATGGTGCTGAAAGCCACGAAACAGAAATAGAGGGCATCTAGGTATTCCCAGCCCTCGGCTGCCGAGTACATTGCAGACGCGCAGCAGGAGACCACGATGGCGGCGACTCCTAAGATGAGCATGACGCAGTACACTGACGGTTTCCAGCCGGCCAAGCTGTCCGTGCGCCGCTCTCTGCTGTCGGTGGAGGGACGCCGGAAGTTTTGAGCCGGGCCGGCTTTGCGGCATTCTCTGCGCTCGTGGCAGGACTTCAACACGAATGCGATCACCGTGATGACTCGTTCCAGGAAAAGGTTAAAGAACAAAATGGTGGCGGCGCAACCAATAAGCCCATAAAAGATCAAGAATATTTTCCCGGCAATAGTGACGGGTGTCGTCATCCCAAAACCTGTGGCACACAAAGAAATAAAATGAGGATGTGCTTTATAATGGGAAGATGTTAGAATACACGTTATAAAGTACGGCAAGCACAAATATACAATACACTTCACAAGACCTGCAAGACATTCTTTGTGTCATAATAATATATATGTGTCATTATATATATATTAGTGCTGTCAAACGATTAATCGCATCCAAAATAAAAGTTTTTGTTTACATAATATATCTGTGTGTACTGTGTATATTTATTATGGATATATAGATACACTCACATACAGCATATATTTGGGAAATAATTACATGCATATACATTTATATATTTATATTCTTATATTTGATATTATATGTAAATATATTTAATCAATAATCATAACATATTTTTCTTAAATATATACATGTATGTGTTTGTATTTATATATACATAATAAATATACACAGCACACACACATATATTATGCAAACAAAAACTTTATTTTGGATGCGATTAATCGTTTTACAGCACTAATATATATATATATATATATACTGTATATATATATATATATATATATATGTAGGTGTGTGTGTGTGTGGTGTGTGTGTGTGTATGTGTGCGTGTGTACTTTTTCAAATAATTATAATTTTTATGCATAATATATTTTTTTATAATTTATGACTTTTACATTTTATAGTATTTTTGTCATTTTATTTATTATTTTATTTATTTATTATTATTATTTATTATATTTATTTATTTTAAATAACTTTACTTTTGTTATCATTTTAGTGCTTGTCACATTCGGTCCTAGTCGTAGCTCAATTTCTCCAGCCTATATCTACCTTGTTCAGAAAAAATCAGATTTTCTTTATAGTCATTCAAAATATTAGCTATAATTGTTATATATAATATAATTTCATTATATAGATTTTATATTTTTTATCATTTTATTTTTAATATAATTTTATATTTTAGAAACTAATATTTTTAGTGTTTGTCACATTCAGTTCTGGTTGGAGATAAATTTCCTAGTTCTGTCAGAATCACAACGACATTAAGACATTTCATATTCCACCCTTAGTCATGTTTATGATTTCATCTGTGACAAGTGTGTTCAGATTTGGAAAATGCTCTCAATAAAACTTAATTAATGCAAAACATGAAGCTAAAAATGTTGTGTTTAGAAATAATCAGATCTGGCCACACATAACTTCCAATCGGTCTCAAAAATCAGATTTGAGAGAAAAAAAAAAAACTACAGTGTGTTTTGCCAAAGTAATTCCATATAAGTTATCTGATATAATCTATAGAAGTATGTTTGATGTAGATCATATGTGTTGCCCCACACATAATAAACCACTACAGACCTTCAATCTGTTGTAGGGCTACAGTGGATTTGCACATGCGGCTGCTGTGGCGTGTTATACTGCTGCAGGAAGCTGGGTTAGGACTAATTAGAAACTGTGCTGTAATTGTCCATTAATGAGCAGCATGTACTCCAAATCCCACGTGAATCCTGGGCTCCAATCACCTCCACCATTCACACAACCCCACTTTCCCTTCTTCACAAACCACTAGAAACAGGTTGCCATTGGTGACGGCAGCCGTACCATAGTTTTTTTCTCGTATTATTCATTTTACCAATTTCACATGCTCAATTTATTTTGTTTAAGATTTCACTGAAATTAAATTCTGAACGCATGTATACCATCCACTGGCATATTTATGAAGATCTTTTGCATCTAATAACCTAAAATTAGGTGCATGAGATAAACCGAACCATCTAAGACAAAATACTATGACAAATTGCATCATTGATAACTGTCTGTTCATATTCAGTGTATGAACTGCCTTCTTGAATCTATAAGCAAAGCAGGAGAGGGTAACAGAGTAAATATTAATAAGGCTAAAATAAACTGCCCCTGCTCTGCATGTTTCTGTGAAAGCATCTAATTTTTACGCACGAACTGCCAGATGACAGACTGCATGGAAATAAGATCTGATGCATTTAATATTCTCATTAGCCCTTTTGCAAACACAAATCTGACACATGCTGAGAATTAATAAAACTTGGTTTATGGAGATACTAATTCTCATGGGTTAATATTAAAAGGGTTCACAAAAGAGCAAGCAGAAAATATCATTTGTGAGTTTTCATTGGTGCTGAATGAATGAATGAATAAATAGTTTATGTACCGATGGAATGGAATTATTTTAGATTTATCTGTTTATGTTAAAAGTTGCTCACTTACAATATGTTTAGGTTTAATCTCCTTCATTTTCACAAACATGTTTTTTTTTTCTCTCAATATATGGGTCTACACCATCAGATTCAACAATAATTTTTCAGGTATGCATTATAAATGACAAGCATTGCATTCACTTCAGTGGATAAACAAAGGAGATTCAAAGAGATTTTCAGCTCCATCTATTGAGCTGTCGAGACAGTCTGACAGAAAATCTTTGGCAACTGTTGACAAAAATAACAGTGTTTTGCACATATCCCATAGATGCAGTAGCCTGTAGTTTGTTTATTTATGTATTGTGCTTTACAGAACCTACTGAAGATGAGGAAAATTATTTAAAAATTCCAAACAATGTCTTTATAATTAGTGCCATTAAGTTGATATAACCTAATCAGAATGAAAAATTAATATTATTAGAAACAATCAGAATTACGAAGCAAAAATTAAGATTATTAGAAACAATTCTAAACCTCACCATGCTTTGTGATGTTTAACTTACAGCAGATGAAACGCAGAAAAGGAGGCTGACTTACATTATATAGCTAGCCTAATTTTACAAATATCTGACAGTGTTGATGACAAAAAGAGCTTTTGAGTTAGACAAGTTGTTTAGATAATGCAACAATGCTGTTTTTATATAATGAAGAGAAAAATGAATTTGTTTGAACAGATCATCTCTATTCTGTACAAACAAATGACAGGTAAATGTACAGAACATGCCCCCCCCCCCCCCACGTCTCAAGAATTAATAGCTGTTTCAAATCCATTAAATGATTAAACAAGTTAATTAAAATCTAGTCTGTACACACAACATTATTAATATCAGTAGCTCACATTAGTGCCACTGAAACAAAACTATATCGATATGAATGTGCAGGTCAAAGGACCTGTTGCTACTGACTACTGTAAAGTATCTACACTGACTAATTAATAGATTTAACAGCTTCTAAAATGTTGCGGTCTAACGTATTTTATCTAAATATACCGTAAGACCGTTGCAGTTCCATTTAGAAGGTTATCTTCAACTCACCGATAGTTGAAACCACAGTTCCGACGAAATAAAAAGCTCCCGCGAAATCCCACCTCGGTCTGGTAGCGTCCACATGGATTCCCGCCACATTGGCCTCCTCATAGTTCCTCAGGAAGTTCTTGAGGTCGTCTTGACTCAGGTTGTACTTGTGGGTGAACTGCTCGATCCTCTGAGCCCATCTCTCCTTGGCGAGCTTCTCCTTCGGATGCTCGATCGCCGAAAACACAGCTGCCCCACATAACAGGTAGATGATGATCAGCAAAGCCAGCATGAGAAATCTGGCATTATCCTCATTTAGAGCACCGATGCTGGAGCAGCAGCATCCAGCCCGGCAAGCCATTATTATTTCACAGGAATATTATAGAAACACATGAACCACCACATCCCAGTTCATCATGGATCATGCATTTTTCTCTTCAGAGCTCTGCGTCCGGGTATTTCAGAGATCTCAGAAGCGGTGCTCTGCTCCAAATGTCCCGTTTGTGGCGGATCATGATGCGTTTGGTCTGGAGCGCAGTGGTGGACTGTGTGACCCCAACCTCTCCAGAAGCGTGCGTGGTTCAGATTGAGCTCAGCGCGTCAGATCAGATCACAGGTCCTAGAGCAGCAGCACACGTAAGGCTAAGTGTGTGCTGAGGATGTACTAGATGACAAAAAAGAGAAATCTTTAGTTCAAAACACATGTACCAAGTTTTTAAGAATGCATGACTGTATTCAAGTTGATTGCAAACATAACAAATGTTGATTTAATGATTATTAAAATGTCAAGTGGTGTAACCATCAGTTAAAAATGTCATCATTATTTCCCAGTCGTTATTTCCCAATTTAAAAAAAAATAAATGCTTGCAAAGGCTGCATTTATCTGACCAAAAAATGCAGAAAAAAATTTAATATTGTGAAATTTTATTACACCTAAAAATAACAGTTTTCTATTTGAATATATTTTAAGATGTAATTTATGATGCAAAGCTAAATTTTCAGCATCATTACTCCAGGCTTCAGTGTCACATGATCCCTCAGAAATCATTTTAATATAGCCTACTGATTTGCTGTTCAAGAAACATTTTGTATTATTATCAATGTTAAAAACACTTCTGCTTTATTATTTGTGGAAACCATGATACATTTTTCAGTATGATTTGATGAATATAAAGTTAAAAAATAACATTTATTTGAAATAGAAATCTTTTGTAACATTATGAACATCTTTAATGACAAATTTCAATAATTTTTGTCTTTTGGCTCAATTTTTAGAAAGTTAGACCATTTGACATATTTTACTTTTACCTCCACGAAAAGTTTTAAAATTACATTTTAATTCAGAGACTGACGACGTTACATCATAGAAGAGGTGTATTCAAGTTATTTTGGAATTAATTGCATTTTTAATTTATTTTTTAATAGCTTAAATACACCCAAAAGAATGAACGTCACCTCATTGACAGATGCACAAGTCTTGTAGATAGTCATGTAACATTAAGCATATCTGCATTATTATATTAGACCGTGCGACGGGAATACATCAGTGCGATCAATAGTCTATGACCTTTTGGATCTGGTTGAGAAATTTTCAGCATTTACTCTGGGACGTCCAGAGGCAACTTCTGTAAATGTCACAGTTTGGACAGGGAGATGAAAACCCATTATGCATTGAAGACAGACAGACACCATGTATTTATAGATTCACTCCTAAACTGTCCGATTGATTAGTTTAGACATTGAGCAGAGCTGTGAAGCGAAGCTGATGCATTACGTTATTTTTAGAAAGTTTTCAGGACCTTGCATATAGTTGATTCCCTCCATAATGACTCGATCTCTTATATTGCCAATGTGATTGTGTCAAACAGTAACACCATGGTATTTCTAATTTTTAACTATCTTGTCCCAAGATGTGAAAAAATATCTGGTGTCCATGGTAACAAGAACTGGCAAAACAGCATAAACTGCGTTAAAAGTGCTTCTGAGAACGTGTTGAGAAATAATGAGAGGAAACTACATTTATCCACAAAGCCTGTTATGGTGGTGCTTTCAGCTCAATCACAGCAAGAACCTGTGGAAACATTCATATTCATGTAAATCAATTGTATCACATTGCTTATAGACCAGAGGGAAAGTTAATGTTTAGATATTACTAAGTGGACCTTGCTGAGGCAAATTTAGTGATTACTATATTGCTTACACATCTAACTCATCATTTACCGTTCGTGCTTACATTAATTATTTTATTTTATTTTAGTATTTATTTTTTCTGAATATTATTTATTCATACAGAACATCAAACACAACCGGACTGCTGCAGGCACAGTTTTATTTTTGTATCATTGATATACTATTATTTTTGCTAATATTTAATTTTAGTAATTTTGTTGTGTGTTTTTATTAGTTACATTTTTTTTGTTAGTTTAAAAAAAAAATGGATATATAGGTTTTATTTACTAACTTTTAGTTTATTTAGTTTTTGGTACTTGGTACTTCAGGTTAAACTAAAAGAAAATGGGAAAGTTCACTGTAAAAAATGACCGTAATTTTAACGGTAAAAAACTGTGAAATGGTTAACGGTAAGTGGTTAACGGTAAAAACGTAAACTGACGTTCCCAGAATTCCCTGCGTTGCATTTCAAATTTTGTTTGAATTTGAATTTTTTTCTTTGAAATAACTATGTTTCTTCTTAGTTTTTTCGTATCAGTTATGTTTATTAGGGTTGTATGCTACATCTAATGTTGTTAAATTAATATATTAACATATATTTCTATATGTTCTATTCTTCTATATATGTTATTATTTAAAAGCTGCTTGTGATGGGCTTTGGTTCATCATGTGACTTTCTCACAACCTGGTCTCATGAAAAAATGTACCTCTGTGCACTTTTTTTGCGACACTGTTTTATCTTACTGCACATTGCTAAAAGTTAATTCTCTATCGTGTTGGAAATATGCCCTACACCAAACCCAACTCTAAACCTACCCGATAGTGTTAACAAATGCAAAACTGATATAAAAATGTGTTTGTTGATGCAACCGTGCCATTTGAACTGCCTTTTATTATGTAGATTTGAACTGCTTTGTCACACCGTGGTTACACGGATTCAAACCGAAGCTCCTCGCTTCTCAAGTACGTCTCCATACTCCGTGAGCTACCGAACAAACCTACCGTCTATGAAAACCCATAGATATGAAGCTGGATATGTGCGATACTAACGTTCCAAACCATCATTTTTCAAATCTCCCAGCATATCAATATTGTTTTGAAGTCATAGCATGATATTCTTCAAGTAATTGAATGATATTCTTTTTTAATTGAAACTCTGTAAATTTGTGTGGAAAGAAATAAAAGGTGTTGGAGCTTTACTGCCTCTAGTGTTCATTTCTTTTGGAAACTGCAGTGACTTGTACTTATTGGTACGTATTTCGCATCTTGCTAAAAAGTGCACCCAGGTACATAAATGCCATGAGACCAGGTAGCTTTCTCATCACCACCTGCATTTGGTGGTTATCAGTGTATTTCAAAGGTACAAAACAGATTTCAGTACTTCAATAGGTTGGTATTTTAAAATTATATCAGTTAATGAAATTATGGTATTTAACTGTAAATTAAAGTTAAAACCTAAAATGTTGTTACCGTATTTTTTTACGGTAGAATTCCAGCAACCACAGCTGCCGTGCTTTGCCAACTAGCTGAAATATTTTTTTACATTTATTTCATTTAACATTTATTTTATTTCAGATAATAATTTTTATTTAATTAGATTTTATATATTTATTTATAAAAAAATGTTGGGCTTTACTTTTCATTAACTATAATAACCCTGGTATGGCATCACTGACAACCACCCAAAACATTTATCTTATTGACTTTTGCATTACATTTTTCATTTTCATAAAATTTGAAAATCTAGTTAGAGAGCAATACTCCATCTATAATCCTAAAATGTTTTCTTTCAGGTTTCTTTTGTTAGTGTACCTGCTTTTGGCAAGAAGGAAAGGAAATGTTATTTTTGCTTCAACAGAGTTGCACAGCAGTTTTTTGTGACTGCTGTCGTACTACATGTCAATGCGACACATCCCGTTCTTCCTCGAAATTCCAAGTTTAGATGTGTGTTTTTGTTTGTGAGTAACATTTGAAGGTTGTACAGCTTTGTCCTTTGCGCAGCAACACTGAACAATTCCATCTGATGTCAGGAAGACCTCCAAACTCCCAGGAGGCCGATGGGTGGTTTTGGTAGGACAGACATCAAACCAACTGTGTGGAAGAGGAGGGGCCGAAAAACATCAACACCGATCCAGCACAGAAACACAGGAGTAAAGACTGCTTAGATTTGCAAACAGTTGATGAAGATGCTGAAAATGTAACTTCTCTTCTGTTGTAATGTGATTTATTCACATAAATTGTTTTCTAATCATTAGTCCCACACCAGGATTTACTGTCTTTGTTACTGTAAATGACAAATGGTTTTTTGAATGAAGGTGAAAATTATTAAATGGGTTTATATGTGCACACAGTTCAAAATCCATAGCCAATGTGACTCTGCAGAACAAAAGCAAGCACCTTTTATCAGCAGTGAGAGGAGCATCAGTCCGTTCCCTTCAAAGCTTTGAAGAGTAGCCGCTCCGCTGGGCCATGGGGGTCATTCAGAGCAAGACAAGTCAACTGACTTTGGATTGAAATAAAGGTAAAAGAGAAAACAACCTTACTGGAATTGATTAAAACAGTATTTGAAAGACTTTTGTCTGCCAAAAGTCGTGTGGTGCAACCAAAAAAAAGTCATCTGGTGCAACTAACATGCAAAAATATGCAGGCTTGATCTTTTTTGACAAGGCAAGCTTAGTTCAGCTTGTAATATTTTCTGTGGTGCAACTCCCCCCAAAAATATAATTATAGATGAATCAATATTTCATAAAAAAAAGTGTCAAAATAGTTTTTTCCCTCTAAAACATATATCTAATAGCATCTGTTTCAAAAAATGATTGAGATACTCTCACATTCAAGGTATAAATAAAGCATGATGCTTCTTTTTAATAGATGGTTTCAACACTTGCCTGTTTAGTGTTCTTAAAGTAAATATTTATTATAATATTTATTATAATTTAAGAATGGTATAATGGTATTAAAATGGTATAACTGTTTCTCAAAACTATATGAAACCAAAATGAATAAGAATAAGTTCATTTATACTTACATGTAATTTAAACTAGAATTTTTAATGAATTGTCTTTCTCTTGGACACTCCTTTATGTTCCATGTGTTTTGCTGTTGACATGAGGTTGTGCGTCCAATCAAACTCTGCAGTATTTTGCCAAATGCTAGATTAAATTAAGTCTACGTTAAATACATGTTTGCACTCACGACGCTGAAGAAGTCATTTAGAAAACAGAATTGTAAATTGTCCAGTTCAGCCCATCACACATGTCTGTTTCAGTTGAAGAATGAGATACTGAGGGGTCTGCAGGGACGAGATTGTGTTGCCATGGGTTTGCAGGTGTTTTATAGTTACCGCATTTCTTCAAAGCTGTCAAAGCCCCTCCATATCCTGTCTATATGCCAACCAATCACAGACAAAGACTCCGAAACTACAGTTACTGTATATCACTGAATATATATATGGAAAAATCTTTTAGGTCCAATAACAGGATGTTAAGTTCACATGCAAACCCAGCACGGCTTTCATTAATTTTGGACATTCAAAAATAATTGACATGCATGTGGGTCGAGGCAGAAAGTGTTGACCTTGTTGCCTGATTCCTCCAGTTGTCCATGAAAGTTTGATACCTTATTTAGCTTTAAATTTAGCTAAAGACTCTAAAGAGGAACAAAATCACTGTAAATTAGGATCGCAAACCCATTAAAGAATGATATGCTGATTAATTAATCCATTTTTTTTTTCAGAAATCATTTTAAAATGCTAATTTGTTGCTAAGAAAGTTAAAAAAATAGCATTTCTTTAAAATTGAGGTTTTCTTCTAACAATGTAAGTGTTTACATTTACATTTACATTTACATTTAGTCATTTGGCAGACGCTTTTATCCAAAGCGACTTACAGTTGGGGAATACAAAAAGCGATTCATCTTGAAGAGGCAGTCAGACAGAGGAAGTGCTCGTAACACCAAGTCTCAGTCATTGTTCAAATAAGTACAAGCTAGTAGGTGGAGAGAAAGATAGAGGGAAAGTTTTTTTTTTTTTTTTGAGTTTAGGATGAAGTCAAGTACTGCCGAAAGAGATAAGTTTTCAGTTGTTGCTTGAAGGTTGCCAGGGATCCGGCGTTCCGGATAGGGGTGGGAAGATTATTCCACCAGCCAGGAATGGTGAACGAGAATGTTCTGGAGAGTGATTTTGAGCCTCTCTGTGATGGTACCACAAGGCGTCGCTCACTAGCAGATCTCAAACTTCTGGAGGGGATGTAGGTTCGTAATAGTGAGTGGAAGTAGGAGGGTGCAGAGCCTGTGGTAGATCTGTACGCAAGCATCAGTGACTTGAACTGGATGCGAGCTGCCACTGGTAGCCAGTGCAAGGAGATGAAGAGAGGTGTAACATGCGCTCTTTTGGGCTCGTTGAAGATCAGTCGTGCCGCTGCATTCTGAATCATTTGTAGAGGTTTGATTGCGTTTGATGGCAGACCAGCCAGAAGAGCATTGCAGTAGTCCAGTCTAGAAACAACCAGGGCCTGGACAAGAAGTTGCGCAGCATGCTCTGTCAGAAAGGGCCTGATCTTTCTGATGTTGTGTAGTGCAAACCTGCAGGAACGAGCAGTCTTTGCAATGTGCTCTTTGAAGGTCAGCTGATCATCAAAGATTACACCAAGAATTCTGACCAAAGTTGATGGGGTAATCATTGATGAGCCGAACTGAATCGTGAAGTCATGCCGTAGAGTCGGAGTGGCAGGGAAGACCAGAAGTTCCGTCTTTGCCAGGTTGAGCTGTAGGTGATGTTCTTTCATCCATGCCGAGATGTCCGCCAGGCAGCCTGAGATCCGTGCAGCTACCGTTGGGTCATCTGGTTGAAAAGAGAGATAGAGCTGCGTGTCATCGGCATAGCAGTGATAGGAGAAGCCATGTGCATGTATGATGGGACCCAGCGATGTAGTGTATGTGGAGAAGAGGAGGGGTCCAAGAACCGATCCCTGAGGAACTCCCAGTTGATGTGGTTTGGATACCTCCCCTCCCCAGGTCACCCTGAAGGATCTACCGGTGAGATAGGATTCAAACCAGCGAAGTGGAATTCCAGTGATGCCCAGTGAAGAGAGTGTTGACAGGAGAATCTGATGATTGACAGTGTCAAAAGCAGCAGAGAGATCCAGCAGAATGAGGACTGACGATTTGGAATCAGCCTTTGCAGTTCGCAGGGCTTCAGTGACTGAGAGTAGCGCAGTCTCTGTTGAATGGCCACTCCTGAAACCTGACTGTTTAGCATCCAGCTTGTTGTACTGTGAAAGAAACCGCGAGAGCTGGTTGAAGACAGCTCGTTCGAGTGTTTTCCCTATGAATGGAAGGAGAGAGACAGGTCTGTAGTTATCTAAAAGAGAAGCATTTAATGTAGGTTTTTTGATCAGTGGGGTTACCCGAGCCTGCTTGAATGCTGTGGGGAAGATGCCTGTGAGGAGAGATGTGTTGATAATGTGTGAGTGCCGGTAAGAGTGTGGGAGAGATTGTTTGGAGAAGATGTGAGGGGATCGGGTCGAGAGGACATGTTGTAGGATGGCTGGAGAGGAGAAGTTTGGATACTTCTGCCTCGGTGAGGGGACAGAAGGAGAAGATGGGAGCTAGAGCGGTGGATGTGGTTGATCGGAGGTCCTGCGGAGTTGAGAACTGGTTGCTGATTGTTCTAGTTTTGTCTGTGAAAAAAGAGGCAAAGTCATCAGCGGTTATCAAAGTGGTGGGAGGTGGAGGAGGGGGACAGAGGAGAGAATTAAATGTTCTGAAGAGATTACGCATGTCTGGAGCGCTGGTGATCTTGTTGTGGAAATGTGAGGATTTGGCAGTGTGGACTTCAGTAGAGAAAGATGAAAGCAAAGACTGATACCTACTCAGGTCCGACGGATCGTTTGATTTGCGCCATTTTCTCTCTGCCGCTCTGAGTTTGGTCCGATTCTCTCGAAGAACATCGGATAACCAGGGGTTAGAAGGAGCAGCCCGTGCTGGCCTAGAGGAGAGAGGACAGATGTCGTCTAGACAAGAGGTTAAGGTAGAGCATAAAGTGTCAGTGGCTGCATTTACATCCAGAGAAGAGAAATGGGTAGGCGAGGGAAGAGAGGAGGATACTACAGATGAAAGAAGGGAGGGGGAAAGGGAGCGGAGGTTGCGTCTGAAAGTAACCGGTAAGGGAGATGGTGGCACCTGAGTTGCAAAATGTAACGTAAATGTAATGAAGAAATGGTCAGAGATATGGAGTGGTTGTACCAGAATGTTATCTGTAGAACAATTGCGTGTATAAGTTAAGTTGAGTTGGTTACCAGATTTGTGCGTGCTAGTAGTGGTGAGGCGTTTGAGATCAAATGAAGCTAGGAGTGACTGGAAGTCTGTAGCATAAGGCCTGTCTAGGTGAATGTTGAAATCGCCGAAGACTAAGAGTGGAGTGCCATCCTCCATGAAAGACGACAGCAGTCCGTCCAGCTCGTCTAGGAAGGTTGGTGGTATTTGGCCCGGCGGACGATAGATTACCACAATCTGGAGTCTTATAGGAGCTGTCACAGTAACAGCATGCGATTCAAATGAGTTGAGATGGCCTAGGGGAGAGTGGGTAGAGTATTTCCAATTGTTAGAAATGAGCAAGCCAGTGCCCCCACCCCGGCCAACTTGCCTAGGGGTGTGAGAGAAAGAGAAATTGTGAGAGAGAGCAGCTGGGGTTGCCGTGTCTTCTGGACGAATCCAGGTCTCAGTCAAGCTCAGGATGCTGAGTGTGGAATGTAAGGAAAATGCAGAAATTAAGTCGGCTTTGTTGACAGCTGACTGGCAATTCCAAAGACCTACAGAGAAAGAAAGAGGTGCAGTGGAAGATGTAGAGTTTACTGTTTTAATCAATTAAATGCATTATTGCTGAATAAAATCTGTCCTTTTTTTGTGCTGAGAAAAATTTAAATAATTAAATAACTGACTGGACATTATAAATATTTTAGATATATTTAATATTGCTTGTCCGTCACAATATACAGGTTATGATGATAATCGTGATATTTAAATAGTGAAATATCCTTATTGTGTTAATTAGGGTGTCACTAGTCTACAGACATTTGCTACACGCTGTTGGGACTGGCCCTGCTGCACATTGGTTTGCCATGACGATGACTTGTCACAGGAAACATCAAATCCAGATAGCGCATACATCATGACACCAGACTGTAAGCAAACCACCGGAGACGGTTAAGCTAACACCACATAGTGGCCCTTCAGTTTAGTCTAAGCGAACTAATAACTTCAGCAGTTAGCATCGTTCACTTGAAGCCTTTAACTACAGCTTTTGGGTATGCAGTGTAAAGTGATCTAACCCATTTTCATTTAACCCCATTTCTGGTTACTGATTTCCGGTCACTCCACTGTTTTAATCACTTATTTAAGTTTTTATCCTAAAATAATAGCAGTCAGCTATGCACTTGTCTATTCTTTATCTATTTGATTTATTTAAATTCACCCCTCTTGTTCTAGTGTGGTATTATTTCCCCGTAGAGCCGGAAGGAACCAGAGACACTTTTAATTGGTGATTCTGTTTATTCTCAACAAGTGCACTAAATTCTAAATTCAAGTGCATAATCTGAATAGGAAAGCTCTCCTCCTTCCTTTTCCTTCTTAACTTCTTAAGAGATCCAGCATGTTGTGAGCCATCAGGAGATTCTGAGAAATAATTTGACAATAAGAGCCATCTTAAGTCATTTATTAAATCTCGGCGTACACCCATCAAGAAATATTCTCAGAAACACACAAATCTTAGCATCCTAACATCCACAGCTGAGATATTAACCATAGAAGACACGCTTCACTAGCAAGCTTTGCCCGAAACGACAAGCTGTATATTATATCCCTAGCTGGCCCATTAAACTTTTAGCTTTGAACTCTTTAGGGTGGTGCCTTAGTCTCTAACTTTTACTCTTACCATGAGTGTGCCAAAATGTTGCAGATGCTCAGCTTATCCTCCCCGGGTGGGAGACCTGAAGGACTGACTAGCCATCATGAGGAACACCGTTCCGCCCAGGGGTGCTGAAAACCTACAGCACCAGAGCCAAATGCAACTGGACAATGAGAGAAAAGGACCAATGACATGACCCAAGCGAGAGTTACCGCTGGGCCGACCAATGTTATCATCACCGTAGCCCACCTCATGGATCTGAACCAGACGGTAAAAACAACCTTGCACAACAGATCACAGAGGCCCACAAGGAGCAGACATGTGCTCAAAGCCTCACAGACTAGCTAGATACTGAGAATCAAGCCAGAATCAAAGACTTAAAAGGGGCTCAGACAACTGCTGAACAAGGAGAGCAGTTGGAAAGAGCAACACAAGACCAGCGCAGAATTGTCACCGTGGCAACAGCCCAGGTACCAGACCAACCACTGGGAGGAGCCATGGAAAAGGACATTCTCATCCTGCGAACACCGTGGTATGTCCAACAGCAGTCCACCACAACATCCTCCTTCACACAGGTGGCAAATGGATGCTGCACAAGGACAGCTGGACACACCTACTGCTGAGTTACTGGAACTGCTGACACTAGCAAAAGAGCTCCTTGAACATAACTCAACTGAGAAGCACTGGGAAGGACAAACTTCTGACTCAGCACAGCATCAGAACCCTCCAAGTGAGGAGCATCTTGTAAAACTAGCCAACACCCTAGAAGCAGCCAGATAACGTTGGATAGAGCAACGGGCCCACATGCCCAACAGCGAAACCTCTACCAACACAACTCAGGCAAGCTCAAGTCAGTGCTGCCACAAGAGCAAAGCGACAACACAAACATCGGACTCTGGTGACGCTCAAGCAGAATAGAGGGCTAACAACCACCTGCTGCCCTCCTGTCACCATCACTAGGTCAGTCTGAAACACTTTCACACTACAAAATCTCCATAACCATTCCCTGCAACCCCTGGAACCACCTGCTCTCTCATAAGCGAGAGTCCCAACCAAAGGTTCCAAACCGCAGGTACCACGGGTAGCCTATGGGCTAACAACCACCTAAAACAACCATCTGACCTTGACCAACTCACTTAAGGATGACAGATGACACAGCCTCGACACCTGCTGCACAAGCTTGAGGACCTACACCTACATCACCACAGCACACAGCCAGACAACATCCGCCACCACAGCCTTCAAGCCTTGCATGCCAGAGGTGTGTCTGATTTTCCTACTTCCTTCCTATTTTCCATCGTTCACCGTTGTCTACAGGAGACAACAACGCTTGAAAGGGGGGGATTTATGTAGCATTTGGACCAATCAGACACACATTTATTCATTATATTTAATGAATAATCCAGCAAACTCTCTCATTCAACAAACAATCTGTGAGGGTCTATGGACCCTTCCCCCTGAAAGAGCACCCTAAAGGGCTCAGCTACCAGGGCAACCATCTGATAAGACTGTTTTATTGCTCAAAAGTATGTGAGATATGACGTGCCATAAGAACGGACCCTTCTGAAACCCACGCAATGCCCATACAAACAAAACGTTCCTCCTTGTCACTCATAGACAAACCTTTCTACAGATGCATCCCAGGACATTGTGTGTATGATTTTATCTTGTATAGTTTCTCTTACATTGTATTTTGTTTTATGCATGCTTTATGAGTGAAGTACTAGTTAATGTAACCCCACCTATATCGTGTCTCCTACCAAATTAATGCTCATTTGATGATGCACACGTTGGTGTACACCACCTTCTCATAGAATGCCAGATGTGTGTGTAATTTAATCAAAGTATAGACTGCCAGAGCCTTTCGAACCATGCTCTTAGACAAAGGGTCATAAAAAACCCCAATATTTCCAGCCTCCCGCTTGGAAATTCAGCCTTTCTCATTGGTCAAGCCCATCCTGAAAGGTATGACTCTTCCCTGACTTTAAAGGGCTCGCGCACAGGTCCGCCTCTCTTCTACTAAATCTCTCAATTGCTGCCTGTGTGGTTGGACTCACGGAGAGCCTGAGCCGGTGCGGGCGTGCCCTGCAGGCCCCAACATATAGAGCCATGTGCTATCTCCCTAGCCTGGGGAGATGGCTCTTGACCACAAAGAGTCAGACTAAAACCACTGGAGTTCGTCTTCACTCAACCCTGGAATTCACCATTATGGAAATGCCCTTGATCAGACATTCCTCTCTCCTCGCTCCTGGTAGCCTCTGCAGCTTCATCTCCGGATTGCGGCCTGCAGTTCCACTGCGGTCCACAGGGCCAGTAGGCTCCATTTTCATCCAGCCATGTGCTTATCTAGGAGAGAGAGGACTCTCTCAACCACCACAGAGTCAAGAACAACCTCAGAGTTTCAAGAAATTGCATCTTCAGCCATCGAATGGAACCATCCAGACTTTCTTCAGAGGCTTCACAAGACTCTCGTTCCACAGTCAAATGCAAGTATCGTTCCTTTCACCACACACAGCTTTGTTGTAAGCTATCGTATACTGTGCTTTGAATTAGAGACTGACTGATTCTTTCAGATGCTCAACTCAGCCTCATTCTCCCTGTTTCTGTCCGGTTTCATTCATTCAATTCCCATGTACCACGTCTGCGTGATTTTGTGTGTGTGAGTGTGTGTGTGTGTATATATATATATATATATATATATATATATATATATACATATATATGTATATATATGTGTGTGTGGGGGTGTGTGTGTGTTTGTTTAGTTATACGTTTGTGATTTAGTTAATAAAACTTTGTGCACAATACATATGAGTATTGGTTTCTGAATCCCTGCTTGCATCAAAGTCAATTTATATGACAATATAACATACAATATTGCATACACACTTTTGTATGCAATGGTGTGATTTATTGGTCAATACATATATATATATATATATATATATATATATCGTTATCGTGAATTTTCGAGGTCATGATAATCGTGTAGTGAAAAATCTCATATCGTGACAGCCCTACATCATTAAATGTTTACAAACTCATAAAGACAGAATATGTTTTTTTTTAAATGCCCAGATCCTTTACTGACCACCAGCAGTGCATTTAGCAAAGCTTCTATGAAATGTTCTTACAGGCAAGAGAAATCGTTGCAATTACAGTGAAAGGCTGACCTTCCATCTTCTCTCTGAAGATAGATAAAATGGCAGGGCACTGTGATTACAGGCCTGCAGTCGAACAGGAGTTCTTAAAGCCAAACAGGGTCATTAGTCGCTGTGTCAGTTACTCGCTGCAGCCTGTCTTTCAGCGGCACTCTCTGCCATTAAAGCCTCCAAGGTCATGACACAAACAGCACTGCAGACGCACAATCTGGAAAGCTAAAAGGTCACCTCAGAGTGCAATTTGGATCAAATTTAATGCTAAGTGCTTATTTAATCTTGGAGAAATTGCAAGAGGGAGAATGCAATGTGTATCAAAAAGTGTTTCAGAAGATCTAAATTAGAGAAGTATTGCAGTAGCTGAACTGATGCTCATATCCTGTTGGAGCAGAAAACAGGATAAAAAACAGAGGCAGTGCTTACTGATATTGTACGGAGACTCAATATGAGAAACCCTGTAGCATCACATCCAAATGAAGGGAGGATGTGCTCACAGCAGAGCTAGCAGCAGACATGAGGGTGTATCAGATGATCTGTATATATGCAAAAATCAGGCCCCACTGGAGCTGAATTCTGATGCCTCTCTCATTACGAAAGCAGACGATTGGCACCAGCCACAGTCTGTTCCCTCTTCATTAGTAAAACACAGACATGAGAACCGGGAGCTTTTGGGGGAACAATTGATTGGGTGATATATAAGGGCTGACACTGTTTCTTTTATACAAATTAAATTATAATAATATTATGCAATTCCCCCAACTGAGTCCTCTTTAGGGTGCAGTGGTTGGTTGCTAGGGCTTACTATGTGGTTGCTAAGGTCTATTTTTTTTTAGCACATTGCAGTTGTTGCTTTTTGATTTAGGTCAAACATGGGATTTTCCCCCATTTTGTCATTTGATCTCTTAAAATCAGTGATTCATTTATAGAAGATAATTTAAGTCAGTGGAGTCCAAACAATATTGAAACATATCTTCGCACAAAATACAAAACAAACAAACTAACAAAACCCCTAATTAAAAAGAAAAAAACCATTAAATAAAATTATATTAAAAACATATTGAATTTACAAATCAAAACAATGAAATATTTACTAACAAAGTAAAAAAAGCAAAAAAAAAACTAAATACAAAACACTAAAACATTTCTCAAAATAAAACCTCACTGACTTTCATTATTGACAAAAACAAACAAACAAACACTAAAACATTTCTTAAAATATCTTTCAATTACAAAACCTCACTCACTGCATTATACTGAAAAAAAAAACATTCCATTAAAATATGTTAACAAAAACCAAGTGAAAACAACAAAAACTAAAAACACTGAAAAAATTATTAATATCTTCTAATAAAAAATAAAAAAAAACATTTCAAAATGTAATCTTTTGTTCTTTTGTACACAGAAGAAAGACATCAGGGTGATTTTTATTTAGTTAGTTTGTTATTTAGTGAACTACATTACAGTAAATAGTTTAGATTCATAGCAGACTGTCGTCACTCAATAGCTGGATGTCTAAGAGGTGCCCGCAGAATAACAGACTTTATTTATTCATTACACTTTAGGGCTTTTACATTTGCTATGATTAGAACTTCTTGTATTAAAAACATTCAAGCCCTGTTCATATTTAAAAAGTAACCCAAAAGTAACGTAATGCATTACTTTCCATAAAAAGTAGCTAAGTAACGTAATTCGTTACTTTTTTAGGGAGTAACATAATATTGTAATGCATTACTTTTAAAAGTAACTTTCCCAACACTGTAAATAATTAATCATAACTCGTTATAATATTTGGATGAGTTAATAGAATTAGCTTGATAAAGCAGAAGTGTTTGGAGATGAGTTTTTGGCTCAAGGTCTGCATTTGAAGTCCCACCAGAGGTGTTCAGCTGATTAGAACTTCGCCATCCAATCAACTTTGCTGCATTCGACTGAATCTGTGCAGACAGTATATCCCTACACTTCTGAATTTATCCAGCTGCTTCTATCTTCTGTCACATCATCACTAAACACCAGTAACCCTGTTCCACTGGAAGCCATGCTCATGCCTTCACACTGCTCCACCATGTTTCACAGATGCTGTTGTATGCTTTGGATCATAAGCTGTTCCAAGCCTCCTCCATAAGTTTTTCTTCCCGTCATTCTGGTGCAGGTTGATCTTAATTTCAGTTGTCCAAAGAATGAATTATCAGAGGTGGTCTGGCTTTTTTAGATGTTTTTTGGCCAATCTCATCTGTCCTTGTATGCATCTTGTGATGAACCCTCTGTATTTGCTCTTGTGAAGTCTTCTCTGGATTGTGGACTGTGACATGTCTACCTCCTGGTTCTTCACTTGGGTGCATGTTGTGAAAGGGTTTTTCTTTACCAAGGAGAGGATCCTCCAATCATCCACCACTGTTGTCCTTTGTGGGCGCTCAGGTCTTTTTATGTTGCTGAGCTCACCAGTGCATTCTGTTTTACTCTAATGTACTAAACTGTTGATTTGTCCCCTGCTAATGTTCCTGCTATCTCTCTGATGGATTGGTTTGGTTTTTGAAGCCTAACAATTGCCTGTTTCACTTGTACAGAGAGATCCTTTTACCGCATGATGTGGGTTCACAGCAACAGCTTCCAAATGCAAACGGCACACTTATTAGAATCAACTCCAGAACTTTTACCTGCTATACGTGAATAGCCCACGACTGTCCATGAAACTGTAAATTGTCCAATTACTTATGGTCCCTTGAAAAAGGGGGAAGGTAGATATTAAAGAGCTGTAATTCCTTAACCTTTCCTCTAATTTCAAAACCTATATTCATTATATACGTAACTGTAACTTGAATATGTTTTGGTCAGCAGCTAAAATAATAAAAATTGTGCCTGTGTCCAAATATATGGACCTGTATACAACATACAAATTGGTTGATATATTAACATCAGCAGATGAAAGAGCTGACAGACTTCACACTGAGACATATGTACACTTGCTGAGTCATTTTCTAAACAGATGCAGCTTTTCAAATTCTAGACTGCTTTTAAATCTTCTGAGAAGTCTCACTCTCTCTGACACCCAATGATTAACTGAACTTGCTAAGAAAGTCTGTCACTAATTGACAAGAGAACAGAGAAACAGGAACACAATGTTCGAGTCACATGAGCTGCAGTGCACATCATTATCTCACACCAGCACATCTCAATCGCTGCTGATGTTGTGTGAGGTCAGCCGTGGTCCAGAGGTCGGCTGACCATGTGAGAGCGACTGAAACAGGCACTTGGGTTGGGAAGCAGGTATTTAGTCCAGCACTTGTCCTCTGGGCCGTTCTACAGCTGCTCTTTCATGCAGTCCAACATACCAACAGCAGGAGAGAACAGATGCTGCTTATGGTGTAATGAAGAAGCCAGAGGCTATCAGATTCACAGCTTTACAGATGCCTTGATTGCTGGTCCTTTTTACTGATCCAGTTTGGGTTTTATTTTGAAGACTTCTAACAGAAATAACTCTTTTAGTGCTGCTTATGATAATAGGCAGATAGTGTTGTATACCTTCTGCTATACATGCATTCACATCCTGAGTCTCACTCATCAACAAAAGAAGAGCAAATATTCCTCTTTCTTGATCAAATGACATAAAATAGTGCTATTTTAATTTATTCATCACGTTTTCTTATGACATTTACTTTTTAACAATTATCCCAGCTTTGGTTTAAAAAAACAATTGTATTATCATGGATCACTGGGGTACCATGTCTAAAACCCATTTTATTACAGAGGCCTGTTTCATAAAACAAGTTTACCAAATAAGACGGGCTTATTTAACTTAGTCTGACTTATTTTGAACCAAATCAACTGACAATAAATCAGACTAACTTAAATAAACCTGGCTTATTTGGCAAACATGTTTTATGAAACGGGCCCCAGGAAGCATCTTCTAAAATATCACCACTAAAAGGTTTTTAAGGAATAATTCACCCCAAAATTACAAATGGCTGAAACTGTACTTACTCTCAGGCCAGCCAAAATGTAGATGAGTTTGTTTCTTCATCTGAACAGATTTGGAGAAATTTAGCACTACGTCAGTTGCTCACCTTTGAAGTGAATGGGTGCCGTCAGAATTAAAGTTCAAACAGCTGATAAAATCATCACAATAATCCACACCACTACAGTCCAGTCCATTGGTTATCATCTTGTGAAGTGAAAAGCTGCGTGTTTGTAATAAACAAATCCATCATTAAAACGTTTTAACTTTAAACCGTTAAAATTAAATAGCATAATCCATAATAACGCTCCAGTGAAAAAAGTTCATCACCTGTTTTCCTTTCACATCAGAATACACAGACATATTTTTTGAGAACTGTTTTCACTTGTGGTTCTTCATCTTTGCATATTTCTCTCCTGATTCAGGTGACATTTTCATTGGAGAAAAGCATTATTATGGATTATGGCGTTAAAAACATGCTAACGATGGATTTTTCTTGCAAATATACTTTTTTTTTTTACTTCACAAGATGTTAATTGATAGATTGGAGTGGTGTGGATTATTGTGATGTTTTTATCAGCGGTTTAAAATCTCATTCTGACGGCACCCATTCACTGCAGAGGATCGCTCTAAACCTGCATGCTGTTATTTATTTATTTACTTTAATGAAAATGTCCAACTTCTAAGATCTTACATATGCAAATATATTTTTCATTGAAAAACAAAAAATTGTGAGCCATTTTGGGGTAAAATATACTTTCAAAATTGTTTCATTGTAGCAAATCTATGGTTTCAAATTGTGATGCTAAAGCCGCTTGCATATAGGGGAAGTCGTGGCCTAATGGTTAGAGTCGGACTCGTAATCGAAAGGTTGCGGGTTCGAGTCCCCGGCCGGCAGGGATTGTAGGTGGGGGGAGTGAATGTCCAGCGCTCTCTCCACCCTCAATACCACGACTGAGGTGCCCTTGAGCAAGGCACCGAACCCCCAACTGCTCCCCGGGCGCCGCAGCATGGCTGCCCACTGATCCGGGTGTGTGTTCACGGTGTGTGTGTGTGTGTGCATTTGTTCACTACTCACTGCTGTGTGTGTGCACTTGGATGGGTTAAACGCAGAGCACCAATTTCGAGTATGGGTCACCATACTTGACAATACGTCACGACTTTACTTTATATTTAAAAAAAAAGAAGTTTTTTGATATGTTCCATCTAAACGTCCTGTTTAAATAGGAAATACACCAATTCAATTAAGGAAAATAACACTTTTTAACTGATTCCTGAAGAGTGCAGAGGATACTTCAACACACAATCATGAGAAATTCAGTAAGTTCAGCAATTAGACATTTTATTCACCCAACAACAAAACACACTCCTAAAAACTGTCCAAAAGATGTATGGCTTGTTACATTCTAAAGTGCTTATTTGTTAGAGGCAGACATGCTGAAACACTTAAAAAAGACATGACCCAAGACAGCTTCAATTAAATAGACAAAGAACGAAACGTTTGGTCCTTGCAAGCCAGAGCACAGGCATCTCCAGGAAACAAAACAGATTTGAAAGTTTAATGGTAGTTGTTATTGATCCCTACCATAATCTGGCACTACCAAGAAGTTTAGAAGCAAACAGAGCCACAGTATTTGCCTTTATGAACCTTGAGGAAAAGTGAAATTATTCTTTGTACATTAAACTGTTAAAAGTAGTCATATGTTGCCCTGTTTAAACATTACTTTTGGCCAAAAGTAAAAATTTCAATGAAATACAAATATACATTTATTTACTGTACTTTATACAACTTGGTCTTTATCCTGGATGTATGTTGTAATCTCACACTAACCTCAGACATATGTGCATATCGACAGCCAAACCATGCTTGAAATTAATCATCATCAGAAAAACTAAAAAATTAAAAAATAAAACTTTGAAGTGGACACAACATCTTGAGTAATAAATAGATAGCATATCAAGTGGTCAAATGCTCTTGCACCTTTAAATGCCAATTAAAGCATGCTACTCAAACCCCGCGCCTGACAGATCGCATGCACTCGACAAGCTTAATTGGGAATATCAGAGCTGTTGTTGCGGTTTCCATATTTGTGATGAATGAAGAGGAGCACCACGCCAAGGAAGAAGCAGATGGAGCCCACGGTTATGTAAGCGATGCCCAGGAAGGGGTTTTTTCCTCCCATCCAGGAGATGGTGCTGAGGATCATTCGCTTCCGGCCCTCAAAGCTGCGCACGGGGTAGTCTGAGAGGAAAGTGGTTGAGGAAATAATATCAATTCAGAAATTATTCAAATATACCCACTCAACCAGTGTGTAGTAAGGTAGCAAGGACATCATTAAAACAGTCCACGTGACATCAATGGTTCAATCGTAATTTTACGAAGCTGCGAGAATACTTTTTGTCCTCAAGAGAAGAAATTGTTGAATAAAATCATTGTTTTTACTTTCTTTATACACAAAATGTATTCTCGTAGGTTTACTTCCTTACTACCTTTCTGGGCCTTGAACATGGTCAGAGAGCTCTCGGATTTCACCAAAAATGTTTTATTTTTGTTCCAAAGATGAATGAGTCTTACAGGTTTGGAACGACATGAGGGTGAGTAATTAATGACAGAACTTGGGTTTTTGTGTGAACCATCCCTTTAAAGTTAATGATGAGACCTATTCTATATATTGAATGTATTCTTTGTAAATTGAGTTTTAGAACTGCACAATAAAATCATAATTTTTACTTCAGACAATAACTGATAATTGATTAAAAATATTTAATCTTCAAGTTATTCATTTATTTCTATTAATCAGTTTTCTTTCTTTCACTGGTGTAATAAATAATATCAAACACATAAAACAACACTGATTATTGTTCATGGAGTTCCTGTGAGGTTTAAAATGGTTTCATAAAGATAATATTAGGAAAATATAGATATTTACTACTTTGTATTGTTATATTGGTACATACTAAGGTAAACTAATATCAGTCTTCCTTCATTTAGTAGTTGATTTAATAAAAACAAAAGCCAAAATGGCTTGACCAGTCAACAATAGCAGTTATGATTCCATTTATGGAAAAATCTTTTTTTTTTTTTTTTACTAGTTCAGAGCAAATATACAGCTTTGAAACTTGATGTGGTCAGTAGATTTTTTTTTAATGTAAGAATTTCTTATTCTCATCAAAGTGTGTTTATTTGATCAAAATTACAGTAATATTGTAAAATACGTATGTATTTTGTATGTAATATGTAAAAGAACTGTTTTCTATTTTAATATATTTTAAAATGCAATTTATTTTTTGTAATGGGAAAGCTGGACTTTCAGCAGCCATTACAACAGCTGATCCCGTACTCAAAAAAACATTTAATTAACTTTTTACCATCAATGTTAAAACAGTTATGCTGCTTCATATTTTTGTAGAAACTGTCATTTTTAGAAAGTTCAAAAGTACATTTATTAAAATCTTTTGTAACATTAAAACTGTCTTTACTTTTGATCAGTTTAATGTTAATATTCATTTCTTTTTAAAAATCGTTCTGACCCTGAACGTTTGAACAGTAGAATATTCTTAAAGTCAAAGACCACTAGTGAAAATCCTTCATTTTTCATATTTCCCAATTTAATATTTTTTATTATTTAATATTTTTTAGAATGAATAGTTATCTGCGTATAATTTCAGAATGTTACAAAAAGCATCTTGCGTAGACTCGGAAATATTTCTTTATGTTTTAAAGGTATGCAATGCAAGGATACTGTAGGTGACTTCCAGGCTGTAGTTGCCTCTGGGAAGCGTGGGTGTCATGTTGTTCTTCTTCTGAATGATGCGGTAGAGCTTTCTGAAGGTGGGGAGAGCAGCTGTGCGCATCCACACGATGAAATCCTCATTTATGAAGCCGTTGTTTTCTAGATCAGTGTCCAGCTCATAAACTGGCTTGCGCCAATTGACCGGCTTCACTGTCTCTGGAAGATGATGAGTGTTTTAGTTAGAGATATGGGAAAAACCTATGCTAATTCATCAAAGTACATATAAATATACTTGTATTCTACCTATAAAAACAGCGGTAAGATTTGAGTTGCTTCCACCAGGGTTCCTGAACTTCACATGTTTGTCGGTCCACCATGCAATCCCTTTTTTGATCAATGGAATTGGTGTTTTTGTTCCATTGAGATCGATGTAAAACAAATCCAGCGTGTCTGAAGCAAAGAGAGAAAGAGACAAGCAATATTAAAACTCTTGAGGAAACAGTCTTACTATGGTAAGTATTCAGATCCAGGTCTTACCATTAAACATGCTGTTAGCAATGGCTCCACACGGGGCTATAGGCTTGTTTTCATTAGTGCGGTACGGCTCACATTCTTTGCTTGGCTCCTGAAATATAACAATATGCTTTGAGCTTCAATTAATAACATGATTTTATAGCATCAAATCAAGAATTAAGTAGTTCTTGTACTCAGGATGCAGCAGACCTACTGTAACTTAAACTAAAAAAAAGAAAACCCACAGGTGGCAGCTAATGCAATGCCAGTCAGTATAAAGTTCATTAAACGTGACAATGACTGCCGGTGATTGACAGGGCTCCACTATAATAGGTGTCGAGATGTTTCTAAATCCATGTTGCACAACCCTGATGTCATACAGCAGTTGTTGACATGTGTTCGCGCTGGTGGAGCATACTATGCTGTCAAACAGGTCAGACAGCCGAACTCAAAATCAGCTCAACTATTTAGTGTCTATTTGCTTCGCCATTAACACTACAGCTGTCAATCAATCAATAAACCAATAAATAAACAGACAGATATAGATACTCTGTCTTTTTCAGGGTTACTGATGGATTTATAGAAACTCTGTTTTTCAGGACTGATGACAGACAGACAGATAACTATTGAAAGAACCAACAAATGAATAAACGATGTATAGAACGATAGATCGAATGATTGGATACATATATATATAATGAATGAACAATCGACAGATAGAGAGTCAAAGAACAATAGAATGATGGATGAATGGATGGAGAGACAGAACTACTGAAAGAAACAATGAACAAATAACTGACTGAAAGAGATAAGACAGACAGACACAAGCAACAAATAAAGGAACGATGTATAGAACGATAGATCGAACAGGGGAACAATTGATAGTTTTCACTTGACGTCACACTCTTATAGGAACGCCCACCTGGAGGGCAAAACGAAGCTTTGCTGCACTGACCGCCAGTTATTTTTATGCAGATTGCATCAAGTAATAATGTAGTAAAACTCAGATATTAAAAGGCGAGATTCAGTGGACACCTTATTGATGATGTATATTTTGTACAGGCAAGAGGATGAAGCCAGAATATAAACGCAATGTGCAATGTTTCGCATTAAATGGCTTCCCATAGAAAACCATTAGAAGGAAAACACTGCAGATTGCGTTCATATTCCGGCCTTATTTGGCACATGTATATTCGTCTGATCCTTGACGCAAACTCAAGCAGCAGCGCAAAGTTGATTCTGTGCTTAATTGATCTAATATTTGATGTTTTTTTAAATGTTGTAGATTTAAGTAGCAAATGAGAATCGCTAAAATTAATGCACATATTTTGAGAGAGGTCTTCTTAACAATTTTGTTTAAGATAACAGTTATTAAATAACGAAAGAATATGTAAAAGTATGGTATTTGGGGTAAAAAGCGCCCCTGTTGGGGCTAAAAGGCTCACAGTAATTAACATGATAATTAATAGATGGCTGACTTTTCCATTTGTTGACATGACATGGTTAAATTCAGATGGTAAATATCGTATATTATGTTGGGTGTGCATATTAGAGATAATCACCATCTTTAGAATGAAACAATCATATTTAAAAACATGATATTATCATATCATATAACAAAATATAATTTGCTGTTACTACTGTAAATCTATATTCAATTAGTATGGGATCTCCTTCAATCTTCCAGAATCTTTACTTATTAAAATGATTTTGTTTCTACATTTTAAAATAATGTTTTATATTACCATTTTAATGACAGTATATTTATTGAACAAGAATGTATTCTTTTATTTTTCAAAATAAACTGAAAATAGTACAAACTTTGCTAAAGTGATTGTTTTGAACAAGTATTAACTTAGACATTATTAAAAAAAACATTATTTTAGCTGAAGCATTTGTATCAATACCGTGTGTCTTTTACCCCGTGTGTGGGGTAAAAAAACCCTTGCCACCTCATACATTTACAAGATTTTTAAATAAAATAAACAACTTGAATGATTTATTTCCACACAAAAGCTGTTGCTCCATTAATGTTCAATACAAATGTATGTCATTTTTCTGCAATTATACATTTTAGGCGCAGTGAATAGCACATTTTTTCTTAAGGTGGGCCTTAAGTATGATGGATGGATAAATGGATAGAACTACTGAAAGAAACAATGAATGAATGAATGGGTGAACAGACAGACAGACAGACAGACAGACCGAACAGACAGACAGACCGAACAGACAGACAGACAGACAGACAGACCGAACGGACAGACAGACAGACAGACAGACCGAACAGACAGACAGACAGACAGACAGACAGACAGACCGAACGGACAGACAGACAGACAGACAGACCGAACGGACAGACAGACAGACAGACAGACCGAACGGACAGACAGACAGACAGACAGACCGAACAGACAGACCGAACGGACAGACAGACAGACCGAACAGACAGACCGAACGGACAGACAGACAGACAGACAGACAGACCGAACAGACAGACCGAACAGACAGACAGACAGACAGACAGACAGACCGAACAGACAGACAGACAGACAGACCGAACAGACAGACAGACCGAACAGACAGACCGAACAGACAGACAGACAGACAGACAGACCGAACAGACAGACAGACAGACAGACCGAACAGACAGACAGACAGACCGAACAGACAGACAGACCGAACAGACAGACAGACAGACAGACAGACCGAACAGACAGACCGAACAGACAGACAGACCGAACAGACAAACAGACAGACAGACAGACCGAACAGACAGACAGACAGACAGACAGACCGAACAGACAGACAGACCGAACAGACAGACAGACCGAACAGACAGACAGACAGACAGACAGACAGACAGACCGAACAGACAGACAGACAGACCGAACAGACAGACAGACAGAACAGACAGACAGACAGACAGACCGAACAGACAGACAGACCGAACAGACAGACAGACCGAACAGACAGACAGACCGAACAGACAGACAGACCGAACAGACAGACAGACCGAACAGACAGACCGAACAGACAGACAGACCGAACAGACAGACAGACCGAACAGACAGACAGACCGAACAGACAGACAGACCGAACAGACAGACAGACCGAACAGACAGACAGACAGACCGAACAGACAGACAGACAGACCGAACAGACAGACAGACAGACCGAACAGACAGACAGACAGACCGAACAGACAGACAGACAGACCGAACAGACAGACAGACAGACCGAACAGACAGACAGACCGAACAGACAGACAGACCGAACAGACAGACAGACAGACAGATAGATGGACAGACAGACAGACAGAGTACCTTAAGTGAGCGTTCGTCTCCATTAAGCTGGCTGTCATCTCTGGACTTCACATACCGCCGATGGTTTTGGTAGAAATTTGAGAGGCCATAGTACATGAAGACATTACTCTGAGGACATAGAGTTAGAATCAAGAACTGGCACGGTTTCGAAAGCCAATCATCATCTCCAATCAAATATCCTTCCTAAAAATAAACTGGGAACATTTGTATTTATAATATGTGCTGTGTTTTAAATGTTACCTTTCAGGATAGTGAAGGTTTCTGTTAGGTCTACCGTTTCCTCATAGTACAGATAAAAGTAATCAGATGAAACTACTAACATAAAGCACTATGTTTCCATCATATTTTTAAATAATGAACACCACCAGAGAGCAATGAACATCCATAAAGCTCCATTTGATTTCTCACTGATATACTATATGTAACTCAAACATTAAAACATGTTTTTGTAGATTTTGTCAACTCTAAAGGTTCAATAAATTGTTTCATTAAATAAAAAGATGTTTTGGACGGTCATATGTCAAGCTTTACAGGGTTAAGTCACGTGGGTTTGGAGCATCAGAAGTGTGAGTAAACATCAGAATATTTACTTTAGTCTCAACTATCCGTCACCATGAATGCACACACACTCACTTCGAAAGGCTGGTCTAGAGAGAAGAACAGGACGCATTTGCATGGAGTCGTGCTGTTCCAGCTGAAGCTTTGAGAGCAGTTAAAACACGGGCTGGACCCGTCAGTCCCGGTATAATCAATCTGTGAAGTAGAGAAACACGCGGTTACATAACACATAACCTCACGGAGAGTCCGAGCGAACAGCAGTTAGTAAAATAACACTAAACACAGCGCAACAGGCTCAAACCTCGAACTCCTTGATGTTGTTGGATGTCACGTACAGGCCGATTCCTATGGGGATGAAGATGAGGCCGATGATGAAGAAAGCGGGCAGCACGGTCCCCGCGGTCAGGATGGGCTGCCAGGCCGGTAGTCGCTGCTGTTTGAAGGCGGTGTTGTCGGGCTTTTTAGTCTGGATGGCGGCTCCGCCGAGCCCCACGGACCCGGAGTGATGACCGTCTTCCTCCTTCGCGTTGTAGCTGGACGCCATCATAGCCGTAATTACCAGCTCACAGCCTCAGCGCTTGTACTCGCGATTATAGACGGGTTATTAATAAAGAAGTATTGTATATATCCGCTGTAGTAGATTGTCTTCACAGCGGCCTTCTTTCTAGGTTCTATGGAAAGTTGCTTGTGTTGTTTGAGGCGGTGCTACAGGAAGTGTCAGATACGCGAATCATGCTCGAGTCGGTTCTATTGATTCGGTCGAACTGATTCGCGAATCATGTTCGAGTCGGTTCTATTGATTCAGTCGAACTGATTCGCGAAGCGTTTCTGAATCACTGTGCTGTTATTCAGTTTTGTTTGGTTTTTTACAATTGTAGACATACATACAAAACAAATACTAAAGTAAACACAGATGCATACGTATTACCAGGGTAACAAACAAATCAACCAAACAGAATACAAATACAGAAATACAGTTTTAATATTGACAGAACTTTTAATAGTGGCCATATACTGCTTTGAACAATGAAAAGAGAGGTTTAGAACCAGTAAACTTCTGCTTGTGAATGTGAAATTTAGCTATAGCAGGAAACACAAATTTATTACGTAAAATGTCCCTGTATTCTCTTCAAAAAAATCAAACAATCCAAAGAAAGCGCCTTTAAAACAAAAAGAAAAGTCACTTACAAAATAAGATTGGATAAACATTTAAAAATCTGACCAAAATGTTTCTGTGTGGGGACATTGCCCTTCGTAAAGATGAACAGACAGGCATCTGGCAGGAGTGTCATAATAATAGAGAACGAATTAGTAATAAATCAGATATTTTATTTACTATAATCCAATTGTTACATATATCTTCTGTGACAAATCCGTTTTATTTAATATATATATATATATTTGCACAGTGAACAGTTTAGTGAGGAATAAAATTAAATATTCATAATAAATAAACTAAAATAAATAAATAAACTAAACTATTTGCATTTTCTGTAGGCTGTGTGGTTTAATTCATAGTCATATTTAGAAGATTCAAGGCTGCAGCCTTTGAACCACAAGATGGAGCAAGACACCAAAGCAACGACTGAAGCAGGACCAGGTTCTCTCAGAACAGGTGTGAGGAACTACACTTTTATCAGTATTTTATCAAAAGCTGTATTTATGTCAAGCCTCCTTCCATTAAAACTTCCAAATTCTTTATCATGCAGCTGTAGACCTTCAGACTTGCTCACCTTAAAACTCCCAAAATATTTTCTCAAGGTCTAACATGCTCTTTTATAGTTTGTCAACCTACCATTTCTTTTTATCCAGTGACTTCCTTTTTGGATTTATGCAGTGTGTCTCTGACTTTGTGATTTCTTTCTTTCTTGATCTTCGTCCTCCACGCTTTTTCAAAGGATCATTGCTCAGCTTTAAGTTCTGAGTTTTTGCAACTTTCCTCTGCTTACTTCATCCCTAAGGTCCTTTTTTTTTTTTACTTTGCAAGCTTTTGTTTTGCTCCTGTTTGATTGCTCAGTCCAAAAAGCTGGCTAACTTTATATACACTGTCAGCTCTAGCCATTCCTTAACTGCCATCCTGGCATTCAGCTCCTCACATTGCTGCACAAACTTGGCTGGGTTTTGTTTAAGCACTTCCCTCCAACCTTTTAGGTCATTTAGCTGCCTTGTTCAGCTTTGCTGATGACAGCCTCAAGACACTGCTTTACTGAAATCCCGAAAGCGTGTAATTTATGACTCTTATTCACTAGAATAAATGCAAATGATTCCAGATTTATTATCTTCTTTCTTAAATTGTCTTCTGCAAAAAGCATGTTTAGTCTTGTAGAATTAACAAAGATCTGACCTGATGATCTTGCACGAGTCCTTGAACATGAGTTATTCACATATTTATGTGCATGGCCATATCATATTGATCGCCTCCACACAGTTAAGGGTTAAAAACGATTTGGAGAGTGCTGAATAAGCTAGATGATAAAATAATCTATTTTAGGTCCCATGTGGAAAATCCTGTTTGGTTCGCTGGTGGTGTATCTTTCAGTGAAGTATCTTATGGCTGCTGCGAGGCTTCTGCTGTTTAGCCTAAGCTGAAAATTCAGTGTGAGTGTAAAATTCCATTATGGAAAAAAAAATTAAAAATCTTCTGTTGTTTTAATATTTTGAGAAATTGGACACGCTATGTTAATGCATATGAGTCTAACAAAAAGAGGGTCATGCCTGATGGGCTACATTTCAGAATGAGTCAAACAAAGTCTCTCTGTCTTAGAAAGTAGGCTGCTGACTCTTAAGACTTTTACATTCAATTTTTTATTTAATAATTATTGCAAGCAGCATATAAATATTGCAAGGAACCTTGACCAGTCACATGTTTCAGCACAGCACTGTATTGATAGACTATTCCTCAAAACTTCAGCATTTTATACTTCTCAAGCTGCTTAATGTTCAAGCTCTACTCAAACTTTATTTTATAGTAGTCTGTTATTGAAAATATTGATATACCTGTCACTGAGAAACAGAAAGTGGCATTTCGCTCCCGAATGAATCAGTGTGTTTGAACAAATTGATTGAGTGAATGATTCATTGACTCACTTGTTTCCAGCTATTGGCATAACATGTTACCTTTTCTGGAACGTGCACAGACAAGCGGAGTGATTTTGGACTAAATATCAGCCAGTAAATTCAAAAATGGAAACTATGTATTGCTTAATTCAATTTGAATAAACTTTAAAGTAGATTTGATTGAATTTTAGTCACATTCTAGAAAGTTCAAATGTCATCACTATAATAATTGCGTATTATTGTTGAGTTGTTGTTATTATTATATACACTTCCATCAATAGTTTGGAATAATTAAGATTTTTATGATTTCTGAATTTCTGATTTAAGATTTTCTGAATGATTTCTGAAGGATGTGACATTGAAGACTGGCGTAATACATCTACTGAACCATATGACTGTGCAAAAATGATGCATTATGTGTTGATTTGTGTGGACAGCCAAAGGAGGACATCAGAAGACAACCTTCCTTTCCACCAGGAAATGCAAATCTACTTACTGTTCTTGTTAATGTAAATATTCTTTTAAATTAAAACTTTAAAGCTCATCAAGTTCCAAACTTGTCAATGTCTTCCTGCCTCACAGGAACAGCTCATATAATGATGGAGATGACTCTTTTTTCATGGCTGCGTTCATGGAACGGCAAAGAAGTTGCTTGTTGCTCACCTGGTTCAGAGGAGGGAATTGAAGTCTGGAATTTGACTTTTCCAAACCAGTCTGAAATCTTACATGCCTCTGCAGAGCTGCAATGAAGCGTGCTAAGCAATCCAGCATGGAAACACTGTCGTCTCCTCTTTTCCTCACAACTTTTCTGCTTTCTCAGCAGGAGATATTGAAATGCTAAACCACCATGATTAATCAACCGCTTGTAGCTGGAGACACCATAAGCTCTTGGCCAAGGGAGACAAACAGACAGCAAGGGGCCTGGATGCTGTCAGGGCCAGAAAGAAATATGCTAATAAAACAAGAACTGTTGGTGAGAAAGTATTCGGTCAATGATTTCCACTGAATCTTGAAAAAGAGAAACAGAAAAGCAAATCATCTGGTGGTACATGAAACTCCTGCTCTTTCCATTTAGGAATGATTCAGGTGCCAGTATTATGTTTGCAATATTGCCTATTATATGAGTCATAATGCACATGACTTCAACATTTGTAGGCTACGGTGTTTGGCTGAATTTCAGATTATGCCTTTAAAAATGAAGCCCAAGGTCACAGCTGGTGAACAAACATCTTTAAAGGGATAGTTCAGCCAAAAATGAAAATTCAGTCATTAATTACTCACCCTCATGTCGTTCCAAACCCGTAAGACCTTCATTCATCTTCGGAAATCTGAGAGCTCTCTGACCTTACATAGACAGCAAGGATATTACCACGATCAACGCACAGAAACGTAGCAAAGATATCTGTAAAATAGTCCATGTCACATCAGAAGTTCAACCTAATTTTACAAAGCTACGAAAAAACTTTTTGTGCGCAAAAAACAACAAAAATAACATAATTTATTCAACAATTCTTCTCCCCAAGTTACGTATTCCGTCATTTTGGAGAGTAGGCTACCCCAGAATTTAACATAATCAGCATTGTTCACGTTCAATATGCGCACAACGAATTTATTAGTTTTCTGACCAGTATTGGGTATAATCATTTGTTTGAATTCCAAGACTTAAACGAGCAAAACAATTTGGATCGGATGCCATTCACAAGTCATTCACACAGAGCGCTCACTGAATCGTTAGGGGCAGTTTCTCACCATAATTCAAAACAAAATGAGCGCTGGAGGAAGATAATGTTTACCAAATCAACAGAAATCTGAATCGAGCCGTTTCCCAATATACTGTAGAACACAGAAAACAACATAGAGGCTGGGTGAAGTAAGGAGTATTTACCTAATCAACTGAAACATGCAAAAGTGTTGAATGCAACGCACGTGTGCAGTCAAAGTATCTCATACAACATATGATAAATCACTCTTGAATCAGTTTTTTGTTTTTTTTCATGAATTGGTGAAGTTGGTGAGCGATTCGGACAGCACTCACAGATTGTTTGGAGCAGTTTCTCACTCTGTAATTTAGAAAACAGATACCAAAAAGTGGATATTAATTATAATCAACTGAAACAACTTTCAAAATCGTTTGCCAGCGATGAGTATTTTAAACTCCAGTTGCACACTGGACTCTGCACTGCAGGTAACAGCCAAAAGAGCATCAAAACAAAAACCACAGTAGCTACCATGGCACCATGTTTTAACCTTTGGACACTTTTTCACTTTTACCATGTTGTCACAATCTGATATATCAGTGAACTTGAGTAATGAAAAGGCTAGCAGTGTCTCATCTGGTGTGTGTAAGTAGTGATACATATGGTCTTTTGTTTTAGTTTTTTTAATGTTGGGAGTGTGTACTTTATGTATGCTAATGCTACTTTTTGGCTATGCTTATTATGAAAACTCAATTGCTCTTTAACACCCAAGGACTATGTGTGTAAATATATATATTTTTTAACCATAAAGGGCTGCATGAATCTAAACAGCTTAGAAAATATACAGAGAGAGAGAGATGTTCTGAGCCCTGATGAAATTAAGAGGTTAAAACAACTTGTTTAGCCATCAGAGGGGACAAAAGCTGGAGGCATCAGAGCTGAAACTAAAGAAAGTGATTTGTTTTGACCTTACGAGTGAAAGACACAAAGGTCGAATCTGACAGCAGGCAATGACAAGCCTCTGAGAATATATTTACCGCACAAACTGTCATATGAACGACCACGGCAATCTGATGCCGACTAATCTTAGGTGCACCGGTGTCAGTACGCCTCCCCTGAGATCCATCTGGCCGCGTTGCTCCGTAAGGTCACTCCGGTGGGCGTCTGCACCCACTCTTTTCTGTTACACGGCCAAGCAGATGGTCTCACAGCATTAAAGGTTTCTATGTCTTAGGATTCACTGGGAAAACGATGAGTCAGCCAGGATGTGGCCTGCCTTCAAAAATATCCCAGCCTGCCAGTGTCCTTGCCACCCTGATCAGCCATCCACATGATGACAGACTTCCATGATGTGCCATCTTTCATTAACCTCCCTGTGAGTGATGGAATAACCCTGAGGGCAGAGACAGAGTCATAGATTATTGAGAACGAGTTTGCCTTCGCTCAGCCTCACCTGGTTTATAGCGGATGAGACTGTGCTGCTTTAACTGCTGTATCACTCTTAGACCACTTTTCAAAAGGACACTTTCTAGACTTTTAGGTTTCAGATGTTATATTTTTTTGATCAATTATATCAGAGGTGAGATTTTGTTCAGGGAAGTTGATATTAAAATTGAAAATAAATAAATAAATCTGATACCGATAAGATAAAAATGCTACCGATAATAGATACATTATTTTATACGCTACTGGTCACTACTTTTTTATATGTTTTTTCAAACTGCATTTAACATTGATAAACAGCCATTAGTACCAATAATAATTGAAAATAATTGATTTGATCACCAAATCAGCATATTATAATGATTTCCAAAGGATCATATGACACTAAAGTCTGGAATAATGACTGCTAAAAATTCATCTTTGCATTACAGGAATAAATTACATTTAAAATATATTCAAATAGAAAATAGTGCTTTTAAATGGAAATAATATTTCACATTATTACTCTTTTATTGTGATTATAATCAAATAAATTAATTAAAATGGAATCAATTATTGGTAGTGTACATAAATTAATTATATTAAATTATATATTTTTTAAAAACGAACTAACTAGTCAATAGTTTTTCATGTGGATTTAAATAAACTACGAAATAATTAAAAATAATGTGTGATTTTTGTGCATTGTTTTCAAACAGGTTTCTGGAATACATTGCTTGTCTGTTATTGGTCGAAACGAATCATTCTGCCGTTTCACTAGAGCTGACAAAGAGTGGCAAGGTAATATTAATAATACTTCCATAAGCAGTATTGTCTAATATTTATGGACAAGTGCAGATGTGTCAAGTCTTTGTGATAATTTGAAGCGACTATTAACATTATAGTTTATTATAAGTGGAGATTAATACATGGCAGACTTTAGCAGGTAAAGAATTGAAGAACTGCTGCAGGGGAATGTTTTCTATTATCCATCAATCAAACTTCTGTATTGATTTCTAACTGTTATGTCAAATATTTCATGTATTTCATTTCTGATCATGAACCGGTTACCTTCATTCTTAAAAATGCAAGAATCAATAAAGCTATAGACAGGTGGCAATTCAGTATACCTCAGTTGACAGATAAGAACTTTAATGAATACTTCAAAAGACAAATGACAGGCTAGATATGAATGCGGCAACAAAAATTTTAATTATACTTCACAATTATCTAGTGGCATCTTGCTTTGCCCTTCAGAGAATATTCCAGATTATTTTGATCCTGATATACACTACCAGTCAAAAGTCTGGAAATAGATTTTATTTAAGATTTTTTAATGTTTTTGAAAGAAGTCTCTTTTGCTCACCAAGGCTACTTTTAAATACAGTAAAAATCCAAAAATGTCAACATCATTATTCCAGTCTTCACCGTCACATGATCCTTCAGAAATCATTCTAACATGCTGATTTAAGAAACATTTTACATTATTATCAATGTTAAAAACAGTTGTGCTGTTTAATATTTTGTGGAAATCATGATACACTGTCATTCAAACTTTTGAGGTAAGTAAGAAATGATTTTTATTCATTAAGGAAGCATTACATAGATCAAAAGTGACTGTAAAGACAATTGGAATATTACAAAATATTTCTGTTTCAAATAAATGCCGTTCTTTTGAACTTTCTGTTAGTCTAATAATCCTGAGAAAAATTTATCTTGTTTTCCGCAAAACTATTAAGCAGCACAACTGCGCTGTAAAAAAAGAAAAAGAAAAGTTGAGCCAACTTAAAATTTTAACACAACCAGCTTTTTGCAGATTTTTGAGTTCTCTCGACTTATTTTTGTAGGAGATTCTCAACTTTTTGTTGTATAAACTTTAGAAACTCAAAAATCTGCTGAAGCTGGTTGCCTTCAAATTTTAAGTTGGCTCAACTTTTTTTTTTTACAGTGTGTTTTCAACATTGATATTTAAAAAATGTAATAATATTTCATACATACAAACATAGAATGCAATATATGAGGGTAAGTAAATAATGACAGAATATACATTTTGGGGTGGGGGGTGGGGGGTATCTAACTATTCCTTTAACTCCCTGTGGGAAGTCGTGGCCTAATGGTTAGAGAGTCGGACTTGTAATCGAAAGGTTGCGGGTTGGAGTCTCGGGCCGGCAGGGATTGTAGGTGGGGGGAGTGAATTTCCAGCGCTCTCTCCACCCTCAATACCACGACTGAGGTGCCCTTGAGCAAGGCACCGAACCCCCAACTGCTCCCCGGGCGCCGCAGCATAAATGGCTGCCCACTGCTCCGGGTGTGTGTTCACGGTGTGTGTGTGTATGTGTGTGTGTGTGTGTGTGTGTGTGTGTGTGTGTGTGTGTGTGTGTGTGTGTGTGTGCATTTGTTCACTACTCACTGCTGTGTGTGTGCACTTGGATGGGTTAAACGCAGAGCACCAATTTCGAGTATGGGTCACCATACTTGACAATACGTCACGACTTTACTTTTAGTTGATGCCTGGCTGTAGACCTCAAAGAAGAACCCACTACCCCTGAGGACAGATGAAGATGATGGCAAGAGCGTCGTTCTTTCTGGTGCAGACAGGAGAAAGTCTCTTCCCTAACACACACTCAGGTTCTTGACACAGTTGTAATGAGATGTTTGATCATAATGCACACCCCATTTGCAGAACAATTTCCAACAAAGGCATAACAAAGACATTCCAGTCAGCAAATCTACAAATGAATGTCTGAAAATTCAGCTGCTGTGGTTGGACGTGAAATCAGGATTCTGGTCTCATGTAACCTGAACAAGAGTGTTCATTTAGGATGCAAGCGGTTAAAAAAATCGCAAGTTATTGTTTTGCAGATATTGCTCAAAAATCCATTTGATCAATGTAGCAGACGTAAGTTTGAACCAGTGGGTGCTGGGAGTTGTTCAGGAGAAGATCAGTCCTCCACTCACTCAAGTCTGGCTCTGTGCTGCTATGGATCAGTTCCCAATAGATAAAATCAAACCCCACCCTACATTTGCATCAAAGTCTGTCAAAACACTGTGAAACTGAACACAGTGAGCAATTTCATTTTGTTATTGTTGTTAATGTTGGACCATGAGCTGGTTTTTCACACATGGCTTCTGCATGCAGGCTGTTTTTTGTGAATAACAGTAAAATATTGTTATACTGTATATAATATATAACAAAAATAGTACCATGTTAATATATATATATATATATATATATATATTTTTTTTTTTTTATTTTTTTTTTGCATTAGCTGCTTAACCCACGCACAAGAAAAATTAGCATAATGCCAAGTTTAGCCACTCTTTAGGCAGCAATTTTATCATTTATCTTTAATGTTATTACGCTTTATCTTGCCTGAGGGAAGTCCACTGAAACACATCTGGAAAACAAATTAAAAACAAAACATGAAATTATCCAGTATAAATAAAACATATTATGTTCGAAAGCAATTGCTTCCATCTGTAATTACAGTAAGTCTATTTGAGCTAGGAAAGACATTTTGACAATTGTTTTAGTAGAGCAGACTAAGATATGTTTATACTGTCTCACATGGTCAGTAGAAGAATTATTATTATTTTATATTTAAGTTGGTGGACGGTAAGATTTTTAATGTTTTTGAAAGAAGGCTGCATTTATTTGATGAAAAATACAGTAAAATCAGTAATATTGTGAATAATTATTACAATTTATAATAGCTGTTTTCTATTTGTGTATATATATATATATATGTCATTTATTCATGTGATGTCAAAGTTGAATTGTCAGCATCATTACTCTAGTCTTTAGTGTCACATGATGCTTCAGAAATCATGCTAATTTGCTGCTCAAGAAAAACTCTTATTATTATCATCATGGTGATACTTCAGGATTATCTGATAAAAGTTCAAAAGCATTTATTTAAAATTTTTGTAACAATGTAAAAGTTTTCACTGTCACTTTTAATCAATTTAAAGCATTCTTGCTGAATAGAAAATATGATCAAATATTATGAAAATGATGAATTTCTTTAATAAAAAAGACTTTGAACTCTTTGAACAGCCTCTCTTTGTTTGGGCCGGCTAGAGTGAAGCGAGAAGGTTCTCACAGACTAACCCATTCCAAACCCATAAAAACTCTCTTTATGAACTTTGTAAAGCATCAGTTTTGGAGGAATGTACCTTTTCTCAAAATGACTTTCATTTGTGTTTGATAGAATGTTTATTTTTGGGTGATCAATCCCATTAAAGTCAACATAAAATGTCATATGCAAGCCATTTTACTTCCAAAATATGACATGTGCTCAAGTGAGGATATTCAATAAGTAAAAAATATTTCTTTCTTTTTTGTTTTATCCATCTTTAATTGTTTGGATTGTGAAAAGTGGTTGTTACATACCAAATGTAGCCAGATGTGTGGCCTTCCTTCTTTTCCATAGATCACTAAAGGAGATTCTTTGCAGAATGTTCACACTGCTCTTCTCAGAACAATGAAAGTGGATGGTGACCAGGAGCTGTCAAAAAGCGCTCTAACTCTACAAAGCCCTCTGCATCGTATTTGATATGCAAAACCTGTTGTATATCTGTTTCATGCCTTCTGTCGTCTGATTGAGAGTTCATACATATTTAACAAGTAAAATGTCTTGTAGTATAATTGTAAAAATGTCTCCCTTCAGGTCTTGGTTCACATGTCTTTTTCTGTGAAATCTTTACTGAAGAAAATCTAAGAGTAACTTTCATATTGTCAGTAATATTTCAAGATGAACACTTGCAGGACTTAATTAATTTAGGCTTACTTGATAAATCATGGTAATACATAAGTATCCAACAAGATATATCAGGCTTTTGTTGAACGTTTATTTGTGGCCTAAAATGCAGGGAATCTATGATATATCTAAGCATGCAAATTAAAGACTAAACTAAGTGCACTGGGTGGAGCGTGTAAACAAGTTGATAGTATTTGATCAAATAATCATTTGCCTCGCAAACTTTGGAATAACTTTGATCGCGCAGCTGTACCCGAGTGAGCCGAATGATCTTGAGACATATGCTTCCTCAAAGTTTCCTCGAGGGAGAGTAGTTTAAGAACAGAAAACACAAAGCCTGTAAGAATCTTTAATTAGCATAATCTCTGTGTCTCTGGAACGTCTGTGTGGATATTATTGTTTTTCTCAGATTTAACATGTGAAACAATATAAACACAGTACTGTAATTGGTTAAATTTTTTCCATTTGCTCTGCTTGAGCTTAAATGCTATTGTTACTTATATATTTATCGTTTACACATGTTTTCAACTAAAGGAAAACCTTAAGATATAATGTAAAGTTGTTGTAAAACATTATGTATAATTCCTAATAATAACCTTGTTGAGAAATGGTGACAAAAACTAAGAACATCAAGTCGGCGATAGCCTCGTGGGAAGCGCTTTGGGCGTCCTGAGTTCGAGTCCCGGGGTACGTTCAAGCTCAGACCAGTGCCCAACATTTCGCTACGTTTCCCGGTTGAAAGACATGTTTCCTACGGTGTGCAACGGGGTTTGAGATACGTTTTCTCTTGTTTGGTGGGCATGTCAAAATGTCTTGTATTGTCTAAATATCATGTAGTAATTGCAATGTCTTCTGGTCCATATCCTTTCCTTAGGAAGGTGTGCTAGACACTGATTAATGTAACATTAAAAATACTATACATATTTATATATTTTGTTATTGTATTGTGGAGTGACACTTTCATAAACTTGTCTATGCTCCTCTGATTATATAATGGTAAATATTACAGTATCATAGCACAACAACAGTGATCTTCAATAATGATAAGCCTAATACTCACAATAAAAATAATGAGGTCATATAGATGTAAGAACTCTTACATCTTACATGTAAGAAGTGGATTATCCTTCACCTGAAATGTTTGTATTTTCATCCTGAAATGCGAGGCAAATGTTGGATCACAATAATTAGGAACCACCGTTTCCACGAATCCCTTCACTCGATTCTCTTTTATTCTGGACGGTGGTGACTGTAACATCGAGCGTATTTTGCAGTATTAAACACGTATTTATACCGATATCATCAGGCTCTGAAAATTGTTCAAAAAGAATCTCTTGCGTCTTCAGAAAAGGGTGTTCAACGCACCACCGTTTCCGTTTAAAAAATGTTTTGCAACGTTTTGTCGAGGTTGAACGCAGCCCCGGTTTACAAGCTACCTATCAGATTGTCCTCCCGAAAATATATTTTCTTTGTTTAGGTTTCGGTAAGGGTAGTTCTGGACGGGTAAGTTTTGGGTAGGGGTATGTATGGACATTAAAAAAGCTGCTGGTAGCACAGTCTGATGGGTAGTATTTTCCGCTATTGTTTTGTGCTACCTATCTGTTTAATGTACTGTCCTATCAAATTAAAGGCAAAAATGCCAAATACAAATTCTTAGAAAATATATTTCTCATTAAACGTCATTTAAATAAATTAATATTCATTTTTTTATGAGGCCAAATATTCAAATGGAATATTTTTGAAAAATGCCCATCCCTAAATCAAATATGATACTCAAAAAAAAACTTTTTATTTTTTTATTCAATAAACATATTTAAAAAAAAGGCTTTACTTAAAGTACAGAGTTAAATTATCATAAAAGTAGTCCAAACAACTCACACAAGGAAATGTTACACATTTATTTTGTCATTAATTAAACATCTACTTCACTGCCTCAACCTTCAAACTTTTCACGCAGCCTCATATACCATCAGGCTAAGTCGTATTTACAAGAAACTAAGTTTTGACGTTTGGTTTGAAACATGTCTGAAACACTGATTTTGTTATAGGTAATATGATGTAATAAATCTATCATCTACATAGAGATCAGTGAGGGAAAGCAAGTCCATGGTTAATTACTCAGCTTTCATGGTTTACTTTACACTTAATGAGTAAATGACTACAATGAGCACAAGTATAATTCTTGTGTGAACCATTTTTTATTGCATTAACTGAACAGAATTTAAATAAAAAATGTCTGTTTGTATTGTTATTGTGTTAACAATCCATCAGATAACTGAAGCAGAAGACAATGGCTCACATGACTGACGGCTCTAATGGGTAGATGAATATCAAACTCTTGTCTCACTCGTGACCTTCTCAAGACAGGGCAGATGGGTGCAAAGGTATGTGTTCATCACACACTCGTATACACACACTCGTATACACACACGAAGACTTTCATCTACAGCCGCACAGAGTGTTAACTTTGCCTGTGGATCTTACAAGAATGATTTTGTTGTTGAATGAACAAACTTCTCAATTGGTTTCCACATGAACACCGATACTAACAGCCGATACTAATATCATTTGCAAGGAGGCTTTGAAATCTATATTGTTAAACTAATAAACTATAAAACTTATTGAATTGCAGGTATGTTAAAGTGTGCATAAATATATTGCTGAAGTAATTTCAGCTATTTTGCTAATATACCATTCTTCTAACTGGAGACAGCTTCCATTGACCTTCCCAGTAATCTCAATGTATTTTTAATGAAAAATATTATTTCTCATAATAGTAACATTATTTCTTACAATTGTTTTTTTTTCTTGTAATTATGACTTAATATTTGTCTTATATTTCAATTTCTGCAATTGCACCATTATCTCACAATTGAGTTGCGACATTGTTTCTTGTAATTGCAACTTGATTTCAATTGCAGAAATTATTTCTTATAATTGTGACTTTCTTGTAATTCTGACTTTATATTTAAAAATTGTTACTTTATTTCTCTTCATTACATATTTCTCACAACTGTGACTTTATATTTCTCAGTTGCAACTTCTCATGAATGTGACTTTATTTTTTGCAATTGCAACTTTATTTCTTTCAATTGCATTTTTCCTGTAAGTATGACTTTATACTTGTCAGTTTCAGTTTTTTTGTAATTGCACCATTCTCACAATTGTCATTTCAGATGTGTCAATTGAGACCTTGTTTCTTCTAATTGCTACTTAATTTCTAATAATTGCATTAATATTACTTGTAATTATGATTTTATACCTCAAAATTGTTACATTATTTCTCCCAATTGTAGGCTAACTTATTTCTCACAATTGTTACTTTGTATTTTCTAATTCCTAATTACAGCTCATAATTATGACTATTTTTCTTTCTTTATTATATTTCTTGGTGTGTTTTCTTTAATTGTAGTTTTATATTTCTCAATTTAATCTTTTTCAAAAATGAGCATTTTATCACAATCGCAATTTCAGATCTCACAACTTAACAGTGATGTTATTTCTCTAATTTGCCACTTTATCACAATTGCAAATTTATTTCTAATAATTGCAACTATTTCTTGTAATTATAACTATTTCAAAATTGTTACTTTATTTCTCATAATCGTAACTATATTTCTCACAATTGTGAATTTATATTTCCCAACTGCAACTTCTCAAAACTGTGACTATATTTCTTGCAATTGTAAATGTATAGTTTTTTCTTGTAATTATAACTGTACATTTATCAATTTTTTGTTATAGCAACATTCTCACGATTGCGATTTCCAATCTTTCATCTGAGACATTGTTTCTTCTAATTGCAACTGTATTTCTAACTATTGCAAATGTATTTCTTATATTTGCAATTGTTTCTTGTAATTATGAAATAGATTATAAATTATAGATAAAAATTGTTACTTTATTTTTCCTAATTGTAGTTTATTTCTCACAATTGTGACTTTATATTTCCTCATTCATAATTACGTCTCATAATTATGACTTTATTTCTCATAACTGTGACTACTTCTCAGTGTTACGTTTTTTTCTTGTAATTGTGGTTTTATATTTCTTAATTTAATCTTTCTTCATAAATGAGCATTTTCTGACTATTGCGATTTCAGATCTCACATTGGTGACATTATTTCTCTAAATTGCCACTTTATCTCACAATTGCAAATTTATCTCAAAATTGCAAAAAATTTTGTAATTATGACTTTATATTTCATGAATTGTGAATTCAAACTCTAAAAATAGCTTTATTTCTTACATCAAATTTAATCTTACAGTTTATCTGTTTATGTTTTACTCAGGAATGGACTTGCATTACTAACTGCCAACGTTAGCCAACAAATCCTTAATTCCCTGAACCACATACCATCTTAAAACCCCACCCTTCAAAGACATATCCGCCAATCTGATGTGAGCCAGGCTAAATGCATGAAATGACTGATAGGCAGAGATCCTTTCTGATTGGCTGACTTTCTGATAGCAGTTGTGATTTCTCAGGATGCTTATGTCAGTAAGATCTGTCAGTTACTAAGGACATTTTATGTGTGGTCACATAAATCCTCACAGCACCGTTAATGTGGGTTTACTAAAGCATAATGTGTCTTATATTGACGAAAATAAGGATTGTGACCATCACCGTCCTTCACGCTCTATGTCTGCATGCATTTAGACGTCCAGAGCGCCCATCGATGTCCATAATAAAGCAGCTCAAAACCCTGGACATCCATCTATCCATTTAAAGCAGCATAGTTTCTCCCAGAGACCTTGAGACGTAGGTTATGGGGGCCGATCCATCAACGTCCCAAGTGAGTGATGATGTCATCACCACAAGCCATCTGACTGATATATTTTTTGGTCAGCTCTCTCAGGAATGAAGGAGAAACGCCTCCGACTGCCTTCCCATTAGCTGTACTGGTATGGCATCTTCAGTCCACCAAATGCCTGCACCCCGATCAGTGTACCGTGAGTGAGCGACTGCCCTTTCCATTCTCTCTCCTCCACAGAGCCATTCCCACAGCGGTGCCTCTCAATGGCCCATTTCACCAATTACTGTTTTCACTGAACCAATTGAACCCCAATTGTCTGCTTTCTGAGAGATGATAATTTGTAGCGAACTGTGTCTCCCATGTACTCCAGCAGTTTAATTGCCATAATTATGGAATTACAACCGCAAGTAACTGCCCTGTCGCCATGGCACTGAGTGAATGGAGATCCTACTTGGGCTCTTCTATAGAGCATTAAGGACAGTGATAAGCCTCACAGGACGCTGCAGTAGATAGAAAAGAGCTGAAAGGAGCTAATTAACCAACCAGTAAAAACCCATCCTCTATATTCGATCTGACATCTCCTTCCTCTCTTTCTTATTTGCTTCTTGCTCTTGTTTCGTGTAGATTCATTTCCCCGCGTGATTCATTTCCAGCATTTACTGGAAACTCAGCATTTATGGAAAGACTTTCATTGTACTTTGATGGAGTCTCTCGTGATGTCTTATGACCGATGACCTGAAATTAATCATTATTTGTACAAAAAGGCAAACAATGTGCTTATTTGAAGAGACAGGACATTTGAAGGAGAGAGAGGGGGAATGGGATCAGAACATGAGCTCCATGAGCCAACAGCTCTTATATGACAAATGCTAGTCATATCATCAGAGTTTTTTCTTAGAAATAATTTATTTAAAACATTATTCAATTTATTAAAAAATTATTATTTTTGTATTTATCTGTGTCGTGATCAAGAACAGTGAAAATAATATTTATTTTTGAATTATTATAAGTGTATTAAATTATTACATATGTTATTAAATTACTTTAAAAAAATTATAGTATATTATATTTTTTTATTTTTCCAAAATGTTTCTAATATGTGCATTATGTCTGCATTATCAGCACACATTTTGATGCATTTGATATAAATAGTGACATTTTGTATGGAGTTTAGTGCATTATGTGCAATTATTGCATTTTATATAATTCTCAATTATGCAATTGATCTAACGGTCCCACTTTATATTAGGTGGCCTTGTACTTACATTTAAATTAATCATTTGATACAATGCACTTATTGTGTACATACATGTTCTTACATTGTACTTATATATTTAAAAATACCTATATGTTTCTGTAATTACATTTACTGTCGACCCAACCCTTACACCTTAACCTACCCTTAAACCTGCCCATACCACCAAACCTGTCCCTAACCTTACCCGTATCCCACCTCAATAGAAGCAGAAGTGTTTTGAAATACAATATGACCACAATAAGTACATTGTACTTATTTTTTTATGTAAGTACATAGTAGTTAAGGCCACCGAATATAAAGTGTGACTGATCTAACTTGTATATAATTTTAATAATCTTTTCAGATTGACAGATTTGACAGATTTTCAGGTTTTACTTGGTGGACTATTAAATAAAAATCCAGTAAACACTGAAGATGGGACCAGTGTAATGTCTAGAGACCCAACCCGATCTCATACATTTCTTACTAGGTGGCTAATTCACACAAATTTGTATGACCTCAAAAAATTTTTACATATTTTACAAGATGGCAAATTCATAGGAATTCATACAAATGACTGCCCGTAACCCCGTCCCTTAACCCAACCCTCACAAAAATCGTACAAAATCTTACGAGTGAGGTCACATGAATTTGTATGAATTAGCCACCTTGTAAAATGCATACGCATTGGTCATGAGATAGCGTTGAGCCCAGAAAATCAAGAAGTCTTGGGGCAATAAGCATGACAACCGTCAATAACAAACTAGCAAGCGCACAGCAACAATCCAGTACATGATATCATGGCAGTGAGTTTGTATGGAGAGTAATATGTGCAATAATAATTGTATATAATTTTATCATTTATATATTTATAAAATTATAATATAATAGCTCCTTAATGTACCATTTACAACATAATGCACTTTGGATATACATTTTGAGTTAATAGTGCTTATCTCTTTTTTTGCTGTTGGAGGTTATATAAGAAAGTTGGGGCATTTTTAGCCAAATCGGCAGCTACCCAACAACCCTAAGTGTCTCCCTTCAAATATTCTGTAATGTATTTTTACACAGTTACATTGCCTGGCAATAGTAAATTGTCCATTTTAATGCTATTTAGAGGATTATAGGCGCTTCGGTACGCTGCTTCTTATTAAATATAACAACAGGAGCATTAAATGTGCAACAAATGTTCTGTCACTATCCAATCCAGTGTGAGTCAGGGACAGATCGCTTTCTCAGTCAGGATGTGCAGGTCTTCAGATAACCAGACCATGCGCTCTATGACTGTCCTTTGCTCAGTTTGATCTTGGCAGGGTTATCTGATGTTCTCACTCATGCACATGGTCCTTTTTGTTGTTTTTAGGTGACTGTTAAGGCAGTGGATCCTCATTGTGACATCCACGATGTCCTTACGATCTTTCTAGGCTTTGAACATGTCAGTTGTGTTGCTGTCTATGCAGAGTCAGAAAGCTCTCAGATTTAATCAAAAATATCTTAATTTGTGTTCTGAAGATGAACGAAGGTCTAACAGGTTTGGAACGACATGAGGGTGAGTAATTAATGACAGAGTTTTCATTTTTGGTTTTATTATTTATTTATTTTGTTCTGCCTGTTTACATTCACCTTTGACACTTTGGTATCCAATATCTGTTTACATTAACCCCCCCCAAAAAAATATTCTGTTGGTGATCGCTTTAATATCGACATGATTGACCCTGTTTCTTTATGTGTGCAATACCTCAACAATATTGAAAGTTTCCTCTTCTATGCGAGCATGTCTGCTTCATAATAAGACATTAAAATGCTAACTTTGTAGGCAAACGTGTCGCCCTTGCATTGTGATGGATTGGAATTTCAGTGGGAATCAGATATATGCATTTAGACGCAGGTCAGATGTCCAGATATCGGATATATATCTGATTTAATAGCACATTTGGAAGTGCATCAGAACAAATGTAAAAAAAATCATTTCAAACTGTGTCAGAGGACCTGAGTCATGTCTACAGACCGGAATATCAAAGAGTCTTGGGCCAATAAGCATTGACAACCAATAAAAACACAGTAACACAAAATTAGAGTGAAACGTTGATGGCAACTGGAACGGAAGATCATAATGCTACAAATATCAATGAAATGTTCTTGACCTTTGAATGGCTGTTTAATTCAAAACATTGAAAATTCAAAGACTCTTGGTTACATTCATTACCAGCATTACTTCATATATGAAATGAGATGAACGACCCCATTGTTTTGACCTCATGTTGTCCTTGTGAAGCCAAGCAAAAATATGCATATGAATTTCGCAGCGGTTCTCATTTGAAAAGTTTTTTTTTTTTTTTTGGCATTTGAATAATGTATCATTTTCAATTGCGTTTTTCCCCCTCCACTTCACCATTCTCCTCCTTCCCTCAAAATAGAATGCAGAAGAGGGTTGTTGCTATGGTGATACATCCACTGGCTTTTGCAAGACATTTATAGCCACGCAATCCATGGGGGATTTAGCTCCCTGTAACTTTCTGTAATTTCCAATCTAATTATATCCCGCTGCTGTGGTTGGGGTGGAACAGTGCATGGGTGATCTGGGATTGAGCTTTTGGCTCACTTCTCCCCATATGGTGACAGTGCAGTGTGCCATTGCCCATGAAAGCAAAGGCTTTAGCATGAAATATCATTTGTTCGCATGAATATAAAGATGATATCACATCGTTAACGGCCCCTTTGCGAGTGTCTCATTGAGGTGTGTAGGACTGGGGTTTGTGTTGGCATGCTGTGCTGATGGCAGATCATTCACGTAGTACAGAAAAGTCTTGAATGGTGTTCTGCTTTAACCCTTTCAGCAGGCACAGATTTTTTTTTTTTAATACATTTATTCTTTATAATTAATAAACTATCAAATTAAAATCCATGTTGGGTCAGGCTATGGCTCAGTGTTGTTTTAGATGTTTTTTTGTTGTTGTTTTTTTTAATATTGTAGTCTTTATTCATATTTAGATTTTTTTTCTGTACATATTTGCATTTTTTGTTTTAGTTTTTGTTTAAGATTTAGTATTTTTTAATGAATTTTCTTATTTTTAGTATTTTTATTTAGCCTTAGTCATTTTAATAATTCAACATAAATGACTTCAGTTGCCAAGAAAAAAGTATAGTTTAATAATTAACGTTTCTTTTAACCTTTTACATTTTTTCTATGAATATTTATATTTTATTTTTTTAAGCAGTTTAATTTATTTTACGCATTTCAGTTATTTTAATAGTTTTAGATTTAATTCACAATAACAACAATGCTGGAACATTTTTTCAAAAATGTGTATGTTTATTTTACAGATGCAGTGATTATTAAAATTCTGGCTGATATACAGTTAACAACATTAAAATTCTAACACACCAAAAAAAAAAAAAGATAAAAAAGTAGCTTTAAAGCTACAAGTTACAAGTGAATGTATGCATCACAACATTATAATGTACAGAATGAAAAAAATAGATATTGGTCCCGAGATTTGCTAAACATTGCATTTAATAGTATAAAGATTAATTGTGAGCATTAGATAGCTAAGGTATTCTATAAATGTGAAAATACAGTAAATAAGCAGCGCAATTAAATATACAGTATTAACTGATATATTTTAGTTTTCGTCATTTTAGTAATTCAACCTAAACTTATTTCAATGGTTTTAAGCATTTAGGTTATTTTAATAGTTTTAGATTTAGTTAACAATATTAACACTGCTAAAACGTCAATATCTTCCGTGTATGGAAATATTATGAAATCTCGTGTGGTCCGTGACATATCAGAATGTACTCAAGTATGTCATTATCGAGTAAGTACAGAAGTTCATTTAAACTGATGAATTTATTAGACTTCTCTTCTGACACCTTGAGCATCTCTGATTTTCTAATCCACAATTTTTGCCAAGTGATTTAGTTTTTGTAGCTACTGTGCAAACCCATTTAATTTTCCTTTGTAATGTTAGTTGTAGCATTTTATTTAAATGGTCATTGCCTTCAGAAACTCTTTCACAAATCAACCTATTTCAGCTATAAGATGTCTCAGAAGCGTTGGCGGTAACTAGGGGAAACAACTTTGGTGAAAACTACAGCTACTTCATCACCTTCTGTGCCCTACTTTTCTGGTCTGAATAACAATAAAATGCTCACAAACTGAAGAGACCTTAAACTCTAAAGCAGAATCAGTGGTGAGAAAATAACACAGTAACCACTGTTAAATTGGCACACTTGGCTGTTTGAGCCGAAATTCAAATCAACAAATTAAAAAAAGTGTCATTCAACTGAGACTACATGAATAAATCATCATTTAGAGAATGTCTCGGGTTGAATGAAAAGCTGTCAGACACGTCCATTAAAGCCGAGCTGACCGTATTTCAGCCTGTTGGACTCGGTCTCGTTCTTGTAGAGCGCAAGCGGGCACCTGATAAATGTAGGGTGGAGGCCTGCTGACCACAACATCCTGTCATCTCCACTGTCATTTTCTGCTTCATTACGGCCACAGATATTCATTTAATACTCCTTCATGAGCAGCTGTGTCTCTACAAACTCATTGCCACTCCCGGCCACCAATGATCAGAAGAGCCGACTCAAATCCAAAGGCCTGTCATCAGGGTTTAGTTGCATGAGTGATATGACATGTTGTAATACAAGTTAGGTTAGACATGAGTAATGCATTAGCCGGACATTAGACTCTCGGAGTGCTTGTGCAATACGTACAGTCAGCAGGTGATGAAGTTACAGTAGGATGCATCAATATACAGTAGAGGCATCAATTGCAAACCCCAGACAAATACTTCTAGGTGATGTGGGTTATTTCTGTGCTGCTATTGATTGCTTTCAAATTGTTTTCCTGAAAGTTGGTGTGTACAGTACTTACAGTAAGTATGTTGGAAAAAGAGCTAAATGTCACATGATTTTAGCTGATGTTGACTTTTTATAATACTGAGTAAACATTTTCGAGCAACAAAGGAGAATTTTTTTTTTAAATGAAAATAAAAACCTAACGTTGGTCTCAATTTTTAAAAAAGACTCAATCAGTATGAGAGCTGTAAGTCAGCTTATCATCGAGCCAGATACCAAGATAAAGATGCAACCCTTTCAATCTGTGTACCATTTACAGTTTGAATCATAAAATCATTTAATGATAATCGGGATATGTAAAAATAATATATTTAGTTTTTTAGCATTCAACACTAATTTTAAGTTATCAAGAGAAGTCTGAAATGATTTTAGAGCATTCTGTAAAGAGTCCACTTTTAAAGGTGGAGCTCATTAAGTTCATTTATATAGATAGAAAATAAAATTGGCCCCAAAATTGATCCTTGAGGAACACCTGTCTTTACTATTAAAGGAGCAGAAACATAATTATCTATGGACACATTGAGTCCTTCCAGTCAATAATTAGAGAACCACTTCAACACTACACAGCACAACCAATGTTGTTTTGGTCCATATAATGAATTCTTCATTATATGGAGAAAGAAAAACTGGTAAAACATTCTTCTTTTGTCTTCCTCCGAAGAAAAGGTCATACAGATTTGAACCAACATGAGAGAGAAAATAAACACTGAACTTTCACTATACCGTTCAAACAATTGGGGTCGAACTAATTTTACTTTCTATTCATCCGAAAATCCACAAAAACATTAAGTAGTTAAACATTAAACTTTTTAAAATTGATAATAAGAAATGGTTTAGATTTCTTTAGATTATGATGTAGTCTTTATTTAGATTGTTTTTAGATTTTCAATTTTTATTTTAATTAAGTTTTAGTAATTTTTTAAAGTTTAAGTTTTGTAAGTTTTATTTTTTACTATTTCTATTTAGCTTTATTTTTATTTCAGTTTTTGTTGCATTTTAGTAATTCAGTATAAACAGTTTCCAAGAAACTAAATTATTAGAAAAAAATTATAGTTTTATAATTATAGGTTTTGATTAACTTCTTATGTTTTCAATGAATATTTATTTTATATTTGTGTATATTTATTTATTTATTTTTATTTAATTTTTATTTTAAGCATTTCAATTATTTGAATAGTTTTAGATTTAGTTGACAATAACAACACTGCAAAGGACCATGCAATAATTATTTAAATTATGGCTGATACAGATAAGCTAATAATTGTTATAATTAATTATGGCCTTTAACAGATAAATGCCCAATATTAAAATTCTATAATATTTAGTCAAAAAGTCGCAACATTATAACGCATGTTTCAACATGCGACACAGAAGACTGGAGTAATGATGCTGAATGAAATTCAGCTTTGCATTACAGGAATTAATTACATGTTTTAAAGTATAAATTAGTTTTTTTTTATTGTTACACACACACACACACATCTTAAAGATGCCTAGTACTAGTTTAATTTACAGTATGAACAGCTGTAATAAACTGCATTTAATTATGGCTCTCGTTGAAACTGTTCTGATGAAAGATCTCATATAAAGCCAAACAATATTTAATTAGTGGCGTAAACTGCAGTGATGCTTCTGCCAGAGGATGATGTCATTCCCACACAGGGAGATGGAGAAGAGGCGGAAGGAAGCATCTTTTATTTATACAGTAAAAGCATAACATTTAATGAGGAATGTAAGTGATATATTATGATTATGTGACACTGACAATAAGACCAGTACTCTTTCTTATCATGACGGAAATCTCCTGTATATGAGATAAAACAAAACCAACTGGGATCATTGTGAACTACAATATTTGGTCTGTCGTGTTTCAGAAAACTTTGCATGTTTGTTTAATGGCCGTGTCAACCAGTATGATTAATATGCATTATGTAATTTTCGTGAGCATGCACAATTAATGGTTATTAGATATTACTCGCATTACTGTTATCCTCTTGCAAAGTAAATGCAGTATTCAAAGCAGAACATGATTTACTTAGCGATATGTGCAAAATACTTCAATTAAACACTGATAAGAGTGGTGCAAATAAGATTAAAACTTTTGTTTTGATTATCATGTCTATCACACTGAAATCATGTGTTTTAAACCATAATGGATACCATAAAAAACCATTTTTTATTATAGGGTGGTTGTTTGCACACACTGCCAACACACATTAATGTTCAAACAACATGTAAAAGTTAATTTTGCATAATAGGTGCCTTTTAATAATGTTTGACCTTTATTGGTTATGCTTTTAGTAGTTTTGCTGTTGTATCGAAGTACTTAAAGTATTCTTTAAATAATAATTTTTGAAAAATTGCTCACCAAAAAATGATCTGATTTGTGACCCTGTCGTATGATCTGAACATGCGATTTGTGATCCGTTGCAATCCTACTCTCTTGACTTGTTATTTGAAGAAAAAATACAATCACAGACGTTTTTGATCTTGCTGATTTGTCCACAGTGAGGTTCAGCCTATATCTTTTTTATTCAGGCTAGTTCAATTCATTTTGGGCAACTGAAATCTTAAAATAAGCCTGCCTGAAGGGCTGCCAGGGATTCTGACATTTATTACATTTCACCTACTGTACTTGCTGATGAGGCCACATTTCTCAGCTTCATTTAGTTTAACTTGATGTGCTCAAATAAAAAAAATTTTATTTGAAAATTGAATTTAAAAACTATAGACATACATAAAATTTATATCTGAAAATCATTTCGAATATGTATAAAGAATATTATCTCAATGACACTAAAATTAACGTTCATACACAGATTTCACTCACAAATTCGTACATATGCATATACATAGGCTCGTGAATGAGAAGTACCAAGCGCACCTTTATCAATGCTAGAGAAACCAAGCATATTGTTCCCATTTGATGTTCTTCCAACATTTGATAGCAATTTGATCGCAATTAACACCAGCTGAGAGTTTAGCAAATAAAATGGGGGAAACAAACAAACAGCAGATGACATCAAGCTCCTCAATTAAATGTCGGTGACCAGATTGTCTTGTTCATTACTCCTCCTGCAATGCCCATCTCAGCAGATGGAAGTCATCATTACTGAAGCTTTCGCTCGAAGACCGACGTCGCGCGCACACACACACTATCCAAAAGCTCTGTTTGCTTTTTCCTACCTCATTGATTTTGTTTATTGTTTGTCTCTCGGCACTGGGAGGCCTTTTTTTAATGCACGATGCGGGAGCGTTCCAAATTTTTCTATTAAGTGGGTCATCATTTCCTATGGACTCCTGAAAGACAAAAGCCCCCTGCCTCCGTTCTCCTGTTGTATGCGCATTAGAAAGTGTTTCTGGAAAACAATCCAATGTCTATGATTGATAACGGAAGATTGTGGGGGGATTTGAATACAAGGAGCGCACGTGTACCTCAGCGTTTCATGAATCAGATGGAAATTCTGGCACGAGCCGAGCGTGTCTGTATGCCACAATGAATAAAGTCACATTCTGCGCGTGATCTGGTTTGAAGGTCTGAGTGTTTAAAATGGACATTTTTGCCCCTGGAGCTTGAGTCTGTGCCAGTGACTAATAAATGACGTCGGGTACATGTGCTATTCAGGACACTTCTCTTTAAAGCAAGGAAACACTTTGAACGAAACCCAATTTGTGATTTTCCTGCTTACTTTCAAGGATACTACGACTGATGAAACTGGAAGACTGTTATGGCTGTTGAAAATTTTAAGTGCATTTTACGTAAAACATGTAAAATTGTCCGCCATAGGGTAAGAAAAATAATCTTAATGCAAACGGAAAAAATATTATTTTTAATTTCTTACCCCATTGGCAGATCATTTGCAAAATAAGAAAAATAAAATGCACTTAAATTAGTATTTTTTTTTTTTCCTCCATCAAAACATTTTTCCTCCATCTCATGTTGAAAATGCATCTTGATTTAGGAATCTTCAGATATTTTGACTGGAAACAAGAAAACAAAAATACTAAGTAAGAAAAGCATTTTTTTTGCAGTGCAGGTATTCATTCAATGCACAAATTGTCATCATGCAGACACCATCAAAGTAACAAAAATGGCATCTCCTTTTATACAGGATCCTGTAGATCAGGGTTCCTCAAATCTTACCCTGGAGGTCCAATCTGCTGCAGAGTTTAGCTCCAACCCTGATCAAACTCACCTACCTGTGATTTTCTAATGATCTTGAAGATTCTGATTAGCATGCTCAGGTGTGTTTGATTAGGGTTAGAGCTAAACTCTGCAGGAATGGTCCAGATTTGAGGATCCCTGCTGTAGATGATGAGGTTGCATTAATTCATAGGCAGTTTTTTTGTCATATTCACATGGATGTTTATTTGAGCTGTACCATTTTTAAATGCTAGTTTTCTATGAAACATTGGAGATGCAGAGCGCATTAGTGTGCTGCATGCAGAGCGGTAAGGTAAGTGTGCGTTGCTTTCACGCTCTTTATGAGAATTTTTGTGTTATTTCCTGGGCACGAGCCCGTCAAAGGGGAGTTGCACAGGACTGCAGGTCAGTGTGTTGTAGAAATCTATTTAAATGAGGCTAATCTGGTAAATGACGCACACTTGATAACATCTTGCTGTGACCTCTGGAAGTATCCCAATAATTAGAATTTCCTTTAGGATTTCCATTGTGGTTGGATGCATTAATGCCACGCATATTCCCAGCATCGGACCTACTGAAAATGAAACGGATTACTGTATTGAATGGAAGCATGCCAGATGGAAGGATAGTAAAGATATATGCTGTAACCACCACCACAGCTGTTAAATAAACAAATTATTCACAATTTATTTGGTCATCTTTATTTCCTACAAATACAAAAGCAACAGTTATTCTTTCCAAAACTTTTTAAAAACTCCCAATATTTGAGCATCTCCTCTGCATCTGTCAGTGGTGCTGCTGCAGGCTGTCCCCCCATTTTGCAAGCGTCTGCCTTGCTGTTGACTGAGAACAAGTCAGATGTTAATTTAATTACGCTAATTAAGTAATGTATTAGGTTGGATATTAGAGAATATTTAATTGTGTGAAAAGAGCGTTAGACTGCGTATGTGGAAAAAAGCTGCTTCGCATTGAAATAGACACTGAATGATATTTAATATGTCAAATGTTTGTAATGTCATGTAGCATACACCCATGAACCTTTTATGCTTAAAGCTTTACCTTGACTGAATTGTGTTTTTACTTCTTTTCTTTTTATTTAATTTTTTTGAGTAGTTCAATAATTTACACTTTTCACTTCTGATATTATAATAGTGACTAAGTATTCAACTTTGTCTTTTTGTCCGATGCTGTTGCCATGGTGAATCATCATTTTGGAGCTCCACTGATCATGACTTCTCATGGTCGTGGTGCACACGCTAAACTCAGAGTCAACCTACTCAGAGTGAATTGAACTAACACACAAGTCAGCTGTTCTGAAACACAGGAACTCACAGTAAGTCAACTCAGAGTTGGTTGAACCTCCTTGTTGACTTTGTCCAGCACAACATTTGAAGGATATTTGAATTGAACAAGAACTGAGTGTTTGTACGGTACATTAAAACATGAATTCATTTTGTGATTCCAGAAAACCCGATCTCATGAAAGTACGGCAAATAAAAACACAAACTCGTGGTACTGATACGCAAAAATGGACTTTGGCCTGTATATGCTACGCGACTGGTAGGATTAGGGTTGTGGGGTAGATGTGTATCATATGTACGCGAAAACTGTGTATCATATGCACGCCAACAAATTTTGTATCGAACGCCAAAGTCCATTTTTTGCATATCAATACCACGAGTTTTCGTTTTATTTGGTGTAATATTAACGCATTTTCATGAGACCGGGCTCAGACCAGAAGATCCAAGACTTTGATTTGGTATCAGTAAAAACAATACTTATTAAGGGAAAAAACTTCCACATTGGAAATTTCCTAGGGCCCCCTAGTGGGCCCCGGTCCCCTTCTTGAGAACTAGGATGTCTGTCAAACATTTGAGAGAAATAAGAATTTGGGTTTTTATTATTATGTATTTTTAGGAACATCAACGTTAATGGTAAAACTGTTCTGGAATTAAGTGTGAAAAGTGCTATAAAAATAAATTTGCTTCTCTTCAGTTAATATACATAATTCTAGTTAGCAGAAGTTTAAACAAACACTTAAAACAGGTAATATTGTAAATAATGTTTTTTAATAATTTGGTTTGCCTTTGGCACAGTAAAAATATGAATCCAATTATTTAATTTAGAAAATTATTAACAAATTAAATGTAATAACACTTACAAAATAAATAGGTCTTCATCTGCTTTTATGCTTAGAAAATGGAGTCCCTCGCAAGGGGATCATTATATTTGGGGTTGTTTGCATTAAAACAATTTGAAAGTAACTGAATAATATCATAGATTTAATGACCCCATGAAAACAAAACTGAAGTTTTCTGGCTTTTAGTCCACATTTGTAAGCTTCGAGGTCATCTAAATGCTAGTTCACTCCTAAAAGTTGACAAAAATAACTTTTTGCAGATACATATTTTAGGAGTTTTCATTGCTGTTTGTATGTTTTTGAAAATGGACTGAAAGTATTGATGGCATGCTAACAGTAGGAAGAATCAAATCAGGGTTTTTCCAGATTGTGCTGGTGTCTGAAAGGACAGTTCACCCAAAAAGGAAAATTGTGTCTTTACTCACCTTCATGTCTTTCCAAACCCATAAGCTCATCTTTGAAATGTAAATTAAGATATTTTCATTCAAACCTGACAGAGTTGACAAATGATGTAACCAAAACTTTGACACTTCAAAAGTTCATAAAGACAAGATAAAATTATTCCAAAATGAATTGATTGATTTGGTTTGATCCAAGCTTTCTGAAGAGACACATCACTTAATAAACAGATTCAATTTAGGCTTTTATTTTCTTATAAACATTGATCAGTGCACGTACATAGAGCACAGCAAATATGGCCAACGGAGGCTCAAAAGTGCTTGCTTGACGTGTGAGAAACAATGAGGTTTGTTCTTGCAGTCACACAAGCATATTTGAGCTTTTGCGAGAAACAGTGAGGTTCGTTCTTGTGTCTTATCTAAAGTCTAATCACTTCAGAATGACAGGAGGGTGAGTAAATTATTACAGAATTGTCATTTCCGTGTGAACTATCCCTTTAAGGCTCTTGGGTTTTTTAAAGACCTTGATATGTCCTTCATGAAACCATTTCATGGGTCTTTAAATGAAGCCCACAGTTCATTGCATTGCTCTGTGTGGCTATTTGACAGTATTTCACAAAATGTATGTGTTAGGGAGCAACTGATAATGCAAACCTCTGTAATAATCTGAGTGAGTGATTTTAAAGGACACATTTATATCTCGCCATGGGCATGTAAAGTTTCTTGTTACACCTTACTCTCCCCACATGAATGAACTCCATAAAGTCAAGTAAAATTGATTTGTATAGTACTTTTCACAAAATACATTGTTTCAAAGCAGATTTACAGAAAATTTTAATATTTAGATTATTTTCATGTCATTATTTAGTAGATTAGAGCTGGGCAATAATAGAGTCAATTTTTTTGTGACGATATAAGCAATCAAGATGTTGAGATATTATATCCACACTAGTATATACAACTTTATATAAGAGCAGGGAGATGATATAGCTGTATATGTAGTATGTGTGCATGTATGTTTCCATAATAAAGCTTCCTCCAGTGAAAAGTCCATCCCCTGTTGTTCTCTCTCATCAAAATCCACCAAAATATTTCTTTAGAACTGTTTTGGACTGTTTGTAAAAAGTGCTTGATCTGTGCTTATTTCTCTCCTGAATCAGACAAAACAACGTATTCACTGGAAAACAATATTATTGATAGAGGACTGAAGCAACTGTTTGAAGTTACAAATGCTTTAATGACAGATTTGTTTCTTATAAACATGCAGCTTTTCACTTCAAAAGACATTAAATGATGGATGTTTTTATTAGTGCTGTCAAACGAATAATCGCGATTAATCGCATCCAAAATATAAGTTTTTGTTTACATAATATATGTGTACTGTGTATATTTATTATGTACAGTATATATAAATACCCGCACATACATGTATATATTTAAGAAAAATATGTTATGTTTATACTGTATATTAAATATATTTATAAATTATATGAATATAAATATATATGTAAATACATGTAAATATTTGCAAAATATACTGTATCTGTGCATTTATACACGTAATAAATATACACAGAAGACATATATTATGTAAACAAAAACTTTCATTTTGGATGTGATTAATAATGATTAATCTCTTGACGGCACTAGTTTTTATCAGCTATTTGGACTGTATTCTGACGGCACCCATTCAATGCTCATCCGTTGGTGAGCAAGTGGTGTAATGCTACCCTAAATTTCTTCAGATTTGTTCTGATGAAGAAACAAACTCATCTACTGTAAATCTTGATTGGCATGAGAGTAAATTTTCAGCAGGTTTTTATTTTTAATTCATTACTAATGAATTAATTCACATTATTAAAGAGAATATAAAGAGATGTGCAATAGTTGTGCTGATAAATGATAAACTGTTCCATGGCTCTCTATATACAGCATACAGCACTTATAATCCACACAGATACGCTTTAAAAAAAAAATCAGACTACCCAGCTGTCGGTTTCCCCTAAGAACCAGTCACTTTCTGCTAGATAACTGATTACTTCTGTGTCCTGTGTGTTTTCAGATGGTTTAAGCCGAGCACACAGGCGTTCAGCAGCACACGGCGGAGAGGAGGAGGGTGTGTGAGCTACGACTACAGTAAGTCAGTGATGTGTGTCTGCTGTGTGGTATGCGGACAGGCATGTGGGCATTGACACGCTGGTTCCTCCCCGCCATCTGATTAATGGCTGTGTGAGAAAGCAGCCACCCTTTCAGGCCCCTCAGACTTTCCAAAATAAACAACTCCTGCTCTCTGGATTACTATCGATCCAAGCCGCTGCTGAAAACTAGCGTGCAAGGGCAAGATCTCTTTCCCCCCCATTTTTGCTTTCCCTGTAATCTGTCATTCTCTCACTTTATCTCCAGCCTTTCAATCCATCACTCAGACAATCATCTTGTCTTTCACCCTGCAATTGTGGTTCACCTGGAGTTGATGTCGTTGTCTCTTTTTGGAGGTAACCCTTTTATTTATATGACGAATGTTGTGCTTAACTACTGTAAAAGCATTTAAATCCCACTAAAAAGAAGTATGACTGCCAGTGGAGGGATAATGTTATGAATGTCAGAGATCTATAATGCATCTTTTCAGCAGATTGGTATGTCGTCTTCTGCTGAAGCCAGTTATTATGGGTTCCTGAGAAACGCAGCGCACAGAGAGGCCGGCTTCATGCATGGTGTTCAAAATATGCTGTGTTTTTCTGCCCATTCCTTGCATATTTTCCCCCAGCCAGTGTCTGAGTGGTCAGTTGACTGCCATCGTCTCATATAGATGGGTTTCCATAAGATCTGGTGCACTTATTCTGGCCAAGAACCACCCACTTGAGAAGAAAATGAGAAATGACTGCCTATATAGCAAACCAATTATAGCTTGTTTTGGTTTTATATGTTGTTTAGGGGTGTGTTAGGTTGAAGTGTACTAATAATAGATGGTAATGGAAATATTCAAATAATTACACAGCAGTGTACAGAAAATCCAGAAGTATAATTACGGGGAAATTACTTTTTTTTCCCTTTGTTTTTGTAACTTGGATTTCTTTCTGTCCAATACTGACTATCATGGACATACATTTTGTGAACGAGCAGAATATATAGTTCTGCTCATGGATATATACTCTACCATTAAAAAATGTTCACCAGGGCTGAATTTATTTTATAAAATAAAAGTAATGTTATAAAATCATACTGCAATTTAATATAACTGTTTTGTATTTTAATATATTTTCAAATTTTCAAAAAATCTTTTGTAACATTAGAAATGTCTTTACTGTCACTTTCGATCAATGTAATACAGAATGTTGAAAATTTATTTTATATATATATATATATTATGCCAGACATCAGTCTGGTAAAAAGAAAGAAAACCTGCAACCTGGTATCATTTCTGAGCAGACTGGTAAGAATATGCACATGATGAGACCAATCAGATTATAGTTGGTGGCTTTGATCATAATTTTAGCTTTTATGATTTCAGCACAAATTACAGTGCTGGAGTTAAATTTTTTGGTCGGGACTGCACGATTGTGACAAAAGCCATAGTTGTTGATTATTTCCCTTGATAATGCAATCACAATAATTTCAGTAAATAACAATATCTTTTAAAATACATGGCCCAGATCAGATTTTTTTTGTAGGCTGTACATCCAAACCGACCCAAGAATCTGGATGTTGCTCAATAACTTCATTGCTGTTTCATACATCAGTAAATCGAGGCCTTTAACCACTGTGAACAAGAGTGCAACATAAAGCACATTTACAGTGGTGGCCAAAGTTGTTAGAGCACTTGGCATATTTCAGTTGTTGAATCATTGCAGTAGCCATAAAACGAATTATTGCCGGAACTACCTGCGACAGAAGGAATCTGCTGGAACATTGAAAATGACGGACTGGCCTCCTCAAAGTCCAGATCTCAAACCCATCAAAGAAATTTGGGGCGAGTTGGAAAATAAACTGGAGAGATCTATTGTACATTCAAAGGAAAGCCTTTTGCTTGAGGTGCAGAAGTCATGGGACAACATTAGTGTTGAAGTTCTCAGGAAATATATTGACACCGTGCCAGAGAGATGTGCTGCTGTCATTGCTTCAGAAGATGGACACACCAAATATTAAGTTAAAAGTGGATAAAAACAGTACGACTCACTTCTGATATTTATTGTGCTCAGAACAGCCATCTGCATGTTTCATGAACATTAAGAAGTGAAATCATGTTTTGGAGGCACAAAAAGGTCAATATATTCAGATCTGTCGGTTTTGCCACCACCGTAAATGCATCTATAAATGAAACAATAGCAGTATAGCCTACTATAAAGAATTATTTTTATCTTAATAAAATTATCACAGCCTATGTTTTACCAGAAAATACCTTTTTTTAAAAAAATACTTTGTGAAAAATTCAGTGTTACGTTTCTCTGTGATACACAGGCCTAATTGTGAAGCTTAGGCCTATTATTAAAAAGAGTGAAAATAGTTTCTAAGGTTTTTTTAGTATGTGTGTAAATGAAATGCTGCAGTTGACACTTTTTACAGTTATCTTCAGCAGCTATGGCCATAAATCTGACTAGTTCTTTGCTTTATCACCCTATAATTGATACATAAACACATTCTCCACTGCAGCATTAAATGCCACCTGCAGCCTCCGTAGAGCCTCTGGTGAGCAGGGCTTCCCCCTGAGCCACAGACAATGGCATCTTTTGAATGCAAGAGACGAGCACTAGGACCCAGAGAGCGCTGCATTTTCTTCCAGGGGTTGCCTAAGCCTCAGAGCACACCCCTGCTTAGGAAAACTGAGATAGGCAAAGAGAGACTAGAGGAACGCAGCTCTGTTGTTGTGGTCACTCCAAGAACATGGAGGGGCTGGAGTGCAGGAACTGACCCGCTTCCATCGGGAGGACAGGAATACACGTGGAAGGGCTTCTTCAGAGCGCATCAGGATTAAAAGGTGACTCGATTGTTGATGTTTAGGGCACGCGCGCATTTATGAGTGTGTTTGTTGTAGAGGCTTTTAACAAAAGGAGGCTGGAGTGTGTTTGGGAGTGTAGGGACGCATTGTGGAAATGAGTCATCGCTGTGCACGAGGGGAATACGTGTGTGTGTGTGTGTGTGTGTGGGGGGGGGTGCTCTTCCTGTCTGGGAGGAAAGACTGCATTGTTTTTACTGGGAAAAGCGCGCGAGGCTGTTTGTTTGTGCGAAATCGGGAGGGAATGGCTTGAGACAAAAGTTTGCCGTGGATTTGGAAGGAAACGCCACAGTTTTGTCATTAACTTCTCATCTGTTAGACCATCTGAGGAACCTCAGGAGCGTTTCTGTGGGGAAGACAGGTTTACCACAGACTGCTTGTGATCTCTGTGATAGCCTGGACAGATGGTGGTAGGTGTGTGTGTGTGTGTGGTATGTTGTGTCTGTCAGGCGGAAAACTAGTTAGGAGAGGCAGATCTGATGAGGAGCACAGCAACAGCAGAAAGACGCCTCGGTCTGACTGGCTCTACACAGCTGATTGTGCACATATGGACGCTGCCACGTGTGTGTGTGTGTGTGTGTGTGTGTGTGTGTGTGTGGAGTCTGTTTACACTTTTGGGATGCTGGTTTGGATTCTTGGGTGACTGTATCACAGTGTTATCTGCCAGATTGCTTTTCCATTTTTGGTATTAAGGCTGTTTTGTTGTGCTCAGTTTAAGTGTATTTGGTCATTTTGGGAATGAGTGTTTGGGACAAAGGTCCCCACAGGACTGGAAAACCTGAAATCAGATGCAATATGTGATGACCGGTCAGCAGGTCCTGTGAGGAATATGAAGTAATAATTCTGTCATATTTGCTTAACCTCAGGTTTTGCAGAACACAAAGATATTGTTGGTAACCAAATAGTTTTGGTCCATTGTTTGGAAGATAAAAAAACAATCTTCTGTGGAGAAACCCTGCTCTGAGCGAACCTAATGTGAGAGAAAACACAGATGTTTTTGCTTTTTAAAAACCTGCTTCTTATTTCAGGCAAAATCGCTTTTTACCGCTCGCACACTCCGGTCAACAGTGCAACCGTTCCTGTGCTGTAATGCTGAATAATAGCACTCTTGGACTGCCGACCAATAAGATTAACTGTTATGATATACACTTCATTTTTCATTTTACACACATTTTTCATTTAACTCTTATGTCTGATTAAAAATATAAAACACAATAAAAATCATTTTCTTAATTAGTATCACCGTGTACTACTTTAAACTGAACATAAAAACACAGTTTTGTTACTTGAAACTAAATAAATATCGTTAACTGAAATGAAATTAAGTCTAAAAAACTCAAACTTGTTTCATTTCAGACCGTTGCCAAGTCAACATCGTTTTCATTCAGTTTAAGTATTAAAACAACTAAAACCTAATAAATAAAAATGAATAAAATCCGTAAGGACTATATAGACATTTCTCAGAAAACGAATAAAAAGAACAACATAATTAGTAAAACTTTTAGATTACTAAAATTAAATTGAAATCAAACTATAAAATTGCAATCTAATTCAAAACATTAATAAAATCTATGACATTAGGCTATATCAATGATACTGAAATATCACCGGCCGCTATTTTTTTCTTGTTTTTAAGTCAGGATATCTTCAAATCCTCAACAAAATGGAATTAGCTTGAAGTATAATATATAAGTGACATAAAATCTATATAAATGTAGTGAGGTTGATACAAAAACCTTATATTATTTATATGAACTTATTCAATATGCTGTACTTCACAATGCAGTGTGTAATGTTGATGAGGATCAGTCCTGGAATGCGAATCCAATTAATCTAAAGACGCAAAAACAAGTGCGCAATTGTAACTCTTCGGCCACGATAATGAGTTTCTGGCCTCAAAACCAGTCGCCTTGGTGCCAGAACACTGTGTTTCCTCTCAGTGTCCTTGAACTTGTTTGAGAGAAAAGAGCAAAGCGATGAGCGAGAGGGGTGTTTAGTTTCAGGGGCTGATGTCATGACTCATGATGTCATGCTGTAGTCTGACTGATTGCTCTGCTTCTGATTGGTCGACGGCCGTTTTGGCTGCGTGAGTCAGTGACTGTTTTTATTTTTATTTTTCATGCATATTTACTGGCCGGTTGCTGGTGAAAGTGGTTGGCACTGTACTTTGTGTGTAGTGGGGCAGCTGTATATTTGAAGCATTTTGAGCTCTGTGCAAGTATGTCTTATCGTCCAAACTAACCCTCAGTCAGCAGGAGTAATGATTAGCTGCGTTTATCTTTACTGGAGTATAAGCAGCTATAAAAGCCCAGATTTCATGTGGTGGTGATGATGATGTCATGCCTTTGTGACCCATAAGTGATTTGATCATCTTCGCCACTGGGCCATTGTGTCATTTTCTAAAATGAACAGGGTCTGTTTATTCTTGAAGTTTTTAGTGGTGCTTGCTTAGGTTATCGCTATTATTATTGCTTTTTATTTTAGCGTTATTTCTATATTATTATAGTATTTCTTCATATTTTGGTATAGCTTTTATTTTTTTATATAGCTTTTATGTTTAGATTTTCAGTATTATTTAAATTTATTTCAAGTTTTAATGTATTTTCATTAGTTTCATTACTTTTCATTTAATATTTTATTTAAATAAATATTTTGTAAAAGGTTTAAACGGGATTATTATAGTAAACTAAAACCATAAAACATTTTTGATACTTAAAGTAAATGTTTTTTGTTCCTTGAAAAACTAACAAAAAACGTATTTTATATCAGCTAATTTCAGGAAATATTTGTCATGTTTATTTCGCTTAACGTGATGTACTAAAATAACTAAAAGTAAAACTATATAGGCATAAAAATACATGACTAACCCAAACTAAGATTGAAATGGAAATTGAAGATCTAAAAATAAAAACTAATTCATAGTATTAATAAAAAAATCTCAAATGATTCTAAAATGACGTGTGACCTTCAAACAGAACTCTTGTTTCCTATACAGCCACAGTAATCGGGACCATATTTGGGATTTATGTGCTTTATTGTCATCCTTATGAAAGATGAAAAATTACTTCACAGCATTCTTTCTTCCATCCTCGTCTTTTTTTTGTTCTTCCCTCTCTTGGACTGTAAAAGTGAAAGTGTCAGCTCGCTTACAGCATGGGTCTGAGTGCACCGGCTGGATGATCTCTCAGACTCACCTCATGAGTCAAAGAACAGCTTGAGCTGAACGTTTCAGTTTTTAGACATTATATCATTTAAGCTGAAGTGTGTCTTTTTATGATGTAAAATACTGTCTCCTATCCCACATCCCGATGTTCAAAGTCATCTACAAGTAAGACATCCAAAGGTTGGATTTTCTGAAAAGTAATATTTTTTACATTTTCTATTTGGAATTGGCATGGTAATGAATTGAATTGCAATTCAAAAGCTGTGTTACTTCAGTAATTTTACATTTCTAAGTGAAACTGGATATTTTAAGGGGTCATATGATGCTATTTTAAAGATCATTGTTTCTCTCAAACGCTACAAAGCCCCTCCTTCCAACAACCACAGTCTGCTCTGATTGGCCAACTGACCCAGTGCTTTGTGATTGGCCGAACACCACAAGCACGCATCGGAAATGTAACGCCCCTTACCATAATCGCTAGCTTCAACTTTCAAGTTAGTTAGACACAGTGATGATTAGGGCTGGGTATTGTGACCAATTCTGCGATTCGATTCTTATTTTTATGGTTTCGTTTCGATTCGATATCGATTAGCTATCAATATTTCATTTAAAATGTTAGTTTTGCAGACATGGGATCCATATTTTGATATAAATTCTGGTAACTGAAACTCTCCTACTTAAGTTTATTACTGAAATACATATCTACATTAATAATAGGGTGCACACAGTTGTTTTTTTTAGTGGAGCAATTCGAAAGATGGTGACACCTTCAGGACGAGAGGTGAATATTCATATCCTCTTATGTGAAGCACGCGCATTAAGAATCGATTCGGGGATTTCCCGAATCGATATCGTTGCGTTAAACTGAAGATCGATTAAAATCGGAGAATCTATATTTTTTACCCTGCCCTAGTGATGATGCTTGTATGTATTTGCAGTACACAAGCCGCGGTTAAGATGATTTCTGACAGGCTGTACACTTTGCTGTGATGCGACCCTGTTCCCCACACACACTCACACACGACGCGTTATGCACAAAACTCCACATTTGAATAGTCAATAGCAAATACTTGAACTAATAACAAAACATACATACAGTCGCTGATTCAGAGGTGCCAGATTGTCATAGCAAAGTCGGAATTGACCCTTTTTTTTTTAGAAATATCCTTCGTGCACAGCCAGCCTTGTACTCTACTAGGTTCACAAAACGGTCGTCCATAAAATGCGTTGCACAAATTCGAATATTTGGGTTGTGCTGTTGTGTTGTAAACAAATCTTAACCAATGATTCCTAATTGCATCTACTTTAGGGAGGCCAAATAAAGTGCTTTTGCTTTCGCTTAGAAACACACAGTAGGTGTGTTTGACTTCATACAGCGCCACACAGGCCTATCGGCGAGAGTAGCCGCTTGCAGCCGGGGGCGGAATTGAAAGCGGAGACGTGAAGTCTTTCTGCTCCCGGTAGTAATGCTCTCGCTGTGTTTGGATACTCTTATCACAGATGAAGTGAATAACATGCAATATTTGTCAAATGCACAGACGTTTCAGAAATGTTTTCATGAGCAACAGAAACACTTTTTATATACTGCTTAATACAGGGCCATCTGTTCAAGAATAAAGTTCAACATAAACATATACTATTTAAATACCAATAAAGTGGGGGTATATTTGCTTTTATCGGTGTTTTTTATTAAATGTGACTCAATATAACATTGCGACTATACAGTAAAAAAGCTTTTACTGTTCTAAAAACAGTATTTTATTATTATTATGCAAAAATTATACAAGGGTTTGTACAAGCATACAACAAGTACAAAAACAAATACAAATTCATGAGAATATGTAAAGTGAAACAATTCATGCCAGGGGTAAAATTACAACAATTTAAGCTTCATAGGTCTCTCTTGCTTTTTTATTCTTAATTTTATCAGATGTAGTACCATATTGTTTAATCTCTTTTATAAAATGTTCAAAGTTTGGCTTAGCCTTAGTCCATTTTTTCACATGAATGTGATATTTTCCAAGTAAAATAAGATTTGTGAGCAGTATTGGATTTGAAGACGTAAGAAACGCACGTCATTGTTGTTATGTGGTGAATTTGGCCAATCGTGAAACAGCTGTGCCGTCATCAGCGCTCCTGCAGTCAGTCTGGAGAAACTGTGCCAGCTGAGTCAGCCGGCTGCTATCGCGGTACTTTGATGCCACACGTGACAGTGACGTGGCGTCGGTGCCGGTTCAAGTCGGACAATTTTTCTAACCCGGCATGCACTGCTTCAAGTCAGCCGCCGATCGGTCTGTTCGGTGCTGCATGAAGCTGAACACACCTATCGTCTCCCGGTCTTGGATGCAGCAACAATACTGTGGTTACTGAAACCATGCCGCCTTTCCTCGCGTGCACATTTGGGCGGCATTACGCAAATATTTCCACATTGTGATGTAGACATGGGGGGGCGTGTTTGAATGAGCCGTTTTAGGGGGGTGTGGCAGAGTCTTAACTTTTATAAAGAATATCTCTTTGGGTTTGAGACTTTAGTCTTTGCAACTTTAGGGATCTTATCTATGCACAAACAGCTTTTAACACTTAAGAGAAAGGAAAACTTGAAATCGCATCATATGACCCCTTTAATGGAAACAAATTTATAAGTTTATTGCGTACATTATTGCTAAAGTATTGCTTAAATAGCAATAGTCAATGGCTAATAAGTTAATGTCACTATCAAGGACATCAGTGTGTGTATATGAAGTTAGGTCAGAAAAAGCAATTATTGCTTATTATATTGAAGTTGTTGTTGTTAAAATGAATATTTTTTTCTTAAAGTAACTGATCTGATTAATTAATTGTGTACACTAAAAATCAAAGGTTTGAGGTTTGTAAGATTTTCAGGTGCTTTTAAAAAATCTCCATTTATTTGCATTTATTTGATCAAAAATATAGTAAAAACAGAAATATTATTACAATTTAAAATGACTCTTTTCTATTTGAATACATTTTAAAATGTAATTTATTCCTGTGATGCAAAGCTGAATTTTCAGCATCATTACTCCAATCAGTGTCACATGATCCTTCAGAAATCATTTTGATATAATTTAGTGATCAATTATTAATAATGGTTCTTATTGTTATCAATATTTTAAGAAGTTTAAATGTACAGCATTCATTTTTAATATTTTGTACTTATGAATGACTTTATTGTCACTTTTGCTATTTTTATTGCATCCTTGCTCTCTCTCTCTATATATGTATGTATGTATATATATATATATATAATTTTGTTTTGTTGACTGGTGTGGCATTAGATGGCGGACAGTGATTGGTGAGATAAGTGTTTGTTTTGTGTTATTTTAAAGGGAAATCTCTGGTGCACTCTGATTGTTTCCAGCAGGAAGAACAATCATCTGCTTTCTGAGCAAAACGCCACAAATAAAATCACACACATGGATCTAAATGAGTGTTTTTTTTCTCTCTTGGTACCGAGTCTTGATTACATCACTGGCTAGGTGCGCAGCGTATCCAGGATTTCTGTTTCCCAGATCTCAAGCATTAAGAGATCTCTTATGTTCATCTCTCCAGTCACATTTTCATGAGCATGTCCCTCTGCTCCTGTGCTCTGTCTGGACCATGCGTGGGCCTGTTCTTTGGCAATGCAAAGGGGAAAAATACCTTCCTGTATGATGTCAGAGCTTAAACACCAGCGCAAAGCCGAGCGCAGTCTGAGAGAGGCCCTAAACTCACTCTCTACCAACAACAGCAGGAATGAGGAGCATCTTTTTTCACTGCTGCTGCTTAGGTAAAGAGCAGCGTGGCATTCATACCTTAATAGTCCTTTCTGCCGAGGCTGTGGCCGCTCCATTCATAGCACTGGACATCTGAGAATGGGCTTCTGATGGGGTCTGAATGAACAGCTGTGACGGTCATGAGTGTGCTGCGGGTCTAGTTTCTCCTGTCTGAAATGTTACTAGCGCTTCTATGGAGAGGTCCACACATGCAGTACATAAACATAGAATGGCCTTAGCTGACTGTTTAAAGCATATGATGAATATGAACTGTCTGCTTTTGTGCTTATTTCTTTATTGACATACAAGAGCAGCTAGTCAGAGAAGTCAGTCAAACTCCAAGATGACCTCAATAAATGCAAGCAGGTAACTAGTACAGTAAGAACATAGTTCATAGAAAGATCTTAGCTTGGTGTGTGTGTAGTTGTATTTGGAGTGGAGATTCAGTAAATAATACTCAGTCTCAGGCAGGGGAATAATTGGTTCATGTTTATTTTGCTGTGTCGGAGTGAAAAACGTGGGGACAATTCAAAACTGAAAATCTGTTTTATCAGAGTTGATAATGATTTTTATCAGAGTAGACATTTTAAATTAGTTTTAAATATTTGTTTGTTTATAATTTATAATAAAAAAAAAAAAAAAAAAAAAATATATATATATATATATATATTATTAGTTGATAACTAGAAAATAAACATTTTTTAAAACTAAAATCTTAACATAAAATATTAACATTTTTATATATATTATATATAACTAAAATAAAAGATGGATGGATGGATGGATAGATATTTATATTTATACTACGGGGCCGTTGAATGCTTGAATCTGATTGGCTGACGAACGTTCTGAGGTGTGCAATTATTTTCAGGTAAAAGCACGGCGAACGTAGCTCCAGGCAGCTTTCTTGACCGCATTACAGTTCCATATCACTTCGCATCGTTGTCAGCGCTGCCCTGACGATTTTATCAGTTAGCCTAGTGTAGCAACTTAAAGGCTACACATGACATTTCTCACTAGCGAGGTAATAACAGCGCTGCATCTTAAAGCAGACTTACAGTTTAGAGACGGTGCTTCAGAACACTGTTGAGGGACACACAGAGGTAGCCTAATTCATACAAGCTCTCTCTCTCTCTCTCTCTCTCTGTTTCTCTTTCTCTGTGTCTCTGTCTCTCTCGCTCTCTTTCTAATAACTTCATTATTAACTGCATTAGTCTGCTATCAACGGCTCAAGCCTCCATTGCCAGCTTTAAAATGACGTTTTGGAACTAGCAAAAGAGTCGTTGGATGAGATGCGGAAGAAATAATCCTACTCACAATAGCGATTTAAGTAGAAAAACCGGACGAATCCCTTGAAATATATAATCTGATCGATGTCTTGAGGTGTGGCAACCGTAGTATAAGCGGAATAATTGACTCCGGACCGTTGAATTATTAGAAAAATAATGCACACCCGAGGTGTAACGGCCACTCCGCTTCGCGTCGTGGCCGCATCACCACCTCGGGTGTGCATTATTTTTCTAATAATTCAACGGCCCGTCGTCAATTATTCCTTACATATATTCTTTAAAGTTCTCCCACCCCTCCGTTACATTTATAGATTTCGACAAGTTTTAAGGTATATGTACAAGTTTTAAAAACTGTATTTTTTATCTTACCAGAATATAAAAAAATTGACATGTATTTTCCATTTGTAAAAGGAAGGTGGCAGGCAACAGAAGCTTCTCTGACTTCTTCGATTTCTCTTCTCATGTGTTACTGCCTTACAGCCTCTGCATAAGCGCGACTAGACACTTTATTAATGTGCTGAAAACGGAGTGATTGCTTCAGTTTTTATGAATGGGAATTTCTGGCTATTTCAGACAACAATCAGAAATCTTATGTTATCTTATGCTATTTTTTATTTGAGTTTTTATTTTAACTGGTGACCAACATTTTAGTGAATCCGTAGATGTTGCAGATGTTTTCAGCTACAATAACTTACGCTGCACTTAATTCAATACCCCTGGAAAATGCTGATGGGTCAAGGGTCACACTGAAGGTTCAGAGTTCACTTACTTAGCATCAACCAGCTGAAGATTAAAGCAAGTGCTGAAACAATTCCATTATAGAGACATCTTTTTCTATTGACAGTCATTCAAAATTATATGGCAGATTTCAAATCACATCCTGTATCGGCAGAGTAACTACCATTGAGGTAAATGTGAATGCTAATGGATCGTTTCTGCAGGTATTTTAGACCTCCTTGGTCTCGATCCCAGCGCTGAACTTTTATTCTTGGGCACAATAAAGGGTCAATTATTGTCAAGAAGCTGTCATTGAGGAAAGCTCCTCTTTTGTCCTCTTATTGTGATGATTAAGTGCCAAAGACTATTATGTGAGGGACCCTCGGGAAGATTAGGAGTGGAGCTGAGATGCTGACTCCTCTGATTCATGCTCTGAGGAATCAGGTATTCATTCATAGTTCACACTCTTAACATCTGAGTCTATTTATCATCATGTCTGTTACCAGAGCACAAGGGTTTTAATTAATTTTGGGAATTCTGAGAGAATCGTGGAATTAAGTGGAAAGGGCTGTGTACCGGTCATGGACTCTGTTGCTTCACACTTTTAATTCTCTGTGATGTGAATCTGTATATTATTGAACAACAATTCAGGCATAAGCAAGGGCCTTGATCCATTAAACATTAAGATGCTAATGTTTCTGTGATTTAAAGGAAAACTCTTTAAAAATCCAGTTTAAAAAATTAGAAATGTAATTTCTTTGTATTTATAATGGTTTCATATGCTTGTGGAATACTTATAGTTCCATTTTAAATAATTATGCCATTTTCTAAAATGTTTCAATTCAATGACTCTAAAAAGTCATGTGGTGTAACCAAGTAAAACACCTTGAATACGTGAGTGTAATCATTATTTTATAAATTGATATTTTTTTTAATTACTGCACTGATAATACATTGATAAAAATAGGAATTATTGATGATAATTGTTGTTATCAAAACAGCATGTTAAAATAATTTTTGAAGGTATATGAGTATTGATCCTGAAAATTCAGCTTTGTCACCACAGGAATAAATTACATTTTATAATATATTAAAATAGAAAACATTAAATACTTGAGTCAACGCACCCTAATAATTGTTTTATTGTTATTTTTAATAACTTTTCATTATTTATTTGAAGCTTTCTTAAGTAAAAAGTATTTATAAATATATATTAGTGCTGTCAAATGATTAATTGCATCCAAAATAAAAGTTTTTGTTTACATAATGTATGTATATTTATTATGTATATAAATACCAAACGCATGCATGCATATATTTAAGAAAAATGTTATGTTTATAAATTAAATATATTTACATATAATAATATAAATGTATATGCATGTAAATAATTTCAAAATATATAAAGTATTATATGTGTGTATTTATATATACATAATAAATAAACACCGTACACATGCATATATTATGTAAACAAACACGTTTTATTTTGGATGTGATTAATCGCGATTAATCGTTAGACAGCATTAATTTATAAATATAACGACTATATAATTAATATTGCCCTTATGTCATTTCCTTTTGGTCCCACCACATGACTTTGATTTTCAAATATTACTAAGCAGTAAACCAGTTTTGTTAAAATATTTAAAAAATGTGTTCGTTTAATAATGCTTTTTTCATTATGATGTCAGGACAGCTTTATTGCATTTTTGTGCATTTTTTAAATGTATCTCCCCCCCCCAAAAAATCCTATTAATTTGAGTTGCAAAAGCATGCTAATTATAGAAGAAAAATATTCAAGTCAGTGTATGTGTGAATTGTAATTTGTTTTAATGAATTAATAGACAGGACAAAAAATGAGCATCACGTCATTGACCCACCTGTGACCCGATTACAAGGTTGTGCATCAAAACAGCTGGTATTATCAACAACATCGCTGTATAACACACCACGACCGATGTCCTTCTGATAGCATGTGTTTCATGGCGTGAAACAGCGTTTAAAATGTCCAGTCCCTGGCCAGTGTAGGAAGTGGACTGAAACTGCTGAAGGATGCGAACGGGATTGTTTGAACAAACTGACACGGCAAGGACGCAGGGGACTGCGGTGGTCTCGCGGAGGCGGCCGAGTTTGATGAACAGCAGAAGTGTGTGGTGTCTCGAGTTCGACGGATCACAAAGGGCACGTTTGATGAATATGTATCTGGTGCTGGACTGTCAGCTCTCACGGTCCGGTCTCATCTTCCTCTTCCACTCCTCCTCCTGCCTTTGTGCTCAGATCTGTGGATGCGTGCCTGCTCCCTAGAGCTTCTGTCTAATCATGGTACCATCATCCCTCAGTCACGTTACCCTGGCAGGGCCTGTCAAACAGCATACCCTGGAGGACGCGTCGACTTTGAAATCCTGCTAATGACTAGAGGATGTTCTTTTTTCCTCTTTCTCTTGATGGTCAAGGGCCAGGAAAGAGTTGGGTAACAATGCTGGGTTGCTAGTCAGTGGTGTTACCTGCGGGAACCAACTTCAGGCTGATGGCGAGCGGCCCGTCCTCCTGTTTGCTGGAGATAAGTGGTGATGCCACAGGGCTGAAGCCTTTGCGGTTGTGTTTTTGAACCACCTCGACTTCAGACTGAGAGGGGAAAGTTTCTGTAAACACTTTTAAGACTTGAATGAATGGACACTTTGAATGTCCTTTCATTGATCTTTGGGTGGACATTTAAGGGAATATTTCAAGTTTAAAGCAACTCCATCGACGGCATCTGTGGCCTTCTGATGTTTACCGCTGAAAATCCTTTCCACATGTGCCTCGGTTTCTAAAAATAAACAGTAATGAACTTAGAATTGAAGTATAGTTGTGCAGCACTGGAAATAAATATTAAAAATATACAGTTATCGCACTGTTTCCAAAGTGGAGTTTATTATAGGAGACTAGTGTAATACATTCACTTGTCTGTGCACAGTATACAGTCTTTCAGTTCTTATCATAATCATGTAAATCTAGTAAATTATATCCATTTTAAATCAGGAGTGTAATGTAAAAAAGTGCAGTTTCAGCACAATCAGAAGTTCAAACACCTAAAAAAATAAGTGCACACATCAGAATGACAGTTTGCTGTTTTTGCTGAATGAATAATGTAAGAGCTTGAACCAGAATAAAAGCTTCACAACTTTTAAACATTGGGAAAATGTTTTTACAAACTGAGTGACGAGTCAAAATAGTAACTGTGTGGTTGGATTCTTTGACTAGGAATATTTTTTATATATGATTTTTAAAATTTTATTTAATTTTAACGAATATATTTATATAATTGTATATATGAAAAGTAAAAAAATATGAGGTCAGAGAATGTAATTTAATTTAATCAGCAGGGATTTATTTTTAATCAGCAAGGCTTCATTAAACTGATCAATAGTGACATTTGTAATGTTTCAAATAAATTGCTCTTTTTAACTTTCTATTCATGAAATAATCCTGAATAAGTCTTCAATGTTTACATAAAAATATGAGTTGTTGAAACTGTTTTCAATATCGATGAGAATAATAAATCTTGCTTGAGCAGCAAATCAGCATATTATTTCTGAAGGATCATGTGACACTGAAGACTGGTGTAATTATGCTGAAAATTCAGCTTTATTCATCACATGAATAAATTACATTGTGAAATATATTAAAATGGAAAATATATTTGAAATTGTAATACATTTTCATAATATTACTGTGTTTTTCTGTATTTTTTGACCAAATAAATGCAGGCTTAGTGAGCATAAAATACTTTTAACATTTAAACATTTATATAATGTACTACTCTGTTTGATACCAAGTAATATATCTCATGTATTTTGTTAATAAACTACCAAGAATTACTCACCCCTTTTGCACTACAGCCCAGTATATCCTCTACACATGCTTTGTCATAATGATGAAATTATGTATTGTGCAGAAGCTGTCATACCGAACATAAAAGCAAAGAGGGGAGTTTTCTTTGCCTTCCCTGCTCTTTCCCCGATTACTCCTCTCCCATCAGTTAATGTTCAGGTCAAAAGCAGAGACCGTGTAATCGAGAGAAAAACCGAGTGAGAAAGAGAGGGGACCCTCTGCAAAAGCATCTCTTAGCATGCTGCCAGTGTATGCTGTGAATGCAGGGGCCCGGGGCCAGCGCTGTTTTAAGCCTGACTTCTGAGAGTAGAGGTCTGCTCTCTGCACCAAACTTCACTGGCAGACCCTCGGGCTGAGAGCGCTCCGGTCACCTTCACTAAGCTCAGATCAGACAAGGGAGCGAGGGAGCAGGGGAACAAAGCAAACGAGCGCCGTAACTCTTCCAATGGTAAGAGCCGGTGGGTAGTGGCGCTTCATATGGAACGGAGCAAGTTCTCGGCCCGAGTCTATTGTGTCGTGAGTCGTGTGGCGAGCACTGTGTGCTCCGTCCCCTTCGGACAACGAACTTTCACCTTGCTGCCATTGCTTATGGACTTTTCTGATGTGGCTGGCTGAAAGGATGGACCGTATATTTTGATCTGCGCATGGCTTGGCTGATTGGTTGGCTGTATGTACATGTTGTCATGGGAACTGAGGAAATGGAAACTAAACAAGTCTTTATTTTTTCAGTGATGGAACGGAGGGGGAATCTCTCTCAATGCTGGTGTTGACATCGAGACAAAGGTCTATTATTTGCACTCTACGTACCAGAACTGAAATCTCATAAGTGAGATGCACCTCAGGGTTACGTGAAGGCGCTTTATTGTTGAAGGATTTGTTTAGCAGGTTTTGTGGAATTTAATATTTTGAATGAACTCGAGTCCATTGAGACATTTGCTTTTGTTTGTTTTGATTTAATTCATGAGAATTCCTGCAGTAACGGTTGTAATTTAATCACATATCATTTACAAGTCATTAAACAAAGCAGTTTTATGTCTCATGGTGTTTTCATTTATAGGAAAAGTCTTTTGTCCCCTTTTGTCACTTCTTTGATGTTTTGTTTAAATTTTCCTTGATTTTATTGTTTTGTTTTCCCTTTCTTTTTACAATAAGCAGCAAATATTTTGGTATGTGCTCGCTCTGAGATGGTTTGAGTGCACGCACATGAAACTTGTGCTTCTTGTCTCATTTGTGTCTTAAGTATCAGTATATTCGATCTGTTCATTCGATCTGGTCTAAAAACCTGCTAACATCTGTGTCATTAATGTTAAAAACAAAAGAAAGAACATCTCTGGGCTGCTCTCAACTGAATCACTGTTGTAATTTTAATAGGAATAAATTCACCATTAATTTACACAATGAAGACTATACTTTTTTGTACGTCATACAATTTAGGTAATATTTATATTGCTAGAAGTTTTTCATGTAGGTCTATTTCATTTGTTTCTTTGTACTTTTGTTGTTTTTTGTGATATCGAAATTGATGAAGAATTCTGAAATTTCAATATTATCAGACATTTTGATATAGGGATGTTCATTTCGGTTATTTTTCCCAACCGATGTTCGTTAACAGATTATTAAAAATGTACAAAAAGTAGCAAACAACAGAACTTGAGGATTCACATGGACATATCACATCACGCACATATACATATATATATAAAATAGATTTTAGCCTGTCAGTGATTGTTTTTTTTTTTTAATGCTAGATGCATCATATTACAAAATTCATATTTGGTGTTATGGCCCTTGTTCCATTTGTGAAGTAAAATAAAACAAAAAAAAACAAAATGTAAATTGACTTTTTTACTTGCAACTATGCCAGTAGGCGAAAGCTTAAATGAAAAAATTAAATTTTTATTAATTTAATCCATGATTATAATATTTGTATGCCATAGTATATCCATAGTTATCCAAGGTACATCAAAGAATATCATAATACCGTGGTACTTTTTGTACATTTGTTGTAACTAAAGCTGTCAAGCTTGCAGTGTCTCTTGTACTGAGCTGAAATATCTGCTAGATTTGAGGTGCTAACAGGCAGTCGGGCTAGCTGTTGTTTGCAGTTTCCAGTTTTCAGATCTCTTTAGTCATTTGCCACAACTCTCACCTGAAATATCTTGCTGAATTCCCCTTATTTCAAAGCACTCCTCAAGGGTTTAAGCAAAGCCGGTTTCAAACTTTCTGTTTGTGAACGGTAAAATGTAATTGATTCTTGAGCGTAAGGGAAGTTCGCTGGCAGCCCCAACAGTACCCTGTTCGAGTAGTTTGTTGTCATAGCAACAGTAAAATTAGCTGGCCCTTTTCTGTCAGATGTAATGTTTTGTGGCAGCGCCACCACAGATACACTAAAGCAAACCTGCATAACGGTGGTATATATGTGCGTTTATGTGTTCCTAGAAAACAACCACACATTATAACACTTTATGTTAGATGTGTCAGTTTGCTGTGTTTACGACTCATTTGTTAACATCCCTGCTAAAACCAGTAGATGGTTTTAGCTGGACCCCCATCCTGGCTGAACTGATCAAGCTGGTCTCCCTGCCTGGCCAAGCTGATTTTAGCTGGTTGGTCAGCCTGACCAGCTAAAACCCCTCTAAACCAGCCTGCAAACCAGCGATAACCAGGCTGGAAGTTTAAAATGGAAGTAGAATGGTTTTAGCTGGTTTCCCAACCTGGCCAAGCTGGTTTAAGTTGGTTGCTCAGCTGGTCTCCCAACCTGGCCAAGCTAGTTTTAGTTGGTTTTAGCTGGTTGGTCAGCTGGTCTTCCAAGCTGACCAGCTAAAACCAGCATGACCAGCTAAAACCCCTCTAAACCAGCCTGAAAACTAGCTATGACCAGGTCGGAAGACCAGTTAAAACCAGCCTAAGTTGGTTGACTGATCTTAGCTGGTTTTTAGCTGAATTCCCAGCCTGGTCACGCTGTATTTATCTGGTTTTAGCTGGCTGGTCAGCTGGTCTCCCCCACCTACAATCCCTGCCGGCCCGAGACTCGAACCCGCAACCTTTGGATTACGAGTCCGACTCTCTAACCATTAGGCCACGACTTCCCTATTGCTATTATTTTCTCTTTATTGGACACATTCATAGACCTGAATCAAATAGTGGACTATAACAGTTTTCTGTTATATTTTAGTTAGTAAAAAACACTTTTTTTTTTTTTTTTTTTTTTTTATCTAGTTGATTCCAGCTGGGAAACCTGCGAGTTTGTTTTCCTCGCTTGTGATGTGGATGTGATGCCGTCCATATTTGTATAATCTTATAAACGCAGCCATGCCTCGACTGACCCCAGGGAATCTCTGCTCCAGATTGTGCGGCGCTGGATAATATTCTCGCTCCGTTGCCGTGGATACAGATGCTGTATTCGCCATGCAGCGCTAGCTGTCAGCTGTCAATCAGTGCGAGTGAAGAGAGGTTCTGCTTTGACATGGAAGCACGAGTGTCAAAAGCAGCCCTGAGGCGTGACTGTGCATTTTCCAAGGAGCGCTCAGCTGCATATGCTGTATTGACTGATTGAATCGCCTTATCAGGGGGGTGCTGCCCCTGGCACGTCGCTCGACATGCACGCGTGGCGTATGTATAATTGTGTGTGGGTACATGTTGGCATGGGTGTCAGAGAGAGAGTTAAAATTGATGGGTAACGCTGTAGGGAGAGATTAACTGGATTTCCTACTGTGACTTGGGCAGTGTGTGATAAGTTCTTATTTTGATTTTATGCATCTTCAGATAGCGCCAGGATTACTTCCACTAAAATCCAACCTCCTGCTAACCTTACCGCCCTGAAACTTCAAACACACAAACACACTGCTGCTGCAAGAGAACGGATCAGATTTTCCATAGTAAAAAAGGTTGCATCACTGTTATAACATCATTTTTGAATGGAAGCCTGAAAAGAAAGGTGATTGTGGTTTTGCATCTCACAACTTCTTATAATTATGGGAATTTTATTTATTTTCTCACAACTGTGACTTTATATCTCATGGATGTGACTTTATTTCCCATAACTGTGAGAAATCAACTCACAGTTATGACTTTGTTTCTCTTAATTGCAACTTTTTATTCAAGTGCAATTGTATTTCACACAATGACAACTCATAATGTGACTTTAAACTGCACAATTGTGGCGTTATTTCTTTGATCTCACAATTATCGGTTTTATTTTCTACTCTAAAACATAGTTGCCTTATCTTTGTTTCCATTTAACTCGTCACAATGACTTTTTAACACCATCTTTTGAGTATCCAGGATTTTGAACTTGATTCTCTTCTTTAAGAGCTTTTGAATGATTGGATCAAGTTCACTTAATGCTTTAACTTGCTTTGGCTTATAATTCTAACCCAGCAATTAAACTTTGGTAGAAAAGTTAAAGGGTAGTGATTTATGTATTTATTTATGCAATAAAATATTCACTTTAAAGCAATGCTATTTATATCCCTTTAAACTTTATCGTTTACTCACCCTCATTTGATTCTAACCCCGTATCATTCCTTTCTTCTGTGGAACACGGAGTGAATGAACATCCGTTTTCCATAGAAGGATAATGAATGCTCATTTGTACTGCCAAGGTCCTAAAAGAACAAAAAGTGCCTGAAGTATCCAAATAAATAAAAAACCAGTAGCCCATATGACTTGTATGCCAATTCCTCTGAAGCCTTTGGATCGGTCAGACAGAATTTAAGTTGTTATTCATCTCTGGAGACCTAAAAATCTAATGTTTGTGCTCAAATGTTCATAAATGCTGCTAATTTGACTGGTGAGTTTAGCTGAAGTAGTTTGTCTGCTCTGTAAAGTTTCTCCATTGACACTAATGTACTATGAATTTTGAATTTGAGTAGCTTATGCTTGAATTAACTGCTTTTGTAAAATGCATTTGTTCAGAGCGTCTCAACTCGGTCTTCTTTTTCCTGTTTGCTGATCTCACCTCTCAAATCTGGAAGTGGATTCCCATTCTCATGCTGATTTTTCAGTCTCATTTCTCTTTCGGAGTTCACAGAGTACGCGTTTGTTTCATGGGAAACATGGGACAAACATGGGGTCTACAAATATAAGAGATTAAGTTAACATGCAGTGATTTTAGCCTCCTGTATTTATCGATCCTGCAAACTACACAAACCAGGCAAACGTTTATTAAGTGTATGTTTACTGTAGTATTGGAGGTTTATTTTATATAAAACCAAAATTGTGATATGACTGCAATGATCAGACAAATCACAAAGGCTGTGATTTAAGTAGATACATGTGCTGCATTTTTTCAGTCTCTCAGAGCGACTCTCAGAGTAAATGCTTCACAAACTCGTAATGAGAAGCTCATATGAACAGTTTACTGACAGAAAATAGCTTGATGATTTAACAGTTGAAAAGAGAGTAATTATGGCTGTTTTATTAAATACTATTTTTTATTTCCAATTAATGTTATATTTTATTTAAGAATAATATTATAATTCTATTTTTCTTAAATACTTCATTTTAAATACTTAAATATTTTAGTACACTGTGAAATATTGCAGTTGTAATTACTTTTACTTTTTTACAATTGTAATTACAATTGACCTGGAAGTATTTTAAATGCCCTTTTAAATGACAAAAATATTATTTATTACAAAAAATGGCAATTGTGTGTGAACTGCTTGCTCACAGATGCAAACAGATTCAACTTATACAATAAAGACTTTATATTTTTTTCCCCATTAAAAACCAGCAATCACTTCACAGAGTGTTGTCTCGTGTCTCTGCAGGAGCCGAGGGCTGCATGGGTCCAGTGGTCATGCCCCCAGGGAAGAAGGCCGAGGGCCCCAGCAGCGGGAGCATGGCGCGGGGTCTGAGTCAGCTCTACCAGGACACCGAGGCCGCTGACCTCTCTCTGGCCCTGTCTGCCTCCCTCAGCCGGGCCGAGGACGAGGAGCTGACCAGTCTCAGCTGGCTGCACGAGAGCACGGATCTTCTGACCAGCCTGGGCCACTCGGGCCTGCGCAGCGTCAGCCCCCTGCAGGATGCTAACGGTGGCCGCGAGCCCTCCTCCTCGCCGTCGTCCTCCCCTGAGCCCAGCGAGCCACCCTACCACCTGTCAACGGGTCCCAGCCGCAAACCGCCCTACTCCTTCAGCTGCCTCATCTTCATGGCAATAGAGGACGCTCCCTCCAAGCGACTTCCTGTCAAAGACATCTACGGCTGGATACTGGAGCACTTCCCCTACTTCGCCAGCGCCCCCACTGGCTGGAAGAATTCAGTGCGCCATAATCTGTCACTAAACAAATGCTTCAAGAAGGTGGATAAGGATCGCAGTCAGGTGAGGGCTTGTGTTTCACTGAGGTTAACTGAGGATCAAGATAAAACAGAGCCGCTTGTTATATTGGAACGCACACTTTCATCTTCCTGAGTGATTTTCCATCAATAGTTCATCGTCCTGATGGCTTTTAAATACTTTACCCAGAGGCGTTCATATGTTCTTGAATGCTTTTCTTTTCCACTTACAGTCTAGGAGTTATGAAAACTTAGCTTTTACCTTCATTATTGGGACAATTGGGTTCATTATAAAGAAAAAAAACACATTTGCCAACTTTTTCAAAATGTACTATTTGTATTCATGCAGGTTTCTTGCACATTGAACACATAATCGAAATAATTATTTCCTAGTTTTTAAATATATTTTTTAATATAAATCCAAATTTAATTATTAATTTATGAATAAAAACAATAATTCATAAATATCATTAGCACATGACATTTTTACAACCTAAACTAATCTTGTCATAAAAAGGTCAAATTATATGATTTTTCGCACAGTCGTGAGGGTCTGCAGGGGTCCTTTCTATGATATCATATCCTGTTTAATGTTTTTTTTGGCATGTTGGTTGAACCACATGAATTTCGTAGGTCACATCACATGACTCTGCAGACAAAGTTTTTCAAATATTAATAGCAGTGAAGCCGTTTTGTTAAAAAAAATAAAATTCTCTAAAAGGTAATAAAAAGAGATTATGCCAAACTACTTAATAATTGTTTCTTTTAAAAGCAATTAAAAATTCTGAAATGTAAACTTTTCACATTTTACGTTTTTTTTACATTGTCCCCCACAAAAAATAAATACAATTAACTAAATAATAAACAAAATAGACAAAATAAAATGAACAAAAATGAATTTTTATGCAGAAATTAAACGTCTCTATGTATTGCATTTTAGCATATTTTTAAATAAATAAACAGGACGGAACAAACGAGCAGCTTGTCATTGACCTATTAAAGCAGTATTAACCTTAAATCAAAGTCCAAATTGAATTTATGACAGATTAGTTCTAAGTCAACAAAGGCTTCTTATTATGGTTTGTTTCTAAGAGATTTTATGAATGTGGGCTGTGGATATGTAAACTAGTCCATGATTATAATCCAAATATAGCACAATTGTAATCAGTGCGTGACAATAACCAAAATGCAATCATGCTTTTTTTTGTTAAGATATGACAAATAACGATAAAATCGTACTTTGGCAGAGTGTTTGTATTATGTATGTGTGCCTATAAGAGTGTGTTTGTACCTGTCCAAGTAGTCGTCCCATAGCAACCTAGCCGTAGTTGACATGAAAAGCTTGCTGTTTCTGTAGCAACAGCCAAACTGATTGGCTGCGTTGCTATGTGTGTGAGTAGATTTGTATATGTGTGTGTGTGGGTAAAATGTGGGAGCCTTTCAGGGAAGTGGCATGAAGCACAGTGATCTGTTTTGATGGGTAAAGTTCAGGTTACTTGACCAGTTATATCACATTTCACGGAGTACAAAATAATGTAAATCTCTGGCAGAAGAAAATAATCTACTGAAACTGACATACAACCCTTCTAATATAGACTGTTATATATAGGCAACACAGGCTGGGATATATATAGGTTGTGCTATGTAGGGAATTAACTGAATTAAATTTGAATGTATATGGGTTTAATTTAGTTTCATTTTCCACTCTGATTGAAACAGGGAAGTGTTTTTTTTTTTCTTTTTTGTCAGGATTTTTTACTTGAAAGTTATGTTGGTCTCTGATTATACTTAAATCATTAATAGCCTCTTTTGATTTGTTTAAAAATGGTATTAAATCTCACACACTTCAGAAGAATGTTTGAAGGAGAAGAGCAAACTAGTGGTTTAACAGCAGACTAAGTATAATGATTCACAGTGTGTTACTCAATAGCAGATGTTTAGACACTGTGGTAGATCAGTCCCAGCTTTCTTACAAGCCTCAGTCGTCAAAGATCCAGCCAAACCCCACAAATGTGTCCGCACTTCATTTTGTGCTAAGTACTAAGCATATGCATTTTTCAGTGCAATGTGTCTATGTTTTAAAGGAATCATAATTTACACTTTTTAACACTGTTTTCCCCCTGAAGTCCACTTATAATGTTAGTCAAGGCTGCTTAAGCCAAAATCTAATTTTACATGACCATTTTTACCCTCTTTCTGACACTTTTAATTAAGCAGATTGTTTTTTTGTTTCTATATCTTTAAGTATTCTGTATGTAAATGTTATAATTACTAACCCAAGGGTGTCCATGATGCTTGGAGAAAACATTTTGTTAATGTTCCCAATCGTCTCAGTTTAGCTGGCACACAACCCTCTAAAGCAGGCTCATGGAAACTCCTCCTTCATCCAGGTTTTTTCACGTGAGCTGTAAAAGCCATGTGGCTAAACACTCCGAAAGCTGCAAAATTGCATTGTGAGAGCGCTGATGGCACAAAAATAATGCACACAGTCCTAAACCCTTGAAGTGGCGACTGTCCATTACATACTTTTAAAGAGAGTTGCAAAAATATCTACTATCATGTCATTTGCTGTTTCTATTTTGTAAGAACACGTGGCAACCGTTGAGTCACTGTAGATGGAGATGCTTTTCAGGTCCAGATGTTGTACACTGTAAAAAATGACTGCTATTTTAACGATAAAAGACTGTAAAAATTGGTTAACGGTAAGTTCCCCTACTATATAAAACCTGTATTGGACATTGCATGTAATTTTACGGTAAAATACAGTTTTTGGAAGTGGAAAAAGAACGTATCATTTACAGTGAAAAATCATAAATTGACATTCCCAGAATTCCCTGCGTTGCATTTCACATTTGATGTTTTTCTTATTAGTTGTGTACATTAGGGTTGTATGTTATATCTAGTGTTTTTAAATGAATGTTTATTGCATTATTTCAGTTTCATGTGTGTTACCATGATGGTGTTTAGTGTACCTTCTATATCTTGGTATTAAAAGCTTCTTGTGGTTAGCTTTGGTTCATCATGTGACTTTCTTTTCACCACCTGCTTTTGTTGGTTATCAGTGTATTACAGTGGTACAAAACAGATTTCAGTACTTCAATAGGTTGGTATATTAACATTATGTCAGTTAATGAAATACGGTTTTTAAATGTACATTTTGTTAAATCTGTAAAAATCTAAAATGTTGGTACCATATTTTTTACGGTACTTTTTAAAACATTTTTTTACAGTGATTGTTGCAAGAGGGACTAACTTTGAACTAGGGCTGTGCAATTAAATCAAATTCGTTTATCATGCGCATCTCGTCAGTAAAGCTGGTTCAGTGATTGGCAGTAAATGGCCATCACCTGCTTTCAAATGGAGCGGGAATTACTACACAGAGCTGGCAAGATATCGCGTTTATAATCGCAGACGAATCGCCTTTGATTATGAACATGAAATTGTCTAGCTTGTCAGTGAACTACGGTTCTGTGTAGTAATTCCCGCTCCATTTGAAAGCAGGTGATGGCGATTAACTACTAATCAAGAAACCGGTTTTACTGACTAGATGCGCATAATAATCAAATTCGATTAATTGCACAGCCCTACTTTGAACCAGACAAACCTTGCAGGTGTACTAAATACTGAATAAGCATTAATATAATGTATAGGTTGTCATGTCTAAATGAGGTTGTGCAATAGAACCGTGAAGATTTCTGAAAAAGACATTATTGCAGCTTAGTTTCCAAAAGTGGATAATCCAGTTTTCCATGATTTGACCCCTTTAACATTCATGAAAATGTGTGTATACTCTATAAGCCATGAGTAGAAACCTTCTCTTTTAAACATAGGCAATCATGTATTCTGGCTCTCTGAGCGTAGAGTCTGTGGCAGAGATCTGCTTTCCTCATTTACCACGGTTGGCAAAGATTAGCACATGGGTCTGGACTGGTTTTAAAGCGCCATCATTGTCTCCGTGTAGACTGAGATCCTCGTGCCAAACCCTCCAACCAGACAACCAGCCATCCCTCTCTTCTACTTGTTGCCTTGGAGACCAGTGAAACCACAGGTGCATGTCTACTCCTCCTCTATCTCCTGTAGAGAGGGGTCGTGCGGCTCTGGCAGGCAGGTGAGCCGGAGCCGTACCCGGATGCCGTGCCGGAGCTGGTGAATGATGTACGTCAGTCTGTGATGTTGTTTTGCAGGCGTGTTGATAGCTAATTGAGGGCAGATGGAAGACTGGTGGGGGAAGTTATGAATGAAGTCATGGGGAGTGTATTTGAATTACCCTGCACCCCCGGTGGAAATGGCATGCTGGGCCAATGGCTCCTCCAGCAGTGTGAAAAACACAAACACACACACAGATACATGAAATAAAGTTGCTTCCCCCAACAATTTGGCAGTTACCAGCTTGTCGGCCCGTCTAATCAAACCTTGCCCTTAATTGCTGTGTGTAGTGTGCCGGTAAGCACTGCCGATCATTGCTATAGCGGCTGTTCTGTAACTACGATAATATCAGAGTGCTTTCATCATCCCGTCTCACTTATTTTTGTGCTTAATGCGAGAGCCGAGATCAAAGCGGCACGGGTTGAATTTCATGCCTTGTGTGAGTTGTGTTTTTTGGTAGAGTGAAATATGGCTCTGGAAGCCCCTGATGGAGGGCAGACAGCTTAATTAGGTGGAGAACGGCTTCTTTGATCTAAAAATATATACCAGTGTTGCCTGTTGAGGCAGTTTTTTAAAGGTGCCTCCGTATTGACGAGACAACGAGGGTCTCGAGTGCTAGGTCTAATCCTCCTCCCCTGCTTTTTCTCAATACTTTGCAAAAATGTACTCAGTGATGCTGTACAGTTTATTGCAAAATAAACTTTGAAGGTTCTTGAGACCATCAGGCTAAAGTGAGTTCTATTTCAAATCCTCATTTAGAGTAGGGCTCGTTAGCTCTTGCGTCCTGCAGACTTTAGTACCAATTCCAGTTTTGCCCAACTTGCAAGTAAAGGTGTTTGCACACTGAGTCCGAAATTTTCGTGTTTTTTTTGTATTCCTCATCCTAAAAATTAGTCACGCACAGAAACCGTGCACACTGAGTCCGATGCGCATTAATTAATCCGTTGCGAAAACTGTACTAAATGGAGTCTTCAAGCAGTGAGGATGATTTTGCTGTCCTCTCGCGTCTTAAAAAGAGAAAAACAAAGGAAATATTGGGTCCACCCAATCCTGAGATATACAGAAGTAAGAGAGTCCTCCCTCCTTATTAAGGAGCAGCGGGATTATCCCAGGTGATTCAAAGTTTACTTCAGGATGTCAGTTGCTCAGTTTGATGCTAGAGCCACATATTTTAAAAAAAGACCACAAATTTCTGTGAACTCGGTGTGCAAGGATCTATACAGTGCTTTATGCTGCTTCTTTCTTAGACTACATGGTGCGATGCAAACGAGAACCAATCAAAAGCATCAGAATAGCATCGCTTTACTGAACCGCCTTTAAATGGCAGGAAGCAACAAATTAATATTATTCAACATATCCTAGCTTTTTGCTGAAAATATTGAGATGTAACCCCCTTTGTAGGCCTAATCATTGACATTTTCATAAGGAACTGTAATTCAATTAGTCATTATTTTTCCTCAGTAACTGTAATTGTTTACAGTGACTTTGTAATTAATTTACGTAATGCCGTTACGTGTAACTAGTTACTCCACAACACTGACGGTTGAGGTCCTCTCCACTCTAGGGGTGGTACTTTGCTCCAACTCAGATCAAACTCATCTGCCTATAGCTTTCTAGAAATCCTGAAGACATTGATTGCTTTGCTTTGGTGTGTTTGATTAGGGTTGGAGCTAAACTCTGTTGGAATGGATCTAGAGTGTGAAAGTGGCCCACCCTTCCTATATAAGTATCTCATAATATTGTTAATCTTGAGAAAGATATCGAAAGATTAAAGATGTATCATGACAGTACTTTGTCTTTTTTGTATTTCAGAGCATAGGAAAGGGTTCTCTCTGGTCTATTGATCCTGACTACAGGCACAATCTGATTCAGGCGCTGAAGAAGACTCCATATCATCCGTATTCCCCTCGGCTTCCAAAACCTTCTACCTCCCCGTCTGCCTCTCCTCAGCAATACCACAGGTAACGCCTCAATGTATCACTCAGGCTTTTTTTGGCGTCCATTTCTTTTTCCTCTCTTTTCTTTTCCTCTGCACCCACCAGTTAATGTTTTTTCCTCTTCGTCGGTTTGTTTTCTTCTGGTACTTTCATTCACACTTTCCATTTTGTGTGGCCCTGAAAAATCCTAGTCCAGACTTTTCCGTTTCTAAATAAAGAGCATGAGCACAAAAACCTATCTTGGTGTGGAATAACAAAATGTGACTGAGAGGACGTTAACTTTACCATGGCATGAATAATTTTGACCGTAAAAGAGCTTTGGATTAAACAAATCTTCTCTTCATCTTTAAGAAAGAGAAGATAGGAAGCCCGAAGGGAAGAAATATCACATATAAGCCTTTCTTTGGTGGCCTCTCTTATGACCTTCCTGTAAATAACACATTGATCTGGTGTGTGAGGGTTTTGGGTCAGTTCCTCACTCATTCTTGAACACTCTGTCAGCAACTGGACATGGTCCTCTGGGGAATCTGTGGGATGTAAAGAAACGGCACATGCTTGCCCTTCCCGAGTCGTTTCTTCTCCTCTGCTGTTGCTGTGACGACCAGAGTACCTCCATGGCAACACATGCATAAGACAGGTGGAACAGTAGCACAAAGCTATTTGTCTGGCAAAAGAAGAAAAAAATAAACCAGAGATAGGACAGACAGTTAGTGCTAAGAAATGCATTATAGGCTTAGCAACACTAAACTCCATAGCAACAGAAAATCTTGGGTTCCTGTTTTCTTACTTTTTCCTTGATTTCCCCCTCCCCACACTTCCTCTTGTGGGATGAAGGACCTGCTCTCAGTAGTCTGTGGTCTCTAGTTCTCTTTTGTAAAAATGAAAGTCAGTTACTGTGTAAACAGTTGTACAGTCAATTATACAGTTGTTCTGTTTACAAACACAAAGCTTTTTAGAAGGCTTTTTGGCTTTCATTTTGCAAATAGCTTTTTTTCATCAGTTGTGGAGTCTTGGAGGCAAACAAGTGAACAAGGTTGAGCCTAGTTAGTACCTGGATGGGAGACCTCTTGTGAAAACTAGGTTGCTGTTGGAAGAGGTGTTAGTGAGGCCAGCAGGGGGTGCTCACCCTGTGGTCTGTGTGAGTCGGGTCCTAACGCCCCAGTATAGTGAAGGGGACGTTATAATGTAAAAATCAACGTCCTTTGGATGAGAAATTGAACCGAGGTCCTGACTCTCTGTGGTCATTAAAATTCCCATGGCACTTCTCGTAATAGAGTAGGGGTGTAACCTGTGTCCTGGCCAAATTCCCTCCACTGGCCATTATCAATCAACTCTCCTCTCCACCTGTAGCTGGTGTGTGGTGAGCGCACTGGCGCCATTGAACTGTGGCTGCCGTCGCATCATCCACGTGAATACTGCACACCGGTGGTGGTTGAGGAGATATCCCCTCATATGATTGTAAATCACTATATATATGCCTCATCCATCCATCCATCCATCCATTAAACCTGATACTCCAAATTTATTGTCTGTTGCTGTAAAAAACAGTTATCGCAGATTATGCTTTTACCTTACTTTAACTCATCAAAATAAGTTGAGCAATTTCTGTTTGATTGGTTTAATGTGACTTAAGTATAACTTGTACAACCAGTTGATTATACTTAATTTCAATGCTGCAAGTGAAGTAAAGTGTTTCAGTTGAAATGGGATGGATTTTTTTTTTTTAAACTGTGGTAATATGAAAGCTTAAATAGTTTTACATGGTCTTTAGATGGTCCAAGCTAGTTTAGATGGTTTATTTCATAAAAGATGTGATGTAACGTAAGTAGCAACAGGTTCTTTCTTCAATATTGTGATCTATAGCCATGTAAAATGGATTGGGTAGTTGTGGATTGGATCGAGGCAGAACTCATTGCGAGCTTGCCGTCAATTGTAAAAAGGAAGCGGGGTTTAAGCTGACAAAATGATTGGAGAAGTCCGGCATAAAAGTAAAAATTAAAAATGCCAATGTTTTTTTCCTCTTATAGCACCACCAAGTGGCCAAGCTCTGCAAGTTTTTTTCCATGTGACCTCAGATTCAGCTCTTACATATGTGTTCTGAGTCTGGAGAAGATATCTCATTCTGTTCAACAGTTATAAGCATTTTAGTAAAAGCAGCCCTGTCCCTTTCGCACGTTTTGGCGTCCCTTTGCGATGGTGAGTCGAAAGTTCAACTTCATTTTCTTTTTTATAATTATTGATATTCACTCTCTGAGGAATCTTTCTGCTCTGGTTTGGTTCCGATCGGGGGCAAATTCTAGGACTAGTTCGCAAAAGTAAGGTTTTCAAAAAAATGAGCCAAGGATTGCAACAATAAGACACGTGAGCCTGTGATTAACAGTTTAGGAGTTATGAGTGATTTCATACTTTTGACCACTGTAGCACCCCTGTTAGGCCGATTGGGGCGAGCCTTGGTGACGTTGTAGGTGGTGCGAGTACTACCATCCCGTCACGTTTCAAGTCTCTATGACCTTCGGTTTGGTTTGCGTGGAGGTTGCTAATCCTTGGCCATTCTAACAATTACAATAGGGTTTCAGCGCTGTGCGCTTGAACCCCTGATTAAACCATGCATGGATTGTTTAAAATAAGATCAATAACATGCATTTAGAAATAAGATTGGGTGAATTGTCATTTCATGTTGTAATGAGTGGCAATGCTTTACTTTTTTTTAATACTGTATAGTTGTAATTTAATTTTGATATATATTTCTTTAATCTATATCCACTGGCATACTAATGCAATTAGAAATGCTCATACTCATTTAAAAGATTTTGCATTTTACGACAGTGGGATAATTTTTACAACATTAGGATAATGAGATAAGATAAATGCGATGTCAGTCTGCTCGTCTGTGAACCTCAACACCCCCAACTGTTCCTATCACTTAAAAAAATGATGCTCTTGGTTAGTTTGAGTTTCTGATTTCAGGACTAAAGGAGTGAGTCAATCTAAGTTAAAGGATAATATCGATTGTTATTGGATGTACAAGCCATTTGGATCCATTGCTGTGGACAGTCTATAATGAGTAATCATGGTAAATAATGGGATTTCCAAGCCTCGCCAGAAAGTCTGTACTTGTTCAATTAGATTCTTGCTCTACCTCTCAGTCTCCAGTTTGCATTCCACACCATCATATCTCCTATACTTAGACTGTGACTAGGATTTCAGAAGTTCATAAAACAAAAGTTTTTTCATTATGTGATTTTATCACTCAATGCTTTTCACAGTATCTGGATTTTCTCTCATTCTCGCTCTGTTTATAACCCTCAGTCCTCCACTATGGCCAGGAAGTCCACTCTTCAGAAAGAATGGAGGAGTGCTCTTACAAGGTAAAAGCCCTATGTTTTTTGCCATTTCTTCTAATCTGTTTCTTAAAGACTCCATTATAATCAGGGGTTTTGTTGGTTTTAATCCATTTATTAGCTTTGAAACCACGTACTCCTCACTGTTGATAAATTAGCCTATAGTGAATATACACTACCATTCAAAAGTTTGGGGTCAGTATGATTTTTATTTTTTAAGTCTTATGCTCATCAAGGCTGCATTTAGTTGATCAAAAATACAAGAAAAACAGTAATATATTTTACTTAAGTTTTCTATTTTAGCATATTTTAAAATGCAATTTATTCCCGTAATATTAAAGCTGAATTTTTTTGTATAATTCTTCAGTCTTCAGTGTCACATGATCCTTCAAACATCATTCTAATATGCTGCTTTGCTGCTCATGTACATTCATTATTTTCAGATTGGAAATCATTTGTGCTGCTTATTTTTGTGGAAACCATGATGCATTTTTTCAGGATTTTTTAATGAATAGTGAATTCATAAGAACAACATTTATTTGAGATAGAAATTTTTTAAATATCGACATGTCTTTACTGTCATTTTTGATCAATTTAATGCATCCTTGCTGAATAAATGTTAATTTCTTTCAAATAAATAAAAATGACTTAATATAGTACTTAATATACTTTTTTTTTTTTTTTTTTTACAATTTACAGTCTGTCTTTTACAGGAAAACGGAACAAAAATAGTGATGACTCATCCTGTACTACATGGATTTTTGTCCAATCAAATAATTAAAATAAAATAACCCACCTCCTAACACCACCTGTCACCATCCAGCAATAATTGTAAAAATAATTTTAAAAAACGTGACGAGCCCTCTAATAAGTCCCACTCAAACTTCCAGTTTTAATAGGAAATATGTCAAAACAGGAAAGAAAACTGTGCCTGTCAAGTGATTTAATGCGCCCTGTAAAAGCACCTTGCAAGAGATCCTTGACTTTGATTTTATAAAAAAAAAAAAAAAAAACCTCTATCGCACAAATGGGAATCATTCCTTTTTTCTTTTTTTTTTTTTACCGCTGATTCTCTCATTTCCCACAACTGCTCCTTCATCTCTCTCTTTCAGTCCATCTGTTTGTCTCTCTCTCTCTTTTGCTCCCTGTTGGTGTCCCGGCCGTTTAAATGCCCATTCGATTCCAATCAGGGTGCTCTCTTTCCACTCCACCGCGAGCAGCTAAATGGAAGGAAATGGATACATTATCTGTCTGTAGTGGCTCCTCTCTCCTTCTCGTCTGCTCTTGATAATGGAATAATGGAGGCAGAGCTGCCTGTGAAAAGTGTCTGAGCAGGGCTATTGGCGTTTGAGTGATGTGAATGTCTTGATGGCTGTCTACATAAAAGCAAAGCGCTCAGTGTGTGTGTGTGTGTGTGTCAACTGCTCGACCGGACAGTCTTAGCTCAAGGCCGCTTCACTTAAGCTTGCTACTAGCTTACAGTTTGTGAGTGGCTGGACACCTGTGAAGGCTGTCTAGTGTCCTTTTGCCGTGTCCCTTAAAGCAATAGTTCACTCAAAAATGAAACTTCTGTCATCATTTATTCACTCTCAGGGGATTCACTTTCCATTTGTTTTCCTGCTGTGAAGCCTGTAGCGGTGGATTGAATACTATTATTGACCTTACAGCAAATCAGTTGAGCGAACATAATGTCACCTAGTTAATATTTATGATGAAATGGTTTATAATGTGTCCATCCTACTTTTCACTCACCTTCATGTTGTTCCAAATACAAATGACTTTTTAAGTTTGAGATGTTTAGCAGAATGTTCATGCTGCTCTTTTCCATGCAGAAAGGTGGCAAAAGCACCATGAAAGTAATTCATATGACTTACATGCTACACTAGCTTTACAGCAATACAGTAGCTTTGTTTGAGGAACATTTTCAGGTGAATTTTTCCAGTGAGGTGGACAAGATTATTCTCAGGGTGATGTTCTTCAGATTTATTAGGGCTGTGGTTCTCGACCGGGGCGCCAGGAACCACTAGAGGGCATCAGCACAATTCCAAGGGTCCCATAAGATAGCTTAAGTTGGTTTAAAATAAGCTAAATTTGACCTAAAAACAACAAAAAATCTAGATGTAAACTAACATATATTAACATATCACCTTTTTTTTGTTTGTTTATTCCCTCATTTATACAGGTTTTGAAGACTGGATAATAAGAGAATTACAATTTTTAATAGTTCTGTCTCTAAAAAATTCTATCAGATGAGAAATTGCTATTTTAATTATTTTTAAATTATATTTTATATTGAAAAAAAATGGTAAAATCCCCTTGTACTACTGGAAAATTCAGTTTTTGAACATTTTGAAATTACAGAATATAATTATTTTCTTTAATTATCTTAATATATCCTCTGTAAACAAATCAAAACAAGCAAACCATTTTGAAAACAAGTGGCTTTGTCATTATTGCAGAAGTACCATAAATATCTTACTCTACATGGAGGGCCTTTGATTATTATCTTGGGCAGTGAGGGGCCTTGAAATCAAAAAAGTTTTTCAGTTCTCCTAAGCATTTCTTTAAGATATTTATCAGTAATGTAGAGGTTGTATGAGCAAAACAATAGCTCAGAGAGGAGCATAAACAAATAGGTTGAATAGGAGTAATGTAATGCAGTCCAGTATATTTTCTGTGTGTATTTTATGCCATGTGTTGTAAATGGGGTTTGTTTTTCACAGTTCCACAGAGAGTGATACAGCATAGCTCACGTGTTGCCGCTCAGGGGCTCTTTCCGGTTATCAGACCCCTTCCTTTGAGTCCTGTGAGCAAGAGGACCACAGCTGTGAGGTTAGTATATCCTTCTCCATCAGAGTTGTTCTTGTTAACTCAACAATTGAAATCGTTTTTGGTAATTGAAAAAAGCTCAAATAAAATCTAATGTTGGCAACTAACTGAAGTGAATAGATTTAATTTGAAGTACAAACATTTACAAAATGAAATGATGAAACTAAAACTCAAACAAAAATGAAAGCAAAATAGAGATATTAACAATAATAAAAATGGCAAAAACACACACAACTGAAATGAAACTGTATTATATCATATTAATAATTACTATAATAGTGAATAAATAATACATTTCTTGTCTTTAATTCATATAAATGGAGCTGACAGAAGAAAATGCAAATGCAAAGCTGTTTAAACAAAACTTTTGTCTTGTTTTATAACATTAAAATATTTTTTCAATGCATTTTTTTTTACATAAAACTTAGTAAATTTTGTTAGATTTTTGCTTAAAACAAGAAAAACATATTTGACTATGTAAAATAAAGACAAAGATCAAATACTGTATATTGGATGTTTTCCAGTATAGGCTATTTAATTTAGTTTATTTTCCATATTATTACATTTACAGTACATCTAATGCTTACTTAAATTAGTCTTTAAACACACTAATAACTGAATAGTGCTCTTAGCAAATCAAAAAATGAATAATCATGTTTTATACTGAATATTATATTATTCATATACTATATGTGACCCTGGACCACAAAACCAGTCATAAGTGTCAATTTTTTTAAACTGAGATTTATACATCATCTGAAAGCTATTGTTATGATCGGACAATATTAAACTATTTAAAATCTGACAGATAAAACTATTTGAAAATCTGGAATCTGAGGTGCAAATAAATCCAAATATTGAGAAAGTCGCCTTTAAAGTTGTCCAAATTAAGTTCTTAGCAATGCATATTGCTAATCAAACATTAAGTTTTGATATGTTCACGGTAGGAAACTTACAAAATATCTTCATGGAACATGATCTTTACTTAAGATCCTAATGATTTTTGGCATAAAAGAAAAATTTATAATTTTGACCCATACAATGTATTTTTGGCTATTGCTATTTTGGTTTTGTGATCCAGGGTCACATAAAGCATTTTAAATGGCTCATTTTAGTTTTTATTATTTAATTTTTTATTAATTTAAAATTGTAATATCAGCCATAACATAACACACCATATACCCTGAATACACAGCAAGTCATATTGGATAATAGCGTCTGTGTAACTGTAATACATTTAATGATTTGCCTCTCTCTGTCTGCCTTAACAGATCAGCCCTGGGCGACTATCTGACTCGGGGGAAAAACAGCCTGCGCAGTGACTCTCCTCCACCCAGCGATGATCAGCAGGAGGACCACACATACAGCAGCTCGCAGTCCCTAAATATAAAGGGGGACATTTCTTCCTCCCTCTCCTCCTGCTCCACTCAGGGTTCCCTCTCTGCCCACAGCCCCGGTCAGGAGGTGACGCTCACTGAGGTCAAGGAGGAGCAAAAAGACTTTCCACTGGACGCCACGCCACCTCCTTCCCAGCTGCTCCAGCGCAGAAGACTGCTGTGGACCAAAGGTCACCTACGGACCCCCGGCGACACGCTTCCCCTGAAGAAGAGACGGGCGGAAAAGCTCCTGGTCAAAGAGGAGGAAGACGAGGAGATGGAGGCGGCGGGGTCGTTACTTCACCTGGCCGGCGTGCACACCGGCGTGAATAAAAACGCTCTGCGTACGTGTAAGAAGGAGCTGAAAGAGGAAGCCAATGATTAGCAATGAACGAAAATCCCATTAACGCAGATCTAAATACTTCTGTTCCAGGATATCAGGTGAATTCTAGTCAGTTGTTGCAATATCAATAAAATCACTGTTGTCCCTTGTCAGATTTGATTTCCAGGGTGAAAGATTCTCATGTTCATGTTGTTTTGTGCGAATGTGTGTGTGTGTGTGTGCGCGTGTGTGAAGAGGGAAAAAAGCCATAGTAAAATTTGGGTCATTTGAGTGAAAAATGTTTTTCTTTTAATTCATCAAGCTTACCGAACAATTTAAATGAATTAATTATGTTGTAGCAATCCTTCTAGTTCACATGAGAAAGCTGAACGGAGAGATTTTTTATGCTGCTCTCAAGTGTGCCAAAGATATGAAACCTGTTGATGAAAGTGCAGCTAATCCATGCACACTTAGTAAGACCAATAATAGTTTCAAAAAGTAGTAATACCAACCTATATTACAAAAAACATCAGATGAATATCTGGGTCAATGACATGACGCTCAGTTGTCTTGGTCTGGGTTTATTGATTGATTTAAAAATGCAATTCATGCATACAATTAGTTGAATAGACCTTTTCTACGATGGCCATGTTTTAATTTCTCAATTAATAGTGATAGTTTTTTGGGGCATAAAGTTAAAAATGTCAGTTTGATACAGCTGTCCTCATTAAAAGTAGTATGGCATTGCATTTTATTCCTTAAAATATATTATTTTATTAAATTCGTATTATAATAATGAAATATTTTAAAACAAATCATTTTTGGTCTGCTAAATCAAAGTCATGCAACCAAAAAATAAAAAATAGGACCCCTGCAAACTTAAAACATCAGATAATTTGCCAAATAATGACAGTTTTTCAATTAAAAATAATAATTAGACACTTGTATAATGAACGGTGACACCGCATGACATGACTCATATATAGCACGTGTTGTTATGTCATTGACCCATTTATTTATTAAGCAGCAGATGTTTTGTATAAAATGGCCTGTGTCCAGTGGATAACAAATGTAACGGTCAAATGCAATATGCCAATTCTCTCTTACATGCCTGGTGTTTAAAACATTTCTGGTGTTAGTTCTTATTTGAAGCACACTAAAACTAATCTTTTATGAAGCAATGTGTCACAAATGCCTATTGTGTTGCCAAAATGTTGGTGTTTTTAAAAATCTTTTTTTTAAATCTTCATCACAATCCAAGCAATTTGTCCTGTCAGGATAACACTGTAAAAATTACTCCCGTTTTTTTTTCTTTTCACAAAAGGCAGTTTTTTTGCCTGTTTTTCAGTTATATTGCATGGGTGCTTGTACATAAGAAGTATTTTCTTTTCTAAATGAAAGAACATGTAAGATAGATATTTAGCATGAGGCATGGCTTATTTTCTTACAAGAAAACAGAGGCGTCTCTTAAAGCGTAGGTTTCTTTCTTTACTCTTTTTTTTTTTTTTTTTTTTTTTTTTTTTTAAGTTGTATCTCTCTTCTGCGGCAGACAACTCTTCCAAAGGAAGAGACTTTACGGAAACCCATTAATGAACAGATCTGCCTTGTATTAAATATCAGGTGAAACAGATTTTGCCTTTTTTGTGGTCCTCGGTTTGGTGGTCCTTTTTCAATTCATTGATGTAAGTGTTCAAATGTTGTTAATAATCAGTGTTGGATGACCTCTCACTCTGTACACCCTTTAAGGTTGTGCCTGCCTTTAGTTCATGTGCTTGGATGTCTGTTCTGTTCTTTTGTAACGGTTCGATACTGTCATTTTCATTGCAATCTGCAGCATTGATATCATAAATTGTACTGAAATAGTTTGACAAGGAATTAGAATTGGCTTTAGGATAATCCCTTATTAGCGCGATACTTTGCAATCAACCTTGGCTTGTCTGTTTGCTCTATTTTTTTGCTTCCAACCTTCATAAACTTGAACTTCATCTGTGAATCTGAATGTCCAAGTGTGCAAGGGAGTCCTACCGTTACCTTAAACGGAATAGTTCACTCTAAAATAAAAATGTAGATCAGTCATCTGAACAGATTTGTAGAAATTTAACATTACATCACACACCAATGGATCCTTTGCGGTGAATGGGTGCCGTCAGAATGAGAGTCCAAACAGCTGTTAAAAACATCACAATAATCCACAACATTAACATCTTGTGAAGTGAAAAACTGTCAAAAAAAAAAAAGACTCTTTCTCTCTTGATTCAGACAAGACAAGTTTTTCACTGGAGAAAGCAATGTAATGGATAAAGGACTCATCTGAAATGAAAACCACCCTAATGATGGGTCTGTTTCTTACAAACATGCAGATTTTCACGTCACAAGACATTAATTGATAGCCTGGAGTCATGTTGTGGTTTATTGGGATGTTTGGGATATTGGGATTCTGACGGCACCCATTCACCGCAGAGGATCCATTGGTGATGCTACATTTTTCCAAATCTTTTCAGATGAACAGACAAACTCATTTACATCTTGGATGGCCTGAGGCTGAGTAAATAGTCCACGAATTTTCATTTTTTGGTGAACTGTTCCTTTAATGTTGTTTTGAATGCTGCTAGTGGACATCTGTCAGCGTCAAACATATATTCGCTACGCGGCATCTATCACGATGTTTACACTCCACTTCCGCTTTATGTATGAATCGCTTTCTGAATGTTATGAGCCCCCGGGGGAGCGGAGCACAGATATATCAAACATTTTGAAACACTTCAGCTCGATACTTCTGCACTTTTTTTTAATAGTAAGATAGGACTATTTATCTTTGGCAGGGGGTCTAGTGATGGAGCGGCACTGTCTAAGTGTGAGTATGATGTAAAATAAGACGTACGGTGGGATGGCCCTACTTTATTTTATCCGCATATAGGCAATAAGCTGCTGCTATGCTGTTTTGCTTTCAATTTATTCCAGTCCCATAAAATGCCATTTGTTTTGTGTACCAAAAACAACTGATTTAATGGCTAAGATTCATACAAATCCATGTAAGACAAAAGGGGGAGAAAAATATGCATGAATTATTTATTGGAAAACTCTCACTGCCTCTGAAATTATGTGTGAAATAATATAAGGGTTTTGTCAATGTTGTTGATGTTGTTTGTTTTTCCCAAATATGTTTTCGTCCTTGTACTTGCGTAAGTCACTAGTGGTCTGGTATGATTTTTAGAGCACAATGAAATCATGATGAATATGTATTTGACCAGGTCTATTTTCAATACACTCAGATGCCAATGCTGTACGAGTATAAAGCTGTCTATTTCCTTGGTGTGCAATCATATTGCCAAAGAACAAGATCAAACTATTTCATCTATACATGTAAATAACCACATGGTCTATATGACAATAAATGTCACATCATGTTGTTACTTTTCCACATATTTCTCCTGAAACTTCAAATAATGTTTATGTAATGTATTGTCTTCCAGTTGCAATAATAAAAATATCAGAGTTTTAAATGACAAGTCATTTATTTATTTTCAGTAGTAATTCAGTTGATAGCTAAATTTATATATATATATTATATTATACTATATATTTTTTTTTTTGGCAACATTCTGCCAAGATTATCTTAAAGTTATGAACAAATGTTTTTGCGGTAATGTTTTGTTCTAAGTTGTCTGGTCTTTAATAATTAGCACAAAAACATTATTTATTCATAGTAACATTCTCATAATGTTTGTAAAATTCTAAAAATGCATTAAACATTTCTAAAATGAGAAAATTCAAATAATATATTTTTAACTTAATGGGAACATTAGTAAAAATGTTTTTATAACCTATTTTGTGAGCTGATATTATATCATCACCTCTATAGAAACCATTTCATCTGAGACGTCCTCACTGTGTGTGATTTGTCTGGTTTAACTGCAGTCTTGACTGATTTTTCCCATGTTTAAGGTGACTTGATTGCTCTGAGTTTGGGTGTGGCTAATGGGACCCAATGATGGTTGTATGCAACTGGAGCTTTATTCATAATTAAAGGCAAGACAGGCTTAATCAGCAGCCACCAGCTCCCTGTGCTCACTGGAGCCCATCTCTGTTGCTATGCAACTCCAGGAGCCATAAGTAAGCAATCTGTGCTTGATGCATTTTATTAGTCTTTGTGTCGAGTCTTTATGAGTAAAACACTACTTGTGTATTTTATACCTTTAACACCTTCAATTTTAAGTGCTTTTTCTTGCTTGAAAGACAGGCCAAAAAATTCATAGCACAGAAGAAATAATGCATAGAGAGTGTTTCATTTTGAAAGTGAGTGAAATTAATTTAAACAGAATTTAGCATTACATCACTTGTTCACCAGCAGATCCTCTGCAGTGAATGGGTGCCGTCAGAATGTGAGTCCAAACATCTGATAACACCATTACAATAATCCACACCACTCAAGTTCATCCTTTAATGTCTTGTGAAGTGAAAATCAAAGAAACAAATCCATTTTTAACTTCAAACTGTTGCTTTCAGCAAAACTATGAGTCCTCTATCCATAATATTGCTTTCTCCAGTGAAAAACGGTCTTGTTTGAAATATGCATTGTTCATGCACTGCATACAAGCAGAAATATATATAGGCCTACACACACACATAATACAATAATATAATTTATTTACACATAGTTTGGGTGTCATCAGTTTATATGAATTTAATTCACTTTTATTTCCCAGAATCACACTAAAACGCTAAATTAAAGTTTTTTTTTTTTTGGTGAACTATTCCTTTAATACACTCCATGATATTGACACTATTTCCATCGGCAAACATGAATTCTACATTTCTATTTATCTTCCAAAACCAAATTTGCACTCAAGTGGCACAGAAGCTTCACCTGATGTGTCATTTAATTTAGGTGTTTAATGCTTCTCAGAGGAGGCATCAATGCATAGCATAAACTGCCTTTGATACTAAGTGCTGACATGCATAATTTACACTGAATTTTGAGCAAGCAAAGAGCAGCCTTAAATCTGAAACAGATCTGAATGTAGACAATCCAGTCTATTAGTGAGGTAGTAACTCACTTCCCTATAGAAGTAAACTTCTTGAAATATTTATCTCCAAAAACGTTGACACTGTTAGTTTTCCTTAAATGTGCTGAGAAATAAATCTAAAACACATGCATACGAATGTTTAATATAAATTGTAAGATATAAAGCAGTAGTTGCTTATGGAGTGGTACACATCGCCCTCGTGTGCTGAAAATGGTAACTCCTTTAGGCTTGCATTTTCCAATGAAGAACTAGCTATACATTTCCCCATAACTTGCTTTATTCATTTAACTTGTGTTAATAGTGCAATTCTATAACTCTAAGTTATAAAAAAGTTATGTTATGACATGACTTTTAGCGATTCCTGAAAGTTTAAATTCGTTTTAAAAACATAAATATTTAAGTTTTTATAGCATTAGGCATATATGCAGGTGGACAGTAATAAATTTGGTCTCAGTAATAATAATAGTAATAATAATAATTATATATATATATATATATATATATATATATATAATAAAAAGAAAACAAGTAGATATAATAGAAAACGCTAGTGTTAGTGGGGTTTTTTTTATAAAAAAAAATAAAACAACTCAAAAGAATAGAAAAAGAATAGAGAATGCTTGAGTTAGAGGGTCAATACACAAACATAGTAATTAATAATCGAACAAGTGTAACAGCTGGTCTTTTTCATGCCGATAGACGAGAAAATATAGCGAAGAGCTGATCCAGGATCTGCTGACTAATCGTGTCGCGTTCGCGTCGAAATCTCGCGATACTTCGCACAGCGCCCGCTTGACCCTGCCCTGTGTCTCGCGCAGCTCCGTATATAAAGGCGGAGGACCGGAGAAGACGGACGGCTGGGGATCAGCAGCCCTCGGACTGTGAATAAGACCGTAAACAGCTGTGTTTTTATTTCCAGAAACTTTAACCGGCAACTTTTTAAACGTTTTAGATGTTTCCGTGCTTTTTTTAAATGTTTTTTGGGGTTCTTGCTTGATATTCGCGGTGTTTTGTTCCCCTCACTGCGCTCATAATGGCGAGCTCGGCTAACTCAAACCAAGTGGTAAGGATCAGACAAACGGCACTCATACTCCAAATCACACACGTGTCCAAGCATTGTAGTTAGACGCAGCGCATTTTAACCAAACCCACACTTGGCATTTTCAATAATAAAACATTAGACACACGTACACATCAAATCTGATCCATTTGAGCTCTTTTGTAGGGAAGTGTTTGCTGATAGCGAGAAAACAGGCTCTGATCCACGGCAGTAAGCTTTAGTATGTGTTGGGAAAAGCGCATTAAAGTGTTAAACTAACACGGACTTTCTTACATTTGGCCTCGGCCGTGTAAAAAGCTGTGTTTTGATGCGGAAATTAAAAATATGTCGGCTCGCATTCTTCGTGTAACTCGATATATTACAGTCTGTTGCTAAAGCACCCTTTGAGTCTGATATTGTACCAAAACAAATACAATAGTGCTGCGTATATTTCAAGGAAGCTGTTGTTTGTTGTCCTGCCTTTCTAAGCTCCATCACAACAATCTTATTTTAACGAAATGTACATGACCCCATCCATATATTACCGAATCCCATGCATAAAAACCCAAATATGACCCGATTTTCACAATAAAACGGGTTCACGGAAGCCTGTGAGCTGAGCGCTACGGTGCTGTTTCATCATGGCTACCGTCGCCCTTCTCTGTCTGCGTCTCTCTCCGCCTCTGACCCTCCTCCTTTCAGACGCCTGGTTTTATACAGCCATACCGGCTCTAATATAGTCTGCCCGGGATGGGAAGGTGCTACTCGGCGCTACGTCACCGGCTCTGCATATAAACACCAGACTGCGCTTTAAATAGTGAGCCGACGGACGGGACACGACGCAGACCGCGAGCCTGCTGCCTGTTTGCCGTTTGAGCAAAACAATGTATTAGTGGCGCCATAGCGATGGTGGTTTCTGGGTAACTTAGAGAAAGACGTGTTTGCTGCATCCGGAAGTGCATGTGTTTTGAATATAGTTTCATTTTTCAGTTTCGCCGCAGTGCACGCGCTGTTTGTGGACGAAGCGGATGCATCGCGCGCCGTGTGTCTATTTGTGCTTCGACTCCGATCCGGTTACCAGACGGTGGTCGGGGTGTCGGACTGAAAGCCCTCGGATCGGTTCAAAGAGCCGGGTCGAACATAGTTCGGGGCTTTTTGCGTTATTACATCACCCCCAGTGTTCCCTCAAAGCCTGAAGTGTTTTTGCTATAAGACAAAATTTACCATAAAGCCACATCTAGGCACATTTTGTTTATATTATGTATACTTTATACTATGTTTTGTCCCCAGGTTGTTGCAGACATGTTTCTACCCAATAGCAAAGCTGTCCCAAAACCAAAATGTGTTCTTGTTTTAGGACAACTTTGAACTTTTTTTTGATCCACTTCAAATGTTGACAACTGTATAAAACATATATATTAATAATTTACAGACAATACAAAAATGTATTGTTTGCCTAAGAAATATTTAAACCGTAAATGTTTTTGGTAGTTGTCATAAAGACAAATTATAAATGCATTGCTAATGCCTTTATTTTGAATGTTTCTGCTACAAGACCATTAAAATAACTTTTTGTCATTGGTCAAATTCTCAGTTCAATCCAAATAATCTCTATTATTGTTTCTTGGCTCATCATGAATCACACTGGCAAGAGATGTTTTGTTCATTACGTCAGTGATTTAAATTTTTTCTCCCCCATTTCTGTCCAGTTTGTAAGCGAACTGTATGTGGGTAGTTGACAAAAATGGGACTAAAAGTAGGAAAAACACTTAACATACAAATAACATGAGAAAAATGTATCTTTCTTAAAGTTACAAATAGCATGAAAGCGGTTTATCTTCAATGTTTTTTTTTTTTTTTTTTTTTTTTACATTTTTGCAGTCATACCATAGATACGTCAGGTACCCATGTATTGATATTCTGAGCAGATTCAACCAATTCATTAAAGAATTAATTTATAATATTGATTTGTAATATTTTGTAATTCGGTAGTAAGTGATTCGATTTGCTTGCTTTCATTGAAGCCTAAAGTGTACAGAGCAGTGATGGAGGATGTCATCAATGAAGTCCGAGAGCTTTTCCTGGATGAGGGAGTGGATGAACAGGTCCTGATGGAGCTGAAAACGGTAAGTTGTTTGCTGTTATAATGAATACTTAACAAGCTGCATGGATAGATGGTTTATTCAAACCTGCATCTCGCTGCTCTTCTGTTACTGAGCAGCTGTGGGAGAGTAAGCTGATGCAGTCCAAGGCAGTGGAGGGTTTTCATACGCAGGAGCAGCAGGTTCTGCAAGCTCAACAGCTGCAAGTCCAACATGCCCAGCAGACGCAACCACAACTCCAACCACAGCATATCCTCCTGCCTCCAGCGCAGCAGGGTGAGGCCCGATCTGAAAATGCACGAGTTCTTAGAAATGAAATAAGATCCAGTAAATATTCAATAGTAAATTGTTTGTCTCTGCTCAGCTCCTCAGCAGCAGGTCATTGTTCAGGATTCTAAGGCTCTCCAGCACATGGGCGCCACTGGAATGGTGAGTTCCTCTCATTCACATGTTAGTGTTTGGAATATTGAAATATAAAACCTGTTTTTGGGTTAACTCACGTCTTTGGGTATTTAAAATGTGCTTTAAAATGCTTCCAAGGCAACTGAAAAAGGGGGGTTACTGTTGTGTTACTGTTGGCTTGGGTTAAGGCGGTGATGTCTGCCACTTTAAATGCTCAAGTCTTTAAAGCAGGATTGAATCTGACTTGCTGTTGACATATTTCTCATTCATGAGCTTAAAAGTCATCCTGAAAATGGTTCCACTGATATTGTTTCTCAGTGGCATTATAGTTGTGGTTTGGAGCGTAAGTAAATGTTCAGATTTTGATTAAAGATTACCAAGAAAATTTTTTTCAGCAGATTAATTTGCACGGATTAATTGTTCACATCAAGCTAGTAAAGTAAATAAAGTCTTAATGTATAACACTTTTTAAAACTGTCGTTATTGTCATTAGTGTGAACGGGCCTTTAGAGTTAGCTGCATCACTGCTCATTTTTGCAACTTTGATGCAAATCTGAACATGCCAACATCACCCCACCAACAGTCACCGTTACTCACAATCCAGAAATCTCCCACTGACAGTGAATGACCGGAGTGGTTTGATCGCTGTAGTTCTCTGTTCATGTGAACACCCTGTAGGATCAGCATTCATGCCAGCAGGAGAACAGATGGGTGGAGTCTTCCTGGAAAACGGTTTAGACAAAGCTGGCGACTCCAAATTAGATTACACAGCAGATTCCAGCAAGGATATTGTTCTCACTCCCTCTCTACCTGATCATTAATGTATGTGTGTCCTCTGTGGATTCAATTCTTGTTTCAATCTTTTGTTCCACTAGAGTGCAGCAGCCACAGCAGCAACTTTGGCGTTACCCGCAGGTGTAGCACCGTTTCAGCAACTTATCACCCATCAGGGTAAGACTTTACAATCAGCCAGTTCTCAACAATGGGGCCTCAAGATGACTTAAAACAAATATAAAATAACTTAAATGCGTATCACAATGTCATTTTCACTTCCATAATTGGGGTTTTTATGAATTTTTTAACCGATGGGACCAGATTGTTCATACCCGCTTTAGAATAAGTAATTGCAGGATGACACAAGTTTTTAATACTAGGGGAATATCCTCCATGTTCTTTCTGCCGAATCCCTTTATCCAGTAAGCATGTTTTATTAGATTGGAAAAAAAAATTCCAGCACAGAGTGTACTCTTTTGAAGAGATTTTTAACAGTTAAGCCAAATACAGTTTTGGAGTTTCTAGCAAAAATAAATTATAAAAACATGATATGATTCAGCAATAATATTTCTCGCCATGAAAATAGCCACAGATGCTGGGGCCTGTTTCATAAAACAAGTTTTCCAAATAAGCCAGGTTTAAGTTAGTCTGACTTATTGTCAGTTGATTTGGTTCAAAATAAGTCAAACTAAATGAAATAAACCTGGCTTATTTGGAAAACTTGTTTTATGAAACGGGCCCCTGGAATGGCGTTTAAACAAACACATAAATGTGTTCATTTTCCATTAACTTCTTAAAGGGGTCATGAACTGCCTTTTTTTTTGTACTGTTCTCTGAGGTCCACCTATAACGTTATCAAGATTTTTACACCAAAAACATAATTTAGAAGTAATGGGCTATTTTCTGTCCAGTTTTTAACCCCCCCTCATTAGAACGCTGTGTTTGAATAGGTGTGGCATATCTTAGACTCGTAGTAAACGCCCACTGCTATTGGCTAACACTTGTGTATGTTTGACAGCCTGCGTCCTTCACAGGTGGACGCTGCTGTATTGTAGGTTTAAAAAACGCATAAATACTCAGTGAATCAGAGCATTGTCTTTTAGTTTCAACCGTTTTGAAAATCCTGCGTCAAATTGTGCCTTGTTTTTAAACGAATCTACGGTAAAATGAAGTAAACCAAAGGACTGAGAGTAGAACATTCCACAAGCTGTTGTTTTGGCAGATTGCCTTCAATATAAGCTGTTTTTAGACAAAGCTGAGGATGTTTTTATAGTGCAATGACCTCTTACATGATTTCTCAGTTCATGACCTCTGAAAAGCATGCAATCCATTATCAGACTAAAGTTGTTTTTGACTTTTACTCTGGTTTGTGAGGGTGCTTTGGAAAAGTGTCTGCATAACAACTGCATTAATAAAAAGTAGTTCAAATCAGGAATATCATTGCGGTTCTCCTTGATCCACCCCTTAACATGCGTCATCACATGTAATCATTCCGAACAACTGGTGTCTGTCAATCAGTCACAAGAGCCATACTGCTTCTGGATAAAGAGAGTGACTGAATAAAAATCTCTTTTTTTTATTTTTTGAATTATTTATGATTCCAGAAATGTCTTTTATTAAATATGTCAGTGCCAAGTATTTTGTCCTCAGAGGCAATGCAGGTAAATACATTTTAATCTTACAGTGTGTTTGTAATAGTGTTAAATGCTGCTTTGACGTTTATTAAAACGCCAAGTTTATCATTGGCTGTTGCCAATAAAATCAGTACAGTACACAACCGCAGTACATGCAGCATCTATTACGCAAGTAATGGTACTTTTTAAACCATATACTAAAAATTTAAGCAAACACATTATTTGAGGATATGGTGCGATGAAGTTAGCCAATCACAGCAGTGGGATTTATTTTAGTTTATGGTAACGCCCCTTTTAACTTCTGTTTTTTTGCAGAGGGAAAATAAGGATAAAATAATAATTTTTACAAATATTGGCGCGCTTTTGTTGCGCAAAATGTATAAACTCGTAAAAATCTGGAACTGCATTTCGTGAATGATTCTCAAAACAATATTTCATGTCCCCATCATTATTTAAAGGGATAGTTCACACAAAAATTTAAATGGTCATTTACTCACCCTTGAGCTATTCCAAACCATTTGAGTTTAGTTTTTCTGTTGAACTCAGAAAATACTTTGAAGAAAATGGGTAACCAAACAGCTGATGGTCCTCATTGACTTCCATAATATGAAGAAAAAAAATTCCAAAATATCTTTTGTGTTCAACAGAAGAAATAAACTTGTACAGGCTTGAAACCACTTGAGGGTGAGTAAATGATGACATCATTTTTTACCACTTTTGGGTGAGCTACCCCTTTAAGTGGTAAAAAACTGAGCAGTAAGTGATAGAACTGTAAATGATCCTTTAAATGTCCGTATTGTTTTAACTTGTTCATTTGTCGGGCTCAGAGATGCTTTCTAGGAACTTTTTCTTTGGAAGCTTTGCGTTTAATGTGCTAATAATTTCAGCTGGCTAGCAATCTGTCACTCACATAAAATAATTATGTTTAGTTTGCTGCGTCCTCTTTCTACAATCCAATCAATTCCTGGTAGACAGAATCAAGTTCTGTCCTCCCTCTTTTGTCTTGTTCACGTTTCGTGACTATGTGCATGTTAACACAAGTGTGTGAATGCCTTTATAAAAGCCCATCTCTCTGTTGTGTCTTCAGGTCAGATCCTGCAGGTGGTCAGAACTGCCAATGGAGCTCAATACATCATTCAGCCCCAGCAGCAAATGGTGCTGCAGCAGCAGGTCCTGCCACAGATGCAGCCTGGAGGTGTGCAGGCCCCCGTCATACAGCAGGTCTGTGCTTCAAACTTCACAACACACAACAGTGACACGTTTGTTCTAGTTCCGTCACTGCAGGGTGTGTTGTGACTGCGTCTATGCACTTGATGAGTGGGATTTGTTTCCTAGAGTCAGCAGAGGTCCTCCTCATTGCTAGCCAATGCAGGAAGTCTTATTTAAAATGCAATATCAGAATTGATGGAGGACTGTTTTACTGGAAGAGAACTGATGGAAATAGAGCAGGTTTTACTATTGCAGGGTTACTCCAGTGGTTTATAAAAGATGATGTACACTATAAATAATCAGTCAAATGCATGGTGTAGCTGTGTTTGCCAGATCTTTACTGTTTAAAAAAAAAAAGTAGCAACTTAAATTTACAGATTATTTCATAAAATGTTAATACGTATTCCAGAGTACTTTTGTTCCTTTTATAACATAGTAAAATGTTTTTTTTGTATTTTTTAAGTATCTTTTTTGCTTTTTTTTTTTTTTATTTTTTTTTTTATACCTATTTACCACGCAACTTTACTTTAACGTTGAGTATTGTAATTAGCTTTTTCTATTTTTACTTCAAGATTACACTTGTATTTTTTCATTTATTTTTACTATTTTATAAGTGATATGTATGATTTGCTTGATTATTTTTTCTTTTTTTTTTTTTTTTTACGTAGTTACTTTATCTGCATAGTAAAGAGAGCCACGTGATGAATCAGAATTTGCCACAGGTAGCTTTTCCACAAACTAAGGTAAACGCTAATATATTTAAATGATGATGTCATGCAAAAAACACCATGGTACATAACACAAAAATAATGCAATAAACGTTAATTTTATCACACAAAATGTAAAACAACCCTAATGTGGAATACATTTTTAAATGGAAAAACCATCAAATGTGAAACATCACAGAATTCCCTGTGGAAAAAAAAATTAAGTACATTTTAGTAGTATTGTTCCTGTGTAGATCTATTACCATTTGTCACCATATTTAGTAAGTAAACTTACCATTTAACCAATTACCAGGTTGTTACTGTAGCTTTTTTTAAATTATTTTAATGTTACAATTGATTTTCAAAGTCTGGTGAGGAGTCACATGATCTGTGTATGAGCACAAAAGTGCAGTGAATGTGTTTCTCTTCATGTAGGTGTTGACTCCTCTTCAGGGAGGCCTTCCCCAGCAGACCGGAGTCATCATCCAGCCACAGCAGATTGTCCTCACAGGAAATAAAGTACCGCAGAACACTCAGGTCAGCAGAACGTCTGACCTCAAGCCTGAAGTACACGTCTCAAATACTGAAAAATGCATGAGGCATGTGTGTATTGAGGGGAGTTGTGTCTCTTTAGGTCATGCAGGCAGCAGCGATGGCTGTGCAGCCAGAACAGGGAGCTGCGCATGTGCAGCCTCAGCCTCAAGCACAGGCACCTCAACAACAGCCACAGCAGCAGCAGGCCTCGCAGCAACCTCCCATGGTGCTCCAGGTGGATGGTGCTGGAGACACATCCTCAGAGGAGGACGAAGAGGAGGAGGACGAGTATGATGAGGACGAGGATGAAGACAAAGAGAAAGATGGTGGAGAGGATGGCCAAGTGGAGGAGGTACTTTCTGGATAGTGTTGTTGTTAATTAAAACGGCATGTTAAATATATAACTGATTGAAGATGAATAAAGCTATAATTATATATAAATGTTACTGAAACTATGCTTGTGCTGGACAGTGACTGGTCTGGTCTTCTCTGGTCCAGTCATAGTTCATCTATTTGACAATCTTTTAATTTAGGAGCCATTAAACAGTGGAGATGACGTCAGTGATGAGGAAGATCAGGAGCTGTTCGACACTGAGAACGTGGTGGTTTGCCAGTATGACAAGGCGAGTATTGGAACTTGCGTTACCTCATTTGTTAGTGTACATACAAGTTTTAAAACATGAGAAAAATAAATAGGAATACACTTATTTATTTTCTCTCCCTTCCTTAAATGGGTGATAGCTCAGTCCACCTAGAATGTCGGTAAATGTCTACAGTTTTATATATAAATGTGACCTGTGCTGGCAAAATGAGTCACGATGAGATTTTGGAAAAATTAGTTATTTTAAAACTTTACATTCTCCATTAAAAGACTAAAATTTAAGACATTAAAATTTCTCTTTAAAAAGAAATTAAAAGATTTGTTAGAATCTTTTGAAAAATAACTGAGCTACACCCATTTGAAGTCGACAGAGTCCGCAAACTCAATTCTGAGAAATAGTTAGTTTTCTGAAGGTTCACCTAGCAGCATTGCATCTTTTTCTCCAGTTCTTTTCTTAATCATTACTATATTAATAATCACAATATAGCTATTTATTTTATTTGTTATTGTAAATAAGAACAAATGCAAAAAAAGCAGTTGAACAAATAAGAAACAATGCATTACATTTTACATCTAAACAAAGCATTCAAGAAAAACATACTCGAATGTAAAAATACCTTTAGTGTGTTCATTACAAATAAATTATTAAAACTACAAAAGTTTAATTTTTTTTTTACATTGAGGCCTATATTAAGACCTACTGTACTGCACTGGTCTACTATAATGACATAACATTGTTGTGTGAACACTTAAATGTTGCAATAAGTCAATCTGTGGTAAAAGGATTTTTATGCCGTTTTCATACCTAGAAATTGAATGCAAAAATGTTTTTAACGTGTTTTTACAAATGAAATTGAACATTTGCATAGAGAAAAGTGCATTACTTTTAATAACCAATACTAATAAATAAACTGCATTTTACTGTATCAAACTGGAATCCCTTTATCCATTAAGCATGTTTTATTAGATTGTGCTGGTTTCAACTAATTTTTTTTTTATTCAGTTTTTTATTATTATTTAACAGTTTAACAAAAACATGATACAATTCAGCCATATTTCTCGCCATGAAAATATCCACAGAAGCTGGAATTACGTTAAACAAACTGTATTAAACCGTCACATTACATACCTTCAAATTAAATGCAAAAATATTTATTTTTATTGTAAAGTTACAAGTGAAATTAGAGATTGTGTGGGAAGTATAAACTAGGACATTATCGTGATAGTTTATTTGTTGATCATTTTGATGTGTGAAATTTGACATTGCATAAGGAAAAATGAATTCTAAACTTCAATATAAATAAAATCAATATATAAAAATGTTATTAAAATGGTCTGCCACTGATATATTAAACATTTAGAAATTTAATGCAAACTTTTTTTTTTTTAATTGATGGTCCATGAAATTAAATTCAGACAATATCTTTTGCTTCAGATTCACAGAAGTAAGAACAAATGGAAATTTCACCTGAAAGACGGGATAATGAATCTGAACGGGCGGGATTACGTGTTCTCCAAAGCCATTGGCGATGCAGAGTGGTAAATGGTAAAGAACGAAACCCCGAACTGTCCACTCTTAAGGCAAGACACATCGAGACCTGAAACTGTACATTTCAGGAGATTCCCACTTGGGGGGGCTGAAGAGTAACGTCCCAGTGCTACCGTGCGGTTTAAATGATATCGGCACAAAAATAACGTGTGCCATCCAAAAGATTTGTTTTTCTTTTCCCCCTCCTTTTAAGATGGCCCTTTTACCTGTAGAGTTTCACAGGAGTCCGTAACTTCTCTTTTAGAACAATATTCTTGCCCCTCAGAAATATGAAAACATTAGGCGCAGGGAGCCAGTTTCAGCGCCTGGCGCTAACTTAAGTTGACTCTGGTGTGTTAAGAAAGACGGCCAGTGTTTACTGCAGCCGTGCCTGTTTGTTGGTGATTTCCGTAGCTAGGTCAGCCATCTGATAAAGAGAATCGTCCAACACGAGGACTATTTCATCACCTTTTGCCACCTTATACAAACACTAAAAACAAGCAACCAAGAACTGTGTTCCAATAATTCCCTTTCATATTTGCTATGTTTTTAGACCTTTGTATGTTCAACAGCAGAGACGCCAATGAAAACAGGCAAGTTAAGTGTAACGTTGTCGATCTCACTAAATTGTTTGCGTGTTTGTACGTCTGTCATGGATTTTTCTAACTGTACTCTGGCTAAAGATCTGCTCTGTCAGTATGATGCATGTTTTTGGGCAGTGCATCACAGAGCTTGTGTTGTCCTGCGTGTGTTTGTGTGCAATCTATTGCGTTAGGTGTCAATGAAGTGCTCGGTCAGGCCACCCTTCATTCTTTACTTGCGGTCAGGCTTATTTTACACATTTCTAGTAGTTTGTATTTATTCCTGAAGCTCAGGCAGCGTTGAATTTCGAGGGGATGAAACCGAACTGTGCTCTTAATGAAAGAAGTGCTCCTTTCAGCCCGTTCTCTGCCGAGGAGGATTTCAACACCTGATTCTGTGCACTGTGGAGCTTTGTTAGGGTGTTTTGTTGTTGTTTTTTTCCTCCCATATTTTGTTTTATAATATATAGTCTGACTTTTTAATCTGTGCCCTCATACAGTCTGTGACATGACAGGTTGTGTTCTGTATGTTCAGCAGTTGAAAGTATTGATAGGTTTCATTAAATTATGTCCATGCTATGTTTGTTCGATGTTAGTTCATTATGCTCCTTGTTTGTGCCTTTCAGATTTAATTTAGCTATCAGGTCTTTTGTCTAATGGGGAGAGTTTTTAACACATCCTCCGGACTGTACGTTTCGCTTTGCTTTTCTAACGGCGAGTAAAGAATACTTCAGAACTACTGTCTGGGTTATGTGAGGGAACGTAATGTTTATTCATATACTGTTTTACCAATCATACTGCTCTGTCTCTGATTCTCATCTCTATGAAGGTTGTGTTCTGTAAGTAGAGATCTTTAGTATTTTGTTGAAACATTGAGTTTTATTATTTTTGCCTTTGCTGAACTTTATTAAAGCACTATTAAAATTGACTCTCATTCTTGAGCTACATTTGCCTTTTGCAACTTGTCGTCTGAATACTTATTCATATGTAGGTTTATTCTTATTGTGGAGGGGTGGATGCCTGAAATCAACATAAATGTTGAAATTGACCTTTACGACATATTTGTTTTATTTATTTGTTTCTATGAAACTACTTTCCCTTATTGTCATTTGGTGTGTGGGTTATTAAAGGGATAGTTCACCCAAAAATGAAAATTACTCCATAATTTATTGACCCTCAAGTCATCCTAGGTGTATATGACTTTCAGGTGAGAATATGCTAGTCTCGTGAGCACAGTTTTGTTTACAGCAAAGGAAAGGTTGATTGAAATCCTCCATTTCTATTTATTTAACAAATGCTCTTTTTGTACTTCTAATTTGGGATCTGTTTTGTTTTGCTCTTTTCTCTGTGCTTCCACGTTCATCTCTTCTCACCGGAGCTTACGCTACGCCTACGTCCTTTTATCATCCGCTGGAATGCCACTCTCTCGTCAACCTGTAGGTTCAGTTAGCGGAAGCTAGAGATTACGGTTTATAAAGCTGTAGATATTTTTCTTACAAAAATGCAACGATTCCCTTCAGAAAACTTTTATGAGCTCCATTTGATTTGTATTAGTTATTTTAATTTTAGTTAAATTATGTCTGAATTTATTATGTTTGTATAAACTTAAGTTTTATTTAATTAGACTTATTTTAATACTTCTACAGACTAAATGAAATGATGTATATTGAATCATAAGTGTGTGTGTGTGTGTGTGTGTGGTTGTACATACACACGTTATTTAATATTGAGTTGTTTTTAGCTTAATTTTTCTTTTTCCATTTAACTGTTTTGAGAATTTTGTATGCATTTGTCATTATTTAATTTCTTTATTTTTAAAATGTGTATAGGTAGCATTTATAAAGTTTAAACTTTCAGTTTTTAGTGGTTTTAATACTACAATTGATTGCCTCTGGTGTCCTCATTTGCAAGTCGCGTCTGCTAAATGACTAAATAATAAAATAATAATAATAACATACCCCTAGGATGGCTTGAGGGTGAGTAAATCATGGTATAATTTTCATTTTCGGGTGAACTATCCCTTTAAAATGTCAAATAGTTTTAGACATTTTAGCAAATTAAACTCAACAAAAATGTCCTCTCACGTTTCCAGCAAATTTCGTAAACTATAAATGTTTTAAGTTCAGACATAACCTGAACAAGTTTAACAAGCATTTGATGAACAGAAAGGGAAAAAAGATTTTATTTGATTAAAAGTACATTGAGACTGAAATGTTATACTCTGTTCGGTGTCTCATAATATTGTATGTGCATACTTTTTCCACCCTTGGAAATGCAAAAGTATTTTTATTTTATTTGTGTGTGTGTGTGTGTGTGTGTGTGTGTCTGAATCAGCTTGGTTTAAGAATACCAAAATTATTGCCACAGAATTAATTGTCAAGGAAGGAGTAGATGATCTGCTTGAAAACGTTGTTCCTTACTTCAACCGTCCGCTAGGGGGCGATATTCCCTGTAAAAAATAACGTGCATAAATCAATTACAATATTGACTAGACTGTGCTTTACAGAAATGGTGGAGATGACTGGGGGAGAGAAAGGTGAGGTAAAAGCCATGATTTTACTAACAAGAGCAAAACATTTAGGGAATAACACTAAAAAACGAAGTTTGTCAGTTTTCCCCTTTTTCTTTTTCTTCCTCCTCAGTCACGACATAAATGCTTCATCTGCAGTAAAATCCCTCCATTCCAGTTCCGCACCGCATTTCCCCTGAATCAGCACTTTTCCACTGCTGGTCGACAGCATTGCCTACTGAGGTTGATTGAGCACCGTATCAGCACAAGTCTCACTCTCCTTTCCTCCATTTTATCTATATGACATTCCCCTTGAATTTTCAGTCACAGTCCATGTCCTAATACCTATAACCACCTCCATCCCATCCGTTCCTTTCGTCTGAGGTCACGAAGCCACACAAGTGTACGTATATTCACCATCTGGGTTTGTATGCCTCATCAATCTTCACACACACTCCATTAGGCTTGTAATGGAGAGGACAGCTGTGTTGATGCCTCGGTTTCATATGAATTTTACGCCTACAACAACATCAGCAGATTATAATGTCTCCTACTCTCTTTAAAATAGGTATGTTATGGTGTGATTGTGGAAAGTACAGCAGTAGCCCTGAGCTTTTATATTTATCCCCATCTACAGGCACTTCACAGCTCTTCAGTGTCCTCTGACACCCGGCAGGTTGTTCACATGTATAGAGTGCTGTGTGCTGAAGTGTGTTTTTCCACATGGACGTCCTGACAGTTCAAACCTAGTGAATGTTATTGAATACACGCATAACACAATGGTTATGTAATGGAAGAAGCAGATTCAAGCAGTAGAAAGACAATAGTCAAGAAATATTATTTAGGATGCATATTGTTAATATTTTAATTCCGTTTGGGGCGTTATAGATTTACATTTGACCAAAAAAAAAAAGATGGTAGACTAGACAGTTGAAGTTAGTGGTGGTGGTCTCCTGAAAGTTAAAGATGCTGGGGATTTGGATTTTTCTTAGGGACTCTTTTAAAGAGTGAATCTTTTAAATAGATTCACAGAAATGTTTGTTCACTGAATCATTTAGTGACCCTTGAAGCCAGTATTTGGCGATATTAAAGAAACAGTCAGGTGTACCCCTGGCTGCTTCTCTGCGAAATTTCTCTAGCGAATTCATAAACAATATCCTGAGTAGATGGGCAATATCATTATTATTTTTTTATACAGAGCAAAATGTCCCTAAGTATTCATCCCCAATACAAATGAAGACAAAAACTTTCATTTTCTGGTGGTCATACACTCAAGTGACAGTTAAGCAGAACGTTAATGTTATCTTGTGCTTTAGCAAGGTATCTCTGGCTAAAACTAGCTAACGTTAAAGTTAGTGAGACCCTGTGGTCAGACAGACTGTTACAAATACACACTTACACACATGAATGTATGCATGCATCCCAGGCTTGTCTGAAACATTTGAGACAGGGAAGAGCAAGGTGATGCTGTAACATGCACATGCAATGAAAAACACACACATACACGCCCACCTACAACCTTATATAACAAGGACACTGCCGCTACAAAAAGACTCCATGATGAATGTATAATAACTGATCATACATGCATTTACAGAGATGCAAGAGAATTTACTCATCCTTAAACCGCTCCAAATAATCAATCAAAATCACAATTTTCACAGAGTTTTGCAGAAGATCAGTCATGAGTCTGGTGGTATTTGACCAATGGATTTACAAAAATCATTTCAGGTTTAAGAAATGTTTCAACACTGCATCAACTACTGATGGACGTTAATTTGTATTTGAATTATCAGTCGGTTATTTTACCATGTATTACTTTGGAAGGCATTTGTCTTTCAAACACATTAAAATGCATAAATTCACAAACTCTTTCACCAAATCTATTTTTATTTGAAGTACCCCTGAGATTTTAATAATGAAGTACATTGTATGTTCGTGGTTCTCTGACGTTGGTTATGGTCACGCGGACATGCAAGTAAACTAAATATTTCATTTTTTCAGTGTTTTATTTTGATTCATTTTATAGTTTTTTAATTTAACATTTTTATGATTTTATTCATTATTAGCTTTTCATTAAACTCACAAACCCCCTGTAGTTCCTTCACAAACCCAGTTTGGGAAAACTTGAAGTAATGTTTAATGCACTTCATGGAAAATACTGTAAATTGATAAACTGTTCTGCGTGATGATGTTGAATGTCTCCGACAGCGCCTGTAGTCCCATTTAGCAACTTGTTAGCAACCGTCTTTTTTAAGAAACATAACAGCTTAAAAAAATCCTGAGTGTGGCGTAACTGATGTTTTTTTATGTCGTAGAATAAAACGTGAAAGTATCTTGAGCTTGTGTGAACCACGGACCTTATTTAAGGGATTTAACCAAAAAACCCATTGACTCCAAGTAGGGCTCGCTGCATCCTGCGGTGGACATCCAACCCCACCCACATCCAAGTCTGACATCATATTGGTAGGTTTAGGGGTGGAGATTGTTAGGTTTAGGGGTGGAGATGGGTAGGTTTAGGGATCAGGGGGTGGAGATGGGTGGGTTTAGGGATCAGGGGGTGGAGATGGGTAGGTTTAGGGATCAGGGGGTGGAGATGGGTGGGTTTAGGGATCAGGGGGTGGAGATGGGTAGGTTTAGGGATCAGGGGGTGGAGATGGGTAGGTTTAGGTAAATGTAAGGTGGGAGGAGTTGGATCTGGATCTAACCACGCCCCCTGGACCTTGTGGGCTGCCCCTTGAGTCTGGGACGATGGAACCGGAATTGCTCAAATGCTAACTCACTTCCGGGTTTTCGCCTACAGTGTGACATCATAGTTGCCCCACTCTATACTGGGGTTGAGAACAGCTCATGTGAACACGGGCGTAGCTTTTGTATCTTTTAAACGCTTTTTTCGCAACAGGCGGCTTTCTAGTAGGCATTTAAATATAGTCAGTATGCAAAAGATTCTTTAAAAGAATAAAACTTAAAAGCAGCACTGAGACATTCAGGATCAGACAAAGAATATTTTAAGCTTCAAGAACCACGGGGGGGGGGTGGAAACATAGGGATGAGCAGACGCCCATCAACCCAGCCAGCAGGGGTCCGCACGCCGGCTGAATCTCATTTAGTGGCCTTTTTTTTGCACTTTTGACTGTTCACTCTCTGCTGCTGTTGCCGTCACTGGGTTCTCTATAGGGGTCCCTTTTTCTATGCCATATGTAGCTGTGAGTAAAAGTGGAGAACTGTTTTCTACTGTGAGTGACTACCAATTTGCCAAAGTACTTTAAGACCAGGGGCCCATTGCGTAAACATAGCCACAATGTTTCGACATCAGTCTAATTTTTCCGTTTCAAATTAGACCATTCTACCTTTTTGTACAGAATTCAAATTGTTATGAGTTTCTTGAAAAAATAAAACTTTTCAGTTTATACAACCAGCCACCAGAAACTAGACTGAGTGAAAAACATTGTAAACATGTTAGCATTTATTCTGTAACCGTGTGCGCAGTTAATAATAATATTTGTTTCTTGTTAAAGTCATGTATCTTCTAGAAGGATGGCATTAATACCTTGCTATTTCATTACGGATTTGGCCATTAAAAGCATATTAAAGACTAACAGGATGGAAAGTCATACTGAATCCTATAGTTGATCAATTTATAAGTTTTCCTAATCAAAATAACTTTCTCAGAAACTTTTTCCCAAGATAGCTAAATGGATGTTTTGTTTGACAGTTTTAATTTAGTGAATCTACAATATTTTGTCAAATTTAAGGACGACAAAAGCGGTAACATCCACTGAAACTAAAATATAGATAAATATTAAAAGTATTATTTAATACTCAACCCATGCTCCTTCAAAGTTATATAAAAAGTCATCACTTCTGTTATTTTACAGAAAATCCATATATTATAATGACATCAGCAATGATTGGGTAAGGCGTTACTTTAAAGTATCTTACAAATATGAAACTACATACATTATTACTTATAGAGTTATCAAGGTATAGGCAATGCCATGTATGTTCACCTTAAATTAAGATTATAAGGTTTATTCTTTCTTTAACCAAGTAAGGAAGCCCCGCCAAAAGGCAGGGCATCAAAAAATTACTTTATACTCATAGTGTTCTTCCCCACGGAAATCTTTAGTAAAAGGCGAAAGATTTATACGATCTGAGGAAAAACATGAGTGTACTGCCAGACTGGAAGAAGCAGGAGGAGGCAGACCTACGGAGACACGCTGCGTAACGACGGTGAGACAAACCTTCATCAATATCCAACATTTTCAACTCGGCTAAACATTAGCAAAATCGCTAAAGAGTGTTATCCAAATGTCTACCGAACTAGTATAATCAAATACAATGAATAAAAGGTAAGAAATGTGTGTGAAATATAACGTGTCGTGTTGCATTGTGGGTAGATCGTGCTCTTCCTGATACGTCATGCTTCGCTGTCAGACACTAAAGCAGTTTGTTTGTTTCTGAAATAATATCTTGATAGTTATCGTTAAATTATTATACAGATCACTGGAACGATCTCGCTTTGCGGACAGAGTGAGAGAAACACTAATCTCTCAGCCCGTTTGGTAACAAGCTCATGGATTTACACACATCCGGGAACTTTCCGAACCGAGTTGTTTCACTGGTTGGCGACACCAAACGGTGATGGTCTTTCTTTGCACTTTTAACGTTCACTAAAAGATTTGTAAGCTACAGTATTAATCATACCATTTAACGTCTTCCTAGCGACCTCGCTAAAATGTTATTCATTACATTAAGATATAGGCTATATCATACCCCTTCCATACATACCTATATATTTATAAATTAATCTAGATTAATTTAGGACATTAATATGAATAATAACTCATTTTGCTGAACTAATTTATAAAATATGCACAGGTCATCAAATTTTATCAAAATGTAGCCAATATAAAAGCAAGTTTTTAAAACATATTTACTTATATTTAATATAAACAAAGTCACTCGGCGGCCATCTTTGAAACGCGTCTCGGGGCAGCTCCTATCACTTTGTATGGGTAAACATCAAATTCTCCAAAACCGTTCACTAAGCTTACGATTAATGAAATCGGACAACAACTGTGTCATAAATGTTGTTTCTTTTCTCAAATAGCGTTATAAAAAGCTTATTTCTCAGGCTAGATCAGCCAGTGCGCATGCGTAGTCCTGATCGCGCGTCTCAGAGCGCTGACTGTTTCTATAGCAACTAGGACTTCTAACTGCAGCTGCAGTGACGCGTTGACTTTACCGATTAGCGATTGGCTCTTTCATTCAGAAGGCGGGGCTTCCTGAGTTTGAACGGCCATATTAAACGTTGCATTTTCCCCATTCAAAACTATAGGAGTGACGTGTGTTGGGTATGGGTATTCTATAGTCTTTAGTAGGAATATGAAGTAAATTGAGTTTATTTTATGTAGGCCTATATATTTACACTGCCAGAAAAAAAAAAAAAAATAAGTGCAGAAATTGTATTTAGGGGTACAACAGCTTGTCACTGGGACAGTACCCTCAAAGGGACACATTTGTACCTTCTTTACTCCTGAAGGGTGCATATTAGTAATGGAGTAATATGTACCCTTAAGGTAGCAATATGTAGCCTATTCGTATGGTACTATTATGAATCCTTTGGGGTAAAGGTGTCTATTTGAGGGTACTGTCCCAGTGACAAGCTGTTGTACTCCTAAAGGTACAATTTCTGTGCATTTTGAGAGTGAAAAGAGAAGAAATGGAAATAAAATCTTAAAAATGGCAATGAAACAATGACATGACTTGGGTACTTTCTTTCTGTTTGGACGGAGATGGATTTAACATGCAGTCATAGCCAAAAATATTGGCACCCTTGGTAAATATGATCAAAGAAGGCTGTGAAAATTAATCTGCATTGTTAATCCTTTTGATCTTTTATTTTAAAAATTCACAAAAATCTAACCTTTCATTGGATAATAAGACTTTTTTAATGGGGGGAAATATCATTATGAAATAAATTTTCACAGCCTTCTTTGATCATATTTACCAAGGGTGCCGATAGTTTTGGCCATGACTGTATATAAATAACATATAAGTGTTTTTACTAGATTCCTTGCACTGATTTTGCAGTTTAGTGTTTGAATGAGAGACCTGAATTTGTATATCAGAAAAACCTGCATATGGCTGTCTTTCTAATTAAAAGGTCATTTTATGCTCATGTACAGTAAGCACAGCAGATGCCGTGTTTCTGAGGATCGGCTGTGCAAATGCACTGATACAACCTATACAGCATGCTTTGCTGACTTTGCTAAAAACCAAATGCAGAAAAGCGCACAAAGACAGAAAATGTTCGATTTGATCTTTCTCAGGTGGCACAGAAACTCAAACTATATCAGCATTTTTAAATCCCTTAAGATCTCTTTAATATCTCAACTGCTTCTTATAGACAGCAATTAGATTAAACAGAGCGAGTGGAAACTTTAGCTTAGTCTCTTGCTTCTCAGATTATTCCCTTAAGAAATCTCACGTCTCCTCTAGAGATCTCAACAATGTCACAAACTTAACCACGAATTCCATGAAGAGTTAAAAATGAAACAAATGTTGTGAATGTGTGTAAAGATACCGCTCAAACAAAAATACACTACGTTCACGTTTTCTGATGGCATGCTGTTCTCAATCTCCCAGTTTCTCCATGGACTGTGTCATGCATCAGAGCGTCTGACAGATGACCCACCCATTAAATAGTAACAAAGTCTCCCTCCTCAGCTTCACCTGACACTCTGTGGTCTGCAAACTGACACGCTGGAGATGATCCAGGGATGAAAGTTACACTAATGAGCTCAATCGTTCGGTTTACTTTGGCGCTTACCCCAGAACGCCAGCTTACCTTTCAGGGCAGCATCAAGCCACAGATAACTGCCCTATATACTGAAGTCACCTAGCGCTTTATCCCCTCACACCTGTCTGACTCACTTAAGGCTTCCTTATTCCTGGACAGGCTCCAGAAAGTCCGTTTGCAGATGATAGTGTCTCAGGTGTGGGCAAGAGACAGACTTTCAAACACGTCGGCTTTTAAGATCATAGATATATGTGTCTATTGAAAAATCTGGGACGTTTTATTTAAAGAACAAAGAACAGATGAACAAATCTGGTGTAAAAAAAAATATATATATAACAGATAATTGCGAGAGTTAAAATAAGAAATATAGTCAATTGTGAGACAGAAAATCACAATAATGGGAATAGAAATGCACACTGTGAGATATGAAACTGCAAATAAAAAATCAACCTGTGAGATATTAAGTCACAATTCTGTCGCAAATGTGATATATAGAGTCGCATTGTGAGATATGAAGTCACATTTACTTGAAATCAAATTGTAATTGTGAGATATGAAGTCTAAATTGTGATGTATTGTAACCCTGAGATAGTCAAATTATTACTAATTGTCACAATTATTAGGAAATTAAGTTTTGAAATGAAATTGCATTTGTGAGATATAAAGTTGCAATTTTTCACTGCAAGAAATAGCCAGAATTATGACAAAGTAAAAACTGTAAGAAATGACATTTGCAATTGTGAGAAAAATAGTTGCAATTTTAAGATATAAAAAAAACAATGACGACAAATACATTTGTATATACTTAAAATGAATTTAATTGTAAGATATGAAAGTGAAATTCTACATGGTGATATAGTGACACTGTGAAAAACTCGGTATTGCAATTACAAGAAATAAAGTTGCATTTAGGCTACTTGAAATCAAGTTAATCGAAATTGCAACTGCCAAACTGTGGTATATAACACTGCGAGATATAAAACACAGTTATGACAAATAAAGTCCCACGTCTCAGTTATAAAATTATAATTGTGAAAAAGTTACAATTATAAGAGGTACTGTCACAATTACAACGAATAAAATCACAATTATGCAAGATATAATATTGAGTCTGAATAATATTAAATCTGATTTATAACTTGCCAGGTGTTAAAATCACATTAGACCTTAAAATCACATTACGTTTTCCCATTAATCTGAGTACTCATTTTAACGGTAAAAAACTGTGAAAATGCTACGGTAAAAACCTGTTACATGGTTAACGGACAGTTCCTGTAAAATTTACAGGGAAAAACCGTAAACTGACGTTCCCAGAACTCCCTGCTTCCATTTCAAATTCTGTTTGAATTTGACGTTTTTTCTTTGAAATAACTGTTTCTTCTTAGTTTCTTCTTATCAGTTATGTTTATTAGGGTTGTATGTTACATCTAATGTTGTTAAATGAATGCTTATAGCATATTTCAGTTTAATGAGTCTCACCATGATGGTGTTTAGTGCTTGTGTGAATGACACTGTGCACCTTCTGTATATTCTATTGTTTCAAAGTTGCTTGTGATGGGCTTTGGCTCATCATGTGACTTTCTCATCATCACCTGCATTTGGTGGTTTTCAGTGTATTTCAAAGGAACATAACAGATTTCAGTACTTTAATAGGTTGGTGTAATAAAATTATATCAGTTAAAGAAATTACGGTATTTAACTGTAAATTTAAGTTAAAACCATAAAACCTAAAACGTTGCTACCGTATTTTTTACGGTAGAATTCTGGTAACCACAGCTGCCAGTTTTTTACCGTAAATTTTACGGAATTTTTTTTACAGTGTACACACATCCTTTGTTATTACTTTTTCCAGTCCCACACAACCAGTATGGAGTAACGTGCCCCAGTCATACACAATAACGGCTCTACTTGGTCAGTCGATTTACCTGTGGGAGGCCTGAACAGCTAAAGCCAAGTGTTGCTCCACCACAATAAAAGTTACACAATCAAATGAATCATGATTTTCACATGTAGGCTTGTTGGTGCAAAGCCCCGGAGGAACAGACTGAGATCTTCAAATGAACAATAGTTTCACTCGATAATGATTGGTCCTTTTTGTTGATACAGGAGGACACAAAGATTCCCCCACAACAATAATAGAACAGGCTCCATGCTGTAGACGTGCATATCACGTTTCTCTTGCACCTGCGTCAGCTCGAATGCAACAGTCTCTCTCTCGCCATCTGTCTCGCCTCACAGACAGAGACAGACAAGACGGTCAAAGTCAGTGGCTGTACACTCTGTCCCTCCTCTGTTTCTGCTACGTCAGGGATGGAGTCTTGTGACATCAAGACAGGCTAGCTACCCTATATGTGTTTCTATATATTGCCGACTGTTTCTGCAGGTTACGTGATTTTGCCAGTACGTGGCGACAAGATGCTGTCTTTTCTGATTTTCAAAATCGTTATATCATTAATTTAACCGATTCATTCAAAAAGATTATAGGTGTTTCATTTCGAAGATTGCGTCCTCTGTGGGCCACACACGCCATCAAGGATGGCTCATTTAAGAGAAGTAGAGTTATTCCTTGTGAGGCGAAAATGATATTTCTTTCTTAGTTTGTAATGTATTGGTTACTTTTTAGTTTTTTTTAATGAGGCAGCTTTACTCACGTATGCGACCGACAAATGTGAGCTCTGGAGGGATGCAGAATTGTTATTGAATTGTTGTATAAAGCTATCAGCATCACAATAGCATTGTTTTTTCAGCACGGATTTAGCCATAGACATGATGCAGACATTCAGCCGACATTCCAAAATGCAGTGCTCTTGCTCGTGGATAGTGGATATTGCTTAAAGAGAAAGTTCACGCAATATAAAAGTAATATAAAAATTCAGCCATTATTTACTCTCCCTGGTGTTGTTCAAAAGATGTATAGTGACCTTTTATTTTCGCAACACAAAGAGAAATAAAAATGCCCTGCTTGAGCTGCATGGTCCACAATGCAAATGAACGATGATCTTCAATCATATAAAAAAGGATGATACTTTTGCATGATTTTTTTTAAAGCTTAAAGTGATAGTTCACCCAAAAATTCTGTCATTAATTACTCACCCTCATGTTGTTCCAAACCTGTAAGACCTTTGTTAATCTTCAGAACATAAATTAAGATATTTTTATGAAATCCGAGAGCTCTATTTTCTTGCATATTTGTCACACTTAAAAGATTCAGATTATCAAACAAATTTTAATATTACACAAAGATAACCCGAGTAAATACAAAATGCAGTTTTGAAATGATGATTTCATTTATTAAACCTGCCTGGCCCTATGTGAAAAAGTAATTGCCCCTAAATCTAATAACTGGTTGTGCCACACTTTGCAGCAACAACTGCAATCAAGCATTTGCGATAACTGGCAATGAGTCTTTCACATCGCTGTGGAGGAATTTTGGCTCACACTTCTTTGCAGAATTATTTTAATTCAGCCACATTAGAGGTTTTTCGAGCATGAATGGACTGTTTAAGGTCATGCCACAGCATCTCAATTGGATTTAATCCGGACTTTGACTTTGCCACTCCAAAACCTCAATTTTTTTATTTATTTTTTGATCCATTCAGAGGTGGACTTGCTGGTGTGTTTGGGATCATTGTCCTGCTGCATATCCCAAGTGCGCTTGAGCTTGAGGTCTCAAACTGATGGCCGGATATTCTCCTTCAGGATTTTCTGATAGAGTGCAGAATTCATGGTTCCATCAATTATGGCAAGTCATCCAGGCCCTGAAGCTGCAAAGCAGCCCCAGACCATCACACTACCACCACCATGTTTGACTGTTGGTAGGATGTTCTTTTTATGAAATGCTGTGTTGGTTTTACGCCAGATGTAGCGGGATACACACCTTCCAAAAAGTTCAACTTTTGTTGCATCAGTCCACAGAATATTTGCCCAAAAATCTTGTGGATAATCAATATATTTTTTGACAAATGTGAGACGAGCCTTTGTGTTCTTTTTGGTCAGCGGTGGATTTCGCCTTGGAACTCTCCCATGGATGCCGTTTTTGCCAAGTCTCTTTCTTATTGTTGAATCATGAACACTGGCCTTAATTGAGGAAAATGAGGCCTGCAGTTCTGTAGATGTTGTTCTGGGTTCTTTTATGACCTCCTTTGTTGGAGCCGTTGTTGCACTCTTGGAGTAATTCTCCATTTGTGGATAATGGCTCTGACCGTGGTTCGCTGGAGTCCCAAAGCCTTAGAAATGGCTTTATAACCCTTTCCAGACGCTACATATCAACTATTTTGTTTCTCATCTGTTCTTGAATTTCTTTAGATCGCGGCATGATGTGTTGCTCTTTAAGCATGCTTCACTTTGTCAGACAGGTTCTATGATTTCTTGATCCAACAAGTCTGGCGGGAATCAGGCCTGGTTGTGGCTAGTGAAATTTAACTCAGCTTTCTAAAATAATCAGTTCTTTCGTGATCTAAGGGGGCAATTAATTTTTCTCATAGGGCCAGGTAGGTTTGGACAGCTTTTTTCCCTTAATAAATGAAATCATCATTTAAAACTGCATTTTGTATTTACTTGCATTACTTGCATAATATTAAAATTAGTTTGATGATCTGTATATTTTAAGTGTGACAAATATGTAAAAAAAAAACGGAAGGGGGTAAAAACCTTTTCACGGCACTGTATAATGTTCTAAACTAGGCCTATTTAACCTTACAGAAAGTTCATCCACCTGCATGCTCTCTGATGAGCGCAAAGGCATCTGTGTTTAAAACATTCAATGTGTGTTTTTCTCCTGTGCAAATTAGTGGGACACACAGACTTAGTCAGACTCAGTGCAACAACCTCCCTCTCTTTCTCTTTCTCTTTCTCACACTCTCACTCACTCACTCACTCACAGCTGCAGAGAGAAGCAGCCAACACACCAGAGTGGAGCCGGTGTACAGCAGCAGCAGCACACAGCGCGATGGTGCGCCTCAGGACCGCGTCGCGCAACTTAACTGCGTTTCAACACGCAATCAAACTTACGGACTTGTGAGGCAAATCAGTTCAATTGTTCAGACCTGAACTAAGCAAAATGGACTGCAAACCATTTCCAGGACCCTAAACCAACACCGCAACGAATGAGCTCATGGTGATCTCCACAGAGGGGACCAAAGACGCGCCAAGCACGGTCACCTTCGCTGTTAAGGAGACTTGCGAGAGGATCCCAAGAGCAGCACCAACACGTCCCTGGCAAGCAGTAACGACCGAACCGGATCCCGCAGATCAATGAAGAATGCGCGAGCGCACGCACAGTCGATGAAGCCGGCGGCTGGATCATGCGTGTTCTGCCCGAGCCGAGCGCGCAGTCACTGCGGCTGGTGTTTCTCTTCGTCTTCGTTATGGATGTAGCGCCGTCCCCGGCTCTGACCGCCGGCTGCCCTGACCGCTGCGTGTGCGACGACCAGCTGGTGGTCCAGTGCGCCGGGCAACAGTTAAGCGACTTCCCCGTGGACCTCCCGCTGGCCACCCGGCAGCTGATCATCTCCAATAACCGGATCGGCGACCTGCCGGCGCTGCAGCTCAACTACCTGTCGGACCTGGTGTACCTGGACTGCAGCAACAACTCGTTGACGGAGATCTCCGAGTCTACTTTTGGCAACCTGCGCAAGCTCGCCTACCTTGATCTGTCTTTCAACAGCCTGACGCAGATCGAGGACCGGACGTTTGGCCCGCTGAACAGCCTGGTGATGCTGAGGATGACGGATAACCCGGGGCTGTCGGAGATCCACGCGGACGCGTTCGCGGAGAGCGCGGCGCTGCAGGTGCTGGACGTGAGCCGCAACAACCTGACGGTGCTCAACATCAGCTCTCTGATCGCGCTGCCGGCGCTGCGCTCGCTGGGGCTCAGCGGGAACCCCTGGAGGTGCGACTGCGACACGGAGGACCTGTGCCTCTGGATCCAGATAGAGGGCTTCAAGTTCCAAGGTGAGATGCGCTTCTTGTCTTTAACTGCTCTGAAATCTTTCCAAGTCCATTTTATGGCTTAAAAACCAGCAGCCGTGCTTGCCACAACTTTAGCGTATAAAACAGACGATGTTATAGGCATTTTGGGAACTGTTTTTGCCATTAGTGATATAATGCTATAATACCAACCGATTTGCTTTATTAAAGTGTTTGTTACTGTAAAGCGTACTGATAAAAGCACACGTGGATTAATAAAAGTCTACATAATAATTAAAATATGATCAAAATGACTCCAGCTATTGGGTCGCCCGGTTATAAATACAGGAGCACAAATATGTGACCCTGGACCACAAAACCAGTCATAAGGGTCATTTTGAAATTGAGCATCATCTGAAAGATGAATAAATAAGCTTTCCATTGATGTATGGTTTGTTAGGATATGACAATATTTGGCTGAGATACAAATGTGAAAATCTGGAATCTAAGGGTGCAAAAAAAAAAAAAAAAATATTGAGAAAATTGCCTTTCAAGTTGTCCAAATGAAGTCCTTAGCAATGCATAGCCTATTGCTAATCAAAAATTGAGTTTTGATATATTTATGGTAGGACATTTTCAAAATATCTTCATGGAACATGATCTTAATATTCTAATGATTTTGGCATAAAAGAAAAATTGATAATTTTGACCCATACAATGCATTGTTGGCTATTGCTACAAATATACCCCTGCTACTTATGACTGCTTTTGTGGTCCAGGGTCACATATGGTTCTGGAAATTCTACATAAAAACTACAAGGCAATACCTATTTTACTTCCTTAAAAAAAAAAAAAAAAAACATGATTTCAATAAAAATGTACCACAAAATGCACAGGTTTGTAGGTTATGCAGTAATTTAGGCCTAATGTTTTTACAATATTTCACAATACATTGACTGTGTTATCTTTTAAAATATAATATTTTCTGCTGTGTATGGTAGGTCAAATAAAGCCAATTAACTTTTTTATAATAGTTTTTTTTTTCCATATATTGGTAAAGCAGTTTTCAAAGTGCTGAACAATCATGAAATATTCAAAGGACAAACATAACACATCACATTAAAACACCACACAACAAATCAACACCCCTAATTAAAAGTCAAAGTATGCAAATAGGTTTTTAGCCGAGCTTCAAAACTAGAAATATTAACGCCTATAAAACATTCCATAGTCTAGGCCCAACAATAAAACTATGAACAAGGTTTTTTTGACTGTGTATCATATCAATGTAACAAAATTGCCAGTAAGTTTGTTGTTTAATAATTAAGTGACTTATAATTTGAAGATACTTAGAGCACATATTACAGAAAAGCACACCGGAGCAAGTTATGATCATCTCTTTCAGCTATGAACCAAAGTCTTTAACCACTGCTGCATTAACAAATGTTATTGCCTTTCCTCCAGGCATCATAATTGAGAATAATGGAAGTGCTAATTGTTAATTAGTCATTTAGCTGATGATTTTATACAGTGTCCTCGTACACATATTATACAGTCTCCCAGGGGCAATTTTCAAAAAGAGTTATGTTTCACGATCAAGGGCACTGTGTGTCACCACTAACAAGCGATGAAGTAACCACATTTTCCAGGTTGGATAATATAAATGCAATAATTTAAGATTCAACCATTTCAAATTAGTTGAGCACTGAAGTCTGACCAGCAACCAGTCTAAATTAAACACTGGAATACATTAGCATTGCTTTTTCTTTTCCCTTCGAGCTACACCGCTGAATATAAAAGCTCACTCTTAAATAGTTGTCAGTGAAATATCATTATTTAAAAAAATACAATATTAAGGTGATTTCAATTCATTCCAGTATTGGTGCCCAACAAATGACCTTAGAGTGAAGGAGAGAGGGGAAGGGAAGGAAAGGCCAGCTAATTATCTCCACCATTAGACCTCAAGAGTGAAAAGGTCTTTATCAGTCTTATCACCCCAGTTTGCGTTATCGAGTTATTCAGGCTGTTAATTTGATCTGAAGACTGCGTCTCGGTGGAACAGAGGGTAGGGCACAGGCAGACCCTGTGAACACTGCGGCTTTAGAGGGCAAACTGGCTTTGTTTACAACGCCACGGCAAAAGAATTGAAAGATGTAGACTAGAACAATATGTTTGGTGAGAAAAACAAGATATCAGTGTGTTACTGTATGTCTTTGCTGGTCGTTTGCTCATTTTAGAGAGGTTTTGGGTTCTTTCATTTGTTTAGGCTACACCAGCTTGGCCAGGCTTGGACGCCAGCTAGACTAAATTAAACCAGTTAAAGCCAGTTTAATCTTAGGGCAAATGTACTTAAATGTTAATCTCTGCACAAACGTGACATTTTGAGCTGAATGCTCATCGTTATTTTTAGTCGAGCAGCTGTAATTGAACTTCAGATGTGTGTACTTCACATGATCCATGTCACTGTATATGAATCATGCATGCGTGTTCATAGGCTTATCCAATTTTTGTGGATAGTTATTTTCTTTCTTCCATGCAGTTCAAAACCTTGCTTTAGTGCAATGATTGATTGACAAGGTAATAGGAAGAGCTTCGGTGTCGTCCAAAATGCATTAGGCCAGATTAGCATTTACACTACAAATAGGTTTTGGATTTCCTCTCAATGTGGTTTGATCTCAAAACTTTTTTAGGATCTTTAGTCTACACTGGCATTTTGAAAGTGACAAAATATGTCAATATCTGGCTGATTGCTAATAAATGAGAGTTTCAGTGTCCAGAACTATTAACATGTTCACTCAATCACTATTCACATAGTTCACTATAGGAAACAGTGAGCAAATTTAAAGGGATGGTTCACCCAAAAATGACAATTCTGCTATTATTTACTCACCCAAATATCATTCCAAACCCGTAAAACCTTTGTTCATTTTTGGAACACAAATATTCTTTTTTGATGAAATCTGAGAACTTTCTGACCCTCCATAGACAGCAATGTAACCAAAATGTTCTGAGACCCAGAAACATACTAAGAGCATTGTTAAAATAGTCCATGTGACATCAGTGGTTCCCTTCAAGTGAATTTAGAAACATCTCCAGACAATATTGTATCATTTCCAAACAACGACAAAGTTTGCAAATTCCGCCTCTACCGACATTGTTCAACGATTTGTCGTTTCCCAAATCCATAGTTCCAACAAACATTCGAAAATAGCATTTCAAAGTTACGAGTCTCAAAGTTTTGCATCTCTTGACCTGTGGTTAGAAGCGACATAGAATGATATATGGACTTAAATAGAATGCATGTAAGCGTAATAAGCAAGCTAACATGTAATCCAATATATATCTTTAATTCGATGCATATACAAACTTTATTCTACATCTTTTAGTTTGTTAATTATAGCACCGTTTTTAAGAGTGTGCATATGTGGAGGTGCTCTAGTACCACGGTGAAGCCTGGAGTGATGTAAGGAAACCCGCAAAATAATGGAGAACAAAAATAACGAAGCAGTCCTCAGATGCCGTGTTTGTTTTTTACAGCAATAATCTTACATTAATTTGATCTCAAACTGAATAATTAGCAGAAGTTATGCTCCACCTCCTGCTTGACGTCATTATAATGTTTTAAACAACGTAGTTCAAACATTGAATGTGTTACGAAGGTTCTACATTTTCCAGGAAACACTCATGACTAACTAGTTAGTTTCTCCATGCATTGTACTAGTTAGGCACTTAGTAACATCGTTGTTCGTGACATTTCAGACTCATTCCAAATAAATCAGATTTAATAACAACCCTCAAAAAGACAATATAGGCCCTCACATCTGATATGTACCAGATAAAGTTTAATGTTGTACTTATTTATGTTTTTGTCTTAACTAAATGTACATATGTATATATTTACATAAATGTAAATAAACTTATTGGGCCCCTTGGAAGCTTGCTGAGGCCCCCTAGTGTGCCCCGGCCCCCTGTTTGAGAATCTTTAGGTTAAAATCATGATTTGTGAACATTAGATCTTCTGTGTGTTTTTGCTATTCAGACCTGAATGGATTTGATTTGGGTGTGCTAAAAATCTGATTTTGTGGACTGTCTGAACACAGACTTCCTTTTTTTTGCAGAGCAATTTTGTTCTTGGTGCTTTATCAGCTGTTAGACCATAATGAAGCTGTTAAAGATAGAACATAAGAAAGTATAGAAAGAATAACAATGCTCACAATCTGTCCAATCCATCTTTCCAGAAATAAGTCAATGTAGTCTGAGAACTTAATAGAGAAAATGGAGCTTTTCCAGGCGTTGAGATTGAACCTAAGCTCTGGTCTCTCTGTTATCGGGGAACAAAACCCCAAGAATGCAAAAACCTAATTTCTCTCGGTCTATTCAAAGATGCGCTGTCTGTCTGCTCATTGTCTCTCTCCTGATTAGACTCTCTGACGTTTTGGTGTTGCTGCGTCCACTGAGAGCAGATGGCTAATTATGTCTTTTTTTAAAGTGGATATGAGAATTCTTGTCCCATTATATAATCCTGTCCAAGCACTCTGGCTGCACCAGCTTACAAGAGCACTGGTGCGTCTCTCTTAATCACCAAATATCACCAGCTTCAGACAAGAATACTTGTGCGTGAGCGTATTAAAGTGATAGTTCACTAAAAAATTAAAACACTGTCATCATTTACTCACCCTGATGTTGCTGCAAACATGTGTGACACGAACAGAGAAATTCTGAAGGATGAGAATATGAGTTTTCAAGCTTTAATCAGATGCAAGATCACCATAAAAGTGATTAATATGACTTGTGTGCTATATTTCGAGTCTTCTAAAGTGATTTATCTCGACTTGAGAGAAGTGATGTCTGATTTAATGAATCTGATCTTTACAGTGAATCAGACTGTTCCAGTTCTTGAATTCAACTCACTCAGTAATCAGGTCACAGCAGGTTAAGGAAAAAAAAATTGTGCATACATTTTATCTATAGTTTTTACAAAAGTCCTGGTGCTGTCAAAAGCCAGTTAGATTATGCTAAATGACACATTTCGCATAATCCAATGGACATTTTCTGCCAAAAAATATATGTGGATATGTGAGTGCAGGTAACATGGGCAAAAAGAGTTTCACATTTTTCATACCGACAATACAAAGCTGGTTGAAAATTGATAAACTTATTCTATTTCTATTATATTATTATACTGAGAGCTCCAGTCCACATTCATTGTAGTTTTTTACAACAACATAAAGGTAAGTAGTCGTTCCAAACCTGTATGATTTTCTTTACTCTGTGCCAAACAAATGGAGGAATTCTGCACAGTTTTCATTTTATATTGAGCTGCTCTTTTAATGCACTCTCATCTGTCTACTAACTAAAAATGTAGAAAGAAACACTAAAGAATGCAATAATACTCTTTTGTGTGTGTGTGTGTGTGTGTGTGTGTGTTGGTGTGTATAGAGTCTATTAAGTGTGTGTTTGGTGCAGATTGAGTGACCACTCTGTGTGATTCACACCACTTTAGCATCTGTGAGTCATTTAGCGTTTTCTGCCTCCCTCTTTCTCTCTTTCACCCTGAAATATTCGCAAACAGGCCTTCAAAATGCTTCTATTTAAATCAATGTCTTAGTCCAGCGCGGTATGCTAATTACAATTCTCAGCGCAGGGTTCCTTAAGAAGAGAAAGGGCCGAAACCAATGTTGTAGAATTGACGTCAGCCTGAGCTATAAATGTAGGATGAAATCCTGACCCATCACCATCCTCCTTCAGCTTTGGGTATTATTGATTCTCAAAGATCTCTCCTGCAGTTCATATGCACTGAGAGACGTTTACGTGAAGTAAAGCAGTGTCTTTGGTTTCACAAAGCATCACTCTTGGCTTGTGCTGTCTTAACAACCCCTTGACTTTAGGAATGTAAATTAATTAATTTCTTTCCTGTGTATATATAATTACTGTTGAAACAAGAGGACATATTGAAGGTCTTGTCCTTATTATTAAACAGCCAGTAGCTTTTGCTACTTGCTTGTTGATGGTGGTTTGTAATGGGTTGGTATTTGGTTAGTTGCTACAACCCAGTTAGCCACTATAACAACATCCTCTGGAGCCCAAAAGTATAATGTCAATCAGAATTAGGCTGATTAAATGAAAATAAGCAAGCAACATAATGCTATAGTAGTGATTTTACTCTTGTGGACTTGTCTGCTGCTTTCCATGTCACTATGGAAACCCATTTCCAGCTCTTTGCACCTTTATATCTCACAATGAGAGTTTCATTTTGCACAGTTGACTTTATTGCAGTTGCAACTTTGTTTCTTGTACTTTGCAACTTTTTATATGTCAATGTGACATTTTCTCTCGGTGTTACAATATGTCTCTCAATTGCAACTGTTTCTGATAATTGACTTTATAGCTCACAACTTTATCAGACTTTATTTTGTATAATTGTTATGTTATGCCTTATAACTACAATTTACAACTTTGTTGTATAATATAGCGTAATTTTTGTCACACTGTACAACAATGATTACTGTTTTTGCATTATTGTTTATGGTTGGGGAAGGTGTAGATGTTAATAAAACACAATCTAATCCACCTTTTTCTTGTCCGACTGGAACGGTGCTTTACATTTCCAGTCGCTGGTGTTTCACATTTACATTTTTTCCAATCCGATAATATAACGTGAAACTGAAAATGGTTTGCAAAAGCACATGGCGCCATAGTTTCATCACTTTACAGCACTGGTCTCAAACTCAGTTCCTGGAGGGCCACAGCTCTGCAAAGTTTAGGTCCAACCCTAATCAAACACATCTGATCCAGCTAATCAAGCTCTTCAGGATCACTAGAAACTTCCAAGCAGGTGTGATTTGGAGCTGGTTGAAGCTAAACTCTGCAGAGCTGTGGCCCTCCAGGAATTGAGTTTGAGACCACTGCTTTACAGTGTAACAATGACTGTCTTTTTGCAGTAAAGGACCTAATGACATGAAGTGAAGCGAAGTTTCTGAAAACAGCTGAGTGCACATGTGCATATACAGCTCCCGACTGGGGCGAAGTTCATTGGATTTTGTCCACAGAATGATAAGAGCATACGTTTTAACATATTATTTTTTATTTCACACTCAGTATTTTAACTTAAGCGCCGCAAGCCATGAATATAGCGCCGGACATGCCAGATTTTCTGGTACGCAAAACAAGTACTTTAAAAGAATTCCTTTAGCTGATGGCCGTTACTGTGGCAGCCAACAACAGCACAGCTTAACCCTGCGCACATTTTTCTATTTAGTTATATTGAAAAGTTTCAATTCAGTCAAGCTTTTTTACCCCGTTTCAACATGGATTTCAATGGAGACTGGTGTTGTGCCGAATTCTGACCCCCGCCAGATTATTACCACCTAGTATTGGTAGGTTTAGGGTTAGGTGTGGGGGAGGGGTTAGCATTAGGCAATCAGGTAGCGATTTCAACGAGGTGGGTAATAATTTGGCAGGGAGTCGAAAATGGGCACAACATCAGCCGTAGCTATAGGACGAGATGGCAGATAGCAACGATTGCACATATTATCCACATTCTGATTGGGCAGATCGCCTGTCAATCAAGCTCCCTGCGAATGGTCAATTGCATCTTTATTTTGCTTGTGATTTTATATCATATAGCTCTTATGTACAACTTTGTTTCTCAAAATTGTAACTTTATATCTCACATTGTAATTTTGTATCTCACAATTGCAGCTTTATATCTCACAATTGATCTTGTAACTGCAACTTAATTTCTTGTAATTTGCGACTTTTGTAGTAATTGTGAATTTTTAGCATAACTGTACTAATCTGGGTTTGATTTATATCTCCCAATATGACTTTTTATATTTTACAATGTCACTTTTTCGCAGTGTGACTTTTTATGTGTCTCGATGTGACTTTATAAATCTTGCAATTCTTAACTGTCACATTGCTACTAATTGCAACATTTTTTTTCCTGATAAAAGACTTTATAACTCTTAGTTGCGACTTTATTTTGCCTGAATGTGATTTTTATATCTTACAACTGCGATTTACAACATTGTTTTTCAAAATTGTGACTATATCTCGCAATGTGATTTCATATTTCACAACCGCAGCTTTATATCTCACAATTGACTTTATATCTATCCATTGCAACTTTATTTTTGGCAAAACTTTATTTTAAGGACCCGTTCTCACTATTAACTAGTTGTTTATGAGCGTGCATATTGGCTCTTTATTATTATAAAGCACATATTAATGTCTTATTCTGCATGACCATATTTTAAATCCCTTAATCCAACTTTTCTAGTAATTGCAACTGTTTATATTAATAATAATAATCTGGGTTTGATTCATATCATACTGTCATACATCATTCATTCATACATCTTTTTATGACTTTTTTGTTTCACAATGTGACTTATTTTTATCATGTCTCTCGTTGTGACTTTATAAATCTCAGTTTTTATAAATCTCTCAGTTGCAACTTTGCTTCTGATAATTGACTTCATAACTTTTAGTTGCAACTTTATTTTGTGTAATTGCGACTTTATATCTCATAACTGTGATTTTACAAACTCAGTTTCTCAAAATTGTGACTTTAAACTGTCCCGATTACCATTTAAATTTTTTGGTATGAGGTGGAAAAGGGCCTCCATATATTTCAGTGCAGGATAGCTGCTGACTCCTCAGTGAAGAGTTTGGGACTGTGTGGGACATAATTTTTCTATGTCTATAAAGTCTGCAAATTCCATCTGGGCTTGGTCATTAAATTTTTTCTAGAGTGACAACAAACACAGGCCAACAGCAGCTCTGTTATGATGTTTTATGTTTTCTGGCTTGATTACTTAATTTTGTATTTGTGTGTGTGTGTGTGTGTGTGTGTTTGTTCTCATCTGTTTTCTCTATTTGTCCTGGGCCTCGGAGAGCCACGAGTTTCATTAACTCACACATTGAAGACTTCCTCCTTTGGGGATAGCTCTGCTCCAGTTGTTTACTGTGTGTTTGTGTGAAGTATGTTTCAGTGAGGCGACTTGTGTTGAGAAACTAAGTTTCACCAACTTGCAGCTTATGTGCTGCTCTCTGCAGCCGTGTTTTTGTTCTGTAACATGCTGAAGTGTTGACACATGGATATGGGTGTTTGGATGATCAGATGTGAGAGGTAATTGTGAGTCCTCCTCTGGCATAGTAAATGCAGCGTATGGGAGTGTGGGTGTTGCATACTGAGTGGATGCAGAGGCATGTGGCGACGCCAGATGCTTCTGCTAATAGGGTCTGATTTAAAGGCGAGCCTGGGGCTCACGATAAGTTCGCTAAGTGCCGCCTCATTCTGTGGGCACTAAGCGCATGAAAAATTAATGCGACAATCGTGCATAGTACGTTTAGAGACACCATTTACGCGATTGAGTATGTGTCAAATGTTTTACGCTATTGAGTATGTGTCAAATGTTTTACGCTATTGAGTGTGTCAAATGTTTTACGCTATTGAGTATGTGTCAAATGTTTTATGCTATTGAGTATGTGTCAAATGTTTTTGGAATAATTAAGAATTTTAATTGCATTTGAAAGAATTCTCTTGTATTCACAAAGGCTGCATTTATATTTGCAAATATATTTTCAGTAAAATAAAGTCTTTTCTATTTAAATATATGTTAAAATGTCATTTATTTCTGTGAGGGCAAAACAACATTTTCAGCGTCATTACACAAAAAACATGTATTATTATTATCAATGTTGAACTGCTTAGTATTTTTGAGGAAACTGTGATACACTACCACTCAAAAGTGTGTGTTTTTTTATTAATAAACAAAAATAATACTTTTAGGGATGCATTCTACTGATCAAATATAACAGTAAAGACTTATAATGTTGCAGATGATTTTTATTTCAAATGAATGTTGATCTGAACTTTCTATTCATCAAAGAAACTTGAAAATATTTCTAAATTTTATTTAGTAAAAACAGTTTTAAACATTGCTATATAAAGAATCATTATTAATAATTGAGCACCATAACTGAGCCGCAAATCAGCCAATTAGCATGAATTCTGAAGGATCATCTGACACTTAAGACTGGAGTAATGATGCTGAAAATATAGCTTTGCATCACAGGATTGGCTTTTTGGTTGCTCAAATGGCTTTTTGGTTGCTTTTAGTCAGAAAATGTAAAGAAAAGGACTCATACAGCAAGATAATATAATTTCACTTACCTGGCCTATCACTTGCAGCAAAATCCATCACTTCTTAAACAGTCCTCAGCGCTGAAAGTGAATGCTCGATGTTGATTGGCTAATATGAGAGCTCAGTGCACCCCCGGCCTCCCCCTCTCCTTCTCTATCCCTTAGCAGTTGTAATTACATCAGCAGATTCGGCACATTGGCGTTTCGCGATAGAAAAGCGGCGCTTTCCAACTTCAGCAGCATGTTATGATATTACAGCTGTGAAATTACTAACAAAAAAAATACACATTTTGAGACATGAAGTGAAATGAATTGTGAATTTTATTTACATTAAATCATCCTCCTCCCATTTTCACTTCAAAATTTTGGGGAAGCTGTGCCTCCCCTGACGAGCCGCCGCTGTCTGTGAACACAAGAGAATTTTGAATGATAGTGTTTATGAACAGAATGAATTATGTGACCTGAAATACAGTATTTCATGACAAAATGCAGTTTCTTTAATGTATTTTGAGCAGAAAGAACAAAGACAACACAAATGTAAAGTCAGCATTTAATTTAGTAAAAAAAACATTCAATACAGTTCCTTCTAATTTGTGCACATAAGGAATTCACATTTCATTGAATAAAAAACACTTTTTGGGAACAAAATGCACCCAGCAGGTCACAGTGGCTCCTTGTCATATGTATTGCATCTACCATTTTTTAAGAGGAATTTAGCACTTGACAGATGGAGAGTAACACCCTCAGATGGCACTTAAACAGATTGTTTATATTCAATTCGTGGCCGAAACAGTCCAAGGTCTGACTGATGTCACCAGTCCCAAACTGATTGGCTGGCTTCTGAGGAAACAAAGTCATGTTTATGAAGTCCCAGGCTGCTATAATCGGCCTCTCAGCCAAGAGCTATTTGTTGAATTTTCCCCTTGAGTTTACAAGAAAACTAAAAAATATAAAAGAGGAATATTTTAGCTGTTTTTGTCCATACAATGAAAGACAAAGTGCTTCTACCTACATTTTTGCAAAACTACAAAAATGTATCTATGTCACTGCACTTTCCACCTGAAATGAAAACTAGTGGCATGTAAAACACTAAAAAGTTTTTTTCCCCTTTTCACACATAAATTATGATTACAGTGGCAGATTGTTGAAGAACAAAGACTTATTTTAGTGCATTTCCGTGCACAATACTCTGTTATGACCTTTTACTAGTGTTGTTTTTAGCGGCCTGTTTTAATTTTAGTTTTAGTCTAGTCTTTGTGTGAAGCTGTCATTTTAGTTTTTATTAGTTTTAGTCATGTTCATACTCGTTTTAGTCTAGTCAGGTTTCAGTCAATTAAATGTCTGAGCATTTTAGTCTTATTTTAGTCAGAATTATCCATGACTATTTTCATCTAGTTTTAGTCGACGAAAACTGATGACATTTAGTCTAGATTTAGTCAATGAAAATTGCATTTTAGTCTCTTTTTAGTAATTCTATTTAACCCAGTCAATATAGTATAAGTACCTAGTAGCAGTGGCATACCGTGGGGTTTTAGTCAGGGCCTTCAGTAAGCAACTGTAAACTACATGTACACATCTTACACATCTCTGTTACAGCTAACGCAGCTATATGCATATAATGCACATATTATGCCGCACACAGGCTCTCAACAAACAATGACGGCTGATCAACTATTTTAATAGTAGGCTAGATTGGGTTGGGTTAAATGCAGAGTAAATTTCCCTACATGGTCAGTAAAAGTAATACGCCAATACACAGGTCACTATGCGCATTCATGTCACTCTAAAATGACGACGCGCCCAAAGCAGCAAAACTGTACAAATGCTGGAGTCGGACATCCACAAACCACACCACGGTATTGTCAACACACCACCTACACCTCCATAACAATGTGCATGATACAATACTCATCAAATAATAAAGCACTCACCTTTCACTTGTAAATAAAGTCCATGGGTCTGTCGTTCCATGCCCCTTTACTCGCATTTAAAAGTAAACACAGCCAACAACATAACTTGTGCTCGGTGCTAGCTGTTAGCCACTCATAGTTGCAATCTTTGAAAAGACGCATAAAACCTTTGCTGGCCTTTGTTAGTGAATTCACTTTGGGTGTAGGTCTTCCTTTCTCATTTATTCTCTTTTGTCTGCAAAAGAGCGCCTTGAGAAAGGCGATTTTAGTAGATCGGCAACCAGATCTGGTGTAGGCGCCAATGAGTGCAGCTGTCATTTTCTTTTCGTTTACTTTCATGTTCGTTCCTTGGAAATCCCGGATTAAAGGGGCGGTCTAACGCTGGGGGTAGCACTGGGCACGTAGCTGGTCCCAGAGGGCGGGCTGTCATTGAAAATCAAAATTTGATTGGCTGATGATTCTGTCACTAATGCTGACAAATCAGATGTGACGTCTTTCAACAAAAGGGTAGCACTATCTGTAGTACTGGCCTCGGACTTTTTTTTTTATGTAGGATATTCCAGTTCAACCTCAATTAAACTAATCATAGGCAATTTAGTGGACATTACACAAATGAAATTGATACCTAAATAATCAATAAAAACATTTTTCACACAATTTAATTTTTTATAGGGCCAGCAGAGAAGGCCCTGCTTCCCCTGACGGCCCACCACTGCGCTAGTAGTATAGACGAAACCAAAATTTTCTTTTAGCCAAACCCATTTCAAACAAGATTATCTTATTATATTATTGTTACCTTATAGACTTAAGAATACATCCATGCCAGACAAGGAAGACGCTCTGATTTGAATTTACAACATTTATTTTACCAACCAAACATGTTAACATGTTTGTTGTCGTCTTCTAAATAATGCCACGAGTGGGGCTTGAGGAAGTGACGTCGCCTGCGTCTGCGCAGTGCAACCTGATGCAGCTCCAGAAGTGAGATACAGGAAACAGAAATACTGCAAAATAATAATAATAATAACGCGACTAAACGAAATAACATTATAACATTTCGTTTCGTCTCGTTTTCGTCAACGAAAATGAAGAGACACTTAGCATAGTTTTTATTTTGTAAACCATGTTTTCCTAATGAGCACTTTATATAAGCGCTCTCACACCGGAGGAAACTTTTCATAGTTCCTAGAACTATTGGCAGAAGTTCCTGTTTTGGGTATGTTTGCACCGCAGGAACTAGGAATGTATTTAGTTCTAGGCCCTCTGTTTGGAGGGAACTAAATTAGCTCCTACTTCTAGAGTAGGGTCTAAAACAGTTCTATAGGAACTACTAGTGACATAAGCATATGCTGATTGGACAAATGCATACGAAACACCGGCTACCCGGCATTTTTAAAAAGTCGTGTAAAAATATTTACTTCACGAACATGGAAAACAGCGATAACGGCTACCTGATACCTGTTGTCTACAGCATTTGTTCTTTTCTCAGCCTCGACGATAACACTGCAAGTTGTCATAGAAGGTTTAGTCAAATTTTTGTGCTCTTAATTTACATTCCATCTCCTTTATCACAAAACCCTCAATACACAACAAAAGAGCTCCGATCACGGCATTCTCCATTCACCGGTGTTTGTAATGACGTTTGTAAATGCCGTTTAAAAAGACGTCGCTGTCAGCCGCTTCAGAGTTCCTGTTGCCGGTGCGAATGCAACCAGTAAAATGGAAATTGGTTCTCTAGGAACTGCCATGCTGCTGGCTAGTTCCTAGAGCTATGACATGTGTCTCTTCCTGCGGCTAGAATAAGCTGCTAGGTGGAACAGACTTTATGCTGACAGTCAAAAGTGTGGCTACACAGGACTACTGACAACCACACAATCAAAACGCTAATCATTCTCTGGACACTCATTGTGATTCACATTTTTGTCATTTTACTGGGTATTCATACTTTGCATGCCCTTATTTTCTGACTATTGAATTGTGGCAGCTCATTGCATACCTCTCACTGTTTCAGTCTATTAGGAGCAAAACTAATAACCCAGGGTCTCATCAGGATACGAACTGCTGGCTCATCATCTACTGTACCTCGTAATAAACTAGTCCATGTGATTTGATTGTGTATAATTGTGATGTAGTGTATCAGAATGCAAGACGATGATATTTCTCAGCGGCTCTATTGTTTCTGGATCAGCTGCTGGAGAGGTGATGGGTCTCCTCATTGTCAGCACTTTCACAGTGTTGACTAACAGAGCGAGAGAGAGAGAGCGCGAGAGAGGACCATCTGACAGAACAGCGTTCTTCCTGATTGACACTCACCCAGAGAACTTTATTTCCATGTGACGTCTTTCAAATCACCTAATCTCTGAGACACATTAGCTCCGGTCCAAACTCTAGTGAGCTGCCAACCTACGCACCATGTTAGACTTGGAATGGATGGAAATACAATTCCAAACAGAAGGCGGTAAAACTGTGCTTGCTTATAAACGACCTTGTTTTGTCCACTTCCAAGGCAGCACCACATGTAAACTTCATGGGTAATGCAGTCCACTAGGGGGCGCGGTTACAAGGATGCTATTGTAGATGTGACTCATAATTTGAGCAGAAATAATGTTACGAAGGCATAAAGGATGATATTTTAAAGAAGTATGTACATACAATTTGAAACATTAAAACTTAGTTGTTTGTTGCCCTAAATATTTAATAAAAGTCATTTTGTTTTAGTTGTACTTCGTATTGGTTCATTTATTGTTTGATTTGATAATTTTTATATAATAAAATAATATATAATTTTATATAATAAAAAAGTATATACAAAGGTTTGGGTCTGAACGATTTAAGTCTCTCTTATATTTACCAAGGCTGCATTTATTTGAACAAAAATATTGTAATATTATAAAATATTATTACAATTTAAAATACGGTTTCCTATTTGGATATATTTTATAATCGTTTTAATATGCTGATTTGGTGATCAAAAAACATCTCATTATTATCAGCGTTGAGGACCATTTTTTTGTGGAATATATTTGATTAGTAGGCATTTTTTTGTAATTAGTACAAGTTTAACTGTCAATTTTGATCAATTTAATCCATTCTTGCTGAATAAAAGTATTCATTTATTTAAAAAAATCTCAAACGTAATATATCTGGTAGAACTAGACTTACTTTTGGGCACTTCTGACACAAAATATACTTGAAATGACACAAAACGTTAATTTACCTGTGAGTGAATCACAATATTTGATGACTGATTGTCTGAAAAGAAGGTGAACTGATGAACACTGTTTAATAACAACATAAAAGCTACACAAAACATGCTTGTAACTGTATTACTGTAGTATTTACTCAGATACTGCGTTGTGTGATAATGACATTGTATTCTGAACTGCAGCATATAGTCAGAAGATCTGTATTATACTAATCTCATAACTGTTATGCATTACACCGCATATCGATTGACTCAGAAGGACAATAGATTAGTCTCGTGACCTCCATCCATACTGGGAAAGTGACTGAATGCTCTCAAGCTCACGTGTCCTCTGATATCTGAAGTATATGTGTGAACGGTTGTGTACGTGTGAGTTTTTTGAGGGGGCCGATCTGGAGAGAGTATTAGATTCATATCTGCAGCAGTGAGAGCGATGCCTTCCAGCAAGTGCTGTTTGAAGGGAAAGAGAGCAGCAGTTTATTTCACTGAATGCTTATGTTGTTCTCTGCAGTACGGTATTGCTTTCGCTCCGTCCCAATCCCTTGATTTTTGCCCTGTTATTCGCTCCATCTCACCCTGATGAAGTGAACTGGTTGGCTGAAGGGTCTCTGGTCCGGCCAGGCTCATAGGCACGGAGCCAAAGAAGTGGGCGGGCTCAGGATGAGAGTTAAATATTCATGAAGAACGGGATCAAAGCACAAGGAGAAAAAAACAAGTCAGAGGGAATAGAGAAAAGCAGATATGCAGAAGTGGAACGTTACGGCTTTTATGAAGATTAGATGTCAAGCAGATGTTTGCAGATACCTTCTGTCATTTCCTCTGCTAGTCAATGGTGTTTTTATGAATGATAGCTAAAATAGATTTTTAGTTGTTTTGTACACATGGGAATTTGTAGGCACAGCAGGATTTGATTTCGATTCAGTGAGTCAAGATCAGATTCCACATGATTCTTGATGCATTTCAATGTTTCAGTGCTGTTATTGACTCATTGTCATGATGCAGGTGTGTGTTTTTTAGATGTGACGCAGTGTGTGATTTGTTTGGTAATGACCTCAGGCAGAATACGCCGTGGCAGCTCATACTCCACAGACTCAGAGGAAGGTCACCGGACAGACGCTGAATGTAATCTACCTCAGCAGATGTCTTTGGTAGGGACGAATAATATACATGTTCTCAAGGGCCTTGATTTAGTAGTACCTGTAGTTGACATTCAGGAGAGATTTATGCCACGGTTATAGTGCACACTGAATTCTACTTACCAAATTATAAAGTAATTTTACTCAAATAAAAAAGCAAAAGTACCATGGCATAAACATCTGATTCAGTTTGCTTGTGCTATTATCATTGGCTATCAGTCTTATATTACAATTTACAGTATGTATTGTTGCAATTGTTTTTTTTTTACTCAATAGCAACGGTTCTTACTCACATTTGGTACTTGGCAAGTGTTAATTTTGCATCCTGTGTATATAAAACACAATTTTATGGAATTGCGACTTTATATGTGAATTTATAAGCGTGACTACATCACTTATGACTTTGTTTCTTGTTTTTCTCATAACTAGAACTTTATGGCTCATAATTTTAATTGCTCATAATTTTTGTCTTTATTCTTCATCATTGCAAATAAGATCTTATACAATACAGATCAAAATGAATTGTTTTTACATTAAATTCATATATTAATTCAGCAAGGATGTATTAAAGCGATCAAAGGTGACAGTAAAGATATGCATAACTTTAAATTCATCAAAGAATCCTGAAAAAATGTATCATGTTTTCCATAAAAATATGAAGCAGCACAACTGTTGTCAACATTGGTAATACAATTTATCATATATGAATTTTTAGGATTCTTTGGTAAATAAAAAGCTAAAAAGAGCAGTGTTTATTCAAAATAGAAATATTGTGTTACAATATACACCACTGTTCAAAACTTTGGGGTCAGTAAATTTCTTGCTTTCTTTTTTGTTATTTTAAAGAAATCAGCTTTACATCACAGGAATAAAATTTCATTTTAATATATATTCAAATAAGAAAACATTTAATGAATTGTAATAGTATTTTGCAATATTACTGTGGTACTGTATTTTTGGTGAATGTGAGAAAAGATAACAAATGATAATAAGAAATCTTACTAACCTCTAAAGTGTTTGAATGGTAGTGTATCTCACAAAGTGACTGTGTATCTTGTAATTGTTACTTTGTTTCATGTAATTTGCCGTTATATCTTGCAGTGTGACTTTATTTCTTACTTTTAACTTTTCTTTTTACTCCAGTGTGCTTCTATACAAGACTACACCGCTCAGAGCTCAGTCCAGATGTACACATTCACACTGTACTACAAGGATAAAGGAAATACAGCTCAGTACATCATCACACATCCATACACAACTGTGATTTACACCAAAAAAACGCAACAGAGACTTTCTAAAAACACACTTTATAAAGCGCTGCTGCCTGAGCTAATTCCTGTACAATAATCTTCCCCCCACCGCACGCTTATCAGAAAGTCCATCCTCATTGAGATTCAGAATGAGAGTGGGAAAAAGTCTCCCACCTGCCAGCACTCCATCCTCTTAAAGATTAACATATGCAATTACATAATTAGTGGGCTTTAAAAATAGCAGGCCGAATGCATTTGAACTCATCTGTGTTAGATTAATACATGCACTATTGCTAAAGAACTTAGGCATGTTTAGAAAATGCTGCCATTTAGGGAACATAAATGGGAAATTGGTCATATTAGGTTAGTGTGTGTAATTTTCTTGTTTTCTTCTATTAAATTTTAAATGTAGAGCATCATATACACACACAAAAAAAAAAACAATTCATTGGATGAACTCAATTTAACTGAGGGCAGGATTTCCATCCAATAAATATGTGTAGCCCTTACTCATAAAAAACTAATTCATGCAATGAAATGTAATTGAGTTGGGCCAACTCAGTGTGATCAAATATAGTTTCAATGAAATTGATACATTGATAAAGTGATTTTTTTATGCTTGTTGAACTCAAACATTTAACTGGAAAATAAATTATTTGGCAGACATCCTTCTACACTCAAAGAAAAAAAATGATACGTTGGATTTATTTAACTTTAGGCATTAGCCAAGTTATTATATAACTTGGCTAATGTTATATTTGGGTTTTTTTAATCATTAAAACAACTTTGCTTCATGTTAGCAGGTCCTCAACCCAAGCACATGCTCTACACTTTACCACAACTGTAACCCCCCAAAACACTAACGTACCAGAAACTCTTTTATATACAAACATAAACGAGCATTAAACATTAACAAGTCTCCCAATTTGATCATCTAAATAAGAAATGCCTAAAATAACATTTTATTTCAAGATTGACTCTCCTTATCCAGCCCTGTGCAAAGCATGATTGGAAGGGGAAATCCACTTCCTAGTTATACAAGTAAAATCATTTATGTTCTTTCAAAATGAAAATATTGATTGTTTCAAGTCAGTTTAACACAATGCAATTGTATTAATGGGAAATTTAACATAATGGTGTTAAATGAAAAATTTTTTTTTAAATAAACTGAACAGTGTTGGAGAATAATTGTTTTGTTGTGTACTATTTAGTTTTAATATATGATTTAATATATTAATTATATTTAATATATTTTTTATAGTTTATTTTATTTTGAAAGGTCTTCTAAAAGCACGAAAATAACTTTAGGTGAATGGTTTCAAAAAAGTGTGGCCATGACATTTCATCAGTATATTGTTATGAAAGAGATAAACTCAAGGTATTAAAATATTCGAGCGCAGTTCATGAGCCACAAACAGGTGCATGTGAGTGCAGTACTGTCAAGTATTATAATATCTCTCTCTGTGCCATGAAGTGTTTGGCAGGAGAGGACCCAGTGGACAGGCATCTGATATTTGACAGCCATAAGGTTTTTTTTGAAGAGATGAGCACATGCTGTGTGTTGGATACTGGTACCGAACATGCTGGTGAACATGCAGGCTTTTTAACTAGAAAGACTGTGCTTGTGCTTGTTTTTTTGTTTTTTCCTGGTGAACAACAATAGTGATAAACCAGACTGGAGCTAGAAATGCATTCAGGTCTAAGCTGAACTGCACTGGTAATTGGTGGGCAGGCCATTCTCAGGAAAAGCTGTGGATTTTCTCGGTACAAGGATTTAGTCATGAAAGCCACGGAAGCACCGAGATATTCATGAATCATGTTTTGGATGATGTCATTTTTCCTGAAGCACATATTAATAAGCATTGAACTGTGTGTGTTTTTCAGTCTCTCTGAGATCTCGGAGGAACATCCCTGTTAGAAAATGCAGTAGAGCAGCATATACTGTATCTGAAAACACTGCTGCGGATTCATCCACCAATGTTTATTTTCTGTATCAAATAAAGATTATATTATAATATAATATCATACTGAAGAAAAAGAAAGTCATTAAAGAATTAAATTCTTGAAAAGAAATCCAAATTAGGTAACTTGACATAAAATAAGTAAATAAAATATATACAACCTGCTTCACATCTTAATAATACCTAAAAAACTTTTGTCTGCCAAAAGCTTTTTAGAGTCAAGTAGAACAAAAGGAAATGACATCATAGAGACGACCCCTCAAATAATAATGATTATAATAGTAAAAATAATTATAATCTATAAATACATTTCTAAAAATAAGTTGACCTTTCTTTGATACAGCAAGCTTAGATCAGGTTTTAGTTGAATTTTATTTCTGAATTAATTGTTTATAAATGATAAAATACATTTTATGATTAAAACATATACACTTGCGTCTGTTCAAGGTGTAAGGAAAATCATGACATATGACATGTTTTAGGATCATTCAAGTGAAACATTTCTTGAAAATGGTATGAAGGTTACTCCGTGAATTGAAAAAGCACATTTCTAATAACAGATTTTTTAAATATCATAGGTTTTTTTATTTAGCCTTTTCTTTGTAATGCACTCTCTTATATATTATTGCCAATCAAACAAAGGCAATGAAAAATTGTAATTAAGTGATAAAATAGCATCGCCTGTCCTCATCCTGAAACTAATTGGACACTTAACTAACACTGCCTGAACCTTTACCTAATCATTAGCTGTTTTCCAGTTTCTTTCAGACTGCAATCAGCAAATGCAGCTTAACTGAGACTGAAAAAAACCCCTGCATGCATCCTGTGCCCCATCTCTGCCTTTCCAAAGCTCTGCGTAAATATTGTAGCGGCTGAAGCAAGACTAACGGTAAAGCCGCAGGGTGTTCTTTAATTGAGGGTGACGGGACAGTCTCTACACTGCACACTCAGCACTATCGACACTAGCAATTAACACCACTGTGGCACCTCAGTTATTGCTGAATAGAGAAATGTTTGGTTTGGTGTTTAAAGGCATAGTTCACCCAAAAATAACTTATTTTGTGTTCCGTAGAGGAAAGAAAGTCATACAGGTTTGGGATGAGATCACAGTGAGTAAATGATGACAGATTTCTCATTTTTAGATGAATGACCCCTTTAAGTGAACTTGTCATTTGTCGATTGTACGATAAGACAAATAAGAGACCTTTCCAAGTTTTATTGTTTAAGTCCCCTGATGAAAAGTTGAAAAACACTGATGAAATGAACTCGACTCATCAGTTCTCTGTCAAAACAGATGGTTATTGATATCATTTCTCTCTGTCTGGTAGTCACCTGCTGTTCATATGTCTGCAAAATGAAATAATTACACAGTCTCTTTTAAGACCTGCTGCCTGCACCTTTCCAGAACTTCATGTCCGATAACAATAAAAAAACATCCCGGCTCCACAGACCTAAAATAATTAGTATTTGAAAGAACTGCTGATGATAAAACAAGACACGATGGTCTGAAACACTTAATCAGTCTTTTTCAAATGGCAGCAGATGTTCCATTATATATCTTCTATAATAGTAGCAGCTGTTTGTGTATAATAAAAATAATGAAAATAACGACAAGATGAAAGCTTCCTGTAGACAGCACGCCATCTGTGGACCGTTTCCTGTAAGGAGCTGACAGATACAGCGGATCTTGCTCTGATACAGTGTGTGTGTGTGTGTGTGTGTGTGTGTATATGTGTGTGTGAAGGTATGTGACAGCTTTGACTGGAACATTAGCATCACTACATCCTTCTGCTACTAATAATGAAGTACTAATGATCTAATTAGGCTGAGGGTACGCTTTTTGGCCATACCAATTAACAGTTCCAATACCCTGAGGATACATTTTTTTGTATGCATGCATGTTTTAAAAAATTAGATAGTACTATATTTATTCAAATGCTACCGGCCCAATTAGAGAAATAAAAAGTTAATTTAAAGGGTACTTTAAATCAAACCCTGCAGATAAACCCCCCAGCTAAAACCAGCCTAAACTGGTTAGCTGGTCTTAGCTGGTTTAAGCTGAAAGTATAGCTGGTTTTAGCTGGACTCCCAGCCTGACCAGCAAATGAAGAGGTCAAAACCCTTCTAAAACCAGCCTGCAAATCTGCTATGACCAGGCTGGATGACCAGCTAAAAGCAGCCAAATTGGTTAGTTTTGCTTTTGCATTCCCCCAGAAAACGTTTTGATTATTTGCAAAAGGTTTACATGACCCCAAGTGTAGGGTTGGGTACTTGGACTTCGACTTATTTATACTGTAATTATAAATGACCTCAGATGCACTTGTACTTGAACACGGACACGGACATTTTGTAACATCAAAAATAAATAAGTAACAGCGTAAAATTAAGATTAGACATTAATAAATGTCTCAGGTGCTTAAGGACTTGGACTCAGACCCAACACTAGTTTTGTGTTCCTCTTGCTAACAAAAGTTTTTCATTCCTTCAAAAAAGTGTTTACTCTGGAATCTTTCCTGAAAGGTTTTGCAAGCAAATGCAAAAATTATTGGGGAATGCAAAACTTTTGTGAGAGAACACAGAGACAATTAGTTCTAATTCTCCCATATCATATTTTTTTTTATTATCAAAATATTATCAAAATATTGATGGCTCATCTTGCACCTTATACTTATATTTTGTCCAGTCAAATACCACAAAAAAATCTAATTAGCAATAACAAGTAAATCACGTTCGACAGCTTGAAAAAAGGAACTTGTCCTTCACTGGTTTCAGTAGGTGAATAGAAAATAAAGGAAAGAAAACTAATTAAAGGTGAATTGTCTCATTTCTGTCAAGCATCACTAAACAGATATAAATAGCAATGAGACTAAATGGAGACAAAGCAATAGGGAAAAAAAACAAAGATTTTTCAAAATGTATTTTAGGTTTATAAAAGTTTTAAAAAGGTTTTAACATCACAGTTCGGTATAATTTCGGTGCAGCAGGGGGAAAACCAAAACTTTTTTTTTTTCAGCATGTTTCTGAACCGTCCCAGAAGCAGCTCCCCAAGGCATTTATACAGCGATCTGTCATGTCACATCAAATTCACATCACATCATGTGGTATTGTGGGAAGTCATGGCCTAATGGTTAGAGAGGGTAATCCAAAAGGTTGCGGGTTCGAGTCTCGGGCCGGCAGGGATTGTAGGTGGGGGAGTGAATGTCCAGCGCTCTCTCCACCCTCAATACCACGACTGAGGTGCCCTTGAGCAAGGCACCAAACCCCCAACTGCTCCCCGGGCGCCGCGACATAAATGGCTGCCCATTGCTCCGGGTGTGTGTGTTCACGGTGTGTGTGTGTTCACTGCTGTGTGTGTGCACGTTGGATGGGTTAAATGCAGAGCACGAATTCCGAGTATGGGTCACCATACTTGGCCGTATGTCACTTCACTAGTTCACTTCACTTCAAAGACTGTCAAAAAGCCATTCATTATTTGAAATTCCTGAAAATAAATAAATAAATATTGTATACGTTCGGTACACATGCGTACCGATCCGAAAGACCCGTACTGAAACAGTTCGGTACGAATACATTGCACCCCTATTGTTTATGATTAGTGCTGTTGATATTTTTTTGTGAAAAATCTTGACTTTTTTGTGGTTCACGAGTTCACGAGATCTAATCTGATAGCAAATAGTAAGCATATTTTGGCGTGCTGTCCTGGGGGAGGGCTCCGAGCTTGGAATATGGCCCGAACCCAGAGAACTCCCCTATCCCTAATAAATAAAAATAGATTAGGGGTGAGGAGTTGGGGTGGAGGAAGGATGCCAGAAAACTGTCATAGGACAGCGGTAGGCAGGCTGCATATTTACAGGTGCATCTCAATAAATTAGAATGTCGTGAAAAAGTTCATTTTTTCTTGTAAGTTATTTCAAAAAGTGAAACTTTCATATATTTTAGATTCATTGCATGTAAAGTAAAACTGTTTTTTTGTTTTAATTTTGATGATTAGACCTTACAACTGATGAAAGTCAAAAATCAGTATCTCAAAATATTAGAATATTGACCATCCCTACAGTATAAATTCCGGGTATCTCTTGTTCTTTGAAGCCACAATAATGGAGAAGACTGCTGACTTGGCAATGATCCAGAAGACGATCATTGACGCCCTCCACAAAGAGAGTAAGTCACAGAGGGTCATTACTGAAAGGTGTGGCTGTTTACAGAGTGCTGTATCAAAGCATATTAAATGCAAAGTTGACTGGAAGGAAGAATTTGGGTAGGAAAAGGTGCACAAGCAATAGGGATGACTGCATGCTTGAGAATACTGTCAAGCAAAGCTGATTCAAACACTTGTGAGAGCTTCACAAGGAGTGGACTAAAGCTGGAGTCAGTGCATCAAGAGTCACCACGCTCAGACGTCTTCAGGAAAAGGGCTACCAAACCACTTCTGAACCAGAGACAGAAGCGTCTTACCTGGGCTGTGGAGAAAAAGAACTGTACTGTTGCTCAGTGGTCCAAAGTCCTCTTTTCAGATGAAAGTAAATTTTGCATTTCATTTGGAAATCAAGGTCCCAGAGTCTGGAGGAAGAGTGGAGAGGCACAGAATCCATGTTGCTTGAAGTCCAGTGTGAAGTTTCCACAGTCAGTGATGATTTGGGCTGCCATGTCATCTGCTGGTGTTGGTCCACTGTGTTTTCTGAAGTCCACGGTCAACGCAGCCATCTACCAGGAGAGCACTTCATGCTTCCTTCTGCTGCCAAGCTTTATGGAGATGCTGATTTCATTTTCCAGCAGGACTTGGCACCTGCCCACACTGCCAAAGGTACCAAAAGCTGGTTCAATGACCATGGTGTTACTGTGCTTGATTGGCCAGAAAACTTGCCTGACCTGAACCCCATAGAGAATCTATGGGGTATTGTCAAGAGGAAGATGAGAGACAGCAGACCCAACAATGCAGATGACACGAAGGCCGCTGTCAAAGCAACCTGGGCTTCCATGCACCTCAGCAGTGCCAGAAACTGATCACCTCCATGCCACGCCGAATTGAGGCAGTAATTAAAGCAAAAGGAGCCCCTACCAAGTATTGAGTACAAATACAGTAAATGAACATACTTTCCTGCAGGCCAACAATTCACTAAAAATGTTTTTTTTTTTATTGGTCTTATGAAGTATTCTAATTTGTTGAGATTGTGAATTGGTGGGTTTTTGTTAAATGTGAGCCTAAATCATCACAATTAAAAGAACCAAAGACTTAAACTACTTCAGTCTGTGTGCAATGAATTTATTTAATATACGAGTTTTACAATTTGAGTTGAATTACTGAAATAAATTAACTTTTCCACGACATTCTAATTTATTGAGATGCACCTGTATACATATTGTGTTTGTTAGGGTAGTTAGCTAAACGAGTTGCACCTGCACCAAATTAGTTGATTATCTGATCGTGCTCCTCCCGAACCTTGTTAATAAAACATCATAAAAAACTCAGAATGTTATGATTAATAACTTAAAAGTTTAATTAGTTATGAAAAATACAATTTCGAGCATCAGTTTGAGCCTGTGTGTTCATTTAAGTATGCAGCTATATGAAGACAGACAGCCCCATAATAAGATGTTCACACTCCAATTTGCAGCTCTATTTACCCTAGCAGTGCCCAGGTCATTTGAAGGAGGCATATCTGACAGGGCTGTCCCCCGTGGCATTGCCGGGAGTGACCCCTTTCTGAGACCATAATTACTACAGCTGAATGAGTAGGCAGGATGTCACTCTCTGTTCAGATTTATCTGGCTGCTATTAGACCCATGCAGGGTGTTTCACTAAAATAGTTCCCTCTCTGCCCGGGTTTCACACAGGCTCTTACTCATTAGAGCCAGGACGTTTTGCTACCCTGTTCATTTTTGCTCCAAGAACCTGGTGGGACGTTAAAGAACAGGCTTCTAGGTTAACCCTGCTTGCTGCTGATGCCCCTTGTTCATGTTTGATCATCTTTAAAATGCCCTTAGAAGTCTTCATTTTGTAAAGAACATTTTGGAGTTGGAGTTGGAACTCAGCATAAACTCTGAAGGACTATGTCCCTCCAGGAACTGAGTTTGGCACCCCTGTTTTAATATATTATTTATAATTATTAATATGAATTAATATTTTTCCTTAAGTAAAGCAATGTGTTAAATTTAGTTTTCTTTCTTAATATATTATAAAATGTAGTTTATTCCTGTGAGGCAAAGCTATTTCCACCATCATTACTCCAGTATAACGTGTCAGAGGATTCGTCAGAAAGCATTTGTATATGCTGATTTGAATTATTATTAATTTTTTTATTATAATCAAACCATTTAAACTGCATATATATATATATATATATATATATATATATATATATATATATATATGTGTGTGTGTGCGTGTGTGTGTGTTTGCAAGAACATAACTGTTTTATTGTGTTAGTTAGCTGTATTTTTTTTGTTTTTTTGTTATTTTTAACCTAATCAGAATAACCCAACTGCAGCTTGATATTAATTGGAATGCACAATGAAAAAACATGAGTTTTGAAAATTGTTAAAACTAGAGTTATCTGTTTTTGCAAATGAAATTATTTTTGATCCTCATTTTACAGCATTTTTACACAAGTGCCTAAAACGTTTTATATTACTGTAGCTTTGCATCTTGGAGACGTTGCCACAGTTCTTCTGGAGTTAGTATGTCTCAGTTTGTTCTGTTTCTTCATATCATTCCAGACAGACTGGATGATGATCAGATCAGATCTCTGTGTGGAGCACTGGCTGTTGCCAGACTCCTTGTTAGGGATGGGTACCGAAACTCGGTATTAAATCGGTCTCGGGGCTAAATTCTGAAAGACCGGAGTATCGATAAGCTCTGATGTTATCGGTACTTCTGTCGGTATTGGAGAAATTAAGAAAACACACATACATTTATTGTTGCTCTCTCTCTCTCTCTCTCTCTCTCTCTATATATATATATATATATATATATATATATAATGTCGCCAGCTGTTTTTATGTGCAATAATATTCAAACATTTGTCTATGATGCATTTTTGCTATGCGCAATTCAGAAGCCAGATCGCGCTCACGCGGAGGAGCTTCAGCACACGCAACATGAAAGTCCTGTTTAATTATGATTGAAGAGAGAACCAACTATTCAAACATCTGCTCACACTTTAGGCCTGTGGCTGTTATATTAAGCTAAGTATTTTTTTTTTTTTTTCGATTTTGGCTTCCAAGGATTATAGCCGCATTTCTTCTAGCACAACTCCCTTCCCTTCATAGCGGCGCGGATTCGTTCCTCCGAACCAAAACTTAACATCTGAATCAGCTCAATCAGTGATTGTTATAAAATGCCGTCTTTACTGTTGCTACATTGCAGGACATATTTGATAGTAAAACGTTGAAAGTACAATCTGCACAAGTGATGCTGTTCCCCAGCTGAAATGTGTGTGCGCGCGTGTGCTTGCGCGGCGGCGTGCTCCAAAACGGACAAGCAAAGTACACTTTGAGCTTCGGGCGCGTCGAAATAACAGAAAAATATGCCAAAAAATACACACACAATGTGTCAAAATGGCCGGTTATGAGAGTCTTCACTTTTATGTTAAGTGGACGAGAACAGCTGGGAGAAAATCCGATGCGTGTCAGTATATTGTCTTAAAGTGTCAGACTGGAGCTTGAGCCATCAATGTTAATCAAAGAACAAAATACAAAGAGAAAATCACCCACAGCTCTTAATCTGAACAACGTTATAGCTTTAATAAACATAAATCTATCAGTACATACAGTGAAAACTATGCTTGCTCATTTACATGTGATTACTTTTGTAACTATTACTTACCTGAACATTAATATTAGTAGACCTTCATGGAAAAATGAAAGCACTGTTTATTTCATTTCGTTTGTGTGTTTGTTTTATTGTATTTGTCAGTTTGTTTTACTTTGTTTCTTTGTTCATGTTGTTACTGTATCTTATCTTATGTATATAAAACACTAAAAATACCTGCACACTGGTGCATTTACAAATTGATGAAGTGCAGGCATTTTTAGTGTTTTATATACATAAGATAAGATACTGTAAGAATATGAACAAAGAAACAAAGTAAAACAAAAAGTACCGATAAGAATACCGTTAAAGTACCGGATCGATAAGCAGTATCGGTAAGAGTAGTAATACCGTTAAAACCTTAACGATACCCATCCCTACTCCTTGTGCAAAAAATCTCACTAGATGATTACAATTAATGGCCAAATGAATGTTTGGAAATGTAAATTAATATTTCCTATTGACACACTACAGCAAAATATAGAAACTAACTGACTAACCATTTTTTAGATGGTGAAAATACTAGTGTTCTAATCATTTTGGCCACCACTGTATATATTGTCTGTATGTGTGTTACATAGTCTCTATCTTACACACATAGTACAGGGCTTTGATTTTTACAGATAATGTCCCATCAAAAACAGCAAGAAAAATTGCTGTAACTCTGGGGTAAGGGGAAATGGTGACTTGTGGGTAATTTGATGGCGGGCATAGTGAGATTATCTCTGTAATGACACGTTCTGAGCAATCTAATGAGCAATCGCCTTCTTTCAGCATGTGTGTGTCACAGATGATGACGCAAGAGACCGTGGTTTGAACTAATATGCCCTCAAGAAAAGAAGGATGGATGGAGAGAGGGAAAGGAGAAAGAAAGGCTAGGGAGGAGGACAGATTACACATAAATGACAGAGTTATGGTTATGGGACTTTCGATAATGAGAGCAAGTGATGTGTCCTCACACACAGAAACCCCTCTAGTCTGGGATGTAATGTAAGGTCATACATTGGGCAAGGCTTTGAGAGACGAGTGTGTGTGTGTATGGGAAAGAAACATTTAAGGGCGTTGAGGTCCGTTCAGTGTCACATTCTGTTTGCATCTTGCAAATGCGTTCTGTGTTAATCTCTGATCCATGCAGAGCTTCAATGACGACACTAAGAAACACATTCATTTCTGTCACCGCAGTGCTTCCTGTCAGACCAAACCATATCAGCCCTAGTGCATGTGCCTAAAACACAGCCAAATATACACTCATGCAATCTAATGTCCTGTCAGTATGAACTCAAATAGTCTTACGAATGCTTAAATCAACGCATGGATGTGCGTGACAGAGCAGAGACTTACAAGCTCCTCATTCAGCCATGTGCTTATAGGAAGACAGTTATGTTATAGAGCTAATTGGAAAATCTTATTGCCATTTATAATGTGCTGTCAAATATAACTCAGATTTGTGGTCTAAAGGAATGTTCTGGGTTCAATTATTATATAAAACAATATATAAAAAGTATCATTGCCATTAATAGCAACAACAGCAATAATATGCAATTAATTGTGCTTTAAATTGATCAAAAATACAAAAGTAACACCAAATCAGCATATTAGAATGATTTCTGAAGGATCATGTGACACTGAAGACTGGAGTAATGATGCTGAAAATTCAGCAGTGCAACATATGAATAAATTACATTTTAAAATATATTAAAATAACAAACAGGTATTTTAAATGGTTATAATATTTCACTATAGTACAGTTTTTATTGTATTTTTAATCAAATAAATTAAGCTTTGGTGAGTATGAGACTTCTTTCACAAATATTAAAAAGTCTTAAGGCCCATTCACAACATGAATGATAAAAATAAGGATAGTTATAAAAATCATTCTAAATTTAAAGGAAGAAATTTAGTCCACACCACACCTGTAACGATAACCAAATCTAAGTTCTGATCCAAAGTTCTGTCATGAAACTCTAGAAGGCGCAGTCCGATAGGTCTAACTCAGTCTGACATAATGACATCATCACATGGTGCAGCTGATTGGTTCTCTCTTGTATCAGTAACCAATGAGCTGCTGCTCAACATTCAAATACTTGGTTAGTGCTTGGTGTAGCAGTTGCAGCACACTTCAGAAACCCTCCACCTTCCCCAGCTCCACTTGTATAGCTCTGCTATAGGGAGCATTGTTTATGCTACAATGTTTTTTCATATGTGTTATATGTTCAGCAGCAGTATTTCTTACATGCTCAAAGCAGCATGTTGTGGATGTATTGGCAGTAGCAAATCTCGGTAGAGCAGATCTATTCCGCCACGACCAAACACATCACCATACCCTCCTAGAGTTGTCATGATAGAAATATAGTTATCATTATAGTTAGCTTTATCATTATCGGTCTATGGTGTTTACTGTCCCCAAACTTTTAAATGGTATTGTATGCAATGATAAAATAAAAATTGAACATACCATGAACATTTTAGGGGATTGACAGCAGGTCATATTTTTGTTAATTCTTCTGTAGAAAGATGTGCTATTTGAGCTGTAAATTAATTCAGAATAATCCTTTTGCAACTTGATTGCATCTTGAAGGGCATTGAAAGTTCAGACTTGGTCTTTTAATAATCGGATTACTATCTAATCTAATCTGAAAAACGTGGCTAATATAAAAGCACAGAGTGCCTCAGATAGTTCCACATTTTCCTTGTTTGTCCTGATATAACCTCATGGCTCATGACTGTAGTCGGAGACCAACTTGACAGCAAATAAAGCCCAGAGGTCACAGTGTCTCTGCTGGGGCAGGTGGTTGTTCCTGGCCCAGTTCACAGGGTATGGGACACACTAATCATCATAATGTCTTGCATAATGTCTGTCTGCTATTTTTGCCTGTATGGGAAGAGATTAGTTACCTGTAATCCTTGTCTATAGCACCAGGTGGTCTTTTCCACGCTTCTCCTTTGAACACGGGTCAGATGTTGGGTTTTGTTTATGTACAAGTTCCCAGGCAAAGAAGCCTAATGGAATGCTTGAGGGATTCTAACATTTTTGTAATTTGGAACTAATTGCAAAACTGATCCTATTGGGAAATATTTTCATAATCTACACAGAAAATTGATACAGTACATAAAAAGTAATTCCATTAGTTCTTTCATGATTTCGTCAATGACATCAAGCATAATTGATCCTCACATTTCTTGTAACCAATCAACATATTTCAATGGACTAGAATGAGATCTGAAATTGCTGAGCGGAAGATTTTCAGCAAATGACAAATAAAACGATACAGATGGATAAAGATGGATTACAGATGGATTTCCAAGATCAACCTTTGTATGTATTAAGTAGCATTAAAATTAATTTCTAGAACTGGAAAATTCATGAAAATTGATTAAATCATAAAACGCCATGGGCATTTGTATAAAGAACATGCAGAACATAACAGAATTTCTACTCAATAAAAATTTGACTGGTAGAAATTCTGAGAGAAAAAAAAATGATTCAGTAAATCACGAGGAAATGCCATGAAAGTTCAATGGTTAAAAAGAGAGCACTTTAAATGTTTGGAACGTTGACATTTATTTTAATATATGGACATTCCTATAGATCAGTGTTCCTGAAATCTTACCCTGGAGGTCCAATCTGCTGCAGAGTTTAGCTCCAACCCTGATCAAACTCACCTATCTGTGATTTTCTAATGATCTTGAAGACTCTGATTAGCATGTTCAGGTGTGTTTGATTAGGGTTAGAGCTAAACTCTGCAGGAAAGGTCCAGATTTGAGGATCCCTGCTATAGATTCTGTAAATCACAAAACATTTTGAAAACAAAGCTTGTTACACATTCTTTATAGGTGTTTTGACGAGGCATACATTTGTTTGTCTCAGGTATCCAAACCATCTCAACTAAATAATCTAGCATTTGAAACACTTGGTTAAAGGTCACCCAAGTTCAAAAATGCGTACTAAGTTGAACACGATTTTAAAGAAACTTTATACATTTATCATGCTTGACTGTTGCCTGCGTTGCCTGTGTGCTAGTTCATTTTTTGGCTTTATTTTTAATTTAAAAAATAATGAAGTGTGCTGTCATCTCGTAATGACTGAACACAGAGATTTGAAGTACATTTGGCTGGTCAAGGTGCTCATTAAATCTCTGCCGAATGCAGGACTCTTTCCAGGACAATCAAACCCAGAGGTGACTTATTGCCACCCCTGCTCTCTCACAGTCTCTTCTCATCTTTGTAATGAAGGAATTAGTGCTTTTTGATTAAAGGTGAAGTGGCATCATTTCTCCTAACAACTCACATCGCCAAATGGCCAGACATTAATAAGACAAAAGATATTGAGTGTAATGTCAGAAAGACAAATGAAGAAAAGAGAAGTTTTTTTTCTGCATTTTTTATTGAGTACCCACCGAGTGTAATTAGAAACTGAAGATCACAGAAGCTGAGCTGTGTCCGGCCTCAGTCTCGGTGTGAGTGATTTTGTGGATCATTCTGTCAGGCTGATATGTTGAGCTGACAGGCTGATGCTCTGCTGGGCTCAAACTTAAAGATGGGGATGATGGTTACTGACCTGTTTGCTCCTCAGGGCCGTTGCTGGAGAGCTCAAGACACTGTGTCTGTGTGTGTGTGTGTGTGTGTGTGTGTGTGTGTGTGTGTGTGTGTGACATGGAGGATGAAATTGTGTCAGAATAAAAAATGAGAAACAAAACTTAAGTTAAGCATCTTTAATAGTAAACGTTATTTTTCAGGTTTTAGTATGTTTGCTAAAATGTACATACATAAACACTTATATTATTAATCATAAGAATGTCTGTATTAAATTGTAACTTAATTCATAACTGATTCTTAAGGTTCCTTTCAGAATGATAATGTTTCAGATAACTGTCGGTTTTATAAGAAAACAACTAATAATATAATATAATATAATATAATATAATGTATAGAAATGTACCTTTGTACTTACATCTAAATATGTTTAAAAAAATTGTTTATGTGTTTGTGTATTTATATATTTATATATATATTGGTACATTTATATGAAACGTACTGTAGCAGTATATTAGATATTTCTTTGTATATAACATCAAAATCATCATGTTTAGTCATTCCCAGATGTCTTCATAATGCCCTCATATTAATAAGGCCAACATACTTTTAATATAAATATATATTGTGAAATTTTATTATAATTTTACAGTTTAAATAACTATTTTTAATATAATATTTTTAAATGATTTTTCAAGAACATGTTTTACTACATGTTTTACTGTCTTCAGTGAACTATTTAAGTTGGCTCAACTTTTCTTTTTTTTACAGTGTGGGTGTACAGCAATACAAAATAAAGCGCTATATAAATGCAATATTCATTCATTGATTCATTCATTCACATGATCCTTCAGAAATCATTCTAATATGCTGCTCAAAAACTTTATTAAATAATATTAGTAATGTTGACAACTGCTTAATTTTTCTTTTGTTAACACTTTACTAAGCCTTTATGTATAATGCATTATAAATGTAATTTTGATGCATTAATTATGCCTTGCAATGCACCTTATAATGCATTGTACAATCGTATGAATAATTGCATATAAATCATTATACCACTTAGCAATTAATTGTTGCACTATGTGTTTTAAATTTGGTTATAATTATTTACAAGAAGATATGATTTATTGCAACATACATTATGAATAATTATAATGCATTATACCCTTTAATAACCCTTTATAATGCATTAAACATAAATGGTTACCCTTTTTTGGAAACTCTGATACATTTTTCAGGACTGTTTGGTGAATATAAAGTGAATATTAAAATCCATCCTTGTTGAATAAGAATATTAATTTCTTATAAAGCAAAAATCTTATATTGTTGTTGTTTTATTCCTGCCCTCATCCTCACCCATCCTCTCCTCTCACTTCCGTCTAGATGAGGGGCAGACGGTGTGCCAGGGGCCTCCGGACATGCTGGGTCAGCGCCTGGCGGAGGTGGGCATGCAGCTGCGATCGGAATGCCACCAGGGACTGGGTTACTGGGACTACCTGTTCTTCATCGCCATCGGCTTCGTCATCTTCAGCGCCGGGACAGTGTCGGCATGGGTGATGGGCGTGCTCATGGTCCTGTACGAGCGCTACAGCAAAAGGAAGAGCGAAGAGTTCGACAGCGAGGACGAGGAGGAGACAGTCACCCGAGGGGCAGGAAGTGGAGGAGGAGGAGGAGGGGGTAACCATGGCAATGGGGACCTGAGCAAACCAGGCATGCAGGTGTGACCAGAGGACAGAAGGACGCTGGGAAATCTTTGATGAACAGACAATGAGCTGCGGACAGAGCGAAGGAGTTTTCTTTTATATAAAGAGGTTTAAAGTGCACTTTTTTAGAATGTGTCAACATTAGTTTTAGATTAAGAGATGAGCAGAGCAGGGCAGACAGATTAGATGTATTTCTATTCTTATAGGTGGACTCAGACAGAGAGCCAGAGAGACAGTTGAGAGGGTCACAGTAAACTTTCAGCTGAAAAAGATCGCTGTTTCTGACAGATCTGAGGGTTGGTCTTGGTTAAAAGCATAGAATTAATGCTCACACACACACACAACGCTCTCCCCAGTGTTAGTAATGTAATTGGGGCAGGGTGACAACACTGTGTTTCATATTTAAGAGAGAGACCTTGAGAAGAAAGGAAAAGGGAAAAAGACAGATAGGTAGAGAGGCTTGAAGACATATCCAGTAACCTATCTCAGCTTTTATTTACTATCTCGGTCAAAGAAAGGAATATAAATGGAGGATATGCAAGGCAGTTTCTCCAGACTCATGCAGTGTGAAATGAACGAATAGAAGACGGAAGACTCTTCTAAACTGTCTGCACAGCTCCGTGGAAGGCTGAAAATGCTTTTTAAGGGGTCACAGACTGACTGACTGACTGCTCAAATGTTGGATTGATAACATTTTATTGCAGGGCTTTACAATAAGGATTTTTTTCTGCTTGCCCTGCCAGGTTAGTAGTTTTCACCCTGAAAAATATTATATAAATGTTGATGAATAATAATTATATGGGCAAATTACAAGAAAATATTATAATATACATTTTAAATTATAATATCAGCATTTTAATATAAATTTTAAAAATACATTTTTTTATTGTCAAATTAAAAATTTGGGTTGGGTCAGTATTTGTTTTTTAAATTAATACCAATATGCATTAAATTGATCAAAAACAAAAATAAATGTATTACGATTTTTACAAGAATATTAAGTAGCACAACTGTTTTCAACATTGAAAATATTATTCATAATAATTAAAAATAACATTGATTAATATTAATGTTTCTTGAGCACCAAATCAGCACAGTAAAATGATTTCTGAAGAACCACGTGACACTGAAGACTGGAGTAATGGCCGTTGAAAATTCAGCTTTGCCATCACAGGAATAAATTGCATTTTAAAATATAGCAAATGTAAAAAAAAACTATGTTCAAGTTTGCAAGGCATAAAACCACACATAGATGCTTAATGAATGCACTGGCCCAACAGGGCAAGTGAAGTGGCCAGAAACATTCTCACTGGCCCCGGGCCATCAGACCATCCTTATTGTTGAGCCCTGTATTGGAAGGGACATATTATTGATCTCAGTAAGCCTGTATGCACTGCACCGAAAAGCCTTACACACAAGATGTAACCAGTCCAGCAATAACACCTCCGGGTGGTACTGAGAGCAATAGAGGGAAACGTGTGTGTGTGTGTGTGAGTGAGTGAGTGAGTGAGTGAGTGAGTGAGTGAGTGAGTGAGTGAGTGAGTGAGTGAGTGAGTGCGTGTGTGTGAGTGAGTGAGTGAGTGAGTGAGTGAGTGAGTGAGTGTGTGTGAGTGAGTGAGTGAGTGAGTGAGTGAGTGAGTGAGTGTGTGTGAGTGAGTGAGTGCGTGTGGCACAGTAAAACCGCTATAGGTGGGGAAGAATAAAATATGTCAGCATTCTGTAATTTTGGCAAGGCTTTAATTTTTTTAATCAAATGTGATTCCTCCCATCATGCCACTCAAGGGCAGAGCTAAAGTGACCCCTCTCTCTTCACACTGCACCATCAGCACTGGAGGGAATTGTGCCTTCCATAAAGAAATTATGATAATGGCCCATTCAAAAAATAGTTTGTTATGAATTCAGCACAATTCCTTATCTTCTAGGTTGTGGGGGATTCAGCAGACTACTACAATCTGGCATACTTTGCTCTGCAGCATTACTACTGCAATCCAGACACCTGAATTGTCTCTTTAAAATGCTAAAAGTGCTTTCTGCTGCACAACATGTCTAGATCTATAGCGATCCTCCATTATTTGACCATCACTGGGTGAATTACTGCTGCCATAATCATTAGAAGATGTACACAAAAATCTTGTTTAAACCAAATTGGTTTCTGTCAGTTGCAATAGGACAAAATTAATTTCTCCAGGCAAATGGCAGCATCTTTTGTCACTTCTTTATGGTTGAGCACTGTACCAACACAGCTAGCACCTGGTGAGATGCTGGATTGTTGGTGTTTAGTGAAAAGAAGCAGTTTCACTCCTGAATTACCACATACAAAATGTGACACAACTCTTTTAGCAAATTCGCCCATCTGTCTTAGCATGTTTTATCCCTATATTCAACCTCAGAAAGAGATGTGTAGAGCAGGAACGTCCTCTCATCTCTGGAGTTTTTCGCAGAGAGGGAAAGCTAATTTTGGGGTGTTGTGTGATTGAGGATTGCTAAATCCATCTGTAATGGGTTAAAGAGCTTAAGGGAATAATGCTTGTGGCCTGGGCTGCTCTCAAAAATATCTCAGCTGCTGCTTTTAAAAATCTATATATTCTATAGCTAATATTCTGTTGACTTCTTGTTCCCCATTTTCCTTGGAGCCGCAGTGGGTAATTTCTGCACAACTCGTGGCACCCAACAGAATTATGACCTTTTCCAAACTGGCTTCCCAGACACTCACGTTTACAGAGCCCTTAAAGCAAAATGGTGATTGTAAAAATAAGTTATATTTCAATGCAAGAGAATGAAAATATGAATTATAATTCAATGCGAAAGAACACAATTTTAATTAATTTTTTTCCTTCCAACTGGTATTGTTTTCCATCACCATGACCCCCTTAAGGGTTCTGTTCCCATCTGCCATTGGTCAGTCAAACAGATAGTTCCGCCCCAAACTAACACCATTGGCTAAGTCAGTGTTGCTTTGATGGGCCACTATAACAATCAAATAGCAATTGTGTTTGATGCTGGTAGTAAGACTATGTGAGTAGAGAAGAGTGACAGAGATTGGGCAATATAATATTTAATATTACTGTTACTTACTTATATAAATATATTTTGTAATATATCAAAGAGTTTCTAGTATATCAAAAAATACTAAAATTAACCCATTATATGTTGCTCTTATGAGGTAGTGGCTTACAAAAAAAAAAAAAAAAAACTCCTCTCTTGAGCCAAAAGGATGCAACTCTGCTCCGCTTCTCATATCTGACATACTCTGTCTCTAATGGTGCAGAAATTACATACTGTGTCTTAAAACCTGCACATGCTCACTAAACTCTTGTTGAAATTTGAATTGGTTGAAATTGGATTTGAATTAAGAGGTCTAGAAAATCCAAAACCCAACAAGCTGGTCGTTTCATCTGCGAAGTCTCAACTTCAGGTCACGACCCTGGACTGAATGTGTGTGTGTGTGTGTGTCGACACATCTATCTCACCTCCTTCTCAGCCTCTAATTCATCGTCTCTCTCTCTCTCTCTCTCTCTCTCTCTCTCTCTCTCTCTCTCTCCCTCTCTCATTCTGTCCTCTCTCACTCGTTAGAAGGTGGGTTTTAGATTACAGGTTACAGTGGGATGTCACCATGTCAGCATTATTTTGAAAGTGTTAACCCCATCCTGAGAAAGACTAATAATACCATGTCTTCAGGGGAACAGGATTGTGTGTGTACAGTTGAGCTAGGAAATACCTGGAGAGACTTCCTCAAAAAAAAAAAAAAAAATACTGCTAAAAATGTTGCGACAGAAACATACAGTAGAGGTCGAATGAATCATGCTGATGTCAGCATCATGGCAATATAAGGATGGACAGCAGAGGTAGTAAACTTTATACCAACACGCTGCAGAGTGTGTGCCGTTTTCACCTGCCGTGAACTCTGAGAGTGATCATGCGTGACTATGTCATCGCCCCTTTAGAAGAAGAGGGAAACTGGGGAGGAGTTGTATTGGTATTTTATTCCTCTATGAATATTAATGTGTAATATAACAGGTGATAAATGGGACGAGCCCTAGTGCTATCCGATAGTCAAGATCAGCGTAAGAGCAGGACTTTATCTGAGTCTCCAGGCACTAACAGTGCCACAAAACTGCAGTCTGCTCAGCTCCAAAACCGCAAGCACCATCAGCAATGCAGCAGGGGTGGCCTGTGTCAGGAAGATCTGTAGAGATACTCACACACATACACTCAACAGAACGCTAATGAACTAGCAGCACAACTCCTGCTTTATCTTTGTGAATGCACAAACAAAACCTCAGCTGTTAGCAGTGAAACAGAGTGTTAATAATAGAGGCTGAAGTATATGTAGTACACACCAAAACATTTTCAAACAGATGCAGCTAGAACCCACAGTGGTCATTAGCGTTATCATTTTAAGCATTAGCTTTTATTGGCCATGCTAATCTGTGGCTGTAGCTAATGGAAAGTTGGAAAGTTGAAAGGTGTCACATCTACATTTAGGTCTCAAAGGATATGTGTAGTAAGCTAGCAGGTTAATCAGTTAGCAGTGTGCTAATCTAGTTGGGTTGCAAAACAAATAACAAGAAATCAATATCTTTGGTTATATTCTCATAAAAATGTGCAAACAATTGTACCTTTAGTGATACGACAACTTGTCACATGGACAGTATCCTTCAAGGCACAACTATGTACCTTATGTACCTCTAAAAGGTGCAAATTGGTACCTAAAGCCCGAGACACACTGCACGATTTTAGCAATCCCATAAGATCATTGCATGTCACACTGTGCGACATGTATCTAAAAAACTTGCCTATGAAGTTTGTGTAGACTGTACACTCTAAAAAATGCTGAGTTAAATACAACACAGTGCTGGGTAAATATTGGACAGAACACATGCTGGGATGTTTTGAATCAACAGTTGGGTTAAATGTTTAATAATGTTAAACATTATTAACTGTTAAACAACAGTTGGGTTAAATGTTACTTCTGGGCAGTAACACAACCGCTGGGTCTAAACAACCCAATCGCTGGGTTCATCCATATTTTTCCCAGCACTGGGTTGTATTTAACCCAGCATTTTTTAGAATGTATAATGAGGACACCTACTGACTCGTATGCTACGACACACATTACTATAGAAGAATAAATCGCCATCAGCATGCGCTAGTGGTAAACAAAAAGACCATGACAATACTTTAACAGTTGTAGTTTTTATGTGTTCTGACAAAAAGTGGGAGCGCCGAAAGAGAAAGGCATAACAGCTTGAGGTAAGCAGTTTTATGATTTAGCACCATGTCGCATAGATTTTATGTTGCATTTTTATTGGTTGGTCAGTAAACGTGGATCGTAGCAGCAAACACACTGTGCGATGATCATGCTGTATCGTAGGCTATCTTTGGTTGCAAGACCATGACCATGCCGTCTTTGAACCTCTCTCACTCTACGACACAGGATCACCGATTAGGAGCCATGATCACAGAAATCACCACGATTGTTTCACGATACCAATCTTTTGTCTGGGACAGCTGAAAATCGTGCAGTGTGTCTCGGGCTTTAGAGTAGTAATACGTATGAACCATTATGGTACTACTCACCTCCTTACTGGTTACTGTCCTTGTGACAAGCTGTTGTACCAATAAAGGTAAAATTTGTGCATGTTTTCTGAGAGTTCTGATAGTTTCTACAAAGTAAACCAAGCAATTTCATATGATTTCTAATCAGGTTATGAATTTAGTAAGTTCTTTTAGCCAATGAAATCTCATTTGGTGTAAGGTGAACATTATTCAACTTGTCTAACAAATTGTTTATGATACCATAATTTTTCATTTCCTGCTTGGTGCAGAGTTGGTGCTCTTGCAAACAAAGTGAGTGTTGAGATTTTGTTTCATTATACATCACCTTGCTAGCAGAACACTTATGGTTGTAAAGCTGACATTTGAAGTAGGAAAATCCCATGACCAATCTTGAATGGAACACTGTGGCTTACCTACTAAACTCTCTAGATAGACAATTAGCAATTTAGGCCTCGTACACTCTCTACCTTTATGGGTACAACAGCTTGTCCCTCAACAACTTTGACAACTTTGTACCTTATTTACCCATAAAAGGTTCATAATAGTATGCCTTTTAGGTAGATAAGGTTTAGGTACAAGGTTGTCACTGAGGCAGTACCCTTAAAGAGACAAGCTGTTGTGCACCTAAAGGTACAACTTTTATCAATTTTTCCCATCAATGTAGATGCATTCTAGTTAGGATTTGAGACACAGCCTCAAAGTTGTTCTCTTACATTCTTGTTGTGCCAATAACCAAAATGAAATTGTGGGTGAAGGCTCAGTAGAGTTTCAAATTAGATTCGCGTGCAGAGAGTAGCTGACTTAAAGAGTGTTTGGTTCAGCCTTTAGTAAAAAGTCTAGGAAATAATATTGATCTGAGTTATTTTTTTTTACTTTTGGTTTGGATTGGAGCTTTGGGACCAGAGGCAGTGCTGCAGACTGCAGGTCTTGCTGTAGTGCACAGGACTGAATTTGGGCTCTGTGAGACTTTAGATTTGCTAAATCGATTTGCTGTCTGCGGAGGTGTGTCCGTCACGCTCTATCCATCATGCATGAAGCTCTGCAGAATTTTCCCAACTGAGAGTCGCTAACACTCTCTTCTTTTCTCCTCTCCTCTCTTCCTTGTCTTGTTACATTATTTCTCTTCGTTGTTGTGACTCGTCTCATCTCCTTGTGTCTTCTCCTCTTCATCTTGTCTCCTCTCTTCCTTATCTTGTCTTTTTTTTTTTTGTCTCCTTTCATCTGTTCTGTTCCCATCATTTGTCTTGTCTGTTTACTCTCATCTACTGTCCTCTCTTCTTTATCTCGTTACACCTCTTCTCTTCTCTTCTCTTCTCTTCTCTTCTCTTCTCTTCTCTTCTCTTCTCTTCTCTTCTCTTCTCTTCTCTTCTCTTCTCTTCTCTTCTCTTCTCTTCTCTTGATTGTTGTGCCTTGTCTCATCTCATATTGTGCCTTGTTCTGTCTTCTCTTTGTCTTGTCTCCTCTCTTCCTTGTCTTGTTACATCACATTATTTCTCTTCGCTGTTGTGGCTCATCTCATCTCATCTCATTGTGTCTTCTCCTCTTCATCTTGTCTCCTCTCTTCCTTATCTTGTCTTTTTTTTTCTTTGTCTCCTTTCATCTGTTCTGTTCCCATCATTTGTCTTGTCTGTTTACTCTCATCTACTGTCCTCTCTTCTTTGTCTCGTTACACCTCTTCTCTTCTCTTCTCTTCTCTTCTCTTCTCTTCTCTTCTCTTCTCTTCTCTTCTCTTCTCTTCTCTTCTCTTCTCTTCTCTTGATTGTTGTGCCTTGTCTCATCTCATCTTGTGCCCTGTTCTGTCTTCTCTTTGTCTTGTCTCCTCTCTTCCTTGTCTCATCTCTTGTCTTCTCCTCCTAGTCTTGTTTCATCTCTTCTGTTCACATTTGTCTGGTCTTATCCTCGTTTTCTCTTGTCTTCTTTAATCTCTTGTTCTGTCCTCTCCTCATCCTTCTCCTTGTCTCATCTTCTCCTAATTTTGTCTTATCTTGTCTCTTTCTTGTTCTCCTGGTCTCATTTTGTCTGCTCTCATCATTTGTTTTGTCTCATCTCTTGTCTTCTCCTCTCCTCCCTGTCTCCTCTACTTGTCTCATTTTTCATTTCTTCTCTACTCGTCTCATCCTCTCTTTTCCTCTATTCTCCTCTTGCCATTTGTCTTGTCTCATTTAGTCTTGACTGTTGTCTTCTTTTATCATCTCCCAACTAGTCTGGCCTCTTCTGGTCTCTCGCCTCGTTTTGTCTCTTCCCATATCGTCTCTTATCTTGTCATTTGTCTTGTTTTGTCTCATTCTTGAATCTCATCTCCTCCCCTTCTTCTTGTCTCTCATCTCATTTCATTTAGTCTCATCTCTAGTTGTACCATCTAGTCTCTTTTTGTCTCTTCAGCAGTAGGCTGCTCAGTAATACCTCTGTTCTGACTCTGCCCTTCTCTTTAGTATTTCTGCAGTGCTGGTTTCGTCAGGGTGATGGCATAAAGGCTGCTGTAAGCTGTCTTCCTCTGTCTTAAGGAAGAGGAGGGCTAAATCAGAGCAAATGACAGGTTTCCACTGGGAACCAAAGCTTAGAGACTTTCCTCTGCCTTGACTCACAATGCTTTCATCCACTTCAAGCGTCATGTTGATTTTCCCATTAGCAATTGGGTGAGTGTAGACAGTTTAACATTTTACCACTATAATATATATATTTACCTCTAGAATATATATACTTTTTCATGATTATGATCCAATTTAAACACAACCTTGCTCTTGCAATGTCTGCTGCAGACTTCCGAAGAGAAAGTTAGTCTTCCTGAGGAAAGTATGACAGCTGCTCTCAGCACTATATGTTCTCATAATGACCTTGTATATGGAACATCATGAAACATCATTTGCGGAACATTCTTCCAGTCTGAAACGACATCTCCCACATTAGTCCCACACATATGGTCACTGATCATTTTTATGGGGAGTGTGACAGTTCACTGGGGAATTTAGTGGAGTCAGATCACCTCCCTTGCCAAACACTTGCTCAGTGTGTGTGAGAGGTCCTGCTTTCTGATAACCCCTCTTGAGCTCTTGGCATCCTGTAACACAGTGGAGGCTCGACTGCAGTGTGACAACAGCTTAGAGCAAGACGAGAACGCTGATGCTCACAAACACAGACTACAGAGCCAGATCAGCCCTTTATCATCTCTGGCAGACTGAAAACTTTTATTTATTAGTTATTCTCTTTTTCTCCCCTCTTTGTGTCTTTGTGCTATTGGTGCACATTCAGAATCAGTGTTTCAGAAGCTACTTTGATACTGCAGCTTATCCAGCTACACACTAGTCATCATTTAGAATGGCTAAATTACAGGCACATTTCCCTACAATAAATATCTTTTAAAGGATATAATTAGTTATCATTAGATATCATATGGTTTATTAGATTTGCAATCCTATCATAAGAACCATTAAACCATGATTGCCTAACCTTGCAATCATAATCATAATAACTTACTTGGCACTTTTAATTTATTTGAATTGAACTTGAAATTTTGTTTTTTAATGTTTTTTTAAACATACCATGCTAATGAACCATTGGTTAAAATGAATCAGACATCCCATGCAAATATGTTTTCCAACAAGTAGCACAGGTAAAACACCCATATCTCTGTTTTGAAAACAGCTGAAAAATCACTCTACTGAAAAAATGTAGTTAATTAGTAGCATCACCACTAGTTAGTTCCTCCACAACACTGCTCATAAAACTGCAGTCAGGATGGCTAAAGTTGAGGATGTCTCTCGGGCATAATCAAAGCTTCTGATGTAATCAGTCAATAACATGGTCACACACACACACATGGTCTGCCTACCAGGAGCAATAAACAGGTGACTTTGAGACCTTGGAAGATGTCAAATTTGTTTTACGACAAGAGAGAAAGTGGAGAGTCTTTTCATTTGCTGTTGTTTTCCAAGAGCAGAACATGAAATATTCACAAGCATTTAATCTCTGCTTACTGACATTTGCATTTGAGCAGCCCATTCTTTAAATGCAAGTGCTTGTGCGTACATTGACTACTGCACATTCAGTAGGGATTTCATGTGAATCTCTCAGACAGCTGCCTGCTCGTTGTGTAAGGGGTGACACACAGAATCACACAGGGGCCCAAGGGGGCCCCTGACCTATTTACAGCCCCTACCCCACTGGTCACACACAGCCAAACACACACACACTGAGTCTGTCACATTTCTACACAAAAAAACATACACAAATTCAACCTTCCTAGGGATTTGTACCTAAAATGAGGGAGAATGTGTGAGAATGGCTAGAAATCTAAACTGAGATCATCATGTTGTTAGAAGTGGCCCACAATTATGGAAAGCAGAAAATGGTTGGTAGTTTAGTAGAACATGTTTAGTAGAACATTTAAGTTAAAATGGCCAAGTTTAAATGTTTATCAGAAATGGCAATAATCTCAAGGTAGCCAAATATCAGTCAGTTAGTTGTCCTGGTCAACATATCGTCGCTGTCTGGCGGAATCCTCGCATCTCCAAAACCATTATTTTTCAGGAAATAAAAAAAACGGCATATGTTTTGAGTTATTAAAGTTGGTATTATACCTTATATTGCTATCATATACTGTTGTGTACCAACATTAACACAACATTTCCCCAAAATTATGTTTAATCGGAGATACAAGATTTATGACTTGGGAGCAGGGAGATACGAGATTACGCTGTCATTGATAAGAATGGTACGGACACAGACGTCGCTGCTGCCACGCAGTGTTTATCAAAGTCTGCGGTCGCGTTGAGCCTTTTGACAAGAGACAAGGCTTTAAGAGCTAATCAGAGCTAATGATTGTGGTTACATACATCTTCCTAAACTCTATTTTAAACGTTAGAGCTATGAGTGATGCAATACCAAAATAAAATGATAAACTGACTAGGCTGTCTAATAGGCAGAAATTAATCTGCATGCAAACAAAGTTGGCGGTTGCGTTGAGCCTTTTTACAAGAGAAAAGGCTTCAATAGTTAACAAAAGCTAACGACTGTGGTTACATACATCTTCCTAAACTCTATTTTAAAGGTTTAAGAGCTATAAGTGATGCAATACAAAAAATTATGAGCTGACTAGTCTGTCTAATAGGTGGAAATTAGCCTAATCTTCTCGCAAATTTACCTTCGTTGCTCACTGGCTTCCATCTGCACCGAAGCATTACAGCTATCGATTTTTAACAGAACAGGCCTACTCAAATGTATCTAACCTAAATATTTTCACTCGTTATTGTCTAAAAAACAGATAGAGTTATCCAAAGATAGGCTTATATCCAAAAATATGAAATTGACAAAATTTGGACATAGGAGGTTTCCGCCCGACAGCGACGATATTGGTGTATTATGTGTTCCCTCTGTTATTATGCTTTTGGCACTTTCAAATGGCACTTTGACTTTCATGACCAAAATGTGCAAAAACTTTAATATTCAATAGCAACCAGGCTTCATTTTAATGGGATAGTTCACATACAAAAAAGCTTGCATCATTTACTCAAGTTTGTCTAAACAGGTATGATTTTATTTTTTCGGTGGAAAATAAATGTCGAAGAACAACTTTCAAGTCAATGGGGTCTAAAATGACATTGAATTGAACCCTATTGACTTCCATTGTTTTGACAAATAATAATTCAAGACATTTCTCAAAATCTTTTTGTGTTTTCCACTGATGAAAGAAAGTCATACAGGTTTGTTCCGACATAAGGGTTAGTAAATGATGATAATTAAAATTTTTAAGTTAACTGTCATTTTAATTACCCATCATGCAGTATATAATATATATGTACCTTAGTGACAATAAAATCCCCATCTCACTGCAGCTTCAGTCTTTAATGGTTCTTGAATGCACCTCAATGTCCATCCTTGCAGTAAAGCAGATGCTGAATGTAATGTCGCTGTTTTATGAACATGGTCTTTATCTGATCTGTTGTAATGGGATTCGGCTTTGTACTGGACTGGTGAAGTGGGAAAGTACACATGCTTCACACACTTTGGTGTTTAGGAAACCAAGTCAAGAAACTCCTCACCGTATGAACATTTAGGGCTCTTCCAGCTCTGCAAGAAGATCTGTCTATTTAATAAAACTATAGTAACTTATATTAAGTAACATATATCTTTTACTAAAACAGAGAAAATAATAGAATATGTTTATGGACTTTTTTGTTGTTGATTTGTTTTGCTGTTTTATTTTCTTACTCTGGTGTGAAACATCACCTGTATTAGCACAAATGAAGAAGACGCAGGCAGACAAGATCAATAGGTTTCTTCTGGCTGCCCCGTTTGCTTTGGTGCAGAGGCACTTAGACTGAAAAAGTGAGCTGCATGAGTGTGTGTGTGTGTGCGCCTGTGGCCGGACGTGTGTGTGTGTGGCTCACGTGTCCATGCCTGTCAACTTTGTATTTATAACATTAAAGGTCATTTGAGTGAACAATAAGGTGTCCTCACGCTCACTCACGCTCACACACAAACACATACATCTGTTTTTGGCCAGCACAGCATTTTTTTTTTTTTTTTCAAAGAAAGGCTGAAACAAGTTTCTTGCACCAAAAACAGTCATTTAGTTGTTTGTTACCATTTTTTCACTCTTTCCCTGTATATTAAACCGCCTTTATCCCTATATCCAACAAACAACAAGCCGAAAGTCATTCATTTCCAGTGGAAGTAGTACGTGTGGATATGCATACGCACAAGTTTTGGATCTGATTTAAAATATTATTTTAATATTTCTTCTTCAAAATTAATTTTTAATTCAACGTGTTACTTGCCCTGAATTTATAAATATTCATGAAATTTACTAACGAACTCTAAGGGAATTTTTTTTTCATTGTAGAAAACCTACGGTACTATGTTTTTCTTGAAAATGTTTTAGTGGATATATTCATACAATCATTATTACTTTTTTTTTACCATGGCGAATAAGCAGAGGGTAACAGAGGGTGGTTCACGATCATACAAAGATCCATGTATCTGCCACTAGGGGTGAAATGCAACAATCATGCACAATTATTGGAGATAATAATTGGCTTTAGAATTGAACATGCTATTTTTTTTGCCACTGTACCTTTAAGACTTGTGTATGTAAATGATCTCTTTTATGATTGGATCACTTGCATAGTTTGTCATTTATCAAGGTGGGTCAAGTTACTGAATAAATGTCCAAATTTAAATGTGGGCAGTTATATGTTATAACCATGATGATTTCTGAATTATGCTTTTATGCAGCTTAGTTTCTATAAATTGTCTTTGGTGCTGAGGGAACTTTGTGAATGTGATTTTCCTTCAAGTCTGTTCAAACCAAAAGTTGTAACCAACTTCACTTTTTCTGTTGATTAACTTGTACCGATTAATTGACAAGTAGTGTGCTTTAACAAATTAAAAAAAGGTCAAATTTGGACCTTTTTTCTTGCAGACATAAATGAACCAAATTTTACATTGGCCTATTGGACAAGTGGTAGCCTAGCACAGTACTACAATTGTTTATGGTACAAATTTCAACTGAGGAGAACCTTTGATAGTACATCTGAAAAGAAGACACAGAAAAATCCTGTTTCCCAACCTTTGAGCTTGTAGTTGAACTATGACACTGTACTGCAAATACTTTTTCTGTGGTTGCCTTGCAAGTTTAGCACCCAGAGATGGAGGCCAGTGCTTGGGAGTGTTAATATGTACACATGCAGATCTCAGCTATAATATGAGTCATAGTGGCAGATAAATGGGTCAGAGCACAGACACAAACAAAAGACCACCCTGGAGGAACTAAAGGTTATAACTTCCTCATGGGCAGTGCAAAGCTTAAAACACTTGGTTACTATCAGACAAGTATTTGTATTAAAGGGCATGTTTAGGTGGAAGGAGAAACTTTACAGTTTTATATCTGTAAATAAAAAACAATGATGAGCTGACAAGTTTTATATTTCTACACTTCAGAAGTAATACAGTAGCTTTGGGTGAGGAAAATCAAAACTGAAGTCATTCTTCACTGAAAATCTCATTTGCAATTCTGCATATTCGAACTTGCAGCATTGTGATTGGTTACGAAAAGCAAGAACCGATGATGGCAACATTAACATCAAACCTGGCAAGAAGGATCTTGATTCAACAAATTTGAATTTGCAAGATTGAATGCACGTCATCGAACAACATGAGGGTGAGCAAATTAATTTTCATTTCTGGCTAAGACATATAACAGCCCCTGTACATTGGCCATTGCACTTTTTCATATTTTGTTTTGCCTCTGTCTTTCCTGTTCTCTTTTATCTTCCTCTTCTTCCCTCCTTCTCTTCTAGAAATGCGTAACACACAAACACAGGGGTATTCCAGGGCTTGTGTCGACTGCCAGTTCACTGGAAACACAATCGCAGCTGACAGTTATGTGTGTCATGAGGACAATGGCACAGCGGGGCAGAGATGGCAAACACACAAATCCAGTCACCACATCAATGCACACACAAACAGAGACGTCTTCAATCCCAGATTTATTTACACACACACAAAGACATTTAATTTGGAAAACTGAAATGTTTTTGATCCATTCACACCCACACAATGCTTACAGTCAAACAGAGGGCTAAACCAGTAAATCCTCAGAACGTTGAGCTGAACTGAGAGAAGTTATTAATACGAGACAGAAGGTTGGCATAATGCCCCAAATTCTATTTAAAAGGGCCCAATCCAGCTCTGAGCCTTTTGGATGGAGGGAAGTACTAAGTAATGTGAGGGAAAACAGGGAAAAATACATTTGACCAGTCATCAATGAGTTTTTAACCCAAAACAAAGTGCATTCAGGATGTACTTTTTATCAAGTATTTGTATATTCTATTATGTGGGAACCAAACCCACAACCTTGGTATTGCTAGTGCAACCCTCTACCAATTGAGCAACAGGAAAAAAATACAAAAGCAGTTTGAAAAACTGAACGACCTTGGCATCTACTTCTTTTTGCCCAGGCATGATGGCAACACTCCCCCAAAGTAGGCAACAGACACCCTGGTCTGACCTCCCCTCCCCTCTCCTCTCCATGTGCCTTGCTCTTTTTATAGCAGACCATATTCATTAATAGAGAAGGTTCCTCCCTGGAGAACAAAGCTCATTACAGAACTGCACATCCTTTGGGTGCTCTCTGGATCCTCGTTTGGGATCTTTCTCTGGCAGGTCGGCACCTTTTCCCGATTTGGACGGCTTTGGCAAGAATTCCCCACCTCAATCTCTGCTCTTTCCTAACTTAACTACTCCACAGAGATTGTAGGACAGAGAAACATCCGCCTCTTAATGAGTTTTGCTAATGCAAGCCATTTGCTATGTCACCTCTACAAATACAATGCAACGTTTCCTTCATTATGACATCGAGATATATGCAACTTTCTCAACGCACAGTGGAACATTTGATAAGCTCATAGCTTTCTTCGCTTTATTATGGTTGATCAGACAAATTTTCACTTAGCAGTTTTAAGAAACAAGGCATAAAAGCTGCTGTGGTAGCTTTTCAATAGTTGCTAGCATGAAACCATTTTGGTTCTAAAATATGACTTTAGGTACAAATACGTGCCTTCAAAATAATAATATATACCCTTTAGTGGTAAATAAGGTACAAAGGTGTACCTTTTGAAATTGTTGTCCCAATGACAGCTTTTGTACCTTTTGTTCTGGGAAAGTGGAATTTCAAGATTCTTTAGCTCAACTGGTAGAGTGTTGCACTAGCAATGCCAAGGCAGAGGGTTTGAATATCAGGAAACAAACAAAATGTATAATGTATACCATTCGCACACAACACTTTTTTGCATTAAAAATGCAAACATGAGCAATGGAAGGAGAAAAAAATTCTTGAGACTTGAAATTCTTGAAATTCTTGTTTTTGAAAGCTGAACTAATGCTTTTTACCTCGAAAGTAAGATGTCAGAGCTGGGAATGGAGTCACACCCGACCCGATCTCATGGAAATTCGTAAGTATTTTACTAGATGGCTATACAAATTCGTACGACCTCACTCGTGCAAATTTGCACGTTTTGTGAAAAATCGTACGTATTTTACAAGGTGGCAAATTCGTAGGAATTCGTACGAATGACCACCCCTAAACCTACTCTTCACAAAAATCGTACCAGTGAGGTTGAACGAATTAGTCAATTTGTAAAATACATGCTAATTGGTTGTGAGGTAGTGTTGTCACATCCAAGTGGACCGTGTTCCAGTACAGAAGTTGGAAAACCAATATGGACGTGTCCACTGTAAGCAATACCAATCGATTAAAAACACATAAAAGGCAGTATATTGCACAGCTAACACTGTAGTATCATGACCACAGTTAGAGGTTGGATAGTATTGTGTGCACCACAGACAGAGGCAAACAGAAGTGCTAATAAACAATATATTACTACTGTTTTGCTCCTGTTGATGCACTGAACAGCCATATTGGATTCTGAAGTCAGTTGTGCTTCCTCTGACACTCAATTGAGAGGGTGTGTTCCAGTTAAAATTTCCCACTGGGAACTTGGAATTTCCAGCCTCCAAGAACAAATGGAACGCAGCATTATTTTAACTTGAGTGGTGTGTTTTTAGAATGAAACGTCCGTCTGGCGCATATTTACATGGAAAAGAATACAAAAATACATTCTATGAGTTCTCACTATGGAAAACAGTACATGCCAATTGAATAAATATAAACGTAATCTCAAAGTACAGCTGTACTGACATATTGATGCATTTAAACTCATATCTATCACTCAGCACACAGGATTCATTTGTGGAGGCCTGTAACGTGCAACTCTCTAAGCTGATATCAAATAATTAGCTGTATAATTGGAGCAGGGTCACTGCTGACAGATACATATCTTGAACAAACAGCTACAACATTTATCTGACTGCTGCTATGTACGTTATGCGGTTGCTATTGCCAGCATGTCATTCTGTTCCTTGAGTGTTTTATACACTGTGCGGTGAGGGATATCTATCATTATCACGGAACAATTATATTCTAAATATAACTGTGACGCACACACATGCACAGTGACCCTCAGGGCTATAAAGTGTTTTGCAGTGTATAGCAGAGTTGAAGTATGTAGATAACCCAAATTCATCAGCGTCAGTGCAAAAAAAAGACACGTGATGTTTTAGAAACTGAGGACTGGCTGTCTACCCTATTTAACATCACTCTACACCACCCCATAACACAGTAAACTAGTTTGAATAATAAATATTAAAATCATCCTACATAATTATATTCAGAAATGCTGTTATTCCATCAGGCATTTGGTAGCTGCTTTATCCAAGCATTTAGGTTATTGTGTTAATGTTTCAGGTTAATAATGCACATTTGGCATATGAGAAGAACAAAAAATATGCATGTTTGTCATCCATGCTTTGTTCAGTATAGGCAATGCAACTATGTAAATATTAAATCCCCACTTACTTTCATATTTTGTATGTTAGTGTAGTATAAACTACCATTCAAAAATGTGGCCAAATGGGTCGGTAAGATTCTTTAATGTAATATTTATTTATTTATTTTAATGAAAGACGTCACTTGTGCTCACCAAGACTGTACTGTACTTTTTTTAAATACAGTAAAAACACTTACATTGTTGAAAGTTGTGCTGCTTAATATTTTGTTGGAAACCATGATACATTTTTTTTCAGTATTCTTTGAAAAAAATTAAACAGAAAATGATTTGTATGCTGTTATTTTTATTTTATTTGTATATAATTTTTTTGCACTATGGAGCACCACAAAAATAATTAAAGAATCACGTAGATCTTTTCCATGTTTGGCAACTACTGTATGTCTTTCAAGCTCTAATATGGACAACACACACACACACACACACACACACACTACAGAGTGAGTTCTAGGATCAATTATACCTTTAAGAATCATAGTTTGGTGCATATAATTTTGTCATAATGCCATATGGCTTATATACTGCATCTGATTTGACTGCCAGAAGAGATGCATTTGCTGACATCCGAATCAAAAACTGTGTGAGTGTGAGTAAGAATGGGTCATCCAACATGACGTCGGTTATCCAGTGCATGTGACTCTATTATGCTACATCAGCAGTGTAAGAAATCAGCAATAACAATGCCCAGATGACAGACGTCCATTTACACTGACTGGACGCATGTGATCACTGCATCGAAGACAAGGTATGTGATAAGATGTGATAAAACATTCATGGCATGACTAATGCACTAAAACAAAAGTAAGAAGAAGGACTGGTATAGGCACAATCAGTATGTTCTGCACCTTGGCATGTCTCCACATCGCATAGTGAACTGAGACGGATCTCACTGCATTGGATGTGCTGCAGTGCATGTGTGTGTTGTAGTGCTGCATTGTGTCATAGTGTTTAGCAGGAGTATTTGGAGAACTTTTGTTCTCTTCTTTTTTGCTCTCTTCTCTATAGCTTGAAGAGCTGAATCAGCAGAAGCTTCCAGCATAATGCAAACCACTGACCCAATCTTACTGTCTTTCTTTTGCTTCAAGGGAGACCAAGGAGTCTTGATATACAGGGTGAGTTGTAACACTATGTTTTGTGAATTAGAAATGGCCTCAAATCAGATCTATCTATCTATCTATCTATCATGAAAGGACCTACAACTAGAAACCATACATGAAGCAGGAAATAAAGCTACTCAAGTCATTTCACACAGACTTTAAAAATGCATCAAATCACTCCAGCTTTTGTAGTCTTTTTGGTTATTTAGCACACAAGCCCGTTTCAACCTAGTGCTTGGAATAATCTGTTCATCGAAGGCCTCTGGCGGAGCCACTGTAATAGTGCATAAAAGTAGCTTGAAACTGTGCTCACATGAAAGCTACTGGGGGTAGCCGAGAGAAAGCGAGAGAGGTGGGGTTAGAAAGCTCGCCCTGTGCTGCAGGCGTGTGCTAAAAACAGGCCTGTTGTTCCATGCTTTCAGGATCAATATGAGAACAGAGTGAGCTATGAAGAACCGAAAATTAAAAGGCGTATATCCCACTGATGGGCCCATCACTCATTCTTGAGGGAATTAAGTATTGATTTGGATGAAAATATAATTGTTTTTGTGGGCGAAACTGCGTGTTTGTGTGCGAGCTCTGCAACTTCTGGAAAAAGTAATAGCCTACAAGTATGAAATGTTGCTATTTGTGATCTTTACAAAAAAAAAAAAAAATACAGGTTTTACCTGACACATCTTTTCAAAACTACCATTTACTTTACCTAACACAGATGAAAATTATGAGCCCCTGTTAAAAATGTGTTTGATTGATATAAAGCATGTAAGTTATTCAACAGTGGCTATTTAGTGACTATTTCTGTAGTTTATCATTACATCAGTAGGTGGCAACAACTGACTGTCATTATTAGCGAGTCATTGACTCCAAAACACTGATTGATTCAGGAACAGAGTGTTGACTGTCAACAGTTCACTCTGCTGGTGGTTTTGTCATTTGCGTCAATACTGTTATGGATGTATATATGTCCTTACAGAGTATGCTGCTCGTTCACAAGCTGCAAAAGAGCTTCATCACTGAAGCACGGTATAAGACGAGATGCTCCTTCATACAACTGATTTGAAGTATAGGCTAAATATCCACCTCATTTACTGCTCTTTTTGTTTCTCTGTCACAACTTACCCGTTATGATGTTGGAAACCACAGACGTTTCCGTGTGTGAACTGAACTATATGAACGAATCAAACTAAATCGCAATTTGATTCATTCATTCTGATTTAAATGCTCGAATACTGGATTCTGATTGGCTAATCGTTCATTAAAATATTCCTCTGTGTCAGTATCATTGTACCTTATTCTCACATAATTAGAACGATTAAAACTTTATAGTTATAGATCTTTCTTGGAGTGAATAGGCCATTAAACGACAAATAACACCAAACATACAATCAATTTATTTTGTATGGCTTATGCACTTTAGTAGCTATGTATATGCTATATTCCAAGTTTTCTGAAGCAATATAGTATAAGTCATTGATCATAATTTTTTTATAAAGAATTCAAATAAATAAAAGAATTAAAATAAAGAATGCTCATATCTTTTATTTGGAAGTATTGTATGCAATTATCACTTGCTGGTATTTTATTCATGGTTTGAGGTCCTTATTTGAGTATTTATGTATTACTTTTTGAAACAAATCTGCACTTTAGTTTGTTTGCTCCCCAACTGAGTTTGTTACAGGATGAATGTTGCCATCCTTGTGAGTCTAATGTTATCTTTCCTAAACATGTGCCAGTTAACTCTAACCCTAACCATTAATCCAGAGTTTGGGATGACAGTGCTCCAGGCTGGCTTACTGATAAACACTTGCACTTTTGGCTTTTCTTTAGTGTGATTCTCAATGGGACTAGAGATTTGCCATTACAAGACTGACCCAAATTGGTCAGATCCTATTATAAGTTAGCCTGAGGCTGATCATGTTTGAATGAGAGAGGCGTCACGAACCGAACTTAAACCCAGCTCACTGGGAAAAACATGGTGTGTTCAAAGGTAATATCATCAAGGTAATTTATGCAGAAAATACCTTGAATTAAACATAAGAGGGATGTAAGAAACTCTTCAGTTCGAGAACCTCCAGCAACATTTGTGCTATTTGAAAACTCTCATATAACTGAGAATCAAAGAATTATATCAAAATTTGAGAGAGAAGACAACTCTCATGCTTTTCCTTGACTCACACTATATTGTGAAGCGATAGAACAGATAGAACTAATAATGTGTATTTATTTTGCATATGCAAGTATCAATGACAAATTTACATAATAGGGAACTTATTGGTAAATGTAATGTAAAGCATCGCACATTTATACACATTCAAAAGTTTTGGGTCAGTATATATACAGTATATATAAAAAAATCCTATAAAAGATTAAGCAGCACAAATGTTTTATTGCAGCATTGATAATAATTGATGATTTATTGTATAATTTTTATTCAGCATAGGCCTATGAATGCTGATTCTGAAAGATCATTTGACACTGAAGACTGTAGTAATGATTCCTGAAAATTCAGCATTGCCATCACAAATTGATTCCGTGAATTGAATTGCATATAAAGTATATACAGGAAATATAGTCATGGACAAAAATATCAGCACCCTTGCAATTCTGTCAGAAAATGCAACACTTCTCTCAGAAAATTGTTTCAATTGCAAATGTTTTGGTATTCACGTGCTTATTGTTTTTGCACTGCAACAACACAAAAACAGAGAAGAAAAGTCAAACTTGATCAAATTTCATACAGAACTCAAAAACGGACTGGACAAAATTATTGGCACCTTGTCAAAATTGTAAGAAATAATTGCTTTTCAAGCATGTGACGTTCCTGCAATTTGTATTTAGACACACCTTTGGCAAGCAACATGTGTTGGCAATATAGTAATCACACTTGCAACCAGTTAAAATGCAGTTAAAAAAGTTGACTCAACCTTTGTGTTGTGTGTCACACTGAGCATGGAGAAAAGAAAGAAGTGTAAAGAGTTGTCTGTCCATCTCCAGAGATCTTATTGTTCCTGTGTCCACTGTGCGCAATATCATCAAAGAGGTTTACAGCCCAGGCACTGTAGCTAACCTCCCTGGACGTGGACGGAAGAGCAAAGTTAATGAAAAATTACAACGAAGGATTTTTCGAATGGTGGATAAAGAGCCATAATTCTTCTGGGAGAACGTACTGTGGACAGATGAGACAAAAGCAGAGCTTTTTGGTAAAGGACATCATGGCACTCTTTACAGAAAAAGAAATGAGGCCTCCAAAGAAAAGAACACAGTCCCTACAGTCAAACATGATGGAGGTTCAAAGATGTTTTGGGGTTGCTTTGCTGCTTCTGGCACTGGATGCCTTGACTGTGTGAACGGTATCATGAAATCTGATGATTACCAAAGAGTTTTGGGGCACAACGTAGTGGACAGTTTCAGAAAGCTGCGTCTACACAAGAGGTCATGGGTCTTCCAGCAGTGCAATGACCCGAAACACACTTCAAAAAGCACTCAGAAATGGTTACAAACAAAGCGCTGGAGAGATCTAAAATGGCCAGCAATGAGTCCAGATCTGAATCCCATAGAACACCTGTGGAGAGATCTCAAAACAGCAGTTGGGAGAGGGCCAAGTTAAGGGTGCCAATAATTTTGTCCAGTGCATTTCTGTTTTTTTTTTTTTTTTTTTTCCAATGCAAACAGAAAAAATATATATATAAATAAAACATGTGAGTACCAAAACATTTGCAACTGCAACAATTTTCTGAGAGAAGGGTTACATTTTCTGACAGAACTGCAAGGGTGCCAATATTTTTGGCCATGACTGTAGTTATTTTAAATTAATAATATTTCACCACATTATAATTAATCAATTAAATCAGAGGTGAGCATAAGAGGCTTCTTTCAAAACCATTAAAAGACTTTTGTAGTTTTACTTTGTAGGCCTTGAGCTTGGTCATTTTTTTGGATATGCTGATGACGCATTCATTAGAGAATAGCTATTGTATTTCTTTTGTAACTAAACTATAACTTTCACACAACAGCAAACACCGTTTGATCACATTACATCCAAGTAATAATTATCTCCAAAAGAAGAAAGTGTCAGCGAGAGGGAACTCAACCAGATCACGTTAGGCTGCGTATATTTTTCATGAAACCTTATGATAAATGTAAATAATGGGATATATTTACACCATTACATTGTTACATGCTTTTAAAATCAATATTGCGCTCTAATTTATCGGATTACATAATGACAAGCAATTAAAGTGTTAAATGCAATTACAAAACATTATTGCACACTTATAGTATGATTTATATGCTACTAACTGTAAACTTTTGCCAACATAAAAGCTTTGAATTACATCTGCCCTTAAGATGTATACATTAAAAGAACAGGCTATAAAGCTGCTTTGATCTTCCCTTCTTTATCCACGCCGGCCAATATAAATGTGTGCTGGTATCCATGGAGAGCTCGTCATTGTCATTGGTCACTGGTCATTATTTTGTCAAGAGCCCTAGTTACCCTTAGTAACCATCTGGGTGATAGAAGAGTCTGAATAACAAACTAAAGAGAAGACATTGTGTGCATCTCATTGTGAGGAACTACAGCACCGAGGGCATTTAGTTAAAACTAAAGATTACTTTGGATGATTTGCTGTTTTTCATTACATTTAGGGTCAAAGTGTTAACTTTTTTCACTTTCTAGCTCTGGAAGATGAATCGTATTTCTTAGTTTGAAATCTGTCACTTTTCAGGACTGACATCAAGCTGGACTGACTTTAAAGTAAGTTCCTTTCATGATTTTTCTTTTGCCAATGCTACAAACCTTACCATAATTCTATGTAAAAAAGGATTTTTGTTTAATGAGAGCACCTCAACAACCGTTGCTGTTTCTCAGCTGTGCGCACAAAAGCCTTTTTAACCGGAGACTGTCATTGAAGCTCTTGATGTGTGTGTGGGGGGAAAGCAATTTTTGTCATTATTATGCTTTTAGTAACGGACTCGACCGTAAAATGATTTGATTGAAGATGAGGAATTTATTTCAGATGGTGGTAATGATCGCTAATTAAAGCAGGTATATTAAAATGATTTTCCTGTTCTCGCTGGAATCCTTTTATGATTGAGACTAATTGCTCTTCATGGCCTCTTCAAACATAATACAATCTGCTGCTGCTATCTTAGCTGAAGAGTAATGTGCACTGCAAAAAAAAAAACACAGAATCATGTTTCATAATTGTTCATAATTTTTTTTTATTGTTTTTTTTTTTGGTATTTCAGGCTTTAAGGTTCTTGATGGTTAATATTTGACAGTTGTGAATGAGCTGGCCTGAGGTAAATATTGCCACAGAGGCCTGGTATGAGCAAGGGAGGTAAGAGGAAGAAGGAGGAATATTTTACTGACACAAACATATTAAGATCAGTAATTTGATTAAAGAGAGTTCAAGGGATGTTTTAGAAAATCAAAAAGTTGATATAGAGGTGTTCATTAGCAAACAACCAAACAAAATTGCTTACAGAAGTGATTATTATGACATTTCACTTTACATGCACAGTCAAACCTGTGGAAGCTTGTTTTTCGCCACAGGATAAAATAATGAAAAAGGTAATTGTACCTTTTATTTCACAATCTTTTCTTGCAATTCTTGAGTTTATACCTTACAATTGTGTCACTTTTTGTCACAAATTCTGAGAGAAGTCAAAATTGTGAGATAAAAAGTCACAATTACCCATGTTTTCACATGGTGGAAACAGGCTTCCATAATAACCAGTTTAGCAAGTCACCTTATGGATATACACTTTTTAAAACAAATTACTGTAGAATTCAGGCTTGCAAATACTTCAGTAATATCGTCAGATAGCAATATCCCCCTGTCCTTAAACTGATCTGAACTTCTGTGACTATATAAACTTAAGTAGGACAGTAAAAAATGCTTTACTTATTCTAGATGGGTTTATTATGTATCACCAACCCTGATCAGTTACACCAAGGCCAACAACATGTGATTAAAGACCAGACTCCGATAGTTTATTTGTAATCAATTACAAGCTAGTAGGGCCGATGGAACAGAGAGATTTAAGGTTTTATCGGCAGTGCTTCTATTTTGCTTTATTCGAGCACATTACTCATCCACAATGACCCAAACAGGCTGAAAGCAGCTTCCTCACGACTGACTGATGAACACTGTGGAGGAAGTGCTTCATCAAAGCTTGTATCTCTTATCCTGCTGTGGGGCCTGTCTCTCTCTCTTGAATCCTTGATGCTGGCCTAAAAACATTCTGAACATGTTACATGTGTCTTTAAAAACTTGTAAAATTATTGGGTGTTTAAGTCACGTCAGACTGACTTTCTACTTAAGACCAAATTGTATTCATTTTCTAATCTTCACAGAAGCCTGTCACTGGTTGTCATGGTAGTGTTGTATGTATGTACGTATTTATTAATTTATTTATTTCACATTATAGTATTATAGTATTTATTAATATTTTAAATGAGCTTTTATATCATTATAGGTTTTTATTTTAGTTTCATTCAGTAATTTTGTTGCTTTTTTCATTTGTAATAGTTTTGTTTTTATATATTTTTTTATTTAGCATAATTATTCTTATTTAGCTTTATAGTAATTTTAGCACTTTTATTTTATTTTATTTTTTAAAAAAAATTAAGTTTGAGTTTTTCAGAAAATATCTATATTTTATCTTATTTCAGCCTTATATAGCTTTAGTTAACAATTACAACAGAAAAAATTGCGGAAAACCGAAATTACATATGTTATAAATAGGGTTATTTAATTGAATTTAATTGAATTGAAAACTTTATCACATGGTAATTAACACTTTAAAAATATATAAATATTAATCTGTCTAAATTAAAACAGGTCACTAGTTTTTGGAACCAAGCATTTATGTCCTTACCAGTGATCTTGAAGAAACATGGGTCACTTTAAACACGACAGCTGCACTATAAATGCTGAATTAATGCTTCTCATTGGTTTTAGCAGAGAATGCCAGTACAGTGTTCCCAACTATTCAGCATTAAGAATCTCTTTAGCTCACCCAGTTGTCAAAAAGCAAATGGGGATTTGAGTGAATGAGATACTTTGAATAATTATATTCTCTTGGCAAGTGGGATGGATGTGCTGAATATGGTTATGCATAACAATGGAATGAGTAACGAAGTCAAGCTTGACATCCCAGAAAGCCCATCGAGAGAATATACTATACTGAATATCAGTGCTTGTGTATGTAGGTGTATGTGTTTTCCCCGGTGCTGTTATGTTAGGCCTACATGGTTTATATTTTGGATTATGTATTTGAAAGACATTTTTATAAATAATGAATTTGTTGCTGATATTTTGGTTTGCTTTTTTAAGTGCATGTGTACTGATACATCTGATGAAAGACAGACCAGGGAGGTATTGCTAAACTTGAGAAATTGTGGAGACAGAACTTCCGCCTTTCACCTTTTGCATGCATTGTAGCTGCATGACCCTGAATTGCACAATTTCTGATTATTGGTACATTTGGACTTTATATACACCATTATGGCTGAGTGATGCTGTTACATGTTCCCGGGTTTGTCTTGTGTACTTTTATGTTACCTTTTCATCCTATTCTGCCATAGTCTCCTGATCTACCAGTTCTAGCGTGGCTTGACCGTGGTGGTCCCCTGTGGGTGTGCTGGTGTCCTGCTCCACTTTGGTTCCCTGCTTCACCTTGGTCTCCAGGCCCGTGAGGTGGAATTGGAGGACATGCACACAGGAGAGTCAGTGGAGTTGAAGAGCACTGGGGATCAGGAGACCACCACGATGGAGCCGACAGATCAGGGAGCCATGGCAGAAATGGAGAATAGAGGAACTGAAAACACAGTAAACTTTGGTGTCAATTCCAAACATAAGACAAAACTGGGAACATGTGACGGATATTCCAAGAGCCCTGATATTATTCCAAAAGCAATGTGACTTTTCACTGTTTTTAATGTGCTTTCTGCAGGTTACATGTTACAAGTGAGTCAATAAAAAAAGAGTAAGTCATTGAAACAATCACTCGACCCATTCTTTCAAAACACTGAATCATTAGCCGCTTTTCCACTGTCTGTTTCTGTTTATTTGTAGTCACGGTATACATCACATTTAGAAAGAATTATCATTTCTATAATTATTCCATCAAAAATACAGCCTGAGTAGCAAAGGGAGCTCCCGAATAAAAACTATGATTTTATATTTTATGCCATACGTAGAGCTAAATATGAACATCAGAAGGTCAGGTATAAAGAGATGAGACTTAGCCTACTGACAGTTAAAATATGCTACTAAATAAATACATGATTGTGATTTGTCTGTTTTCTTCAAGAGGTCTATTTACCATGTTTACTATGGTAATGGCTAGCATGCTTTTGCGTCTTTTTGCTGCATTTCTGTTACAGATTTTATGTTAATAAAAAAAATAATAATAATTGTGAAGTGACAGCGTTTCCATTAACCAAAGTTATGCGACTAAAATATATATATTTTTCCTCTAGCAACAAGTAATGGCGACGGATGTTGGTATAGCTTTATGTATATCGCAGCTACTGCACTAGCCATTATATTTTAATGCAGGAGACGTCGGTGTGTCTTTAGCAAAGCAGCACAGAGAGCCGCTTCTGAAATGTGCCGCGGTGCAGCTGGTATAAACACAAGCATTGACTAAAATGGCTGTGATCAGCTTTGGTGGACGCGTCAAAGCTGCAATGTGCTGCAGACATGTGCAGTGTAAATAAGGGGTTATCCATGCATTAATGGCAAGGAAAGCAGCTTATACTTGAGAGCGGCCATGCATGAGGTGTTTCTTGGAGGTTATAGTACATTAAAGAATGATCATGTGACTTTTACAAATCAGGCCTCTGTGGCTCTCTCCGTTCACCACCAGAGGGCACCCTCACCCGAGTATTAGCTCTCCACGCACCTAGGACTGATTACGCCAGGTGTTTCTCATTACCCCAGCTACTTAAGCCACACTCTCACTCCACCTCATTGCGAAGTCTTGTTTAGCCCGTCTGACATTTCTGAGCGTTTACCTTGATTGTTTATTCTGTGTATGATCCTGGACTGCCTAGACCCTTGTGACTCTCTGCCACCTGCCCCTTGATTGTTTGATCTGTTCCTGACCTGTTCCCAGCCTGCTGCCTGCCCTGACCCTAGCCTGGTAAACTCTTATGATTCTGGTTCTCTGTGACATTCTTGATGCTGTTGATCGACCACTGCCTGCTGTTGATTTTGATCTTAATAAACACTGCAAATGGATCCGACCGCTTCTGACTCTTCATTACAGAAGACTTCGCCATGCCAGGACCCAGCAGTGTTAAATCAACTCTCCTCAGAGGTATCAGCCCAAGCTTCAATGCTAGCCGCGCATCATCAACAGTTTCAGAAGCTCACCACACTTACCGAGGAGTTAGTAAGGACGCTGCAAAATCCCCACATAGTGAGTCCGCCATCAAACCCCACGCTGCCCGCACCTATGCCGGTGCCAACCACTCCCATAACGACTCCAACTCCGCAAAACCCACGACTTTCGCTTCCTAACAAGTACGATCGATCCCCGGAAAGATGTAAGGGTTTTCTAATGCAGTGTTACCTCTATATTAACCAACAGCCTCTCACTTTCCCCACGGATGACAGCCAAGTCTCGTTTATTTGCTCACTACTCACCGGCAGAGTATTGGAGTGGGCTACAGCGACGTGGGAGGGAAACCGCTTGTCATTTCCTTCTTATAACACCTTCCTTCGTCAGTTCCGCAAAGTTTTCGAACACTCGGCCAGTGGAAAGGAGGTAGGAGAGGAGCTGATCGCTCTACGCCAGGGCAACAGCACCGCGGCAGATTTAATGTGGACTTAATGTGGAGCTTCAGTCTGAGCTGGCATGCTATGATGAAGGGAAAACCTTAGAACAATTTATGGAACTGACCATCCGCATTGACTATCATCGTCTATATTGACGATATACTGATATACTCCGACTCCCTTGAAACCCATGTTCAACACGTCAGGGCAGTACTCCAGCGGCTCATCAAGCACAAACTGTACGCCAAGATACAGAAGTGTGAGTTCCACCAGACACAGATCTCGTTCTTGAGCTGTGTCATCAGCCCTGAGGGGCTTACCATGGACGACAGTAAGGTTCAGGCGGTGGTCAATTGGCCTAAACCCACAACGGTAAAGGAACTTCAACGTTTCCTTGGATTTGCAAACTTCTATCAACGCTTCATCAGGAATTCCAGTGTGGTCGCGGCCCCCCTCATATCTCTACTTCAAGGAGGTAAACCATGTCTAAACTGGACACATGCCAGTGAACAATCCTTCCAACAGTTAAAAGAGCGGTTTACTTCAGCCCCATCTTACATCATCTCAATTCGGACCTGGAGTTCACCGTAGAGGTGGGTGCTTCAAACACTGGAATCGAGGCAGTTCTTTCTCAGCGTCATGGTAATCCACCTAAACTATTCCCATGTGCTTTCTACTCCCGCAAACTCAACCCCGCAGAGAGGAATTATGATGTGGGTGATTGAGAATTATTTGCCACGAAGGCCGCCTTTGAAGAGTGGCGGCATTGGTTGGAGGGGGCAAAATTACCATTCCTCGTGTTAACAGATCATCGCAACCTCGAGTACATCAGGTCCGCCAAACGACTCAACCCCAGACAAGCCAGATGGTACTTGTTCTTTTCACACTTTGATTTCAAAGTAACTTATCGACCCGGTTCCAAGAATGGCAAGGCGGACGCCCTATCCAGACAGTTCGACCATCTCCCCACTTCAAACACGGCCGAACCCATTCTGCCTTCCACACTTGTTCTAGCACCTGTACAATGGGATATCATGACTGAGATTTGCGAGGCCCTCATCAATGATCCAGCTTCAGCCGAATGCCCGCCTGATCGAACTTACGTTCTCGCCGCTCTATGTCTAAGGGTCATGCAGTGGGTCCACAAACTCCCCAACGCCGATCATCCAGGTATCAATGCCACCATTCAACTCCTCTCTAATCGATTCTGGTGGGCAACCCTCCAATCAGACGTAACCCGCTTCGTGCAGAATTGTGACACTTGCAACGTCTCCAAGTCATCCCATCATCGACCGGCAGGTCTCCTCCAGCCTCTTCCCATTCCCCAACGACCTTGGTCCCATATCGCCATCGACTTTGTAACCAATCTACCTGACTCCAATCACTTCACCACCATACTCAAGGTTATTGACCGCTTCTCCAAGGTCTGGCGTCTTATTCCCTTCACGAAATTACCCACAGCATTCGAGACGGCTGAAGCCCTAATACAACAGGTATTCAGGTTTTATGGCTTCCCAGAGGACATCATCTCTGATCGGGGACCATAGTTTATATCACGAGTCTGGAAAGCTTTCTGTCAACAGCTAAACATCAATGTCAGTCTCAGTTCAGGATACCACCCCGAATCCAATGGCCAGGTTGAGAGATTAAACCAAGAACTCACCCGCTTCCTCCGCTCCTACTGTCACAACAACCAGAATGATTGGAGCCGGTATCTGATCTGGGCAGAGTATGCACAGAACTCTCTCAGGAAGGCAGCAACCGGACTTACCCCCTTTCAATGCGTTCTAGGATTCCAATCTCCAATGTTCGCCTGGTCAGGTGAACCCTCAGATCTTCCAGCTGTCAACGACTGGCTAAGACGGAGTGAGGAGACATGGAACGCAGCCCACATACACCTACAACGTGCAGTTTGGAGAGTAAAGGAACAGGCTGATCGTCGCCGCAGAGCAGGACCAAGTTTTACCACTGGTCAGTGGGTATGGCTCTCAACCAGAGACCTTCAGCTCCGCCGTCCCTGCAAGAAACTCAACCCTAGGTATGTGGGGCCATTCAAAATCCTTAGACAAATCCCCCCAGTTTCATATCGTTTAGCACTACCTGCAAATTACCGTATCTCACCCACTTTTCATGTTTCTCTGCTCAAGCCCGCCAGTGGTTCGAGAGGAGAGAGGGACCAGGAGGAGGGTGCCGCAGAGAGTACCCCTCCCATTGTCGTGGACGGCGAGGAGGCCTATCAGGTGCGAGACATCCTAGATTCACAACGCCGAGGCAGGGTCCTCCAGTACCTCATAGACTGGGAAGGGTATGGTTCCGTGGAACGTTCCTGGGTAAACTCCCAGGACATCTTGGATCCCAACCTCACCACTGAGTTTCATTAGAACCACCCTAATAAACCAGCACCAAGACCCCGTGGAAGACCTCGGCGACCAGATCGTTCTCACTTCGGGAGCCGCTCGCAGGGAGGGGGCTCTGTCACAAATCAGGCCTCTGTGGCTCTCTACGATCACCACCAGAGGGCACCCTCACCCGAGTATTAGCTCTCCACGTACCTAGGACTGATTACGCCAGGTGTTTCTCATTACCTCAGCTACTTAAGCCACACTCTCACTCCACCTCATTGCGAAGTCTTGTTTAGCCCCATCTGACATTTCTGAGCGTTTACCTTGATTGTTTATTCTGTGTATGATCCTGGACTGCTTAGACCCTTGTGAGTCTCTGCCGCCTGCCCTTTGATTGTTTGATCTGTTCCTGACCTGTTCCCAGCCTGCTGCCTGCCCTGACCCTAGCCTGGTAAAATCTTATGATTCTGGTTCTCTGTGACATTCTTGATGCTGTTGATCGACCACTGCCTGCTGTTGATTTTGATCTTAATAAACACTGCAAATGGATCCGACCGCTTCTGACGACTCATTACACAGGTGAGATGTAAATGTAAAAAACAAAAAACAAATTCCATTGCAGTTTTGTGAAATATTCCTTTTTTGAATTGCCTGAAAAACCACCTCATGCAGGAGTAAAAAAATGTTTGTGATATATGGGAGTTTTTGTTAAATTGACGTTTTTCCATTGTGCATATTTTCAATTTGCAATTTTAATTTGCACGATTTGGGTAATGGAATTTCATTCATTGAACCAAGTCATTCAAAAACAATGATTCATTCAGAAACTTGGACACACACAATTTTTTTTTTTTTTTTTGTGATGGAGCAAAAATAGAGAAAAGTAACTGACAATATTGTGTATAACATGCAAGTTACTTAATATCATCTTGTTTACTGAACTGTTGTATGAAAGCAATACTCGCATTTGTGCTGTACTGATTTCAGCTGGTTTTTGTGTGTTATGTTATGGTATTGCTTTATCATTTTTGTGACATTACTAACAAATATATTAATGAAACATCATCATCATCATCAGGCATGCGTCGCGGAGACTGGTTGCCATGGCCCGGTGAGGCTCAGAGACGAGACGAGAGGAGGGCCGAAGCCAGACTGGCTGAGGGTCTGCAGAGACTCGACCAGGCTAAACATTACCACCTCAACACACTGACCAGAGAACAGCTCAGACTTCACAGAGACCTCATCTCCATCAAAACAGGTATGTGAGGGATTACATCTCTCTAAAAGAAGTTAGAGCATTTAATAGATCAAACCAAATCTCTTTCTTGTCAGGTAATCCCTGGAAAAGAGGACTCAACAGTTTGGGGCTAAGACCCTCTAACCATGATGTTGGTCGTCCTGCTGCATCTTACAAGAGGACCCTGTTACCCATCATCCCAATGGCAGGAAAGGAGACAGACAGTCACAGGTGAGACCAGGGTTTTCTTTGGGGGGGGGGTTGCATTATCATCAAATTCACTATTTGATGATAATGAATTTGTGTCTTCTCATTATCATCAAATTCACTATCTTCAAGATTTACAAGCAAAAATGGAAATGTGTGTGAACAATACTGACTCATACCAATAAATGAAAGAATCGCAAGTACAGTATATGGCAAAAACTATATAGTACAGATTTTTGTGCATCTCTAACTAAGGTAATTAAAAACAAAATTCTTTCAGGTATTTTTATCCAATAAACATTCATAGCTGTATGCAACAACTCTATATTCTTCAGTCAGCGAAGGCCCTAATAATTCTGATGGATTTCAAAGAAAGTGTGATGTGCCAAGATGAAGCTAATCTCTTTAGTGCCTCATTATGTAACATGACTATCCAGCTTGTCTTCCCCTGTATCCCAGCTACAGCCGTGGCATGTACTCCACTCTGCAGTTAGGCTGGGGTTGGCATGGCTTTCAACATGGAATGAGAGAATTTATTCCACTTGATACTTGACACAGCACAACTTCAAACAGAATGTAGAAAATGAATCCGTTGCAATTAGGATCTCTGCTTCAGGGTATGATTCTAAAAAGGAAGCTAGACACCTCCCTCTATAAATGTTTGATATTGTATCTTAGACCCACTTTGCATTCAAAAAGTTGTGTGTAGGATAGAGCAATGGAAACAGGGAATATGTTTACAGTTAAAGGAGCTCAAAACAAAATGTCAGAAAATTTGGACATGCAAATGGTGTAACTTTTGAGGAAGGGTTTTAAAAAAAAAAAAAAACAATTAAAGACATATGGTACAGCCATTTTTTTAAAATCTGAATGTTACCTTAATAACATTACAACAAATTTAATTATTAAACTTTTGTGTTAAATGTAAGTTGTAATGTTTAGTGTGTAATATTATTCTTCGTGTAATATTGATCTTTAATTCAGATTTGTGTAATGTAGTAAAAACAACTAAAACAAGCATGTAAGAATTTTTATCATTGGTTGAAGCATCAACTAAAACTAACTATCAATGAGCAATACATTTGTTTCAGTATTTATTAATGTTTGTTAAAGTTAGATATGAAAATAAACTCTTCATTGTTAGTTCATGTTAGCTCAGGACCATTAAATAATATGAACAGATGCATCTTTTGATTTTAATTATGTATGAGTAAATGTTTAAATTAACATTAACTAAGATTAATAGATGCTTTTGAACTATTTTTAATAGTTCATGTTAATTAATGTAGTTAATAAATGGAACCTGATAAATTACCTCAGGTATCAAAATTTGGGCTGAGCAAGAATATTTTGCCAGTGAGTATTTTGTAAGGCTATGTGTTTGGCTGTATACGCATGTGCTAAGAGTTCACGTCAAAAATGAAGTATACTTTGGGCTTAAAGGAATAGCTAACCCAAAAAATAAAATTTTGCTGAAAATTCACCTCCTCAGGCCATCCAAGATGTTTATGAGTTTGTTTCTTCATCAGCACTGATTTGGGAAAATTTAGCTTTACATCCCTTGCCCACCAATGGATCCTCTGCAGTGAATGGGTGCCGTCAGAATGAGAGTCCAAACAGCTCATAAAAATATACAATATTATGGATGACTGTGTATTTTAGCTGTAAGCAATGGTTTGAAGTTAAAAACATATGGATGATGAATTTGTTTCTTATAAACATGCATCGTTTCACTTTACAATACATTAACTGATGGACTGGAGGAGTGTGGATTACTTGTGGATTATTGTGTTATTTTTATCAGCTGTTTGGGCTCTCATTCTGACGGCACCCATTCGATCTACTGGTGAACGTAAAGTGATGTAATGCTAAATTTCACCAAATCTCTTCTGATGAAGAAACAAACTCATCTACACCTTGGATGGTCGGTAAAAGTCAAATTTGAGCAAATTTTAAGGGTAAACTATTCCTTTAAGTCAGTGAGGAAATAGACTAATATGGCCACCTTCAACATTTGATCCAATTTGCTAATATGTCTGTAATCTTATTAAATTACCTCTTAAATTGAGATAAATCACTGGCAACCTCATGTGAGCCACAGGATTTAAAAAAAGGCAGCATTTGGTCCACAGGGCACTGGTTGAATAGTCCTATTCTATATTAAGGACTGCATGTATTATGAAAACATCTACATTAAGTATTCAGTAAGTAGCATTTGATTCTGCACAGGCAAACTGTTAGGATTGTGTGAGAGGATCAAATTATGTTTTAGCATATGATGGCGAACTTGCATATATGTGCTGTATGAATGTGAATGTGGGTTTTAGGGTCCCTGCTGGGAATGAACGCTGAATCGGATTGTGCTTTGAATGTGTGTGTGTGTGGTCGGTTATGTATGTGCATGAATGCTTTCTGATTAGAGTCTGTGTGCAGTGATGGGCATCTGTGATTGAGGGGATTTCCTCAGTTAACTGCACCAGTGAATCTGATGATGGGATAATCACATACACACACAGAGCCATCCATCCTCAAACACATACAAATGACTTAGTAAAAGATTTATTAGGTTTTAGCCCCCTACATTGATATGTTCATCTATTAATATATTTACACTGTCCGACTCTCCGATTTTCGATCAACAGGAATGAATGAGAGTGACGGAGGAGGGCACTATAAGATTTAAGAAGCAATGTCAGTGAACCAAAGAAACTGGGATAGGCCATGGTCGTCTAACAGTTAAAGATCTGGGCTGCTAATGAGACAGCGAGAGAAATCGCTCTCCAGTTTATGCCCTTGAGCAAGACACATCTCAGGTTGCTCCACTGGAACTGTCCATTCAATTAGTGAACTCAAGGTTGCTTTGGATGACAGGAATCTGCTAAATAGCAAGGAAGACACAAGAGAGACGGAAATAGCCAGTGTTTTGACCGTCTCCCTCTCCCACATGTACTGTCTGCACTTCCTGTAACATCCACTGCAGCCTCCTTCTGTCTGTCTGTTCTGTCTCTCTGTGGACCTGAAGTGATGTTGGTGGTTCTTCATCTTTATGCTTGTTAGGCAGACAGCCTGTAGGCAACCAACTAGTGCCTACTTCACTTTACTTCCCCTTATTTCCTGTTTTTCTTCTCTCTTTCTTTTCACTCTCTGACAGAGACACGGTCTTTTTTGTTTGTTTCCTCTTCTCATTCTTCTTTCCTCGTCTCTCCCATCTCCTCCTCCTTTCTGTGATACTAGAAGTTTTAGCCGCACATTCCATGTAACATCAGACCTGATATGTTTCCACACATATTTTTACAATATTTTTTTTATTGTTTGATTATGTACATAATCTAAGGGTCAAGATTACATACGGATATTTGCCCACAATAAAAGAAAATAAAATTCTTTAAAAAATCTGTCACAATGAAGCATCAAAAAAAAAAATGGTTTTAACTTAACATCTGTAAAAATGTAAATTAAAAAGTAATATAATTTTCATTACATTTCAAATACATTTGAGGGTATTTCTTTACAAACATCATTAGTTATCATTACATTTTTGGAAAGTTGCACCACCTGAACTAACCTTGCCTCATCATAAAAAGGTCAAATTGTCGACTTATTGACCTGTTGGTTGCACCACAATTTTTTTTTCCAAATAGTTTTGCAAATATTTATTTTTTTATTTATATAATAAAAGGTGCCAAACTTTTCAATATTTTACTATTTTAATGAAATAGTATAGTATTTTAAATAGAGTTTGTTTGTTAACATAATTTAACATAGTTAACATGAATAACAATGAAAAGGTTATTAATCTTAGTTAATGTTAATTTCAATATTTATTCTAAAATCTAAATTTGTGTCTGTTAATATTATTTAATGGACCTGTTGACACGAACTAACAGTAAACACTTGTATTTTCATTTTTTATGTTAATACGGATTAATAAATACTTGAACAAATGCATCGCTCGTTTGTTAGTTAATGCATTAACTATCATTGAGATACATTGAACAAATGATTAAATACAGACAAAAAAAGAGCATCATGTCACCTAAGCAATAACGGTGCCTCATTTAACCTTTGGGTTTACACACTTCTCAACCCATTTATTTTCCATCATACCACCCTTTGCCAACCTGCAACAAATTTATAGTCTCTCTCTCTTAGCGTTTGCAACTGCTGTCTAGTGTGGCAGGTTGAAGAGATGAGGAGGGGTGTAAGATTTACTGCTTACCTCAGCACTGTCCTGACATGACCTAAGCCAGCCAATCAGTGCTCCCTGGATATGGACAACAAACTGCCGCACAAGACTGCCATGAAGCCACCGTGCCTGTCTGAACTTTCTCAGCTGATCAAAACAACTAACCTCATGCTGTGTCAGTCATACTGCCACAGGAAACTAAAGTGAACTTGAGTTCTTGAAAGTATTGCATTCAACTGTCTTTTTAGATAGTAATGGTTTGTTAGCTGCACGTTGTTATAGGGAGAAGACATTTAGGACCTGTCTAAATGTTCTCCTAATTGAATGTCGGAAAAACAGAAGCTGCTAAAAGGATGACAGTAGAAGTGAAAGACGATCCTGAGATTCCTGACATGTCCCGAGTATAACTGTGGTGACATTACCAGCACTCTGTTGAGCAAGACAATATTTCTGTGCCAAAACCTAGAAAACTGCCAGGTTGTCCACTACCTGGAAAGGCAGCTGTCTTCTGTGGCATCAACCTGACGGAAAGTTAATAAGCAGACCCAGACTGAATGTACTGGCTGGTTTTTGCACAGATTTTGATAAATTTGCTGAGCTGGGAGTATTAAACTCTTATTGGTAGTTAAGTCCATTTCAAGGAAAGTCGGTTCACTCGGTGGCCATATTTGCAATGCCTACTGGAAGCAATTTGGGGCATCCAAGAACAATTTCTGTCTACTTGAATAGTAAAACACAGTCATTTTAATAACTTGTAAAACTCACATAAAGGCTGCGTTTGCATTTGTCATGCAACCTGTTGTCCACATACACACTGAAAAGACAAGTGTAAATGCGCTTCTGATCAGAATGTTATCTGACCAGTGTGTCAGAAAAAAGACCGATCTGGGGTGCGTTTCCCAAAAGCAACTATGGTCACAAGTTCCATCATTACCAATAGAGTTCAATGGAACTTACTATCATAGTTAGCTAATGATGCTTTTGGTAAACCCACCCCTGATCGGTTATCCAGGTAGAGAATCAGTTGATGTTGCCAAGTGTAAACCCTGCCAAACATGTCCTTAATATTTGTGAAAACTAACGAGTCAAGGATTTGCTTGTTAGCATGGCTCAGTTAGCCTATCCCCGTAGATGCCATGAACTTCATCTTATGAGTGAAAAAAGCAGCTTTCTTAGTTTCAACAAGTTGCATATTCAGACAAAAGTTGAGCAATGAAGATTTACATTGCAAAATAAACCGAGTACGTCATTGTAAAGCCAATTAGCACTGTCAGGATGTAATTTTATTCATGCATGCTGCTGACTTTTACACTTTAAGTAATTATTTCTCTCCATCTCTTCTCAATGTCTCCAGGTCCTCTTCACTGCAGGCTCGTGTTCAGGAGTTTATGAGCAGTGGGGAGAAATGGGCAGAACACTCCTCTGAGATGCTCTGTCTGCCAGACCTAAAACGGCAGCCTGCCACCTCTCTCACCGCTACGAGCACAAATAGAGAAAGAGAGGAGAGCAAGGAGAGAGATATGGGTGGAGAACAGGACAGAGACAGAGGGGCCCGCATGGACATAGTGAGGGACAGAGAAAAAGACAGCCAGGAAGATAGGGAATGGATGCTGTTAAGGGAACGAGAGAAAGTTAATGAAAGAGGAACTGAGATAAATAGGAATAGGTGTCCATCCTCTCCTGTTTTATTCCCCTCTGAGATGCTGGCTCCAGATGGACATTTAAGAACAGTTCACACGTTACCAATCTTTGCCCATGCACTGGCTGAAGCCCGAAAAGCAAGATACATCAGACACCGAGGACAACCGCTGTGTGAGCGAGAACTCACCGTACGAGAGATATTTGCCCAGGATTCAAGAGCTCCTGCTCATTGAGACACTAAAGCAGTGGTTCTTGACTGGTTTTGCTTCAGGTTCAGAGTTTCCACTGGACAGCAAGTTGCGACCAAACACAGTGCCCAATGTTATATGTACTGTGGTATGTATAACGGCATTGATAGTCATATTTTTGGAGAACTCGTACCAATTACCGTAATTACTCGATGACAACCGTTAAAATAGTTCATGTGACTTCAGTGGTTCAATCACAATTTTATGAAGCTACGAGAATAGTTTTTGTGTGCAAAGAAAACAAAAATAAAGACTTCATTCAACAATTTCTTCTTCCATGTCAGTCTTCGACATGCGTTCATGAGAGTACCATGATGCATGTGTGTTCATTCCTCTGATGTCACATGAACAATGTACTTACTAACTTTCTAATCCTTGAACATGCCAGCTGCGTTGCTTACTATGGAGGTTCAGAAAGCTCTCGGATTTAATCAAAAATATCTTAATTTGTGTTCCAAAGATGAACGAAGGTCTTACGGGTTTGGAACGACACGAGGTTGAGTAACTAATACCACAATATTCATTTTTGTGTGAACTATCCCTTTAAATCCCAAAGTAGATCTCAGTTGTGATGCAAATATTTACCGTATGCATATAGCTGAATGTGTAGCCTTTCAAAGTATATTTTTTAAGCTCGACACATGCTTACTAGCAAATTTCACCTTTGTAAAGTGTCTTAATTGACTTTAATGTAATTTTGTGTCATTTTTTTCTTACTTTGCAACATGATTACTTTTCTTAAATGAGATTATGTTGGCCTTATGTGGCCAACAAAAATGTGACCCTGTAGACCTCAACTTTCAAAATGAGACAGTTACAATTAGAAAATCTGTGAGTAAGCGTGCACTATAGTATGCACATTATGTACGCAGTATGCATAAAACTGAAGTATACTTTGGGCTTAATATTATGTGCTTTTTATGCAAGCTATGCTCTTCTGTGCCAACAAAATAATGGAAACACTAGTCATTATGCAAAATGCCTTATTAACAAACTTTTAAAGTTTATTTCTTATTTAGCAGGATATTAGACATTACTTATCCAAGTCTGTGCAAGCTCCATTAAACTGTATGATGTCCTTACAGTAAATAATTACAGTACTTTCAACATGTGAATGAACCTTTGATTATTTGCATTTACTGTCATTTTTTTGCTGCGGTCTGTGATCTTATCAGAAAAGACCAGTGACCCATTTTGGAGAGAACCGCTGAGCTAAAACACACAAACCGAAACACATACTCACGAACAGTACAAAATCTTCCTTGATCTTTCCTCTGCTGAAAACTGAAACACACACACACACTTATAAAATCCATTTAGATGTTGATATATGTTAATAATTGAAACATGATTAATTACAAAGACATTATAAATCTATAATACAAAGTATAAGGACCTTGTAATATGTTTATGACTGATATCTAAAAGAAACAAACCAGTAAAGAATGGTTTAACACTTTTTTATCAGCAGAAATTATACCAATAATAATAATTAATCATAATAATAAAAACAATCAACAAAGCTGCTTTGTTTTGCATTTTATCAGAAGTGTGCATCTTCTGTCAGATACTTCTCTGTGTAATGTCATAATCATTGTAGGCCTACTTCATTTCATGAGTAGAGCTCTGCTGTAGTTATAAACTGACCATCATATCACATTATCGCCCTCTGCTGATGGTCACCTTTACAGTGTTGTAGTGGACTGACAAATTACATCTCAAATCACGTTTAAAGGGACGCATCACAGAGGTATTTGATTGGTCGAGTGGGTGTCTACGTCAACCATTCAGTTTCGTAATATGATACACACGCAAACGTTAAATATGAATGTGCGCATATAAGCACATAGACTGTTTCTCTGCAAGCGTCCAGATGAAATGTGTAAGTTTGTTTGAGGATGTGAGGAGGAGAATAACAAGAACAAACTTGTGTGTGGTTGTGGTGATGGTGTTTCGCAAAACATTCATCTCCCACAAGGCTTATTATTAACCGAAACAACTCCGGTTTAATTCCGGGTTGCACGGTTTCAGTGTTGATCTTAAGCAAACAAGATCAGTGTTACAGTACAGCCTGCGTAAAGACCTCCTGTTGATCATGAGCGCGGTGCGCGGAGCGGTCATGAGGTCCGGGAGGATTCTCTCTCAGCCCAGCGTGGAGCTGATGGCAGCCCGCGGTGTGTTTGCAAGGCCGATCAAGCGTCTTTCCACCCAGGTTTCTTTTACCCAGATCCGCTCGTGGTGCTCTGATGGGCCCATTGCCGATCAGGCTGAAGTACGGCTGAGTCGGCTTGATGGTGAAGACAACGGTAAGGTGCATCAAGTAAATCATCACATAGTACTGTCACATAGTACACACGTACAAAACACTGACTACAACTTACAGGTATATTTGGGCCGTTAACTTAATTTCCCAAACCTTGAAAACGAAAGCGAACTGATTTTTTTGGGGGGGACTTTATGATTCAAGTTGTATTCACATAATGTGGAATGTCGTGGAATACAAAAGTGTTATGGCAAAATCATAGAGATGCACAAGGGAAAAAAAAACATGATTTCTGAGAATTGTTAAAAACGGAGTTATCTGTTTTTGCAAATTAACTTCATATATGTATATATATATATGTGTGTGTGTGTGTGTATGTATGTATTCTTTATCAATTTATGCATTTATAATTTAAGTATCATGTATAATACGGATTACAATAATTACAATAAAAAGGTATTTAGGCCTGCATTTACATTTAGGCAATTAGCAGATGTTTTTATCCAAAGGGACAATAGAAGCAATCAAAACCAACAAAAGAGCAATAATATGTTAGTGCTTTGACAAGTCTCGGTTACCCGAACACAGTATACATAGCAAGGTTATTTTTTAAATGAAAAAAAAGAAAACAAGTAGATAGAATAAAAAAAGAATAAGGACCACTATTGTTAGATGGTCATTTTTTTTAAACAAAATTTTTAAATAAATATTTATACATCATGGTAGTATTTGTTATTCGGTCTTTAATTTTGAGAAGTGAAGCAATGTGATAAACAATGTTTAAGGCAACAACGGCCAAGGCGAGATCATATCTCTTTTATCACACTACTAGCCTATATCATATATCAGGATGCCAGTATGATACACAATGCATTGACACAGGTGTGCTGCTTAATCACCTTTCATCCATTATTTCTTACACTTGTAGCCTTTTATAAGGACCCATGAAGGGTAGTTTAGGTTCCACAATGAAAGTTTGATCTCAGATCAGATTAGAAACTTTGTATTCAAGATGGTTTCATTTTGATAATGACAAGCCCTCTTATGGGGATAAAAAAATGACTCTTTTCTGAATGTCATGTAGGTCAGTTTTTACCTCAGGATACAGATTTTATATTGCATATTGAGTGGTGACCCAACCTAGAACCAAAATTGTTTATTGTGCCAAATTAAACAAAATTATATATAATATTAAACACTGAAGTGTATTAATATTAATAATACTATAATATTTAAATGAGGTAAAGAATATAGTTGCAAGCAGGATTTACATTGCAAAGCACACTGGTCACATTTAGTATTTTATGTGTATTTACATTGACAAAATTCTGTCATTTCACATAATACATGTGATCTGGAATTTCACAAAGGTGAAATACTTCCTCAGGCAGATTTTGCAACAGCATGCTCACATATTGCCTAACCGAAAGTTGCTTGGTTGAAAAGTGACTTCAGTGTGGGATACACACATCACTAAACTATTGACAGAAGACAATGCATCTATTTTGCCCTCAAAATTTCACAGAAATTTCCTTGATTTGACAGCACAAAAATTAACGTACATTTAAAAAAAAAAATTAAAGTACATTTTAATGGGCTGTAACAGCCCATGTGAGGAGTTTAGCCATAGTCATGCCAAAAGTGCAATCACTTTTAATTTAATTTGGCATCATTTTTCAGTGTTATCTGTGATCGCATCAGAACAGACCTGCCACCCATATTAGGTCTCAACCCTCCAGTTGAGAACTACAACTGTAGCCACAGCTTCAGTTTCTCTTTTTCTTTTGAATGGTTAGGTATTGTGGAAGTGCTGATGTGTCGTGAAAGGGCGAGGAACTCTCTGGGACACGTGTTTGTAGGTCAGGTGAGTGTGCAGAAGACCCCCTGTCCTTATGCATCAAACTCAAATGTGCAAGAAGCAGAAGATCTAGTCCATGAACTTTCTATCCACCCTTTGTTCCAATTTACACGATTGATAATGATGATAAAGCCCCTCAATTCTTAATAATCTTACTGGTGGATGAAATTTCCACCAAGTCATAATGAAATAATTACCTTTCAAGGGAACTTTGAACTGCATCCTCTAGGGGTTGCTATGGGGAACGCCCGTGTCTGAAGCATACATACAAAAACACCACATGTTGGCCGGCGACAGCCTATGACGTCACTACCGGCGCGACTACAGTATAAAGGGGCGCCGGGAAAATGCGTCATCCTCTTCTTTGTCTTCAGTGACTGTTTTGTTTGAAGCGTGCATTCTACTGGTAAGAACGGTAGATGATTACTCTTATCATGGCGAGCACTAGCAAGGCGTTTAAGAGATGTGTGGATCCGTGTCCTCGTTATGTGACACCTGATGACACACGATCTTTGCGTCTTTTATTTGGGCGAGGACCACGCATGCAATGTCCTTGAGGGGGCAATCTGCGTTCACTGTGAGCTTTTTTCTATGAGAAAGCTCCGCTCTTGTCTGTCTCTCTTTGTAAGGTTCAGGACCTGCCGTTGCTGAGGCACGGAGGAGAATGAGCTCGTGGGGCTCACAGGCGGATCTGGCCGATGAGTTAGAGAGGGGGCTTTCCTTCACGTGCTCGTCGGCCACGAATGAGGGCAAGCCATTGGATGATGATGATGTGATCTCACTGACATCATCTGATCCAGTGGCTAGTGCTCTGCTGGGTTCTGCCCAGGAAGAGCAGGAGATGTCTGAGGGCGAAGAAGTTGAGACTGAGCCCTCTCAATCCTCCTGCCCTGCAGGAGTTGTTGATGAGTTGATGAGTTGTTGGAGGTTATGGAATGCGCCACGGCGAGACTTGACTTGCCGTGGAAGTGGGTCAGGTTGGTGGCGCCGCGGGATCATCTCGATGAGCGTTATCTCTCTGGCCATAGCCCCCCAGCTCGAGTGAGCCTTCCATTTCTTCCTGATCTCCATACGGAGGTTGAGAGGGAATGGAAAAAGCCGTTTTCCTCTCGCATTCATAGGTTCCAGTATACTAGTTATGCTAACATTGAGGGGATGCGTGAAAGCTGTTATGAGCAGATGCCCCCTGTAGAAGAGACGCTAGCCAGCTATCTCTCTTTGGGCGAGACATCCTCTCTCAAGGCTCCCTCTTTGCCATCTAAGCCCCTTCAGGATACATCTCGCTTAAATGGCAGGGCATACGCAACAGCAAGTCAGGCTGTCACTTCGTTCCACACTATGGTGGTGCTTCAGGCATATCAGGCTGATCTGCTGAAAGACCTGGATAAGGGTCAGGGCTTGTCACCTGATGAGGTAGCTGAACTGCGCCTGCGCCGCACCACAGATTTGGCTCTCTGTGCCACTAAGCAGGCCGCCTATGGCGGCTATGGTGGTAACGGAGAGACATCTGTGGGTGAACTTGGCAGATATTGGGAAGAAAGAGAAGGGCTTTCTTCTCGATGCTCCAGTTTCGCCTTCAGAGCTTTTCGGTACCTCCGTTGAGACGGTGGTCGAGAAGTTTAGGGAGGTGAAGGCGCGCTCAGCAGCCTTCAAAACCTTCATTCCAAGGAGGTCCAGATCTGAGCCCGAACAACGCAGGGGTCCTGGCCCATCTCGGTCTGAGGGTCAGAGATGGGTGCAGAAGGCTAGTGTTGCGGCTCGTGCCCCTCCCCCGCCTGCGGGTAGGGCTAGAGGGAGGCGCGGGTCAAAGAGAGGTAAGCAAGACCTGAGGGAGGTGATCCAGTCGCGGCATTCTCAACGCTCTCGTCTGGACCAGAGTAAAATTTTAACATCTACTCCCTTCCCTCAGGGGGCCCTCATCTTCCCCTCTCTAATTCCCCTGCAACCATCGTTAACTCCACCTGACTGAGGTTAGGTGGGAACCTCCTGCGCTCACATCGCAGTCTCTATGCTGGACCTATGATGTTTTGGTTAGGTTCTATGTTTATAGAAACTACCTTACTGATGGCCCGGACCTGACTCTTCGGACTTCGCCTCCGAGACTGTTCTCATGCGCTGGAACCATGGATGGGTGAGTACGATCCATTTCTAATCGCAATGGTATGTTGTGTTTCCTGACTGCTAGCCATTCTTTTCAGTATTTCTGGGACCTGTCGTTTGTGTGTATTACACTGCTTTTTTGTTGAATCAGTGTATCACCCCTCTGTTGAGTGGGCTTGAGTACACTCTTTCCCTGAGGCTTGAGTGAGACGTGTTTTTTCGGGTCCTAAGTGCTTCTAGCTCTGAGGCTTGGATCCCTTTCTCCTTGAGCCCTACCTACATAGTGCTGTCTCCCCTGCTAGGGTTTAAGTAGACAGCCCACTCTCTGTGGTCTGGGTAGTCTCAGTCGGTCCCTCTCTGGTAACTTTCCTAGGTGCATGGCTATTTGAGGATATCTATGTGCTAGCTCAGGGACTGCTCCCCTTCCTGGGGTTTTTTAAAGTAGCGGTCTCCCTGAGCCCTTGCCTAGAGTGTGCTTCTCCCCTGCTAGGGTGTAAGTAAATAGCCCACTCTTGTGGCTGCTATTCCTAGTGCTCTGATTCAGCAGCCTCAGGTTGTTAGGCCTCTCTTTTCAAGATTCAAGATTCAAGAGTTTTATTTGTCACACACAATTATACAGAGTATAACCAGCAGTGAAATGTAGGTCAGGTCCGCTCCAAGGACAGTGCAATTATAAAGTATACAAATATTAAGAGAAGAAAAGTAGAAAAAAAAATAAATAAATAAAAAAAAATAAAATAAATAAAATAAAAAGAATAAAATAAAAAGATAGATAAAAAATATAAATATAAATGTGCAGGTCAGTATGTTGTTGACTTAAATAGTACTAAGAGGAATGTGCAAAATAATGTGCAAAAAAGTTGTAGGTATATAATAGCAACAATATGAGGTAGAGAAAAATTATGAATAGCTTATTGATATGGTGATATTTACATGGAGTCAAGTGATGTTATGACACAGAGTTAGAGTTTAGGAGCCTGATGGCCTGGGGGAAGAAGCTCCTCCTAAGTCTCTCAGTTTTTGCCATCAGGCTACGGAAGCGCTTACCAGATGGAAGCAAAGTGAATAGCTGGTTACCAGGGTGATTTGAGTCCTTGATTATTTTGACAGCTCTATTTTTGCAGCGTTTGAGGTAGATGTCCTGCAGAGAGGGGAGAGCAGACCCTGAGATGCGCTCAGCTAAGCGCACAACTCTCTGTAGTGCTTTGCAGTCCTGATTGGAGCTGTTTCCATACCACACTGAGATGCACTGAGTCAATACACATTCTATGGTCCCTGAATAGAAAGTTTTCAGGATTGCTGGTGAGACCCTGAATTTCCTCAGCTGTCTGAATTTCCTTTGCATCCCTGTTAGGTTGCTCTCCATGTTGGATCGAGCTAGCATTGCTCCCCTTACTATAGAGGGTCACCTATGAGCATGTCGCTCCCTTCTGAGCGTCCGAGTTCCCTCTCATGCTGAGAGTTGGGTTCTCCGCTCTCCAGAGCTCTGTCTTTCAGCAGCCTCAGGTTGTTAGGCCTCTCTATGCCTCCCTGTTGGTCTCCTTGTTGGTCGAGCTAGCATTGCTCCCCTCACTATAGAGGGTCACCTATGAGCATGCTTGAAAGGGAACGTCTCAGGTTACGTATGTAACGAGACACTGCGTTCTCTAGGCTTTGTGCCATGCTTCTGACGCAAGCTTCAGACGAAGAAGCGGATGACGTATTTTCCCAGCGTCCCTATATACTGTGAATATAGTGACGTCATAGGCTGTCGCTGGCCAACATGTGGAGTTTTTGTATGTATGCTTCAGACACAGGTCACGCTGACGGCATTCCCCATAGCGACCCCTAGAGGACGCAGTGTCTCATTCCCTACTCAGGGAACCATGGTTACATACATAACCTGAGAAGTTCATTTTGTGGTCTTTGGAGATAACAGATTGATGTAAACAGATAAATACATTTGAAAGGATGTATGATATGACAGTGTTCATAGTCTTAAACTTTATGAATTTAATTTTCTTGAGTAATGGATGTTCCATTTGTGTCTATTTTCTTCTTTCTGTTTCCAGAAACTAGTATAAGAACTTTTTTTTTTTTTTGATCATTTTATCAAAAGAAGGTCTGGCAAAAGTGTGTCAGGCCTTAAATAAATAACAGTGCACAAAGACAAAAATACCGGGCATATCTCTCCCGGAATTCTTTCTCAAATCAATATCTTTTGTTTTTATCATTCTCTGTCTATATGTGCATCTATATCTGTCTCTAGATGAGAGAGCTGGTGTCATCATTGCATCATGACGCAGTGGTTCGTGTGGTGATCTTCAAGAGTTTGATACCTGGAGTCTTTTGTGCAGGTTTGTAAAGGAATCCATCATACGAAACCATTGACAGCATACTTTTGAAGATGTTGTCTTTTTAAAAATACTTAATGCTGTTGTTTTACAGGAAATATCAGTATAATAAAGAGGAGTCGAAGCAGGTATATGCATATGTCATAATTAGTCTTTTTGTGTGTTGATAGGTGCAGATCTTAAGGAGAGAGCTCAGATGAGAAACCCTGAGGCAGAGCTGTTTGTACATGGCCTACGATCACTAATGAATGACATCGGTGAGACATAAGGGTGATGTTTCTCATGAATATTGAAAAATGACAATAATCCTGTTCAGAAAGTGATGATACAGAACTCTGAATTCTGATAGTGTTGTACTGAAAAGGTAATTGTCTCCCAGCTGCAAATATGATTATGGCTGTAGGTGAGAATGATAGGATATGCATAATAATAAACACACAGTAGGTGCATTTTCTCTGTGCCCTCAATTTTTGCATAGCTTTGCCTATAACATTTAGGAAAATGCTACTGTTTTATAAGCAGAAGGTTGAGGAAGAATATTCTCTATGCAATTTTCTAGTAGCATTTTATCAGAAATACAGAAATTAGTGATTATGCAATGGAGTGAAATGCTTCTAATTTTAAACATTTAATATATATATATACTTGTACTTTTTCATTACAAACAATTTTAACAGCATAACAGTTGAATTAAATAATTAACATGATTGTCGAAATTTCTTAGTATAATGTGGTATTTTCTTCAGTTAATTTTCAGTTTCAACTTATTTTAATAACCGTAAACATATGTATCTGTGAAACTCTATTGCATGCAATCTAGTTACTACAGGATTTTCTCCCATTACAAAAAATGTAACACTCCATAATTACGTCACCCAGGAAGTGATATCAGTTGGACCCTTTTTACAACACGACAGGAAGACAATTTTTGCTCAATGTTTACACAGATTGTTTTGTTGACAGCATTTAGCAAGCTTAAAAAAGCTTTCAGCATTGAGAATAATAAAGACATTTTTTATTGAGCACCAAAATCAGCATATTTCTGGGATTTTTGAAGGATCATGTGACTGGAATGACGATGCTGAAAATTCAGCTTTGCATCGCAGAAATAAATGACATTTTAAAATATATTCAAATAGATAAGTTATTTTGAATTTTATTGATGCTTGTATTAATAAAGAATTGTATTAATGAGGTTTTCTGAGAAACTGAAAACAATTATTTGAAACAAACTTATACATATTTATATACATATATAAATAAAACTTTTTTCCTAACTTTTCAAGTAACTTTTCAGTTATTTCCAGGTTTCCAATTACCTTTTAAATCCCATTTTTTCCAACGTGTCCCCTCTTTATATAAGTGTGTCAGCACTGAACACATTAAGCTGAGTGTTGAGAGGTCCAGCTGTTTGAAGCCTTTTCTCATTAATATGAACTATGACCTGTCTGATCCGTGTGTGTGTCCATTATGTGCCAGCTGCGCTGCCCATGCCAACAATCGCAGCAGTGGACGGCTTTGCTCTCGGGGGTGGTTTGGAATTGGCTCTGGCGTGTGACCTTCGCACTGCAGGTGAGCGGCTGTTCTGACCCTCTGGGGATAGATCACGACAGGTATCACGGCTGCGGGTGTGGGTTTGCGTGATTTGTAGTCATTCTGTTTGGCACGTCATGGAGTGGGGAATCTCTGCGGTCACTGCATGCGGAGGAGGCTGGGTCCTTCATCTGACCTTTTTCTGTGATTGTGTGTGTGTGTGTTGCAGCACATTCAGCTCAGATGGGCCTGATTGAAACTACGCGAGGATTACTCCCAGGGGCTGGTGAGAGAAATTAATGAATAGATAGAGCAACTGAAATAATAAGACAAACAGACAGCTAGATGGCAGTCCCATTACAGAAGAGAGACAGATAAACGGGAAGTTAACAGTCATAACAGGACAGATAGACTTAAATGGAAGAGCGAAACAACAATTTTTGAAAAGCTTATATAATCTCTGTATACTTAAACATGTCATTTTGAAAAATATACACAACAATAAAATGAAAACATCTATCTATCTATCTATCTATCTATCTATCTATCTATCTATCTATCTATCTATCTATCTATCTATCTATCTATCTATCTATCTATCTATCTATCTATCTATCTATCTATCTATCTATCTATCTATCTATCTATCTATCTATCTATCTATCTAGCTAATCTCTACAATTATAATGGACAAAAGTTAAAATAAAAACTGGAACAAACTCGCCCCAAACAGTTTTTTAAATATATATTTAATATATTTTTTCATTATTTTTATTTATTTTATACTTTATTTTTTATGTACATGTGTGTATATATACATATAATACACACACACACACATATATACAGTGCCCTCCAAATGTATTGGAACAGTGAAGACAAAATTGCTCTGTTGGCTGTGAAGTCAAGACATTTACAAATATGATTAAAAGATGAATATGAGACGAAACCACAGAATGTCACATTTTATTATTAGCCGTTATTATTACCAGCTAAGAAGTTCAGCACTTTTAGAGTTCATCCCTCTATCTGATGTGATCATAAGTATTTGAACAGTTGCCTCACAGATCTTTCTAAGTGATCAGCTGTCTCCTGTTGCATTAATTCTTCAGATATTAAAAGCAGCGAATGTGTCGTATCAGTTATATCCATTACTTCTCTATTCTGAATCCTGCAATCGATGATGACACACACAAACCAGGATGAAGATGAGGGAGCGGACTTTGAGAGAAAAGCAAGCAATTTGGATGCTAAACGAAAAGAGGAAGTCAATTAGAGCTCTAGCAAAAACAAAACAAATTAATCCTAAAAGACATGTCTGTAAAATCACCAACAACTTCCAGCAACAAACTGTCCTCAGGAGACTTTGACACAGAATTACAGATGCTACACAGCAAGATGCAAACCTCTGACCAGCACCAAAAATAGAAAGGCAAGATTAGAGTTTGCAAAAAAGCACAAAGGTGAGCCAGAAGAGTTTTGGAACTGTGTTTATGGACCGATGAGACAAAGATGAACCTTTATCTAAGTGATGGGAAAGCAAAAATGTGGAGAAAAAAAGGAACTGCAATGATCCCAAGCATACAGCCTCATCTGTAAAGCATGGTGGAGGTGGTGTCATGGCATGGGCATGCATGGCTGCCTCTGGAACAGGCCCTCTCAACTTTACTGATGACTTAATGTATGATGACAGCAGCAGAATGAATTTGGAAGGGTTCAAAACCATCTTGCCTACCAATATTCAAGAAAATGCCACCAGATTCATTGGGAAGTGCTTCATATTGCATCAGGACAATGACCCAAAACACCCTGCCAGTTCAGTCAAGGAATTTATAAGGGCAAAGAAATGGAAAGTCTTAGATTGCCCAAGTCAATCTCCAGATTTAAATCCGATTGAACATGAATTTCACCAGCTGGAGAGGAGAGTAAAGGCAGAAACTCCTCAAAACAAGCAACAATTGGGATTGGCTGCATTAAAGGCTGAGAAAAGTATTTCAAAGGATGAGACCAAGAGTCTGGTGATGTCTATGGGTCACAGACTCACTGCTGTGATTGTGCGAAAGGGATCTGCAACTAAATAATAGCTTTTAATCTTTTATATCTGCCTTATGTTCAACTGTCCCAATACTTATGCTCACATCAATGAGTGGGATGAACTCTAAAAGTGCTGTTCTTTTTATTTGGTAAAACATGCATGTGTTGAAACGGCTAATAATAAAATGTGGCATTCTGTAGTTTTGTCTCATATTCATTTCTTAATCATATTTGTAAATGTCTTGACTCAACAGCCAACAGAGCAGTTTTGTCTTTACTGTTCCAATACCTATGGAGGGGACTGTATATATATATATATATATATATATATATATATATATATATATATATGTATGTGTGTGTGTATTACATTTTTTTTCTAATGTAATGTCACATATAAAAATTAATAATAAATAATAATACACTTCAGTAAAACAAAGTACAAAGAACCAATTTTGTTGTAAAATGGAACATTTAATGAAGTGTCTGATTACATTTTAAAGGCATCATAACTAAACCATAATTTTTGTGTATATATATCAGGAGGCAGTCAAAGGTTGCCCCGGACAGTTGGCTTTGCCATCGCAAAGGAGCTGATTTTTACAGGCCGGCGTGTCGGGGGTGAACAGGCTGCAGAGTTGGGGCTGGTAAACCGCTCCGTGCCACAGAACCAGACAGGAAACGCAGCCCACAAAGAGGCTCTTAGTCTCGCACGAGAGATCTTGCCTCAGGTGAGTCCGCAGGACATTTCCATCCACATTTACTTCTTCTCTGAGATGCTTTCTTGCCTCTGTTGCTGTCTCACTGATTTACACTCTCCCCCAAATTATACATACATTTTAACTAAACATATATATATATATTATATATTATATATTTGTTTTTAATTAAACAATGGTGTAATGAACAAATTGCTCTTTCTTTAAATAAATTCAGCTATAATTAAAAATTTCTTAGGGATAAAAATCTCGGCCTCTGCTCTAAACTATACCCTTTTACAATACTATAAGGTTACAATTAACAACAGAGCCCAAACTTAAATTCAATTACTATTTATTTTTAACTATAATAATCAACACTCAAATTAAAAAATTGTATGCAAGCATGTAAATTGTTTTTAAATTAACTTCTAAATGATACAATTTCTATTTGTTGAAATATAATAATTTACTTGTTTCATAAAATATGTCTTTAAATTTATACATTAAATAATTAAGACATGACTTATATAATGGAGTATATAGTCTAATATTTCGCAAAATGCTTTTCACTAGACTCCATTTCTCTAGCGAATAACCAGCTGTAGACACTGATGACTTGCATGAGGTACACTGTAAAAAATGATCGTGATTTAACGGTAAAAAACTGTGAAAATGCTACGGTAAAAACCTGTTACATGGTTAACGGAAACTTCCTGTAAAATTTACAGGGAAAAACCGTAAACTGATGTTCCCAGAATTCCCTGCGTTCCATTTCAAATTCTGTTTGAATTTGACGTTTTTTCTTTGAAATAACTATGTTTCTTCTTAGTTTTTTCTTATCAGTTATGTTTATTAGGGTTGTATGTTACATCTAATGTTGTTAAATTAATGTTTATAGCATATTTCATTTTAAGGAGTCTCACCATGATGGTGTTTAGTGCTTGTATGAATGACACTGCATCTGCACCTTCTGTAAATGCTATTGTTTAAAAGTTGCTTGTGATGGGCTTTGGCTCATCATGTGACTTTCTCATCATCACCTGCATTTGGTGGTTATCAGTGTATTTCAAAAGAACAAAACAGATTTCAGTACTTTAATAGGTTAGTATATTAAGATTATATCAGTTAAAGAAATTACGGTATTTAACTGTAAATTTAAGTTAAAACCGTAAAACCTAAAACGTTGCAACTGTATTTTATACGGTAGAATTCTGGCAACCACAGCTGCCAGTATTTTACCGTGAATTTGACAGATTTTTTTTTACAGTGTACGTGAAATGCTCGTGACATTTTGTTTACAAGCTTGACATATTTCCACGGTTGAAATACTAATTGAGCGATTACGTGAGGGGCGAGACGTTCATTCAAGTTTACTTTGTGTTAAAACTAGTAATAACTAGTAATACACTCCACGCTGCTGTTAGAACTGAGGCGTTGTATGGCAATCTGTCGTGCCACTTCAAAGAGCGCCAAAGCTGCTTTCATTGTCTGAATTTCTTAAAAAAATGGAACGATTTGTTCAGTACTAATGCGTACTGAAGCGAAAGACCTGTACCGAACATTTTCAGTACAAATACATTTAGGCCGCGACACCCCTATATATAATATATATCTGTAATATATTGTTTATTCTGTAAATTGTTTATAGCCTTTTCTCACAGCAGCTGGAATAATTATATGTATCATTTTTATGGCGGTTTTTAATCCAGAAAAGATTGTGTTTATGAAACACATGTGAATGAAATTCAATTACATTACATTCCAGTTTTAAATGTGCTTCTGATTACAGATAGCCTGGGATTACACAAGATTTGAATTTTAAAGAAAACCAGATCGAAGGGAGCATAGTTTGCTTATTGGGCAAAAAGAATTTCTTAATATGAAATTTGAATGGTATGACAATTAGAGATTAGACTGTACAGAATTTGAAATCTACACGCTAATACACACTATACTCATAGTCTTGCAATGCTGATGTTGTTAACATTAATAATTTGAGAATAAAGTATAACAATAATAATAATTTGCGCGGTTAGATGTGATATGAGCTAACCGATCGTTAGATTTAATCACCATTGGTAGCGCGATTTATTGTAATGTTTTTTTCCTCAGTTGGTCAGAATAAATGTGGCAGACTTGTTACTTACTTGTTCAGATGGCAATATATGGTGACAATTCTTATTTGGGTCATATATTCCAAGAAGTAGGCTAGAATCTGTGATTCCTAAGTACAGTATCCACACCGGTGCGTGACTGACAGGCTGACACACATACTCCTCAAAACATTATATTCATCCATGCTAGAGCCGTGCCAGAGTACATCCCCACGCATGAAAGATAATTCCGCACAGAGCTGCAATTCCAGGTTTTTAAACAGAGATGGCGACAAAGAGGCAAAACATACGGACTGCGGCTTTAACAAGTGTAGCTCATAGATAACATTTTTATGCGTGTATGTTTACATTCATGTTTGTATGTTTTTGTGGTTATGAAATTGTTCTCATACTAGTTCAGCTGTACCCACAGGCATTTCATTGTGTGCTTTAATCTCATTTGCATCATGTGACACTGTACTGTCACAGCAAGCGTCTCCCATCATGACTCAAGTCGACAGGCTGGCCATGAATATGTATGGCCTGAAGACAGACCTGGCTCAAATGTGCCATCACAGTCTTCCCCTAAGGCCCACTAGTGTCCAGAGCACACAATTAACACGATAAACAACGTACTGGTACAGAAGACACGTGCGTAATCAACTGCATGACCTTGTTATTCATTGCCTTTGGAGCAAATCTGAAAATACGTGTCATATCATCGTCATTATGTGACTTGGCACGTGGATTTGTGGAACTGGAATCTTCTGTACTGTACTAAAAACTCTCGTGACAATGAGAACAACCTGCTTTTCTGGTTTTCGCTGTGATTTGGCAAGTCATTATATTAGATTAAAATGAAGATGGCCTACTTAGGTCAGTGTGGGAACGTCATTCAGACACGTCATGCCACAATAACTTATGTCAGCACTTCTGCCCACCTGACTTAACTGTGTCATGATTATGTGACTGTGTGTCTTAGATACAGTGCAGATTTTACAGTTGCAGTGAAAGATAATAAACAGAGGCCTGTATTATAGGCAGACTTACACTATACTATTTCAGAAATTAATACTTTTATTCAGCAAGGATGCATTTAATTGATTGACAGAAAAGATATTTACCTTGATACAAATCATTTCTATTTCGAATAAATGCTGTTATTTTGAACTTTCTATTTATCAGAGAATCCTGAGTAATGTATTACAGTTTCACAAATGTATCACAAATTGGCATGTTGGAGTGATTTCTGAAGGAAATACAGTGGAATGACACATCAGATAGAGGGATGAAACTCTAAAAGTGCTGAACTTCTTAGCTGGTAAAACATGTATGTGTTGAATCACCCAATAATAAAATGTGACATTCTGTAGTTTTGTCTCATATTCATCTTTTAATCATATTTGTAAATGTCTTGACTCCACAGACAACAGAGCAATTTTGTCTGTACTCTTCCAATACTTTTGGAGGGCACTATATATTGTTGTAAAAAAAGTATTATTTTTGTCAACATTTCTTGTCAACAATTCTTGCCAACATTCCTATTACTGTTGTTCATAAATGGTGTTAAAGCTACAACAAAAACTAAAAATAAACAGAATATAGTATTATTAATCTTCATCGGTATTGACGATAATACACGTTTGACAACATTTCCAAGGTATTTTAACAAAAACCATTTGTGGAAAACACAGTGATCAAAATTAGAGAACAGTAACCACTGTAGCACAAAAGATTACAACTAAAATATGGAAGGGTTGTCAGAAATTAGTAGGAAGTGTAGAGGCCCTCGCTTTGAATGACTTCAGTGCATCTGCTGCTTCAGGACATCACTAGTTTGTCACGCAGCGCTGGTGTGATTTTGGTCCACTCTTTTTCCAGTCTCTTGCATAGTTCAGCGACTGTAGTGGGCTTCTTTGCCATAACTTTATCGCCAAGGATTTCCAGAGATTTTCAGTTGGGTTTAGATCAAGACTCTGGGCTGGCCATTTCATTATTTCAATGTTCTTAGCTTCAAGGAACTGCTTTATCTGCACTTTCACTCCGACTTCTCTTAAACGTCCCAAGACAGATCTAGACCCTGTTCAGAAGTGAACTGGCAAGCAATTCCAGCTGCAGTGTTGAAGCGATTCTCTGTCTCTGCATTATCCTGTCTTCACGTGCATTTGTCTTACGTGGACGACATGTAATGGTGTCATTGTAATGCTGGAGTATTCTAGAAATCACAGATTTGGAACAACCAGCTTCTCTTGCAGTGGCTGAAAGGGTCTTCCTTTACCCTTCATTTGGACAATCTCCTCTCACAGGGTTTCAGTCTCATTATTAGAGAAGCCCGCCATCTTACAATCTCAGGGAAAATTGGAGGAATGCTGGCAGTTAAATAAGGTTTGTCATGAAAATAAGGAAAATAACACCAGGAGCCAGATTAACACCAATAACTTGGAGTGTTCTCTAATTTTGATCAGAGTTCTTTTATAACCATCTCATTTAAGTTTTTTATACTGTACTTCAGAGTAAAATTAATTTATGAAATATGCTTAAAAAACTGCCCTTCTACTCTGGTTAGGATAACTTCAAATAGGACTAAGCAGTGACCTTGAAACTTAGGAAACTGTAGGTTCTCTAATTTTGATCTCCACTGTACATAACAGGAAATAAAAAATTCAAATGTTTTAACAGTTTTTGTTTTCCTTCCACCCCAGGCCCCGATTGCCGTGCGAATGGCTAAAGTAGCCTTAAATCGAGGCTCTGAGGTGGACATCTCTTCAGGAATGGCTATTGAGGGAATGTGTTACGCCAGGGTGAGTTATACATAAACCATACGAATCAAATCTGCATTTCATTTTGTTGTAGTATTTTGCGTGCTTGGTTTGACTGCAGGTTTTATGGTTTCTCAGCTCATTCCTACACGGGACAGACAAGAGGGCATGGCTGCGTTTATAGAGAAGAGGCCTCCAAGGTACATTGGAGAGTGAATGTCTGAAGGTTTTAAACCTGCATAACTTGTTTCAAATCCACATGTACTACAGTACAAACATGTTGAACATGCTGTACTTGCGTTACGGCACTTTAACCAGTGTTGGGTTTCAATTTCCTTAGAAATCTGAGCTTAATATAAATATAATATAAAACTTTGTCACGTCCTTCATTTTTTTTATAAACATGTTTCTGGATATACGATTTTCTCTCAATTATGAAAATACAGATCGTAAAATACTTTTAAAAAGTAATAAAATTACATTTAAAAAAACTTGTGATAGGATATTCTTAAAATTGTAAAGATTTTTTTTGTTTTGAATTATTCAAATGAAAAAATACTTTTAAATGAATGTATTAATAAAGATTAACAGCAGACAGAAGCAGCAGGGGTTTTACGTTCTTTATTCCCCATTTTGAATCTGATCAGCAGTATGACACTAGCTGACTCTGGTTTTGCTGCTCAATCCACAGTACGGCACAAACCACATTCTGTCCCCATGGAGGGCTATGAACATGATGAGAGTCTCCACGCTCGGCCTGTAAAGTTCAGTGAACTCATATGGTCCATTTACAGTGCTTGATTAAATTTAACATCAATATTTGTTAATATCAAAACTGAATATGTTGTGAAGTATTTCAGGTCTGTAAACCTGGCCAAAGTTGCCAGACAGAATTAGAATTGCAGTGCAAATTATAACAAATACATCTATTTCATGCAATTTGCAAGAACAGCTGCATGATACAATAAGGTTTTCTGGAACAAAGCACCTTTGCTGGAGCATCTCATCATAATACATGGCCCAGTTATGAACAGAAAACCAAATCCATGCTGTGAAAAGAAGCATATACATCCAGGGAAATTAAACATTTATATACAAAACAAAAATGCTTCTTTAGATCACTGGAACAAAATTTTATATTTTTTTAATTGCAATTTCAAACAAGACAAGTTGAACCTGCTGTTTAACAGCTTCATTGGTGTTAAATTAAATCAAACTTCAAGTTCAATGCAAGTATGTTTAGCAAGAAGGCAAATCCTTTTGGCAGATCAACAGCACTCCAGAGTTGCCACGATGAGAACAAAGTTCTTCCTCTTGACTTTTTTACAAGGTGCCATTTTTATGTCTACATGCTTGATTTCTCAACGTGGTTTACAAGGCAATCCATTTATTGACGCGTTCCTGCTTTCCAGCAAAGGCAAAAGCTTTATTTTTATTCATCTCCACCCATTTCGTTTGCTTCTGAAGTGCTCTGGATTCTTGAGTGTCCAGTCCAGTACCATTTTTGAAACAAACTCAAATCTGGATCATAATACTTTGCGTGCAACACTACATCATAAACATTGTCATCTGCCACAGTTGATATACAGTCTATAAAAATATATTTCATCCCTAAAGCTCTCATGCTGTTCAATACCCCCCCCCCCCCCTCTCTCATATACACGCAATTTAACATTCCGCACTTAACGTTACCAAACAGCTCATGTATTTCCATGTAACACAACTCTATTTGTTGTGTCTTTTTTTGTATTATTGCAATTTATGCCCAACAGGACTGAAATGTTTCATAAATGAAATTTCCTATGGAGTTGCATTCAAATCTGAATATGCATACATAGCAATCTGATGCACATGCTCTTAATACACACATGCACACACATATAAACTCTCACATACGTCCCACATTTGAACATAAACAGACTCTCTGAGCTGCTGCGCACCTAAATAAACATTTCCTCAGATCACGGAGACTTAATTCTTAGGTCAAATAAATAACGGATTCCGTCGTGTGCAAACATATGCAAAGTAACTCATCCGCACGTTCCTCCTAACAGGAAGCGCAGCAGAGCATTATTGTCATACGGATGGGCACGAGTGAACACAAACACGTACAAATAGCTTCCAGTTTTTAGCGGCATCCTATCCAGAGACCACTAATTGTATCATGGAACGTTTTTCTCTGGAAAACAAAAAGAAATGTGGAATTAAAAACTCACTTTAGTTCTAAAACTGAACAGAATTGAAACTTAAAGACTTTTTTATTTTTGGGTGAACTACAGTAGTCAACATTTGAAGTGGATCAAAACAATACCCATTCTTGTCTTAGGACAACTTTGATGAACCTTTTTGATCCACTTCAAATGTTGACTACTATATCCCTTTAAAATTTAAAAGGAACTTTACTTTCGTTCTTCTGTGGACACGTACCTCTATGTGTGTGTATTTTGGGCGGCCCTGTGTATCCGGTGCGTGCTCTGTGGCGATGTAAACTGTCTAGGATGCTTTCGACCAATCGCAGCACGTCGCTGTGGGTTTTTGGATGTGACCTCACAGCCTCTAGCTGCTGCAGTCCTCCCTCCTCCAGTAACATGCTGCAGTAGCGCCCCGCTGCATTCATGTAAGCAGTACAGGAAATAAAATTAAAAACACAGTCTCTGGGCTCAGAAGTGTTGGGTTTATAGTGCTGATCTCACCATTTTTGCTGCAGACGTGCTGCATGGCCCATGCGGCCCACAGCTGGACTCCTGGGGCCTGGAAGCACTCCAGTAAAGGGAAGAAAGGGTTGAACGACCTGGAAAAGACAAACTGAGATGTACACTAAACACTTTATAATACTATAAATCATTTTCTTTCTAGAGCATGAATGGCAAATTAGAAGAGGGGTCTGCACAAGCATTAGACTGGAGCCCGAACCCAACAGGTCTCCTATAAGCAAAATCTCTTGATGTGACTGAAGACCAGTGTCATGTCAAGTGTTCTTGTAAACTGAAACTTTTTTTAAAGTAAAGCTGAAATAAGTACATATACAGTACATATTAGATGAAAAACAAACTGAAAATTAGAAATGTTTGAAAAAAAGTGTAATAACAGAAGAAATAAAATAATGGAAAAACTAAAATAATAAATAAAACAAAATAAATAAAGGGAAAAGGCACACATTAATTTTAGTTAATTAAACTGAATTCTTAAATTAAGAAATGGAAATAAAACTGAACATAATTAATATTAATTGTGTTAATAATAATTCAAATAACAAAATTACTGTAATACTATATTAATAATACAAAAATAACACTGCTCAACACAACCTGTACGGTCAATGTTTTAGTTAATAACTTTAAAGTTAATTACAAACTTGTTGCCATTTTTTATTACTTTATTTTTATTTTTGATATACATTTATGCATTTTACACATTTACCAGCATATCAAATGTTTATTCAATGTTTATTGACTGAAAAAAATAACAAATCTGTACTTTAAATTTTATTTAGACATTTTGTACATTTAAGTCAAAATTGTTTCATGTCCTCAAATAATAGGAAAAAATGGCTCATGCATTATTAACTTTATTCCTGTGGTACATATAACATTTACTAAAGGTTGTATCTCTCTCTTCACTTACTTTCCATAAAAAATAAAATAAAAAATAAATCCATTCATGTTTATCTTATAATACATATATATTTTTAAATAATTTCAAGCCCAAACTCAATACAAGTTTGAGGATTTAAGTGCCCAATGAACTCATTTAATTTTTTTCCCCCAAATTCTCAGGCCCTGTTTTAATGGTTTAAATATATTTTGATAATTAAAAGGGTGTCTAATCAATTGAATTCAAAGCTTTAATAATTTATCGTCATTTTAACAATAATAGTGCTCTATGAAATGGAAACACTGTCTTTTTAAACATTGCCATGTCTGCATTTGTGATCGGAGAAACGACAAATAACAAGCGCTACTCTACACTGCTCGCGTTTGAATAGCCAGTGGCAAATTCTTTTAATAAGAAAACGTACTTACAAGCGGTGAGTAAGAAGCGCCAGACTGTCCTTGCAAAGTTGGAATTTCCCCACTTTATAGAAACAGTCTTTGTGCAAGCCAGCATTGAAGGCTACTCTTCCAGGTTCAGGAAATAGTCCTCCGTAAAATGCGCTGCACACACTCTAATATTTGGGTTGAACTGTTCTGGAACAGTGTTGTAAATACAAATGAACCACTGATTTCTAGTTGTGTCCTCTTTTAGAAGCCCAAACAAAGTAGTTTCGCTTTCACAACGAAACACAGCATCTCCAGGACACGGCCAGCAATAATACTACAGCGAGAATAAAAATCACGCCCTCTTTCTTTGCGTATACATTCGGGTGTTTTGCAAATCTTCCCACACCGTGACGTAGACATGGGGGCGTTTGAATCAGCTGTTTTAGGAGGGCGTGGTCGAGTCTTAACTTTTAGAAAGAATATCTCTTTGGGTTTGAGATTTTAGTCTTTGCAACTTCAGGGATCTCATCTACGCACAAACAGCTCGTAACACTCCAAAGAGAAAGGAAAACTTGAAATCGCATCATATGACCCCTTTAAAAATGACCAAAACCAGACCTGACAAACTCTGTTGTTGTGTGGCACACCCCTTTAGTACTTGACACTGTTTTTGCTTCATATTCAGTGAAGCATGTTTCTCATGAAGTAATGTTGTCATTTCTCACCTGTACGCAACCATCTCACATTCCGGCGTTGGCCAATTCAGAATCGCCAAATGCTGTGATAGATACATAATGATTAAAGCATTTACTCAGGCCTCAGGTGCAATAATACCCAAATAATTTACTTAATACTTGTGTTTGCGCAAACACGCACCAGTTGCTCCAGCAGCGTGGCCCTGAGTGACAGGTCGAGGGTCCACACCTTCTCGCCCCGTGAGGTGAGGTGGGCCAAGATGCCGGCGGCAAAATAACTGACCTCCACCTCTGGACTGTGCAGCAGAGAGCGGATGTGATCCAGAAAACTCTGAACCATCAGCTCACCGTGCAACTCCCCCACCTCAGCGATGTTATTCTGAATACAAAGGAAACAATCACACAAAACATTCAGAACTAGACAAGATAGAGAAAGGACAACAACAACACGGGGGACCACAGCTCCAAAAATACAACTGAATGCAAAGTGAAATAGTCTCATTATACTTTCTAACTAAGGGAGACTATTAGCATAATCCCTCAGCAGTGCTTCCTTTGACACGAGAAGGCGTTTTATCAGTGCTGCCCACAGCTTCAGAATCACTCACCTCAATTCAATTTCACCAGAGCACAACACTGCAATATGTATTTCTTTCTCCAGCGCATAACCAGCACAGAATTATTAGAGGCTTCATACAAAAATTGCTTCTATTTGATGTCACATATGCATGCCCACACACAAGTGTTCGAACGTTTTGGGGTTTTAAAAAAAGTCCATCAAAGCTACATATAATTGATCAAAAATCCAATATAACAATTTTAGCCTATAACAATTTTAAATAATTGCTTTATATTTAAATATATTTTAATATGCAATTTATTTCTGATGCAAAGCTGAATTTTCAGCATCGTTACTCCAGTCTTCTGTCACATGATCCTTCAGAAATCATTCTAATATGCTCATTTGATGCTCAAGAAACATTTCTTATTATTATCAATGTTGAAATCAGTTGTGCTGCTTTTTTTTTTGGAAAATGTGTTTATAATTCTTTGAGTACAAAATTCAATAGAACAGCATCTTTAAGGAAACATCTTTGTCACTTTATGAATCCTTGCTGACTAAAAGTATATATATATATACAGTCAAACCAAAAATGATTCAGACACCAGATGTAATTTGATATATATATTTTTTTAATTTATTTATTTATTTTTACTAGTGGGTGCAGGACACTATAGTTCATTTATGTTATGGATAACAAAGTAAACTGTGACATATTAAACCCAAGAATTCTTCATACAGTGGACTACCAGTAAAATTGATAAATTTGGGACCAAAAATTATTCTGACACTTTGACCTGACCATGTTTTGCTTAAGTGTTTTTTCTTTAATTGCTAATGCAAACTTTTTACACCACAGACTGAACAAAATTAAGCACTGCATGGTAATTGATTGACCTAAATTGGTATTATCTAATTGTGTACTTAAATTTAACAGCTGACAGCTATTCAACCTAATTCATTTGTGACAGTTTAACACAGGGGTGTCAAACTCAATTCCTGGAGGGCCACATCCCTGCAGAGTTTAGCTCCAACCCTAATTAAACACACCTGATCCAACTAATCAAGTCCTTCAGGCTCAATTGAAAACTACATGGTCTGTTTGTTGGAGCGGGGTTGGAACTAAACTCTTCAGGGCTGTGGCCCTCTAGGAACTGAGTTTGACACCCCTGGTCTAACAGAAGGATGGCGTTATCGAGATTAATTTGTTCTGACAAATGTGTGTGTGTGTGTGCGCTTAAAAAAAATACAAATTTAAGGTTTAAATACATATTTGAATCCCACATTTCCAGTGTGAACCTTTGACTCCCACTGTATAGATTGTTTCTCACCAGTAAACCCAGGACCTTCTGTTGAATGGATGACTCTGATGGAAAGGACTGGAAAAAGAGACATGTTGAGATGAGAATTCAAGGCAGATTTTTAAAAATGTACAGTTGCGTTCTTCTGAAAATCCTATAAAAAGGTTTGAAGTGTTTACCTCGAGTACTTTGATGAAGAGCTCTAGTCCCTGGTTCTCTATGAAGTGTCTGCAGGTGGTAGGAGATTCATCTGTGAGGTTCCACAGAGCGCTGAGTGTGAACTTCAATGTGGCATCCACGATACCCTGACATGTTTTCTGCCGCACAATGTGCAGGAGTTGCTATGATGTGAAGAATGTGAGAAAGATAAGTATCCACTATTCCTCCCATTCAGGTGTTACAAATGTTAAATTTGAGAGGAAAAAAACAACAACTTACCTTTACAATAAAAAGCTCAGCTCCTAACTGTGCAGTTTGCTCAGTGGACAACTATTAAACACACAAAAGAGTCAAGTTAGATCATGGAAATAGTAAATAAAAAAAACTACTATGGAAGTCAATGACTACTATCAACTGTTTGGTTACGAATATTCCAAAATATCATTCAAAATGTCTTCTTTTGTGTTTTTAACAAAAGAAAGAAACTCTTACTCACCCCTCAAGTTGTTCCAGACATGTATGACTTACTTTAGTTTGGAACAACTTGAGGGTGAGTAAATCATGACAGAGTTTATATTTGGGTGACCTATCCCTTTAATTGTGGTCTGCTGTGATGTCACATTCGTGTTGCATTGTGGTATATCCTCCTGAGACCCAGCTATGGAGTTTTTGCCTCTGTAGTGGACATTCTATTTCAGTGAATTTCTCTGAGACCTCACATGTCACAGTTGTAAGTCTGGATGTCCTGTCCAGAGCACATTCAGGGCTTTATAGAGATACTAAATGACTGGACATTTGACCATGACCACACCCTCTCCTAGGTCTTTAAAGATGGCTAAATTTAATGAAACATTTTACATCCTTATGGAAATATGATTATTAAAAAACTGGATATTTTTATTGATATGATTACTATTCATTTTCTAATTGTTTGTCATAAAGCAACATCTCAGGAAAATGTTATGGGTTTTCAAATTCAAATATGACTTCCTGTTATGAAACAGGACATCATTTCATACATGTCCACTGTAGAGGACACCAGGACTAAAATTATGTTTATGATGCATTTTGGGAGACATAACAATTGAATAGGAAAATAAATTATATATCTATTTTGTTATGAAATATTAGATATTATGAAAATCTGGCCAATTATTACTCCCATTATGACAATTCTTTTTTCAACATGCTGTCCCAACAGCAAACCATTAATATGCAAATTAGATACAGTATAGATACACTGTGTTTAAAGGGAAAACCAGTTTATGGAAATTTGTACAGACATATTGCATAAAACAAAGTGGTATATCAAATAATTTTGTTATATATTTTACAACATAGTTGAGAATCATCCTTAAAGTTTAGAAGAAAAAAATCCTGAAACCTAAAAATGTATTGGTGATTTAAAAAAAAAATCCCATTGTTTTAGCCTTTTTGATGTCTATTCATTCTATTTTATTTTTAGAAAAACTTAGTCCTAGTGTCCTCTACAGAGGACATAGAAAAAAAAAATTAATACAATTAAATTCGTCAAAAATGTTTTTGGGGGGGGGTCTCAGGAGGATATGGAGCTGTCTGAGGTGTACATATGAATAATGAGCTCACTCCCTCAGACACATCTGAAGGGTCAAGGGTTTGTCCTTATAAACTTCCCTTATCCACTTGATGAAGTGGTGCGCAATTCAAAGTAGTGGCTGGATTCCCCCCAAGGGGAAGTGTTTAGGGAAGCTTGCAAGCGTTTGTCCAAAAGTTTTTTATATATATTTTCATGTGTTTGCTGAAGAGAGATGCTCATCTTCAGCGAGCTATATCTTTGGAGATGCGTGTTGTTTCTTTTTTGCCATTTTGGGAGGAGTAAAATTTACATGTGGTTTTAAAAACCGGTTTCATTTACTCTTGTCCGGTTGCACTTGGAGTGCGTCTCAAAACACCTCCTGAAGTGGTTGGTGAGATCTGTTGTGAATGTGTTTTCGGAGGGCATTAAAACTATCTATTAATCTACTAACAATTGGCCCATTTCCCACATACAGTCTTTACCAGTAAATTACCAGTAAAAGATCATGTGTGAACAGGACCTTTTTAAAAATACCGGTAAATCAGTTCTGGTAATTTACCAGAAAGGCAAGTTGTAACAATACCAGTAAATTCCCTGTATGATATGGTGTGTGAACACACAAAGATGATTGCCGGTATGAGCACGCACAAAGTCAGAACACGCTGACGAATGAAGTCTGCTTTGGGCAAGTCATAAACATTTACATTTACATTTATTCATTTAGCTGACGCTTTTATCCAAAGCGACTTACAATTGCTATGTCAGAGGTCGCACGCCTCTGGAGCAACTAGGGGTTAAGTGTCTTGCTCAGGGACACATTGGTGTCTCACAGTGGATTCGAACCCGGGTCTCTCACACCAAAGGTATGTGTCTTATCCACTGCGCCATCACCACCACTAAAGTTCTTATGGAGATGACATGATTACTCTGAGCTGTTTACAGTAAGCTCTGCTGCTTTTTATTAGTCTTTCTATGTAAATATGCACATGGACATCTTTGACCACTGCACCACGTCTCGTATTATTCATATTATCATATGAATAGGCGAAGATTAACAATCAATTTTAAAATGCCGTGCGACTGCCACAAGGGGGCAACAATTATTTTAGGGGTCTTTCCACCATGTATATTAAACATCTGATATGTTTTGCATTTGATTGTGTCGTTTCACACAGCTATTTCGCATTCAGCCAAACCTCGCCTCTGTACCTTTAAGGCTTCTATATGTAAGTGTGCCCGTTGATGATTGGCTAACCTCTCTGCATGCGAAATAAGTAACAAGAGTAATAAAAAGGAATTGATATTAGGGATGTCCCAAGCCGATCTCACATTTTTTTAACTGATCGTTATTGGCTCTCCTCAGCCCGATCCTTATTTTATGGCAGCTGTAATGCCAGTGTCGTGCAGTAGGTGGCAGTATTCGCCTTCCATTAGATTTGCCAACCACCAGGAAAATAAGATTCTCAAATGTGCCTGTTCAGCTGCCATTAAAACCAAAAGAAGAAGAAATGCATGGGCGTAACACCAAGCGGCAACCTCCCGCTCCCTCTCTTGAAACGAACACGGAAGTGACTTCAACTGTAATTCGTCAACTGGCCGCTAGAGGCTGGCTGCAAAAGGGAGTCAATTCCATAGACTCCCCATGTTAAAATACCCAACTTTACAGCAGAAAAAAAACGTTTACAGCCTGGTTCAAAAATTATTTTGGTCTATATAGATAATTTTGCCCTTCATGACAACTGTGAGGGGGGTGAATTTTTTTAATAACTCATCCGTTTAAAATATATCAAGCCTTAAAATTCTGCATAATTAAGGGCGTGGCCACTTTAGTGACAGGTGGATTGCCGCTGCGGTCACCACTGTCGCACTTGGCGGACGTGGTTTCAGCAACCAGCTCCACCCAGATCCCGCCTTTTTGCCCATTTTCGATTATCCGGGAGTGACGCGCAGCCAAGATGGCGACAGCCGACTCCGCCTACTTTGGGCTTCAAAAATGCTCTTCAGAAACCTACGGGTGACGTCACGGACACAACATCCTTTTGGAAATATGAAACAGTCTATGTGTAACACACAAGAACCAGTGAGGTCTGTTCTAGCGTATCACATGCGTTTGAGCTTCCATGTTCAGTGTATTTGATGCGCACTTTTGTAACGATCACTCATTCATTTACAGTTTACTTAATCTGCCGTCAGACTACCGGAGACGTTGTTGCCATAACGCGTTGCTATGGGTTCCATCTTGCTTTGGATTTGACTGACATTCTGACACTTTGAGCTTCATGCTTTCTTACCATATCTCCACTATTAGCTATTTATGTTGCAATTTTTCTGATTTTTGTATACATAAAATACAATTTTACATCAGTAATCCTATTTTCTACCAATAACTTTATAAAGTATGTGCAAATATATACATAGAGTTTATCTTATATATGTACACACTCGAACACATTATTTTACTCTCTGCACAACTATGTATCCATTGGATTGATTTAAAAAACTTTAATGTACTTGAATTGTGCATCAAACACTAGGAATAGACAAGTATCGGGATATTCAAGTAATACGCCTTTTTCGCAGACAGTTTTCAGTGCATGGGAAGGGAGCTTTATGTTATGAACATTAAAGAAACTTTTAATTAATAATAAAAAAAGAAAACAAAAAAAACACTAATTCAGCCCATGACAGCAGCACAGATAAACTCCTCTAACCGCCGCAGACAGAGAAATGTCTCGCTGCAGCCTACAAGATCCAGGGGGCGTGGTTGGATATAGATTCAACTCCTCCCACCTGCCTATACCTAAACCTACCCATCTACACCCCCTGATCCCTAAACCCACCCCATCTTCATCCCTAAACCTACCAATCTCCACCCCCTAGATGTGGATCCAATCACGCCCCCTGGATGTTGTGGACTGCAGCAAGCCCTACTTGCGCAGACATCAGCGGGCTGACGTGACACGGGGACAATGTGCCCGTCTCAGTTCTGTCACACTGCATTTCATGATGCATCACCGCGATAGAATGTTCCGAAACTTTTGTGGGAGCCTCCCAGCTTATGTTTCCTCTCTGCGTTAAACCTATTCTCAGCCACAGACTGCAGCTGCTCACCTTGGCAGCGAGGATGGAGATAATAGCTACAGCCATCCTCTGCATGTTCTGATCCTCGTGGTTACACAGCCACTGCATGACCAGCTTGGCAGCTTCGAACCTGGACAAACAAACGTCATAATTGACTCGCATAAAGTGGTGTGACATCTAAATCTGTCAACAAGACAACACTGAAAGCATTTATCTGAATCTTTTCATCTAAAATGTTATGCTTGAATTATTTTAGAAATGTAAACAGTCATGATTAGGTGTGTCTAAATTGTTGACTTCTGTATTTACTAAACAGAACTGTTTTTCTACATTCTGATTGGCTGACACACTTTCCAAGGGTGATAATCGTCTGTAATCAGAGTTTAAAGTTCACACACTCCACATTATTACTTTGAACATACTTTTTAATAATACTTATATTCAGCAAGGATGCATTAAGTAGATCAAAAGAGACTATAATATTACAAATAATGTTAGAATCTTACAAAATAAAAATCAAATCAAATAAATGCAGCCGTTTAAACTTTCTATTCATTACCAAAAATATTGGTATTAGAATGATTTCTTAAGGATCGTGTGACACTGAAGGCTGGAGTAATGCTGCTGAAAATTCAGCTTTGCATCAAAGGAATAAGTTACATTTTAAAATCTATTCAAATAGAAAAACAGTACAAATTTCACAATATTACGGTTTTTACTGTAATATTACTGTTTGCAGTAATTCAGTTGGTGAGCAAAAAAAACTTAACCTCTAACATTTGAAGAGTAGTTTCATAAAACAACAATCAAATACAAGAAAAGAGCAACAGACGATTACTGGTCAGGCAAACAGATGAAGATAGCATGCATATTTAGATAGCTTTTTCTTTAAAATTACTTTATGTATTGATATTACCTGAAATAGAGTGATTTATTATTGCAACATTTTTAACTAGAAATTAAGTGTGCTACCTGTTGAAGGGAACCTCCTGCAAGATTCGATCACTGCATAGAGATAGCAGGCAGTTCTTCTGCAGCTGGAAAAAACCCCCCACAAAAACAGAACAACTGTTCACGGAGAGAAATCATAATTGGCAACTGTAAAATCTTTTCCTCATTCTTAAAATGATTCATCATCATGGGGAACTGAATGATCATGTAAAATGTAAATGTTGAATGTTCTCAGGAAGAACAAATGCTTATTGTGTGAAAAGTGTACTTCCAGTAGAAGTGTTGACACAAGTGAATGTGACCCGACTACATAACACATTCATCTTATCATACAATCTAATTTATTAATCCGCTGAGGGAAACAATTTGAGCCAAATAATATTGAAATATTCATAATATACAAGTGATGATTTTGCTTGTGATGTAAAAGCAAAATAATAGTTATTGCAGTGATTTTAATGCATTATCTACTCAATTTTCCTAAATGCCATTATACTAGTTCAATGTTAAGATGCTTAACTTTAGTAGTAAAAAGAGCATTTGAGTTTATTTTTATTTTAGTATTATAATAATATTTTGAATTAGCATTCATTTGTATATTTTCAGGTTTAATTTTAATTCAACTTTTTAATAATTTTTTTTAGCTTCCATTTCAATTTGAGTAATTTTAGTATTCAACTTAAACTTAATTTAGTTTCATATCAAATGTTTTTCATTTAATATTTACTTAACCCAAAATGGTTTTTAATAATATATACATTTTTAATTTTATAATAATGGTTTGAATAGGTAAGGTTGATTTATTCCCTGTTCAAACTGTACATTTTAATAAATGAATTCAGTACTAAAACGATTCAAAATGAACTAAAAAAATATATATATAAACATAGCTATATTAAATAATATATAGTATAAAATACAAAAACTGCTCTTTATTATAAAGCATCAATACATTCAGCATAGTAAAAGAAATTAGTAAATGTTATTCTTCCTTGTGTTCATTTAGTGAAACATGTTTTGCTTATTATAAACTAGATTTATAGTGCATATGTTTTGCAATAAGCATTTAATGTATTTGGCAACATAATTAGACCAATGATATTATTAATACATTTTTTGGTTACACGTGGAGAGCAAAAAATACATTAAATATTGTCAGCTATAATTTTATTTCAGCTGTCATGGGCTTTCTACACCACAGTCTTGTATTTATGTACCTGCTGGTGGTTGGGGAAGGTCTTCATGGCTTCGAGTAGCAGCTGTGTGACGTTCCCCAGGAGTCGTACAGGGATTCCAAAGGCTAGTTCCTGTTTGGTGAGGTTGAACACACAGGCACTGGCTGCCAGCTGCACATTCAGTGTGGCCGGATGATTCTTCATCCCTAACGCTACCAACTGCAGATGGAGAGAGCAGGGACATGAGTGCTAATATGGATAAACGCAGTGATCTTTGCAAGTATGCGTACCTTCAGGATGTCAGGTCTTGGTTTCTCAATGGCATGAGTGAGGCTGAAAAGATGGAAGAGAGCTTCCCTGACAAACCCCTCTCTCTCGCTGTATCTTCTCAACGCCTCACAGATCTGCGTCTCATTGGCTTCTCCAGTTACCTGCAAAAACCGAACAAAAATCACGATCTTACAATCACCTACTACATCTAAAAAGAAGCAACATAGAATCAGGATAGTTTTTCAAAACATCTTGCTGTTGCATCTGAGCACCTACCTTTAAGCTGCCCTCTCCAGACAGGAAGTCAGAGAATCCGGCATCGGTGGCCAGCAGACCAACAAAGGTCATGCCCGGTCTCGCCTCCACGAAAGCCCTGACCGCTGCATCAGTCACCTGCTTACGGCCAGACACGTCCAGAGACACCAGCTGGGGCAGGATGCCAGGAGTCTCCAGCAGCTGCCGAGCCACGTCGGATGTGAACTGCTTATCGTCTGAGATATCAAGGTGCTGTAAACCCTCCAGCTGGACAAACAGAAAAATAATGTGCATACAATTACATATCATCATAAAAAAGCATAATGATGAACTTTCTGGCTAGAGAGACAAATTTCTTAAAGTCAAAAAATAAATTCTGCTATTCACTCTAAAATAGATTTGAAATGCAATTCGCATCTATAATGATTTGATATTTTCAATTTCTTTATTAAAATATTTTTAAGTAAAAAATATCAGGATGATACAACTATCTATCTGTCTGTCCATCTAACTGCTTCATTGCTTCTTAATATGAATAAAATAAATTAAGATAAATAATTAAAAACTTGATTGTTTAATCACTGAATATTCAGACAAATTAGTATTGTAATTTTAGTTATACTAAAACTTATTTTAACTTTTTAAATATTATTTTAATATTGATATAAAGTAATAAACCACAAAATATTAAAACTAATTAAAAAATTTAAAGTAAATATTTCAGCTTTTTAAATTATTTTATTTTCTATTCAAATGCACTCCCCTACAACACCACCTCAACTGTTCTAGTATGAATTCCAAATTTAGCTGTTCAAGCCCCCCCCTCCTCATATAGCAGTATCTATTGCAAAAAATAAATAAATAATTAGTCATAATAATTCTAAGTCTTCAGATCCTTTTGACTGTTTCAAGGTCAGTAAATCACTGAAAATATTAGGTTGTAAAATGTCCCTAAAAACTTCATGATATTAATAAATTAATAATTCATATTTGTAAAAAAAAAATATATCATGAATTATTAATGTCTTGTAATATACTAGTGATGATTTTGCTTGTGATGTAAAAGCAACATAATAAATATTGCAGTGATTTTAATCAATTTTTCCTAAATGCCTTTAAACTAGCATCATGTTAAGAATAAAAGGCATAACTTCAGTAGTAAAAACAGCATTTGAGTCCGTTTTATTTTAATATTATTTAACATTTTGATATATTGCATTAGCATTCATTTGTGTATTTTCAGGTTTCATTTTAAATGTGATTAAATTTTATCCCTAAAAATGTCTATGATATTCATAATTTATGATATTTGTAAAAAACAAACAAACCCCCCCCACCCCACCTTTTTACTTAAATATATTTAAAGATACAAGAAAAATATAGAATCTTGATTTGACAGTTACCTCACATGACATTTTTAGAGACATTAAATTATACATGCCTTTGTTTCTTGAAAGACACAACAGTAACCTCAGTGACCTCAGCATAAAAACACATGGAGAGCTGACCTGACTGAGCACAGCTAGCAGATGAGCAGTGGTCATCTCCAGCCTCTTGAGCTGGTGCATGGTGAGGTAGCGCAGCCTGCTCCTTAAGCCCAGGAGTGGGGTCAGGTTCGTCACTGAGGTGTTGGAGATATCCAAACTCTCCAGGCGAGGCAGTGCGCACACGTCAACCAAGCCCGAGTCGTAGAAGTCCACGCTGGACACGCTGAGCGCACGCAACCCCTGCATGGCACTGAAACAGCGACGGCTGGGCTCCTCCAGAGAAGACATGGTCAGGCCATTCAGGACGAGCCGCTGCAGACTCTCCTGCAAGGTTTTATTGGATGATAAACCTCGAAGGATGTCGGCAATGGTGAGGTCAGCGTTGACCCGTGAAGCGTCTAGCTCCACGAGGCGGTGCGGGCAGAGGGCACGGTGGTAGGCCTCGGCGGAGATGCGCGCGGTGCGGATGCAGGCGTGACGCAACCGGAACTGCTGGCAGCTTCGGAAGATTCCCACCGTGCTGTCATTCAACAGGCCTGTAAGAGAGCCATTATGGTCAACGTTTTTAGTACAGATTCATTAATTTCGTCTGACATGCAGCATAATTTAATTTCCAGCTCCTGTTCCCCTCTCAGTTCTGCACGGTTCTATCCAATAGCCATAAAAAGGCCAAAAATATAACTTTATAAAAGAACTAAAAAACATGTTAGTTTCATTTTACTAAACTTACTATGATCGGGCCCCATTTACACTGAAATTTTACACTGTTTTACACTCTTGCTCATGTTATTTTCAATACAATGAAACTGAATAGGGACTCGGACGATCAAAATTAGAGTTTGTGAATAAACGTTAATGTGAACTAAAAGCAAAAAAAAAAATATTTGTTGCCTTGGCAACAAAGTGAAATAAGTTCAAAACTTACTAAAATGAAATAAATTGTAAAGTTTTATAGGTTCAAAAATAATAATAATAACAATAATTATATTATATTAATAAAAATTTAAATAGACAGGAAAATATATAAAAGCTAATTCAATGTATGAATAAATAACATTAATTTATAAATAATACTGATTTGGTATTGGTACTGTATATGGTACTTTAATTATATATACTATTTTAAAAATACTTTTAATTAAACCACCATATACTGTACCAATAGAAAATCAGTAAAAAAATAAATAAAAAAATTATAGTGCCGCCCATTAATATTGGCACCCTTGGTAAATATGAGCAAAGGCGGCTGTGAAAATAAATCTGCATTGTTAATCCTTTTGATCTTTCATTGAAAACATTTACAAAATTCTAACCTTTCATTAAAGTAAAACAATGGAAAGTGGGGGGAAACTCACATTATGAAATAAATGTTTTTCTCTAGTTCACGTTAGCCACAGTTATTGGAACCCAATTATTCCAACGTCCTTTTCCCAAGATAACAGCTCTGAGTTTTCTCCTATAATACCCGATGAGTTTAGAGAACACTTGACAAGAGATCAGAGAATCTCTCCAGATCCTTCAGAATACCAGCTCCATGTTGGTGCTTCTTCTCTTCAGTTCAGCCCACTCATTTTCTACAGGGTTCAGGTCAGGGAACTGACACAGCCATGGCAGAAGCTTCATTTTGAGCTCAGTCGGTTTAGATTTTTTATCTGTTGGTATATTATAGAATCCATGATGCCATGCATCTGAACAAGATGTCCAGGACCTCCGGTAGAAAAACAGGCCCCTACAACAACATTATAGATCCAGCAGTATATTTAACTGTGGACATGGGGTACTTTTTATCCCTGTTTGCACCAAACCCATCTGGTGGGTTTGCTGCCAAAAAAAAAGAAGCCAGTGCCATTTGAAGTTCCAGTCGTGTCTGACAACTGAATTTGCTGGAGTTTGTTTTTGGATGAGCCAGGAGTTTTTTTTTTCTTTCTTGAAACCCATTTGAACAACTGGTGATATAGGGGCTGTTTGATTTTTTTTTTTAGGTTTCTGACCCCGAGACTCTGCAATTCTCCAGCTAGATCCTTGGAGAGTCTTTGGCCACTCAAACTCTCCTCCTCACCTTGCATTAGGACGATATAGACATGTCCTCTTCCAGGCAGATTTGTAACATCTTTAGTTGATTGGAACCTCTTAAAAGGTGCCACAGAATGGAAAACTGTTTTTACCTTGGCATAGTTGAATAATAAGTGTTCTGTACATGGAAATGACATAAAGTGAGCCTCAAACACCATTGTTTCGTCCTTCTTATGTAAATCTCGTGAATGCAAAAGACCAATGAAAAATAGGCGACTCAGAACATAACACCGACTGTGACATAACAGTCGGGATCACTAATAGTTATACCCCCAACATTTGCATAACGTCTACCCTCCCATGTTCTAGGCCAGCTGCCAGCCGAACCATCAGAAGTTCTGCAGGTATTGTGAAGAAACAAGCGAGGACAACAGCGAATATGGCAGATCATGGAAATAAATGTTATGTTCCAGGCTGTGCAGGGGAAGTGAAGTGCAGGGATGGGTTGGTGTCTTTATTCAGAAAGGCACGGAAAGCAAATAACGCATTCTAATAAAATATTGCGAGCCACTAAAGGGACATGGTTAGCTCCTTGCTAGCCTGTTACATACAGTACATAAGATTTCACTTACCACATAAACAGAGAAAGGAGAGATGACTGAGGATGATGGCGAATGATTTACAGATCCTGAGTACCACTGACAAGCATCTGATCTTGTAAATGTGTGGTAAGTACTGCTGCTCCATAGTATAAACAGAGCACGTGCGATCGTGAATCTCGAAAGTGAAAGTGAAACTAAAAAAAGATTGTGCATATTAATAGCGGCTCCCTGATGCCCGCATTTTATTTACAGTATAATTACCCAACGATATAACTGCGCGAGAAAGTAACAAAATGTATATTTTCCCTGTGTTTCCTTCTGTGTGAGCTACTGAAATGAGCTGCACTGTGAAACAGCCGATCAGAGCAGAGCTCATTATTATTCATGACCCTTCCAAATAAGGTAAAACATACCATTTCATTCTAGGGAGAAATCCTAGGGTTGTAAATGGACATGTAAAACCGTTTCTGGAGAATTTTTGCCCTTACCTAAGCCACATACCTTCCATTTAGATATCAGAGAAAAATTTAAAATATTGTATCAATGCATTCTATGACACCTTTAATTATTGCCCTGATGGTGGAAATGGAGATTTTCAATGCTTTAACCATTTTCTTACACCCACTTTCTTTTTTGTGAAGCTCAACAATGCACCGAACAACTTTTATTGTTCGGTACATCAGAACTTGTGACGGATGATTATTGGAATTTGGCCTTTGTGTTCCTCATATTTATAATCCTGTGGAACAGGAAGTCATGGTTGGACAATTTCATGTTCAATTTCTTAATCACCCTGGTGAGCTAAAAAATGTAAGTATAAATAGGAATATACTTCAGAGATATTTTACTCATAAGAATTTCTAGGGGTGCCAATAATGGTAGCCAACATACGTTGGAGAAAAAAAATTCTCTCATAATGTGTGTTTCCCCCACTTTCAATTGTTTTACTTCAATTAAAGTTTAGAATTTTGTGAATTTTTTGAATGAAAGATCAAAAAGATAAATGATGCAGATTTATTTTCACAGCCACCTTTGCTCATATTTACCATGGGTGTCAATATTAGTGGGCGGCACTGTGTATGTATGTATATATATATATATATATATATATATATATATATATATATATATATATATATATATATATATATAATATTTTAATAGAATCATTACACTCAATTGGAACCAGAATTATTGAATTTCATTTTGGTCTGTTCCTTATACAAAGTGATAATGAATATGAACAAATTTTAAGCTGTTTATTCTTCTTTTTCAAGGGTGAGGGTGAATTTTAATATTTGGTGAACTATTCCTGTGTTTTGTTTTACTGATAAACATTTACAATGTTTTTTCTGTCCTCTTGATGATAAACTGTTTTTTAAAGGGATAGTTCACCCAAGAATGAAAAAGAGAAACGTCTCAGTGTTTTTTTTACCAACATTCTTAAAATATCTTCTTTTGCGTTCCACAGAAGAAAGTCATACAAGTTTGGAGTGACATGAAGGCGAGTAAATTACTTAGTCTTTATTTTTAGATGGACTATCCCTTTAGAATACTATATAGAACACACAATCATTGTTCCAAGTGCAGGAATGTCATCCTATGTTAGTGCAGCCTTCGTCAAAACACAGGACGCCTCGTACTCACCCTCAGTGGCCATCTTGCAGAGCAGTTGGTCGGCCAGCTCCTGCGGGAAGACCAGAGGCTCACGGAAGGAGAGCGAGCCGTCATCACGCATCTCACAGAAGAGCTCCAGCCTGGAGCTCACCAGAGTCATGCACAGATCGGTCAGAGACGGCGGGGAAGCCTCGTCCTACAACAACAACAACATCAAATCAGACACACCCTCATACGCCTTTCTTTTCCTAGGGTTGAGAAGTTTTCTTTCATTACAGTGCCTAGGAAATGAATCCTTTGATGTATTATATTGTAAGTAATGAGTGGAAAACCAGTCTCTTAACTGGATAATAGATCTTTTTATATAAACTAGTCCCGGGGTTTTCAAACTGGGGTCCGGGGACCCACAGAGGACCACAGGGAAGGGTTATGGACAGGAGTATGTGGAAAAGATTAGTGAAAACTGTGTAAAATTTAAAAATGAATAACTACGGAGCCCTGCATATATATAGTGGTTACGATTTAAGAATTAGTTCCCACAACTTATTAATTTGTCCCTTCATTTTAATTTAATCCTGACCACATTGTACTAATTTGTTCCCTCATTTTAATTAAATGAAAACCAAGGGAAACAAACCAGTACAACATAGCCACGATTTACTAAAATGAAGGGAAAAAAATTTATTTGTGGCCATGATTAAATTAAAGTGAGGGAATGGAATAAAAATTGTTAAATTCAGTATTGCAAAATACAGTATGTAAGTATTTCTTAGTGATATTCTCATTTTGCAAATGCATTTTTTGGCTATTAATAAGATCATTTATTGTTATTATATTTGAGACAGCAAGATACATTTCTTTATAAGTTACATATTATTTATTAATAATGTATAGTCAGTATTTTAAGTACATTTTATACCCATAAATGCCATTTTATACTTTTTCGGAGATCTGAAAATAAGCATATTTGGTCGTATACTATATTATAATGTAATATAGCATAGAGAATAGCATACTAGCAAACTACTTTTAATATATCTGACACACGAAGACGATAATTTTCCGTGGCCACGATAAATATATTTTGTACACGTCATGTGCAGGACGCCATAAATAACAGAATATATATATAATATAATATATATATATATATATAAATAAAAGGTTTAAATAAATACAAATTTAATTAAAATACGTAAAAATTAGATTTCAATAATGAATGTAAACAATACAATATTACAGCAAGTTGAACATAACAATATAAATTAAGTTACTAAAAGTTTTACAAATATTTAAAATTAGTATACCACATATATAGTATACATTACACAGCATAGAACATATTGGCAGCTACATAATTTCATTTTCATACGTATCATGTTTTGTGGGCCACTGAAAAACACTGAAACCCCTTAATTTAGTCAGACAGCAGGAGCAAGTGTTGGTGTTTTGCTCAAGGAACAAAATGGTGCTTTAAAGCTTTAAAGGGTCTGAGCTTATAACCTTCTGGTAGCTACAAGCTTATGATCAGCACAATAAAGAACTGAGAAAACATCGTAGAAGAATCTCCTAGACCTAAACAGTCAGTCATCCCTAATGCAGCACACTTTATGACCTACAAACCTCAGCGTTGAACAAACAGCTTGGCTTACAGTAGTTTCACATCTGAGGAATGATATGAATCATCTGGCGAACTGCACTCTTTTGCTACATAACGTACAGTAGTGTGACATCTAAAGTCTTACCATGGTCTCGAAGAGATGGATCAAAACGAAAGAAACGCTCGTGTTCTGCGGATAATGGCAGGTGGGGTGAGGTGTAGATCAAATACAATCCGACTGAAATGCTCTTAGCCTGTTAGCCTGTTAGCCGTCAAACATCTGTCTTCAAACATTTGCAGATCCTACTAGTCGGTGTTTAAAAGAACACGGGCCGCTATAAATCCACCGTAACCTTTGTTCCTCGTTTGCATTGTTGTTTAGAGGATTTCTTCTCGGTCATTAAGTGCTGTCAGGCATTTTGACGGGGTTTTATATCGTGACTCGGGAGGAAACGGCAGCGACGTCTTGACAAGTAAACAAGGTCGTCACGGGAAACGGATCTGCATCAGAGGGGGCGGGGCTTCGGAAGAGCTGCTTCTGCATTATGATAACAATAATACAGTTTTGTTTCATAATTTTGGGATGCATTTATGTAAGTACATTTTACATTCATAAATGTTATTTTATACTCTATACAATTCTAAAAATCGAAATATACACATATTTACGTATATAAAGACTCTTTCTGACTTATAAAAATTTTGATTTTCTGAATTCAGCCAAAGTAAGATAATTGGGCAAGATATGTATTAAATTGCATTATTACAAAAATATAAAAACGGCTAGAGTAAATATAGAACAGTATTTGTAAATAATGTAGGCCTATGTAAGCTCCTACTAACAGTAAGTCATGTACATTAAATAAATAAATAAAAATTAATAATAATAATATTTATCTGTACTGCGTTAGGCTAACTGAGACTTGTAATAGCACTTGCACGTTGTCGCTCTTTTGTTGGTTTTGATTGCTTCTTATGTCCTCATTTGTAAGTCGCTTTGGATAAAAGCGTCTGCTAAATGACTAAATAAGTAAAAAATCAAAATAAATAAATAAATACATAATATTTTGACCACAAAGACCATAAAGGTTTGGTAATTTTATGGTTTCCTAAGTTTAAGGTGCACATTTTTTAGTTTTAGAAATATTTATATTCAAGTTTTAAGTTTTATTTTCTATAACCTGCAAAATGCAGTATGTACAGGTTTTATTTTATGCTATTCACATTGTAAATGTAGAATTATTTGGTTAAAATAATTAGGTCTAAGATCATTTGTGATCTTATGATATTTAAGATTCCACAAAGCTTTAACACAAATACATCCACAAAAAAAAAAAGGAAAAAAAAAGATGTACAATCGTACTTTTAATATTTCCGCCAAATAAAAATGATTTCGTAAGACAGTACAGTGGGCGGGGCCTACGGAAGCCCGTTGGTGACTTTGAGCGAAGCAGGAAGCGATCTCCGGTTGCATGTGTAGCGTAAGCACGTTGTTCTGTAACTGTTTCATAATTATGAATATTTGACAACACATGTCTAAATTCAGCTAAAACGAATCTCTATGTTTTGGACGAATGCGTTTATTATTCCTATTCCTATTTTTAAAAAAAATACATTTTCCTGCAAGTTCTTGCACAACTAATCAGTGAGCAAGGTCAAGAGTTGTGGACGCGAGACCTTCAGCAGGTGTGTGCAAGTGATCGGGAATCTGTTACCTCATGGCCGGGTTGATTAACTTTGAGGACGAACAGGAGGTGAAGCAGTTTCTGGATAATTTAGGAGTGGAGTACAGTTATCAGTGTTACCGGGAGAAGGATCCTGAAGGTCGGTTGAGCGCTGTCCCCCTCTCGCGGGTGCTGAACAGCTTCATGATCTCGTTCATCTGTGTTTCTTGTGTTTGTCAGGCTGTCAGAGGTTAGCAGATTATTTGGAGGGTGTGAAGAAGAACTATGAGTCCACAGCCCAGGTTCTCAAGCACAACTGCGAGGTGAATGGCCATGGAGAGAGCTGCTATAAGCTCGGCGCTTACCATGTCACCGGCAAAGGTAAAGCCAGCGTTTGTTGCTAGAATTTAGGATCATGCAGATAAAAGCTTGCTTCATGTGTCAAAATTGTAGATGTATTTTTATAATTACAAATGCAGAATTGTGTCAGTACTAATATAATTCATTTTGGACTGCATATGGTTAAGATGGATTGATAAGCAGCAGGCACACATTTAAAAAAATGGTGCTATATAGCACTAAAAGTGGTTCTTGGCTTGTAATCATAGGGGAACCACTTTTGGTGCTATATAGCACCATATCTTTTACAGCACCTGTGTCAAATGGTGCTATGTAGAACTATAAGAGGTGCCATATTGCACTGTATTTCTTCAACAAAAATGGTTCTAAACAGCACCAACAGTGGTTCTTTGGCTCATAAAGAACCTTTAAAGGGGCTTAACAGGTTCTTTGTACGGCAGTGGTGCTATATAGCACCTTAATCACCCCAAATATCCACTGAAGAACCATACAGGAGCTTAACAGGTTCTGTATATGGTAGCGGTGCTATATAGCCCTTCAGTCATGCCAAAGAACCAATGAAGAACCACTGAAGCACCAATATTTGGTTCTATATAGCACCAAAAGTGGTTCCCCTATGATTACGAGCCAAAGAACCACTTTTAGTGCTATATAGTACCATTTTTTTAGAGTGTACACACACGCATACATACTGAATATTTAATAAATACTTATTATTACTTAATTAACATACAAGTGTATATCTTAAAAACTTGTTTCTTCACTGCTCCCCCTCCAAAAAAAAAAAAAAAATAGAAATCATATTATTATTTTGACTTAGTCCTAAAAGGATCAAATAACTTTCTATTTCTTATTTCTTAGAATTTCAAATGATCCAATAAGACCTTTTTTGACATTTTAAGGACATTTGTTTGATAAATATCAGATTTAATCCAAAATTTAGACATTAAATTATTATTCGTTTATGATATTTAACAAAGCAAATCTGTAGTAAATTACTATGATTTTAACTTGCCTATATATGATTTATTAATTTATGTTTTTATTTTTTACATCTATAAATCCTAGTTAAATTTTTGAATATTTTTTTGAATATTTATTTTTATTTATCTGTTCGTAAACATGCTGTAAAATCAAAATCAAATTGAAACGTCACAGAAAGCACACAAAACATTCAAAAGCCAAAAGCGGAACGAAAAACAGTTCAAACTGCTGTCGTGAACTCACTCGAGCGGATGCGTTTACTCGGTCACGCGAGCACTAAACAGCGCTGTGAGCTCCAGCGTGAAGCGCTTGAATTCAGCGATGAACACAAATGACTCGGTGATTTAAACTAGTTTATAGCCGAACAGGAGAAACACTGTGTGCAACGAGACAGTCAGAAGGCTTTTCAAGCTACACATCGCCATCATTTACCATGGATTTACTGTAGTAACACTCACTGCACCAAGGTATTGTGGCAGAAATGTGGGATATTCACATTGAATTTTATTACAGGAGTAATGGTATCTAATTATAGTATGTATTTGTGATTAAGCTATAGTATGTGTGCATTTATACTGAATGTTTTTAGACTACTGTTTTTCATACAAACAGGCTAACGTACCTAAAAACCATATAGTTATATTTTTACCATGGTATTGAGGTACAATGTGTGTGGTTTTAATTGTTTATCATCATGATTTAAATGTATGCAACTATGGGAGATCATAAGCTTAATATAAAAAAAAACTTGGTCAGAATAAATTTAACCATATAAAACTGAGGTTGGTACAATTTTTACAGATGTTACTGACTTTAAAAATGGAATAAAAAGGAATAAATTTTACCTCTGCATCCTAACTCAAGCTACTATCCAATGTGCATTTCTAAGAGACAAAAAATGGATATTATTATTAATATTACCAGGCAACCCAAACCTGTTTCTTGATTTGAAACAATATCACTCATTAGAACATGCAGAAACTAAGAAATTAATTTTTCTATTTATTTTATTTTTATTCTTGCTTTAAACTTGAAAGAAATAAAGTTTTAACATCTATCATGATAATTATCGATATCGACTGATATGAAAAAAATCATCATGATAATGTATCGTGATATAAAATTATACTATTGTGATCATTTTTTTGGCCATATCGCCCAGCCCTAGTTGTTCATGAGTCCCTTGTTTGTTCTGAACAGTTAAACTGAGCACTGAGCACTGAGCACAAACTCGGTTTTTAACAATTTTCAAAAATCATGTTTTTTCATTGTGCATTCCAATTAATCTCAGACTGCGGTTGGGTTATTTTGATTAGGTGTAAAATAACAAAAATAAATAAAAATACTAGCTAACACAATAAAAACATGATTACAATAAGAAAAAAACATGATTTTTGAAAAATTAAAAAAATGGATTTATCTGTTTTTGCAAATAAACTCTTCATATGTTGTATTTCAATGTGCTGCTTTTGACATCAGGTGGTGTGACGGAGTGTTTAAAGACGGCATACTCCTGTTTTATGAAGGCGTGTAACAGCAAAGGAAAGAAGTCAGTGGACGCTTGTCACAACATAGCTCTGCTTGCCCATGATGGGCGAGCCATGGAAGGGGGAGTTGATGCGAAGGTGGCTCAGCAGTACTACGAGAAGGCTTGTGAGGGAGGCTTTGCCCCCAGCTGTTTCAACCTGAGCACTCTTTTAATCCAGGGATCTCCAGGGGTGGAAAAAAACATGCCGCTGGCTCTAAAGTACGCCCTGCGAGCCTGCGAGCTAGGACACGTATGGGGCTGCGCCAATGCCAGTCGCATGTACAAACTGGGCGATGGGACAAATAAGGATGATCAGAAAGCAGAGGAGCTGAAGAACAGGGCCAGAGAACTCCACGGACAGCAGAAAGAACGCCAACTGAAATTTGGGGAGTGAGAAACCTTCCTGTTTTGATATCACTAATGTAAACACAGCATAAATTATTTTAATAAAGGTGTTCTATGACACTTTTTTTGTTGTAACTGTGATGATTTATGTCTGAGAGTGATGGTGTTAATATAAGCTAGTTACAGAAACTGTTATAGATAACCTAGACTGTGAGAGTTGGCAAAGACTTATTATTAAAGTTTAATTAAAGAACTCTACTATTCTCTAGTGGTCTGAATTAGAATCGAATCCTTGTAACTGGTGCTGTGCGTAAAATGACCACTAGATGGAAGCATACTCAAGTTAAATTGAATCTTCGCATGCACATTTGAGGTTTTCTGGCGAACTGCTTGCCTCTTACTATGGTGAACAGATTGCAATCTGAACATTAATTTATGCATCGAGACAGACTTTAATATTTTGATGTTTCAAAATGTCCATTAACTGAGTTTTTTAAACGTAAATGACATACTGTATATTAAATGACAATGCATTTTTGTAAACTGAATTAATGTTAGGCTACTACGTTTTTGTTCAATATTTTTATTATATTTATCAGTGAATACATTATTGCTGTTGAGGTCTGAAAACTAAATAAACGCATTTGGCAACAAACTCCCGAAGGCAGGAGATACAGTAAAATTGCATCAAAATTGACCAAAAATGTCTTCCTTAAAAGCACTAAAAGAATCATTTATGGCATCGTTACATTTTATATGATTCCTACGATGCTCAGGCATTCTTCACCTTCAATGACACTGCAGCAGCAGCAGCAGAATGAAACCACGCCCTCTCTCAGCTCTTCTCCAATAACACAGCAGCAGCTTCAGATTGAGCCAATAGCCCCGCCCCCCAATCGCTATCCTCCAATAACATTGCAGCAGGATCAGATTGATCCCGTAGCCTCGCCCCGTGTCGGATCAACGCGCACTCGCCGCTCCTGCTGGAACATTACAGGCGTTCGGCTGTTGTTTATATTAGTTTGCTGGACCATCGCGTGCGGCACGGAGTAACGGTCGCAGCATCCCCACGCGCGCAGGAGTTGAGCACGGATCGTGAAGCGGTGAGTTTGACGCTGTTTAGTTGCTTGTGATGCGCAGTGTGCTGTTATGAGCGGGATGTTAGCTAGCAGGCTACAGCAGCAGCACTCCTATGATGAGATTAATAGCGACTAGAGCCGCTCTGACCGGCGACATGCTGTTAACGGACTGAAGATGCGGCTGTTTAGGAGGGAATTGATGTGCGTGTGTGTGTCATGCGCTGTCTGCGTGATCTACGCTCGGTTCTGATCATAATAAACTGGGGTTTTGCGGCTGGCGTGTTCATGTGTGTGTAATAATCTGCAAGATTAAGTTTATTCTCGTGGTTGTTGCCAGTGGATCAATGCAGGATAACGGTTGTGTGTCTGGAGGGGGTTTCACGTGCCCCCCACCCCAGTCTGAATCGGGGTGTGTCTCACACACACACAAACTGGGGTTAATTCGACTCTACCACTGCTGTCATCACAACAAACTTGTATGTTTTGGTTGTAGCTATGTTATCATAGGCAATTTTAACGGAATATATGTTTAAAAGTAACAGTTATTGTGTGTTTTTGCACATCTCAGAAAAAACCGAAAACGCTTTTTTTGGTGAATCAAAACCAAATCAGTTATTATTGAACATTTAGGCTGTATTTATATCTTAACCTTTATTATTATTATTCGATTCCGATTCACTAGCTAGATTCGATTCGTTAGTCTGGATAAGTTAGTAACTTAGTATTTTTCCTAAAAGAAAACAAACGCTCAACTAATGCTCAGGGAACCCTGTGTGTTTGTATATTACTGTGATATTAAAGGCTAAATTTAACAAAAGAGTCAAAACTATTAAATTGCTGTTTGTTTTCGATGTAATAATTAACACTCAAAAACGGAGTTGTTTACAAACATTTGCGTTTCCGCTTGAACTGAGGAGGCTTCGCACCGCCTTAAAGAGCGCCTTAAAGAATGCATTTCGTGATTAAATTGACATAATTTGAAAGTTTTTGATATTTCGTTTCATATGAAAATCAACAAAGTTTATTGTAATTATTGATGCACACTCCAAATAATGGTTGATGGAGTTTTGTTCAGGCATCAACAGAAAACATCAAAATGGAGATTGAATGGAGTCATCTATTGTTAACCCATTATAAATGTTCCAAAATTATCAATTATGATCCCCAATTTGCCAGTATGCAAGCAGACACTTCACTATGTTCTGAGCCACAGTGAATGTGTTTATACCATGAACGTTGCTGGTCAATAGCACTGAATCCATTCAGAGTCTTTCTACAGTAAACTCAAGCTAAAATACATTAATTATGTCTGCCTCAGCACTTATTGATCATATATAGAATTGGGACAGTCTTTCAGGATCCTTCTGTCTGAATAGAGCACTGTTATGTGATGAAATCACCCTAAATCAAAGTCATGTTAAGTAGCCTGATACTGTAATGATCAAAAGAGGAAACTAGCCACAACTCTGATAAGCGGGCAGTCAAGTTGTCTGAGGCTATGATATGCTCATGATATGTTGGGTTATTATGACTAACTACGACTCATAATCAAATGTGTCAGTACAGGTTGGTTCCTTATGCATGATTTTGAACCTTGAATTGTTCTCTCTGAAGTATGTACAGAATGAACTACATTTTACGGTTGAGGTTCTTGATGCATATGGTAAAATACATAATTGACAAATGTTTTCTGTTTTAAAACACTATGATATTGCCAAAAATGGCAGATCTGGATCTGCTAAAATGATTAGAAACGCTGTATTATGCATAACAGACCAGTAAAGTTTGTGTTTTCAGGCCCCCAAAATGCCATTGTTGTGTAAATGAAAGGCCAATGGTGAAAATGGTGTTTAAACGCCTCCTAATTGCAAATCATAGTGCCATTTTATTTTGCATTCTATGCTGGCATGGCATTAAAAAGTAAATGAGTAATAATTGTTGCATTCTCAGTGTGGCCACTAGGGGCGCTGTCACAGTTATTAGTTAAATTCTTCTTTTACTGTCAGTTTTTTCATTATGGTGGAGCAATAATTTGAGAGTATCACAATGTTACATACGCACATGTGTCGTGATACCAGAGATTGTCTTCCTATTAGGAGATGAGAGGCACTGTATTACTTGCTATTGGAGAAAATCTAACTGTCAACTTGGATCACGTGTGCCTTTTTATAACCAATCACGTTTTAGTTTTTTTGCACCCAAAAAGTAGACTCGTAGCTTCATAAAATTACGATTGAACCACTGATGTCACATGGACCATTTTGTCGATGTTCTTGGTACCTTTCTGGACCTTGAATGTGGTAGGGCCCTTGCTGTCTATGGAGGAGAGCTCTCGGATTTCATCAAAAATATCTTAATCTGTGTTCCGAAGATGAACGAAGGTCTTACAGGTTTGGAACGGCATGAGTGTAATTAATGACAGAATTTTCATTTTTGGGTTTACTATCCGTTTAAAGGGACAGAAAACATTATCGGAGTAAAGATCAGAACATTACTGTGCTTTGGTGTGGATGCTAATAGTTATTGTTATCGTTAACGCTTTTAGCGTGAACTGAGTGACCTTTGCCTTCTCAAGCACTGAGGTTGTTTTCACTACAAGAATGCATGCAAAGGTATAATTTGACCGTGAGTTTGCATAGAGTTGGCCAAGCTTTTGCACACCAGAGTATTTCTGGCCTAAAGGAGAAGTATCAATGTCTTTGAATCGCTCTGTTAATCAAATCACAACTGTATGCAAAGGTTTAATTTGCTTTGTTAAATTTAGCTTTTGGTTTTATGGGTTATATGATTTAAATATTAGCAGTGTTATTGTATTGTCTGTCAGGATTGTTTATAGTTGAAGCCAGCATCTGGCATTGCTTTAATCTCCATAAACACTCTTGCTTCGTCACTGTCTTGCTTTCCCTCTCTCTTTCTGTCTGTCTGAGCACTTCTTGTCTACATAAGAAAGCTTTGTCCTTTTCAAACTATACTGCTAGGTATACTGCTTAGAGCTGAAACACTGCTCCAGTGCAGCTGTTTCTTAGATGGCTGCACAGGTGGGATTCCTTTCTCTTTCTTTTTGTTGATCTCTGCCTTCCTTTCTGACTTCACTGTTTTTAGGGCTGTATCCTGAACTCATGCAGTGTAAGAGTGATTTGTAGGGATGGTTATCAACCATTGGTGTTATTATTTATTAATTATTGTGTTTTTGATTAGTTCTAGATTAATTCTACCATTATTTGGCAATAATTAAAACAAATTATTATTAACAGTTGATTTATAAATAGTCTTGTCAATATTTCATACTTTACACTATAGTGTTGTGTTAATAAAGCCTAAATTGACGTTTGGCATCCCAAATGTGACAGATTTGAGTTTGTATAATTATTTTATTTTTAATTGTATTTTATAAAAAATAATAATAATAATGAATTTTGATTACATAAATAAAATGAAACTAATTAATGCTGCTGAGGTAAAGTTGACCGTTAATGAGTTAACCTTGGAAGCCACTGATAGAATAGGTTAAAAGTGATAAACGAATCAGTTCAGTATTTTATATTATTTATTTATTTCTAGGAAAAGTTTGTTCATTATAATATATTTTAATATGGTTTCAATAAATGTATTTTCATCATTTTATTTGTTTTTAAAGAATAAGACAACAACAAAAAAGTTTCAGAGAGATTGTAGCATATAACAAACAGGTGAGAGCAAATGAATTGGCCAGAAACAATTAAATGAATAATGCCGACCAGGCTGGCAGAAACATCTTTATTGACATCGGTCCAGTTTGCTATAACACTTAAATCTTGAAACTGGTTTACCTAGTTAGAAAAATATTCTTTTGGCCAGATCTACTCCTAATTGAACACAGTCTGCATTGACGTGTCTTGTTATATGCGAGACCCATCTGGCCTTGTGCTCTCTGCTTTACAAAAGAAATGCGATTATTCACAGATTACATTTGTGAAACGGGACCCCCTGCTCCACAAGGACCTACCTTTTCTCCTTGTGTGTGTGTGTGTGTGAGGATTGCAGGTCTTGTTCTGCTTTGCTTCCCTGCTCAAATGACAGGGGTTTTCTGAAACACAAGCCTCGCAGGATGGGTGTGTGTGTGCAATCGCTCAGTGGAATGAGGCCTCACGTTTACATTTTGTCCATTGGTGATTCCGTAATGTGTGTAAATCGCTCTTCTTTGCACGCGTCTCATGTTCGGACGGCACGTAATGGTGTGTGCTGTAGGGAGAACCAGACAGGATGTGTATATTTTAAGCTGCGGGGTCATTTGAAGCCTTTTTCCTAACATCTGTTGCTGGCCATGCATTTGCGGGCACGTGTGTCTGTGTCTGTGACTATTTGTGTTTCTGCTGTTGGTCCTATAGACTGGGAGGTTAAGCAGGGAGACTCTTTAATTAGTCTTATGATCTTGTTGGACATTATGGCAGCTGTTTCTTTAGTCTGTTGCATCCCAGACTCCCTGTAACTTAAGAATCGATCGGTGTCTTTGCATTACTGCAGTGATTACTAAGTTGTCCACAAACGGTTGCCGTTTCCATTTTCATCTGTCAGTAGAATTGGCTTTTATGCGCTGTTCATCACTGCAACTGTATAAGTTAGAGGACTGTTCAGAGACCTGTAGTTACAATGAGGCTAACAGTGCAGATTATAGAAGTTTCTTCTTGAGTGCTTTTACAGCTGTTTCAGAGGAATCATAGGATATGTTTGCAGTATTAAACTACCATACTGCTCTTTTGTTGTAGTTGTAGTTACACTGTGCTCACACTCTTTTTTTTTTTTTTTTTTTTTTTTTTTTTTTAGAAAATGTATATATAAACTAAGAGGAATACTATGTTCCACAATGCTTTCCTTGACATTGAAAAAAATGTTGGAAAATTTGAGGGTAGGAAGAAGTCTCTTATGACCACTAAGGCTGCATTTAATTGTTTAAAAATGCAGCAAAAGCATTAATTTTGTGAAATATTGTTACAATTTAAGTAGTAGTATTGTTGTTGTGCATAGATAACTAGATAGATAGATGAAGTTTATTTTTCCCAAATAGAAAATTGTTGAAAATACTAAGGTATGTATTGTGTATCGCATTTCAGCATAAAATTCTAAGATATATTTTTTTTTTCATATCGTCCAGCCCTATTTATAATAACTGTTATTTTTTATTTTATTTTAAAATATTATTTTTTTTCTCATGATTTTTTGAAGGATAGAAGACAACATTTATTTGAAATAGGAACCTTTTGTGAATGTTTTTGCTGTATTAAGGTATTAATTAATTTTTTTTTTTTTTTAAATCGTAATGACCCCAAACTTTTGAATGGTGATTTAAAAAATAATTTGCTTTATTTTAAGATGTACAACTCTCAATTTCATTATGCAGTTTTATAAGTGAGTCATATGTTGATTCACTAATCACTTATTCATTCAGTGAAAGATTCGTCAGAGTGATTGAAACCGGTAACTCCTGAAGGGCCATTCCGTCAGTGAGTGGCAGTAAAAAAAAAAAAAAGGCACCTCTTGAACTTGTGAGTGTTTTAATAATATTTACTAAGAAAAATGATTCATAAGAGTCATGGTATGCTTGATTTTGCATGCAGCCTGGAAAGTTTGCCTATGAAGGTTTTCTTGTCAATATTCTGTTGTACATGGTCAACAAAGCATAAATGTAAACTGCAAAGTTTACTTCAAAAAAAGGATCACAACTATATTCTAAAATATAGTTTCCGTCACCATGGCACTGTAGATATTAGTGATGAACCAATCATGATTTTTCATGGACGATTCTGATACCAAATGTTTTTTTTTTTACATCAAACTGGCCGATTCCGATTAATATTTCAATTTTTATTTTCTTTAAGCAACAAACAAGAAAGAATGGAATAATACATAAGATGTTTATTTGGTATTTAACAGGCCACACTGGCTTTTGGCTATTGAAAACAATAACTGTAACCATCTGAAATGAACTGCGCAGTAACTTTAGCTTTTGTTTTTAAATTGGGTTGAAACTACATAAAACTGGCCTTAAATGAAAACATTAACTGTAACCATATGAAATTAAAGACAACATCTGCATAGTTACAATCCAAACAACACAATCAACACACATTCAACAGTCCAAACTAGCGCTGTACGATTAATCGAATGTGATTGTCATGCACATCTTGTCAGTAAAGCCGGTTCTGTGATTAGTAGTAAATCTCCATCCCCTGCTTTCAGATGGAGCAGCATTTACTACACAGAGCCGTAGTTCTCTGATAAGCTACGCAAAACAAATTGCAGATGATATAATCGTACGATTATGAAATCGTTTGCGATAATGACAGCTGTTTGCGTAGCTTCTCAGTGAACTATGGCTCTGTGTAGTAAATGCTGCTACATCTGAAAGCATGTGAAAACACCACATTTAATTACATGTTTTTACTCCAAACTCACTTCATAACGTCAGCCGAGTGTTTGAAATAAATCCTTCTGTGAGATGATGTGGCTTCTTACACAGAATAATGCAAGCAACATAATTTCATAGTATTCTAAGCAGTGATAAAGGCTATGTCGACTAACACTGTTTTATAAATATACTTTATTATAATGATAAGAACTCAGATAAAACGTATATTGCCATAGTCATGTTTGAATCAATGAAAGCATTTAAATCTTCTGTTTATTCATCTGCAGCAATAGAGTGGTGGAACTATGATGCCACTTTGTGGCGAAAACCCGGAAGCGAGTTAGCATTTTAGCACTTCCGGTTCCATCATCCCAGAGTCAATGGGTTTTTTGAATGGTTTTTTGGTTAAATCCCTTAAATAAGGTCCGTGGTTTACACAGGCTCAAGATACTTTCACGTTTTATTCTACGACATAAAACACACCAGTTACACCCCACTCGTGATTTTTTAAAGCTGTTACGTTTCTTTAAAAAAACAAGTTGCTAAATGGGACTACAGGCGCTGTCGGAGACATTAAAGGTCATCACGCCGAACAGGAACTCATTCTAACTCGCTTTTACAGTCTCGTGCTCTTTTGGATTAAAATTCATCCAGAGTAAATAATTATCATGGAAAATGTTTCTAAAAAGAAGTTTAAAAGTGGTCGGAAACATGGTGGTGGTGACGTTGATGGAGAGCGACCGTGGTGCTGTAGTTCGTTTATAGCCTAATGTTAGCTTTTTAGTTCTGGCGCTTGTATTTAGTCTTCAAAATTCATAAAATTTGTATTACTTTGTAAAGATTATCTCGATGGTCAACACGTGTAAGTTTCATGAACTATGATTGAACACAGAGCTTATTTTTTGCGATTATCCAAAAGCCTATGGGAAAATCCTATTGGGTTTTTGTCGAGGGAACCAGTTTCATGCTAACAGCCGATCCGCCTACAGAGTGACGTCATAGTTCCCCCACTCTATAGGCATTTCCTGGATTTCTTCTGCGGGGCCTATTTGGAGTTTCCGCGTGAGAGCGCCCTCTGGTCTTCGGATGAAGATTTACTGCTTATCACAGAACCGTGCTTCACTGAAAGATACGCATGACAATCGCAGCTTCTGTCTAATCGCGATTTCGATTTCATTTCGATTTATCCTGCAGCCCTAGTCCAAACAAAGATGTTATGTAATCAGCATTCAGCATTTGTTTTCGTTTTTAAATTTGGTGTAAAGAAAAAAGGTCTTTACCAGTGAAACTAAATAAAACCAAAGCAGGCTATATAAATAATTCCAAAATGTTAAATCAAATGTTTAGTGCAACAAGTAAAACAAAGATGCTACCTCAAAATCAAATTAAGTCAATGTAATTTTAAGGTAAACTAAAAATAATCATCCTGCACAGAACTGATGTTTACTTCTGGCTTTTCAAAAGTGCAAAGTTTTTCTTTACAAAGAGAAGCATTTCAGCTTTGTCACAAGTTAGTCTGTTTTGTTTCTCATCCAACACATGAGAAGTGGTTCTGAACAACCGTTCACTGTCTACACTTGTGCAGGACATGGACAGATACGCTCGCGCAACTTCAGCGAGTGCAGGAAAGCGGCTCTTATTTGTGCGCCAGTACATCAATGGCTGTTCGCTTCTTGGTATCTGTTTTTCTGTGTTTGTTGTGCTTGTGCCAAATGTCTTCCTCACAAAAGATATGTTTGTGAATGATTACAATGTAGTGTGCACGCGGGCGAACTTCTGGGAAAATCCACTGAAAAAAAGACAAAAAAACGGTCAACTGGTGCATCCCTAGTAGATATGCAATTAAAAAATGCAAAATAACCTTTATTGGTGAGATAAAAATTAGACACCACTCACTGAAATGAACTTAACAATAATGTAATGTGACCAAATTGTGAAATGTTTATTGTTGAATACGCCATATTGTCAATCGTGGAATGACCTGTCAATCATCTTGTCCTACTGATGCTTGGGACGAAGCAATAGATTATTGGTCTGATCTGTTGCACAATGTGCAGTATTCAGTGCTAATATAGCCATGAACTTGCTTTTTGGGTAGCAGTCACGACCGCCTGTTGTATAACAGCTGATTTTTTTTTTTTTGCAACAGAAACCTCTGAAACTTGCAGGCATTCACTCTTGTTCTCGACTGACGTGCTGTAAGTAGTTTCCAGGGTAACGTGAGTGCGAGTCATGCAGTTGGCCCACAGAGGAAGTGAGAGGTGATGAGGGCCTATCAGAAATGTCTGGTCTGTCTGCCACACTAGTTACCAGAGGCCCATATGACTTCACAAAACACCTTCACGCTGATCTCAGAGCTCCTTTGTCTCATGATTGTAATGGAATTTTAACCAGCTGTCATCTGTCTGTCATCTGTTACATCTTTATGGTCTGTCACACTTAGTTTGACAGAGCGAATCACGTGAAAATATAAACTGTTCACACACCATTTACCTTCTCTGACAGAAGTTTTCATATTTGAATCAAAAGAAATGTTAGCATACCGCTAAGCTAACGACACTCTCATGAGCATAAAATGTGCGACACGGATAGTGTGTAAAAAGTGAGGCTTTTCTGTTGATGCTTTGTTTAAACGTTAGCATGTTGCTAAACTAATTGTGCTGTAATAAACATAACATTCACAGCAAAAAAACTTTTTATTGAGAGTTCTGTTTTTCTGTTTTCTGCATGTCGTTAAGCTAACGACACTCTAAAAATAAAGCATGAATATTGTATAAAATAACACATTTTTGATACTTTTGTTTCAGATGTTAGCATGCTGCTAAGCTAAAGGTACTGTAGTTAGCATGAAATGCACTGCACAAATATTGTGCAATTTTTTTTATTCATAGTTTTCTGTTTCAAATTTTAGCATGCTGCTAGCTAACAATACAAGCATGACAAGCATAAATCCAAATACAATATTGTGCGAAATTATAAATATTTATTGACAAATTATAAATGTTTATTTTCAATGATTGACATTTCTCTCACTTCGTCCCGTCATAAGCATTTACATTTATTTGTTTAGAAGACACTTTTAAAAAGTAGCTTGCATATGAGGAATATCACAAACAATCTCTCACAGAGCTAACAATATTTATAGTATGATTTCAAGTTTATTAGAAAGCTAGATTAGGAAACAATTGAATGCGAAAGAACAATTTGATTAATATTTTATCTTGCCATAATTCATTCTTTGCTTCTTCATGAAGAAAACAAATAATCCTGCCTCAGAATTTGTCAAATGTAGTATCTTACAAACTAGGTTACCTAACTTTTGGAACAGTTTTTAAATCAGGAGATCACTTATGAATCTTAAAATGCTGTAGGCAGCTCACTATGTTTTGGAACTGAGCAAGAGCGACTGGTCTTTAATGTAGATAATTAGTTTAGTTAAACCATGTTTTGTTCTACCACAAACTGAATTTAAATAATGACATATGGACTGATGATGGTGTCACTCAACGGCACATTCACACGGTTTCCTGACATTGACCTCAGGCACCACCAACATTAGTTGGCGATATTTAAGTATTTTTCCAAAATCGGATATCGGTTTTGTAATATCGGATTCACCGATAAACACCGGCATCTTGTGGGTGTTTTGAGAATTGTGCGCAGGATCGCAATTGCCGCGCATCTGAGGGGAGACGAGACAACAACAACGGCGTGCAGGTACTTGATTTGCTGTAGTTAGTAAAATATTTAATATTACAGTCATTAATGCACAAATTAGATGTATTACATAAATGCCTGATATGTAGTTTATGCAACTTGGCTCTAAGAAATATGATAAATAAGATACTCTGTCAAGCCCTGTCCCTATAAAGATATAACTTTGTCTGAAATAACACAGCCATGAATTAGCGCATGTTGGAAATAAAAGCACTGAATTGAATTCTCTCTCTGTGGTCTATTAGTCTCGTGAAGTCGGAGTCATGTAGGTAATCCGTCAAGTCCTCTCCCAATACAGACGTAACTTTGCATGAATTAAATAATACAGCCATGAATGATTGCATGTTGGAAATAAAAGCATTGAATTTAATTCTCTCTCTGTTGTCTATATGCTCATCATTAGTAATTGTTGTAATACGAAGATTAAATTTAACATGACAGGGCTCTAGACTGCGGCCAAAATGGTAATTTTTTGCGAGTTAAAATAACAACGGAGGATTTTGTTTTCAAACTAAAGTAAAAGACCGCTTCTTAAACCAGAGAAGGTGAACATGGTGGTATTCTTGTAGAAAAAAACATGCAAGTCCTGTCAGCGACAGCCAGTTTAGTTTTAGTTTTCTTTTTGTTTTCGTTTTGAGAAGCTTGTTATCTTTGCTGTTTACCTCACGTTACGCTATGGAGGCTTTCCTTAATTAATAAAAAAAAAAAAATATATGAATATTTATTTGCTTCCTCAGAGTTTGCTAAACATTCTGTAATATACTCTGTATATAGTACAGCATGTGATGTGTCCTGTGCCATGCCTCTCCTTATTAATTTTTGTTAGTAAATGTTATGTAAGCTAGTTTGTCATTGTCAACGTACTGTTTTATTGTTGTTGTGCTTTTTAATTAAGAATAACAATGAATCCATCTTTTGTTTTAGTCTTAAAAAGTGAAAGGTGTATAGATATAAGCAAAACAGACAATTATCTTTTCTTGTTAAATGTGACGCCAAGATCGCAAATTTGAAAGTAAAAACGCACGAAAAAAGGAATTCCTGTTCACAAAATTTAAATTGCAAATAATACCGATGAAAAAGAACGAGTTGAATGTTGAACACTTTCATTACCATATAACTATAAACTATGATAAAAGTTCATCAGCATGCATTGATTAATCAAATGTTGTAGCAAAAACAAATTGCAACCAAATTATGTGCTCGTGCAACCAGCTGAGAAAGTTAGTCGCAAAAGTGAGATCAGTGGGAAGAATGAGTCTAGAGCCCTGCATGAAAGACTGCTAATTCTCAAAAAATTTTTTGTTAAGATGACTGCGAGGAGGAAAAACCAAAGTGAAGTATGGACTTACTTCACGCAGTCATTTATTTACTTTCTAACAGTAAATAAATATTGGTTCTGCATATCGGTTATCGGGCACATATAAACATGCAAATAATTGGCATCGGTATCGGTTATGGAAAAAAATCAATATCGGTCGATCACCAGAAACGAGTGATGGAAACGCCAAATTTCAAATAAAAACCCCTTAATTCGCAAAAAAGTTTTTACGCTCGCTTGAGGTGGTTTTTGACTTGTGCGAAAAAGGCTTAATGCAAATAAAAGGAGATGGAAATGCATTTTGCGAATAACTTCCAAGCGCATCAAAAAAAGTCTTGTGACTGTGCTACGAGACTGGATAACTTGACTAGCAGCGGACTGATCTCGTTCACAGCATCTGAAATGTTGTTACGGTCGTTCTGAAATGCCTGAAAAGTCTGTCATCAAAGTATTTCTGTATAATTGTCTTACATAACCGTGTTCCCAAACAGCAGCATTCACCTCCGAAAGCAATGACAGCATTTATTGTGTTTCGTGTGTAACATTGGATTCAGTAGCTTATCCTAGTTTTCTATAGGCTATTTAGTGCCAGTTTACCAGGAAGTGACAATTTTGTTCTCTTTGACTCGTTGGAAGGAAACTTTGTGCTTGTTCGTAAATATTTTATGCAATATTCCAATTTTGCGCAAGTTAAATTTGCAATTTTGGATGGAAACCCGGCTATTGAGATACTCCTGAAGGCTCATCACTAATATAATTTCTTATAATTATTTTTTAATGCATGTTCTTGGTCACACCAAATTACTGATTATTCTGACAAAAATAATAAGCAGAAAAGCGGTTTTCTTAAAATGGACTGATTTTAAGTTAATGAATTGCTGATCAAGTGTTCTTTTCAATAATTTATTTGAATGAAAATTGATATCCTGAAGTTGATATCTCTGATATCTCCCCTAAAAAATAAATAAAATAAAACATCTGTATGCAAAGCATTCTGTGAGAACTTTTTTTTGATAAACTAATAGATCTGGACAAAAAGTTATCAGTGGATATCAGCTGTATGTGTGTCTATAAAAATATATGACCTCGTCTCCCCTAAAAATAAAAAAAATAAAAAATCATAAATTAAAAAAATACTAATCATAAGAGGGATATATTCTGGTCATTATATGTATGAATTACATTTGTCACTTTTTTTTAATTAATAGATCTGGACAAAAAGATATCAGTGGATATCAACCATCTGTGTGTATAAAAATATGCGACTGTACAGAATGCGGTTTTGTTGACCTATATCTGAAGCACCAGGTGAAAGAGGTGGATGTAAAGAGAGCAGTGAACGGCTATTTACATGAAGGCTGTGCTGAATATCTCTAAAATAGGTCAAGGCTACCAAAACTGGTGCTTGTTGACTGCAGAGATCGTCTCTTGTTGGCTCCCAGTCACTGCAAACATCAACTTCAAAATGCAAGTTTCTCTCTCACTCTCAAACACGATGTTTAGGAAGAGATCACATGACTTAACACTTGAGCGCAAACCATGTCACAGTTGAGCAAGTTGGTGAGAGCTAGCTTCCCCTCTCTGACCGCACACTTGCGCATACACACATGCTCGCTCGCTCACAGCTGTGTGGGGTGTGTGTTTTGGTGTGTACTTCAGAAGAACGGGAGTGCCTGTAACAGGAGGGCTGCTCTTTCTTGTTCTTACTCACACACCCAGTGACATGTCAACTTTAGCCTACTGTCGTCTGTCCTACATGAAAACAAACATTTCTTGTATTGGACTTCTGTGTTGGGGAAATGTCAGTCCATAGCTTGTTATCAACATGCAACACTGGTGCTGTTTGTCTTGCTCTTTTTTTAGCAGAAGTAGGTCTCCTCTGGTGTATAATGATATGGATAGTCCCAGGTGACAAACCCACACATTGCACACACATCGTCATGAATCGTTGGTGCAGATTGTTCGTAAAAATGGCAAAACAGCAGGCTCCAATCTTATTGGTTGACTTTGATATTAGTGCTCATTATTAAAGTGCTCATTTTCATCACACTGCTGGGATACAAAGTCAGAGGAGGAACTGGTACCTGGATCTGGAATTTATGATGTTCATAACATCAAATTGAAGGGGATTTCAGAATTTTAAGAGAATTTATATAGCAATTATATGAGAAATCTTTGCGGAATGAGTAGGGCTGGGTATCGTTCAAAAATTTTCGATACCGATACCTTGAGTTCGATACCAGTTCCTGAACGATACTTTTTTCGATATCAGTTTTAATAAGATTACATTATCTCAAAAAACTATTTTTAATGTTGATATTTATACAGACTCAAAGCCTCATCTCCTGAGCCACTGCACAAAGGAACAAAATATATCCAACACAATAAATAAATAATTTTAATAAAGTTCAAATTGTTTTCAGTTTACACATCTGTTAGGCTACGTTTACATGAGTGCGTGTTCATTTTAAAACACAACATCATTTCTAGGTTGTTAAAGACTTCAAGAAATTTTAAATCTTCATCCACAAGTGGGTGTTTTATTTTCTTTCACCATATGTTTTATTGTTATTAAATTCTGGTGTAGTATGTCTAATTATTTGAATGCATAAAAACAATTTAGTTTATTTCAATTTATTCTTAAAATAGCCTAATGAAATGTTTTATTTTTCCTTAGAAATTCTGTGTTCTGTATCTGGTTTTCAAATGAAGACATAAAAAATTAATTTAATTTCTTTAAATTATTGAAAATCAAAGTTTATTTATTTTGGCAAACAAGGGGGGTTAACTATTAAAATAAAAAATTGGAATAACTGTTGTGTGATCATTACTAAAAAAATTTTTTATAATTTTAATAGTAGCCTAGTAGTAGCAGTATGTACTGTCCGCTGAACAATATTAATATATTTCTGCCGCAGTGTCTTCCAAGTTAAACCGAACTTTTATTTTGACGGGTTGCCTGGAATACCTTTACAGTTCTGTGTGTATATGATATGACGCTAGTTTTCCTCGAATCAAACGGTAAAATGCTCATGAAGTGACTTTCAGAGCAGGTCTGGAGCTGTTGTTCATGTGTTTATGTCCTCATTTAGTTAGGCGGCAGACGCTGAAATCACCGCGAGCGTCACGCAAGCTTCAGTCTGTGTGTAGTAAACAAACTGCGCGATATAGAGAGCGGACTGCTCCGTGCGCTTTCGAAACGCTCTCGCGGATGTCAAACACTGATCTATCAGCGCCGCACCGTTTCTAGTCAAACACACCTAGTGCTGCAGGCTTATTGGCTCACTGACGGTGATGAGATTAACCCCTTAGGTATCGAAATTTGGTACCGAACGACAAGACGTTTTTCGATACTCGGTGGTATCGAGGCAATTCGGTCGGTGCCTAAAAAGTATCGAACTCGATACCCAGCCCTAGGAATGAGAGGATGCACTACATTGCTGTGACATTTACATATGGCCTGATTTTATCATGGTTGTCATTCTTGTTGTCATTTCCAGAAGCATATTGATATGTCATTCCTTTTGTGTGTACACTACTTTTCTATAATTTTTTTATAAAAAGTTTTTGAAAAAAGTCACGTTCACAAGGCTGCATTTATTTTGTTTTATTAAAAACACTGTAAAAACAGTAATACTGTGAAATATTATTACAACTCAAGAGCTGTTTTCAGTTTTAAAATATTGTAAAATGTAATTTATTCCTGTAATGAAAGCTGAAAGCTGAATTCAGCACCATTACTAGAGGTTAGGGCTGCACGATTCTTGCTAAAATGTGAATCACGATTTTTCTCCATGGGAATTCAGATCACGATTCTCTTACACGATTCTCATTTTTTTCAACCAAAATGTATTGCACTCAAGTACAAAAAAAAAAAAAACACAGGGCATTCAGTATAATAAAGTGCTGGAGTAACAAACTTGTCTCTTTTCTTTATTTTAGACCCCTTAAAGTGAATAATTTTAAAGCTGTAAGTTGTTGAACATAAGAGAACATTAACAATAATAAATAAAAATATTCACATTCACATGGGGCGTTGGCGTCAACGCCTCTCGTTTACTTTGAATGGAGTGACGTCAAGCGTTGCCAAACTGAATTGTTGGTCCCTCGCGTCGCTTCACTGGCATTGCATGTGGCAGATGTTGAAAACATTTACACAATTAAAGGAAATAAACATTTGAAATATATTAGTCTGTGTGTAATGAATTAATCTAATATACAAGTTTCACTTTTTGAATGGTATTACTGAAATAAATAAACTTTTTCATGATATTCTAATTATGACCAGCACCTGTGTGTGTGTGTGTGTGTGTGTGTATATATATATATATATATCTATATCTCTCTCTGAATGATATATAGTTAGTTACGCAGAGTGTCAGATAGTAGTGTGCTAGCCTGTGGGTAAGTCAGAACTCTCTCCCATGAGCCTCTGCTGTCCGCCATATGGAGATGATGAACTTGGACTGTCCTTGTGCTTCTTTCATCTTCATTTTTTCCCTTGTGCTATTTCATTGCCTTCCTCAAATCTACTTTTCTAGTAGTGTTTCTGATATGTACTGTTTATGTGATTAAGCTTGTATACATGTATAAATCTCTCTCTCTTTCTCTTTCTGAGGCAGATTATCTTCCAATCTGTTCACCTGTGTTCAGTCCACTGCTCTTAATACACTCAACAGCTCTCTCTGTGTGTGTGTGTGTGTGTGTGTGTGTGAGAGAGAGAGATTAGTCTTCTCTGTGTTGGGTTCTTCACATGTTGCCATCAGAGAAATGTGCAGTTCATTAGGCCACCACAGTTTACTGCCAGAAAACACACACACAGGTTTGCAACATAGGATTGTGGGTAACGCCCAGTGTAAGCTCTCAGAACTCAGTGTGACTAAATTTCCTCTGTGTTCCTCATAACATTCACATCCTCTCTCCAGACCTTATGTTATTACAAACGTTTTGTATTAAGATATTGATTGCGTGTTTAAACTAATATGGTTTAAAACATGATTTCAGCGCGATAGATATGATAATCAAAACCAAACAGATGTTTGCAGAGTGTCTGAGGAACTAGTTGTAAAGTTACAGCCCATATTCCACTCAAAATAGGCACTTTCAAAATTATATAAATGATCTGTGGGGTATTTTGATCTGAAACTTAACAAACACATCCTGGGGACACCTGTGACTTTATTGTAAAAAGGGACATAATAGGTCTCCTTTTGTCAATTGGGACACAGCCTGAGGTTGTACGAAACAATATAGGCCTACTGTCTGAGTAGCTCCTGTATTTGAGAAGAAACTTTGCGATCGTTAAAGTGTGTTCTGTATATTAAGGATGTGTGTTGAATGCAATCCACTTATAATATATTCCATGTATAATGTCTTCCATGTTGTCACTCTCGTGAGACCTACAAGCATCAGTTGTCACTTCCATTCACAAATACTCTCCTGTGGCCTCATGAGAGAGTAAAATGTCCATCAGATGTGCACATCAGAATCTTGCCTGAAGTAGTTAAAACAGGGACTACTGATTACGAGTACTATGAATTTGGACATGCTTATTTTATGTATTGTTTTTCACTTACTATATCGTAGTGAAGCAGGCATATTATTCAGACACAAGGCCTGTGTGAGTTCTTGCTGTGTTACACTATTTAATGTCCTCTCTGACTCTGCTGCTTTAAGTATCCCAAAGTTCCTGTCTGAAACAGACAGACACACACACACACACACACAGCGACTGTTTTTCCCTTTGTGGGAAGAGATATATTTTGGGAAAGGAGTAAAAAAGTCTTTCTCTCCCTGCTTGAGTCTGATTTTGTGTGTCAATAACAACTTGGGAAGTGTATCCGTCTTTCTCTCCTTTCTTATCTTCTTCACCTCATAATGGCTTTTCATGTCCGCTGTCTTTTGCAGTCAGGCGTTTTCTGGTTATTCCTCTGGGGCTTTTAGTTAGCTTCTGCCTGCACACGTCGCTCAGAGCCTCAGGCGTCCGCCCAAACAAGGCACACACGCTGAGGGGGTGTGGGGCGGACCCGGGGTTACCCATTATCTGTCCTGCCGAGAGATTCAAAAGCTGTGAGCGAGTCTTTGTCCTATGTGGGAGTGGACGGGCTGTGAACACGCACATGCACACGTAAGCGGAGAACAATGTCTTGTCTATATTTAGGGAGTTGAAATCAATGTTTTGAGGCTGTTTCGGGTCCTGTCCGAGCCTGTCATGCTGTTGGGTTTTGGAGTTTTTAATCTGTGTTTGTGTGATACGTGCATGGAGCGGTTTGAAAACGTAGGTGCGAGTGCTCTCAAGGGAAGCTGGGAGAACGAGAACAAGAGAGGAGGAGGACCGAGGGTGAAGAGATACAGCTGTTTGTTTAGCCCCGGCTGTTGCTTTCCTTCACACACACACACTTACAGACAATGAAACATTGTTCTGTGATGGTCAGATTCAGAGGGGAAAAACACAAAAGATTGAAGAGTGAAATTATAATGATGGCTCTCAGGATTGGAGTACATCACATATGTTTCAAACTGAATTGATGATGGGCTCTTTTGAAATGGGTCTGTAAGCAACCACCTCAAACATGACAGAACAAGACTAGCACAAACTATCGACGCTCTAACTATCCAGAACAGTCTTGGTAACTGCGTAGTAATGCTATAACACGCAGTCCTTGCCCTGGTGACCTCTAGGAGAACAAACAGATTTGGGTCACTGAGAGTTTGCGTTCCTCTTCACTGAACTGCATTTGTTAAAGGAAATTCACAAGTGGTGGAGATGACAAGATCCATAACCACACACTTCCTGAGGAATCCCTTCACTTCAGAAGACCTGCATTGAATATCTTAGGACAATTATGTAATGCCAAATACAATTTCTTATTAAATAGTTTATAGATAAAAATTATGTTGTAAAAAATATGCTTGACTTGAGTGAGGCCAGTGAAAATTTTGGCAGAAAAAATAAAAACTTTAACCATAAACTCACACCATTGGTATATACCAGACGCAATTTAATAAGATTCCACTTAAAAGCAATTTGTCTGTTGATTTTAACATTATACTTACTCAATGATCGTCCGTGATCTTTGGCATGGAATACACTTGTTTGTATCCACCTTATTTTTCCCGTTAGAGCAGATTTGGCCATTTGTAAATTAAAAATGTCTGACTTCTGGTGTCATCTGCAAGGCTTAAAGTTTTGCAGCGTTTTGGTTGGAAAAAAATTAATAAAAAAAATCCTATATTTAAAAAAACTTGTTTATCACTTTCGAGCCCATGAGTTCGCCTACCAATGGTATGAGAGGAGCACAGCTTTCACTCTCAACCAGACTAACATTACCAGGCAATCAGATTTTTTTGCTCTTAACGAGATTAACACGAGAAGTGCATAATAGTATTCAGTAGCAGAGCTGCAGTCCTGATGAATAGATAAGCGCGACACGTTGAAAAAGCTGCGAGTGCAATGATCAGATGTTCATCTAGCGCATATTTACCTTAGACTGTAATAAACATGGAACAACTAGAAAGCAACGGAGCCTTGTTAACAGCTCAAAGTAATCGTGTCATCTCCATAAGAACGATATGATTGCCAGAATATATTTACCGGGATTTTTGAAAAGGTCCTGTTCATACGTGATCTCTTAACGGCAACTTTCCGGTAATTTACCAGTAAAGACTGTATGTGTGAAAGGGGCTAAACTGATCGCCTGCACATGTTGTGAATTTAAATAGCTTAAAGTTCATCTGGGAAAACAGTGTGCATCTCACTAGATTTGTAACGTAAATCATGTATTCTCCTGTGTTGGCAAAGGTTTATAAATCAACCTATTTGGGGAAGTCGTGGCCTAATGGTTAGAGAGTCGGACTTGTAATCCGAAGGTTGCGGGTTCGAGTCTCGGGCCGGCAGGGATTGTAGGTGGGGGGAGTGAATGTCCAGCGCTCTCTCCACCCTCAATACCACGACTGAGGTGCCCTTGAGCAAGGCACCGAACCCCCAACTGCTCCCCGGGCGCCGCAGCATAAATGGCTGCCCACTGCTCCGGGTGTGTGTTCACGGTGTGTGTGTGTTCACTGCTGTGTGTGTGCACGTTGGATGGGTTAAATGCAGAGCACGAATTCCGAGTATGGGTCACCATACTTGGCTGAATGTCACTTCACTCACTCACTCATTCACTATTTCTAAATATGTCATTAATTGTACATCGCAATTTCAAAATAAATGTTTCTGAGTTTGCATGTGGCCAAATATTAAAATTTAATGGATTTAAACATTGTTTAATCACGCTGTAAAGTGAAACGTCACCAGGCTGGTGGCGCCCTCTGCAGGTATTTGTTATAATACATAATGTAATTAAATTGGTTATGTTAACATTATGTATAGGCATATTACATTTATGTATTTTAACAGTGTTTTTAAATAAAACCATGCAGTTACTTGGTTTTGATATTTTATTTGAGCCAGTTATTATTGCCTCATCGTTAGTTTATATATAAATAGTAAACAGTCATGCTAAAGCCTGGTTTTCACTTAGGCCTGTTTGTGTTACTAAAAATATCCGATTACTCAATTGTCAATATAATCAGTGGATTACCTGATTACCAAAATAATCATTAGTTACAGCCCTAGATTAGTTAAAAAATTTCAAATTACAACTGCATTGTTTGACTTTGTAATTAAAAGACAAATATTTTATTAAAAATAGTAATAAAATATTGTCTCATTCTAGTGAACCAAGTATCTGAATTTTGTCTCTAGTGTTTTGTCACACCCCTAGTGTTGATAAGCGGTGATATAGCTCATAATTTTCCAAGTGTATGATATAGCTTTCATTCTTCAGGTCAACCATATATTCAAGAGAAAAAAAAATCAGTTTGAATAAGGACCGCAATAATTGTGCCATAGTATTCTTTCAGGTGTTTAAGTTGCAACAGTCATTGCATGCTTTGCATGTGCTGCCCACCAGCCCGCCACCCCAGCCCGGCCCACCCCCGGAAAAAAGTTCAGGCTCAGGATTTTTTTTTTTTGCTTTAACCCCTACATCTGCTTCCAGCTAGTTTTAGCTGTAAAATAACAGCTCAAATCCAGTTTTGACTACACTGAACTACGTTGTATTAATACTTTTCAGAATGAAATGTTGATATTTAAAGGATTCACCCAAAAATGAAAATTCTGTCATTAATTAATCACCCTAATGTCGTTCCAAACCCGTAAGACCTTCGTTCATCTTCAGAACACAAATTAAGGTATTTTTGATGTAATCAAAATGCTTCATAAAATAACATTTGAATCAATGATGTCACAGGAACTATTTTAATGATGTCCTCGCTACCTTTCTGGGCCTTGAATGTATCAGTTGCATTGCAGTCTATGGAGGGTCAGAAAGCTAATTCTAAAGTTTGTAACCTTTTGGAGTAGCCTTGACGTAGACAGCTTTTGGAACAGATACACTCTCTTTTAGACTAGCTCTTTTCTGGGCATTGTTTCTGTGATTGTGTCGAGTGTGTGTTTGTTTGCTGTGTCTTTGTGTCTGTACCTGCTCTCTCAGGCTCTAGCATGTCTCCCGTCTCTCCCACAAATCCCTGAGGGACCAACTGGAATTATCTCAAGGGAGAGACACGAAAGAGTCAGAAAACCGCTGTGAGGGAAGCAAGTCAAAGAACAAATGAAAGTGTTTGGAACAATGAAAGGACAGAAGTGAAGTGTACATGATTTATATGCAGCCAGTGTGCCGTTTGGTCTCATCTTCGCCCCAGCTGCGAGACGTCTTCCTGTGACTGAGGGGTTGAGAAAAGAGACATGCAGTGAAAATATGATGATGACTCATGGAATTAATGTTGATGAAAAATACTGTGGAGTTCTGCAGAGGGAGTGTCAGTAACACACATGCATTCTCTAAGGAAATAGTTCTGCAGAGAAATCTAGTGTTGTTGTGATACCAACAAGTCAGTGGGGTTAAATTTTGCTTTATTGGATTTTCCTGAGCAGATAGTCATGCAATCCTCTGGCCATGTGTTCATCTGAAGCCTCTGCTGATTTCCTTCTAATCACACTCAGCTGGTGGACGGCTTTACAGAGCAGCATGATGGTTTATCAGGTTGAGGGCCAGTATGGGGTCCATATGCCAACTCTTTCCTGAGAGTGGGATAGCGCTGTCCCTTTTGGACAACTGATCTGACATCAGATTTGAGCTTCAATAAAGGTTGTAAACTGATCAGGCGGTGCGACCTCTGAACTCTGACATGTTACTTAACGGCCAAGTGAGACGTGCTGCAATGGCGACCGTATCGGAAAAGCTTAACTTTAAATCAGTGGATCAATACTCAATAATGCAGTCACAGTAATCTGAAGGGTCAGGACTTCCTTTGTATTGATTTCTAAATGCATTGCTCTTTATTCTTTACTCTATATATTTTTTGTTGTTTTTTTTAATAACTATGTATGATTCAGAAATGCACTCCTTTCATAACAGGGTAGAGGTCATGGATAAAGATGTGCAAAACTATGTATTAGAGCTGCATGATTCTGGATAAATTGTGAATCACGATTTTTTTTTTTTTGTCTCAAATTGAGATTACGATATAGACACAATTCTGAACATAAATTAACGCATAATTTACAAAAGGCTGAGACAAAATATTAATTGCTGCAGTCAGTTTAAGAGTGTTTAATTTTTTATTTAAATATATAAAATATATATTTAAAATATATTTAACTAAACCAATTTTTAATATTAAAATTATGAAAAATTGGTTTGAATGAATGATTCAATGACACTCAAATACTTCACTTGTTTCATTACTGGATGAGTCAGCATTTTTGAACAAATCTCTTGAATGAATGATTCAATAAATACATTTTTAGCAGTCACTTGTCTCCACCTAGTGGCTAAACAGTGTAACCTACACAAACGTTATTGGAAGTGCAAATTACTTTTAAAAGGTGATTTGCTCTATTTTGATCGCTACTATAGATATAAATGTTTATATCCAAAATATAAACTTTCATCCCAGTATTTCTGTGATAATATGAATGAATTGTAAGACAGAAATAATACTGTGTAGTTGAGAGAAGCGGTTTGTGAAGCTGTTTCTTACCTACATGATAACAGCTCTCTCTGTACCAGCGGCAGCTCGAACGCAGATTTGAATGTTCCGGCAAGGTTTTTTCAAAGGTTAAATAGACCCGGGTGAATCGTTGACATTGAGAAATGAGATCACGTGGGTGTTTGAATCGAGATCGCGGTCTTTTAGCGATTAATTGTGCAGCTTTACTATGTATTTTCATAATTGACTGTCTGGATGATTAGTTGGCGTTTATCATCAATGCACTTGTGTTTGACCATGAAGGAAAGTTGTGAGAAATGGACTTAGTATTTATATTGGTTTATGGTTTTGAAATTTTTAAAATGCCTTTTTCAAGAAGTTTCAATTCACTCAATTCAGATTTCACTCTAAAAATGTAATGTGCTGAAATGTCAAGTAAAAGGGGTACTTAATCATTATTTTCAAAAAAGTTATTATATATTTTTCTAGGTTAAAGACTAACATGAATTATTAAGAATCTCACCGCATTCCATTTTATAACCTGAACGAAGCGCTGCCTTAAAATAAAAAGATAAAATTAGCTAGTGCTGCTAACGATTAATACCGATTAATTGCATCCAAAATAAAAGTTTTTGTTTATGTAATATATGTATGTGTGCTGTGTATATTTATGCACACATACATGCATATATTATAGAAAAGTGTTGTTTATATATGAAATATATTTATAATATAAATTATATGAATATAAATGTAGACATAAATACATAGATATTTTTAAAATACATACTTTGTGTGTATTTATATATACATATATATAATAAATATACACAGAACACACACATATTATGCAAACAAAAACTCTTATTTTGTATGCGACTAATCGCAATTGATCGTTTGACCGCACTACTTAGCAGATGGTTTAAGAGACTTTGTTATGAATGTGTGTAATTTTTTCATTTGACTTTTTCTGGAATGATTTTATATATATATATATATATATATATATATATATATATATATATATATATATATATATATATATATATATATATATATATATATATATATATACACACACTCACCTAAAGGATTATTAGGAACACCATACTAATACTGTGTTTGACCCCCTTTCGCCTTCAGAACTGCCTTAATTCTACGTGGCATTGATTCAACAAGGTGCTGAAAGCATTCTTTAGAAATGTTGGCCCATATTGATAGGATAGCATCTTGCAGTTGATGGAGATTTGTGGGATGCACATCCAGGGCACGAAGCTCCCGTTCCACCACATCCCAAAGATGCTCTATTGGGTTGAGATCTGGTGACTGTGGGGGCCATTTTAGTACAGTGAACTCAATGTCATGTTCAAGAAACCAATTTGAAATGATTCGAGCTTTGTGACATGGTGCATTATCCTGCTGGAAGTAGCCATCAGAGGATGGGTACATGGTGGTCATAAAGGGATGGACATGGTCAGAAACAATGCTCAGGTAGGCCGTGGCATTTAAACGATGCCCAATTGGCACTAAGGGGCCTAAAGTGTGCCAAGAAAACATCCCCCACACCATTACACCACCACCACCAGCCTGCACAGTGGTAACAAGGCATGATGGATCCATGTTCTCATTCTGTTTACGCCAAATTCTGACTCTACCATCTGAATGTCTCAACAGAAATCGAGACTCATCAGACCAGGCAACATTTTTCCAGTCTTCAACCGTCCAATTTTGGTGAGCTCGTGCAAATTGTAGCCTCTTTTTCCTATTTGTAGTGGAGATAAGTGGTACCCGGTGGGGTCTTCTGCTGTTGTAGCCCATCCGCCTCAAGGTTGTGCGTGTTGTGGCTTCACAAATGCTTTGCTGCATACCTCGGTTGTAACGAGTGGTGATTTCAGTCAAAGTTGCTCTTCTATCAGCTTGAATCAGTCGGCCCATTCTCCTCTGACCTCTAGCATCAACAAGGCATTTTCGCCCATAGGACTGCCGCATACTGGATGTTTTTCCCTTTTCACACCATTCTTTGTAAACCCTAGAAATGGTTGTGCGTGAAAATCCCAGTAACTGAGCAGATTGTGAAATACTCAGACCGGCCCGTCTGGCACCAACAACCACGCCACGCTCAAAATTGCTTAAATCACCTTTCTTTCCCATTCTGACATTCAGTTTGGAGTTCAGGAGATTGTCTTGACCAGGACCACACCCCTAAATGCATTGAAGCAACTGCCATGTGATTGGTTGATTAGATAATTGCATTAATGAGAAATTGAACAGGTGTTCCTAATAATCCTTTAGGTGAGTGTATATATAATTTGACAGCATTTTTTTTTTTGCTGAAGTTTAGATGGGGCCCTATGAAATGTTTTCTGTTTTAATATTTCTGTATTAATAAATAAAATTTTAATAACCAAAAGCATATCTTTGAATTAATAAAAAATGACTTAATTTATAATTTAATTAGATAACATTAGTTATTATTATTGTTGTTATTATTTATTACAGTTGTAGGGCCCTGTGAATTTTCAGAAATTCTGTGTTGTATATTTTACTTATTTTTAATTTATTTATTAGTAATCAAATTAAGGCATACAACATTTTCATTGTCATTTTATTTATCATTTAATCAAATGAAAATGAAACTAACCTTTTAAATTTTTTGGCAAACAAAGTGCTGTACAGCAGGTACTGTTAAATTTAAAACATAGACGTTTTAACATTCTTATATCTAACATTATTTTATTATTATACATTTTTATATAAGAAAGCTTTAACAACTAAAGGACCCCACAAAGTACTATATTTCTGTTTTTACTATATTTATGAGGACATTAGGACCCCACTAGCTAGTATGAACAAGGATGGGTGTATGAGTGTTTGTGGTTTGCTATGGTGCGATTCAAAATTGTGGTGTAATGTTGTCAGTTGATTAATGCCATAGATTTTCTGCTTATCTGATCTGCTCCACACTCAAAACCACAACTATAAACGCCAACACTAGATAACAAACTCAGCCATTTCCTCTAGTGCCGCCGTGCTGTTTATTTAAGAGCGTGAATGTGTGCTCGTGTGCCATGACCGCGTGTCAGTCATTATGACTATAACCCTTTTCCTATTGCTGCCGGTCGGCACAGCAGTTGCCGCTTCCTCTCAGAATCCCTTGTTTCCTGTGGAGTTTCCTGTTGGCTTCTGAATCGGGCTCATAGAGAGGCAGGAATGGGGCATTCGGCTGACCAAGTGCATTAAATCATGCGAGAGGGCACAGAAAAAAAAAACTAAAGGCATGCTAGACGAGGGAGTGGAAGGGGGAGAAGAGAGAGAGGGGAAAGAAACCATGCAGGCAGCGGATCTGGGCTCAGGCCAGCTGCTCTCGTCCCACGGGAGTCTTCAATCAGCACACACACACGTGCACGTCGCCTGCTGCTGCCCACTTACTGGACTGCTGACACCGCCAACCTCCGGCACACACACACTTATTGATCTTTACTGAATCGCACTAAAAAGAAGGACAGCGAGCACAGGTTACTGTTATCTTTTCTTTTTTTCTTTGTCCATGTGACAGGGAAATTGTCCAGTCAGCAGTTCATAGATGTTGTGACAGTTGTGACCCTCAAACGCCTCACCCGCAAGGTTTTGATCCATCAGCCGCTAAGATGCTGAATGTGACTTTTTTTGGACTTCCAAGGTCCAATTCAATTTACAGTTTATGAATGTTTGATGCATTTGAAATGGCTTCAGACATGATGAACAATTATAATTGCAAATTTAAGTAAATGAAAAATTAAAACGTCATTCAACTGCAGTTTAATATGGTTAAAATTCTCAATGAAATGAATAATCATTATTTGAGATGCCACCTATAGATGTTTATTTCATTTCAATTTTGTAATTTAAACATTATGTAGCCAACACTTAAATGTCAAACTGTGTTTTTATTATTTTAATTCTTTAAAATGTGTAGTTATTATTTTTTTTTGTGGTACTGTGTGGAATAAATTTTTATTAATTTTAATTAAGTTTGACTAATTTACACTACTGTTCAAAAGTTTGGGGTTAATTTCTTTTTGTTTTTTTTTTTGTTTTTTGAACAAAGTCTTAAGTTCACCAAGGATTTGTTGAAAAATACGGTAAAAAAGTTATACTGTGAAATATTAAAATATTTGTTAACTATTTAAATGTTTTAAAATTTGTGTCCCTTATTTTCAGTGTAGAGAACAGTTATGCCCTTAATATTTGTGTATGTGTAAAAAGTTTGAAAGAACAACATTTATTTGAAATAGATTTTTTGTAACAATGTAAATATTTACTGTTATTTCTTAAAAATGTGTTAATGAATAAAAGTATTATATATATATATATATATATATATATATATATATATATATATATATATATATATATATATGTATATATATATATATATATATATATATATATATATGTATTTTAAAAATGCTACTGACTCCAAACAATATGCAGTAAGTAGTGCATATTAACTTTTTAAAAACTTAATTATATTGTAATAAGAAGAATGTTTTAATGAAGAAATAGTTTTAGTCTGATTGTGTTAGGCTAAATAAAAAATAAAATAACTGTTATTAATACCTGTTATTCTTTCTGTAAGGGCTGTGTTCCTCCTCAACCAGACAGCTTGTAAACACATGCAGACACAGAGCAGGCCTATCATCAGCCATCAGCATCACACTCAACTCCATTCGTCAAATTCCTCTGCTTCTGATCAGCACTCTGCCATAGCATGTGCTGTGACCTTGGCTTTTTATAGTCTCTCTCTCTCTCTCTCTCTCTCTCTTTGGATGATAATTAGAATGCTGACAGGCTGGTCGTTTCTCACCTCCTTTTTATACAGACACACACACACACACACACACACACACAATCTGCTGTTAAACAAGCTACCCGCTACTGTCTCTTCAGGACAAGCATCAACATCCTTTTCCTTCAAATTTGTGTTTCATGTGCTGTAGCTGTTGGACCTGTCGCTCTATTTCTGTCTCTCCTAACATCCTTAACTTTAAGCCCGTGTTACCGCAGAATTCTGGTAGACACTGTTTGCTTTCCGTCAGGCAGACAGCCACATGCAGACATACACAAACTGTTTGGCTCATCCGTCTGATACTAATCAGGCCTGTGAGATGCTTCAGTGCAGCATGAATTTCATTGTCATTTCATGCACAGTTTTTCAAGCCTGAACATTTCTCTTTTGATTTCACTTCAAGGCGCATGAAGCTACAGCGCATGTTTCTCACTGTCTGTCTAAATTAAGACCCACTCAATCATACACGACTGGATGACATTTAAGCAAGAGAACATGTGGCAAAATAATCTTAGCGTTGACTTGAAAGCCATTCAGTTGTGCTGCACTTACTCTCTAGGCTACTCATTGGTGAAAGGGTTGCACATTTAGGGCTGTGTGATCAAAATCATAGCAAGGGCTGCCATTGAATTAAATGCACTGTGGGTTTTAGAGAAGCACAGCATTTACACGTGAGCTGGTCGTGATACTGTGAGAGAAGCTTGGTTTGCAGTAAATGCTGTTCCACGTGTACTACATCTCTGCATGTTCTTTGGGTTGCTTATAACATGCATTTGGGAATGTAACATGCGCTAACTATCATCACAAACTTGTAATGAGGAGCACTTATGAACTGGCTTTTGTCAACAAAAGAGAAGCTTTAAGAGCTCCCTGTGGTTTTCCACCAATGGTTTAACATTTGAAAATGAAGAAATGAGACAGCCATAACTTTTAGATATTTTAGTTTTGAGCTTTAACTTTTAGCTTTTAGTTGTACTGTAAAATGTAAAAAAAAAATATATATATATTTTCCCATTTATTTTGAATGATACACCAAATATATACCCAAAATAAAAATGTAATAAAGTTTGCATACCTTTTGCATAATCTGTAAGATCTTAAGTATTTTTATATAAATATGTTTTGATTATAAATTTGTGTCGAGGATTTTTTTTTTTTCAACTAAATCGAAATCTTCACCTCATCCTCACAGATATGATGATAATAATAGATTTTGAGAACTGTGTCGTGATATGAGAGCAAAGGATGGACACAAGTTGTTTGAGAGCTGTGCTTTTTATTTCATCTGTTCAGCGGTTGTACTCTGCGCGGTCGTAGTGAGAGCTGGCAGGGTTATGATCCGAGGAGCCTGGTGCATGAACAACTCCAGGAAACCAGGACTTTCCACCAACGCATTTACTTTCTGTTCTGGTGGGATGGAGGCGATTGAATCCTAGCTGTGGGTGTGTGATTGGGTGGTCTCTTGATCAAACCTGTGATATTTATTACACACCTACACAGTATGTCTCACGTAGTAGGAGGGACACACCATTGGGCGTTTATGTTGTGAACCGTTACATATTATTTTAACTATGAATTTTTGTGTAGACGCTGTGTCAAACAGCAATTGTGTTTCTTTTTTCTGTTGCAGTATGTTGATATTTCCTTGTGTTGGTGAGTGGCTGCCATTGTTCTCTGTTGGAGACGTGCTTACATGAGCGTATTGTTATTATCGTTACACAGAGACAGTACAGTAGCACACTTGTTCTTATTCATTCGTACTCGCTGGACCACAAAAGATCATATTTTCCATTTTAACGGTCTCCTCTTATCTTTTCCCTCAAGGCTTATTCCATAGGGTGTTTTCTTTTTCTTTCCCTCTGAATGTCAAATGAAATATGGATGAATAGGGCTCAGAGGGGCCTCAGAGCAAAGCGTGTGTGTGTGTGTGTGTGTGTGTGGTTGTTCATAAGTGAAAAAGAGGGTTAACAAACAACCAATGACCCTACACATGCTGTTATAACGGTCAAATAGCAGTCAAGTAGCTTACATTTCCTTTCAGAAATTGAAGCTATGCTCAGACAGGATACGTTCTGTATTTAGGAAGGACAACATGTTTTTTAACGTACTGACAACCCTCTGCTGCTTTGCTAATGTTGTGATGTGATGATCTACTGATGTCACTTGATTCATTTAGTGATTCTTTCAGTAGGTTATTTTGAAGTTTTATGAATGAGTCATTGAATTATTCACTCAACTGATTTGTTATAAAAACACCTTAACGAACTTATGACCTTTTTTTTTTTCTTCCTTTATTAACTCTCTGTTGGTGCTCACGAGGTGGTCAGAAATAACAGATTTTAATTTTATTTTATGTATTTATTCTCAATAAAATTAATGCACTATATTTTAGGGCTGCACGATAAATCACATGCGATTGTCATGTGCATCTCGTTAGTAAAGCCGGTTCTGTGATTAATAGTAAATCTCCATCACATGCTTTCAGATGGAGCGGTATTTAATACATAGAGCCGTAGATCACTGACAAGCTACGCAATATCGCGTTCATAATCGAATGCTATTCATCTGCGATCATGAACGCGGTATTGCGTAGCTCACAGCATGCAGTGGTCAAATTTAAAAAGCATTGCCTTTTAATTCCACTACTCAACGTCTCACAGTTTTTAAAAGCAAAAACAATTTCAGTGTGTTTTGTATTACCTTCCAAGAGATTTACCAATTGCAACAAAGCAAACTTATCTTTTCTTAATTTTGACGTTAAGTTATAGAAGGACAAACAGGAATAATAACATCAATAACGACAAAGGTCATACATTTTAGGTTTAACATAAAAGAAAAAGGTATAGGGAGATTAAATATTAATGAAGACGTTTTATGGGACACATTGAGGGGGAACACATGTAAATGACGGTGGGAAAAACTGAGCTGTTCAACTAATTGAACTCGTTCCTTCAGGCTCAGTGTGTCTGTACACTGTTTCCCCGGCAGGTTGCAACAAGACAGCGACACCTCCTACGCTTGTTCTCATCCGGATCTATCCCTCGCTCCATTCCGCCTTTCATTCAGCCTCATCCGTGTCTCTGAGTGTCCTTCCACAGTCTCTTTCAACAGCCTTCCGAGATCTCCCACATTAATCATTCCCGTCACACCATCAGCCCCACCACGCAAACATTCAACCCGACGTTCCCTCGCAAGACGGACACATGTGAAGGTGATTTGTGTTGCCCTTCTGACGCATGAAGAGGGTACGAACACGCACAATCTTTACATTAGATCATACATCTTTACAATCACAATAGTACATTTACAGTCTTTACATGCAGTTTTACACTCTCGTTCATCTGTCCACAGACTGATCAAACAAGGTCATGTCATAAACAGACAAGCTTACAGAAAGCTAAATAGATTCACTTGTAACCCATAATTCTACAAATCCCCTGCTTCTCACATTCATTAAATATTTTAGTTAATTTGATTGTGTTATCAGCAACATAAGCTAGAGTACATTACTCTTAGATTCCCTCAAGGCATTTTGGCAGATTTCAGAGAAAGAATAAAGAAGTAAAGGTTTTCAGATTGCACAGATTTCAGGTTTCCACAAATTTCCTCTCAAAATTGACTTAACGTAGAGTTCTGTTAAATTACTGCAACTTTAATGTATTTATGTTTCAACAGTTCTATATATATATACATATACATATACATTTATTTGACAAATACAGTAAAAACTGTAATATTGTGAAATATTATTACAATTTAAAATAACTGTTTTCTATGTTAATATATTTTAAAATGTAATTTATTCCTGTGATGCAAAGCTGAATTTTCTGCTTCATTATTCCAGTCTTCAGTCGCATGATCCTTCAGAAATCATTCTAATATGCTGATTTGCTGCTTAAGAATGGTTTATTGTTATTATTATTATCAATGTTTAAAGTTGTGCTGCTTAATATTTGTGGAAACATTTTTTTTTTCCTTTTTTTTTTAATAGAAAGTTCAGATAAGATCATTGTAATAATGAATTATTTCTGAATAAAAGTAAACATTTCTTTCACATTGAAAAAGTGATCTTTTGGACCGAAGTGTATATTAATAAATGAGATGTAGAATTTGATATTTTTGCGGTTTGAAACCTGCAGGGCTCTGTGGGCGAAGGTTTCGTGTGGGTCTGCTTATAAGACAGTTTGTGCTGCTTTGCATTTTTCTTTCTGTGGAGACATCCTCTTATTTCCATGATAACATCATGGAAACAAAAGCTATAGCGGCATATGTTGAGAATTTAATATTTTTATTTTCGTTTTTTCTCATTTCTCGCATGACTCGCAATGACATTAGTTATTTTTGATTGTCACAATAACTAGTCAGGTGGCATGGTGATTGGGTTATTTCTCTGAGATCGGTGGGTTATCGCTCTAAAACTGTTTAAGCGTGTCACATTTTTGCATGTTTGTGACATGCCAGAGGCTCAGAGCGAATGGTTTCAGTCAGCCTTCGGTCTATAGACTGAGAAAGCTTGTTCTCCTTAATATGCACTGCTTCAGCCATGTGATGTTTTTAAAGCCTATTTTCATGTACGTGAGGTAAAGAAAGCATGACGTCCTGCTTTGCATCTGACCCATCCCACAATGCCATGTGGTGTCTGTAGTGTCCCAAACAGTCCTCTCTAATAACCTGAGACTGAACTCTCTGAAACTTCAGCACGCAGCTGCTGTTGTTTCCAGTCCTGTTTTCCATATGCACAGCGCCACCTAGTGGCTTTCTCATTGATATACACAGTTTGTCTGTCAGGTTTGTCGATGTTTCTTCAAGCTATGTCCAATTTGTGCTCTCTTGAGGAGTCAAATTTACTCATAACACACCTCTCGACCTCTTACTTACTACTAGTTTATTTAATGTGCCCTCTATTACCGCTAACAATGTACAGCAATGTTTATACATGAATTTTTAGAGAATTTGGTCTTTCTAACAAATGCCATTTTCACCATGTCTTGAATCACCATTCATTTTGTGGTGAAACTGACATCTTAATCATATTAGAAATAAAATGCTAGATGAATGATGAAAGACTTTTAATTTTTGGGTGAACAGTTCCTTGAAATAACTTTCTGGACACTTTTTTACATTTTCTGTATATGTTGACCGAATTACAGCTTGATTGGTATTGACACAAACAAACAAACAATTGACACCGACAAAAAAACAACGATCCTGCTCGCAAATGATATTTACCTTGATTTAACTTTTTCATCTCATGTCTCATATTTCTAAGTTTTAGTATTTAGTTAGTTTGGTTAGTTAAATATTTAACTCATCATTTAACGTCATTTATATCCAGTTAGGAATTATTGTGCGTCAACATTATTTCAGTTAACATGGCAACATTTCTAATTTTTGTTTAACTGAAGTTTTTTTGTCTAATATTTATTCCTTTTTAATTTCCGATTTATTTCATTTAAGAAAAAATGTATTTATTTTCTCTCTTATTTATTTTTTCACCAAATTTGTCGTAGTGGAAATGAGGCCACAAATTAATAAATAATTTTACAATATTAATATTTAATTAGTTTAGGCTAGGCTAATTTGAATCTTTTTTTTTTTTCTTTAGATCATCATCGTTTAATATTTGTAATCATTGATATTCTTTGTGTTTAATGGATTACTGGGTGACAAGGGTAAAACAATAAAATCTACTGAAAAGTTTGAAAATCAAGTTTGAAAAGTAGCAAAAATAAACAAAACCATGGTAAAAGTTTTCAAAATATAAAATACGAATAAAAAAATCTGTTATTTGCATAAAACAACCACTGTAAACTCCATATTGACTGAATGCTGCAACTGCTTCAAACTCCTGTAGTCGTGAGATAAAAGATATGTTCGGCTTGGTAACGTGTCTTTTCTCTCTCTTTCTCTCCTTCTCTTTATCCTTCCCACAGCAGGTTTTGTTCAGCAGAGGATTTGGAGTGAACACAGCTGAGTGAGTGCAGCGGAGGACGCAGCAGAGCTGTCGCCATGTGCATTTGACAAATACCCGGTAAATGTATTCTATGTGTGTCTGTGTTCATCTAAAACACTATATAAACTGTTGTTTTTCAGCCTTTTGGCAAATGAAAGCATTAGTGCTGCTGTTATTTGCTATATATGTGTGTGATGGCTGCATTGGAGCTGTGATTAGGATTAGTCTGCAGTGCCATAAAGTCAGTCAAACTCTCCGCAACACCTGTTACTACAAACCCTAAAACACACACACACAGACACACAGACAGACACTAATGGCTCCGAAGCACCTGTTCACTCTCAGAGCAAAACACACTCACACATGCTGTCGTTGTCAGTCCCATTGCTGTCTGAACGCCTGCTTTTGTTTCACGTGTAACCAAATGTTGACAGCGGTGTTTTGATAGTGAGGCCAACAGTCGTAGTGTTTATCGACGTCACTCAGCACGTTGTTCTTTGGTGTACAGTTACATCGCTTCACAAAAACCTTAGATTAGCAACACACTACTAAACTACACCTGTTGTGTTTCAGAGGTGAGGAATATGTTGAGCATTGTGTTCATTTTAAATCATTCTGTGACAAACAAATCAACAGCACTTGTGGAATATTGTTGATTAGAATAAAAATCTATTTTGATTTAAAATAGCAAAAATCTGGGTTACAGTGCACTTTTAATGAAGAGATTTGGGCCAATCTATAAATGTAAAATACTTTCTCTAGTGTAGCTTCAACACATAAACAATAAATTGTGATGCCTAGAAACTTAGCTACCATAAAAATAATGAGAACAAATGACAAATAATCATATATGTATATAATGTAATAATAAATATATAAAAAATAATCATATGTGTGTATATGTGTGTGTGTGTGTATATGTGTGTGTGTATATATATATATATATATATATATATATATATATATATATATATATATATATATATATATATATATATATATATATAATATTAGTTTCTACAAATTTTGTTGATAAATGTTTTACTGGACATGGAATATTCTTTTTCATGTGGTCATAAAAGCTGCATGCATAGTAAGCAAAAAATCTGTTAAATATACTCTTAGAAGGAGTTTAGTATGCCTTCTGTCTGAAAAAGTAAATGTGAAAAACCTTGACACGAGTTGTCTCAGAGCATTATAAATAATTTTTTTTCCATCCAAAATCTGCAGCCAAAACGACTCTGAGAGGCTCTAAGACGAGGATTTGCTGATGCAATTGACTGGAAAGCATTGCTAAAACATCACTAAAGCTTTTCAAAGCTGCTGTAAATCCAGTCAAGAGCTTCATACAAATAAAGGAAACTTTATATAAGGAGAGCTTGTGTAACTAAAATTCATTGTAATTCGGTTAACATTAGTTTTCCTGGGTTTTGTTATCTGAGTTTGCAGTTTATGAATCCTTTTATTTTATTTTGAATGAACTAATTATCTAATTTACTGAATTAACAAAAAGACTCTCAAACCCACAAGTTATTCATCAAGTTATTACTTCAAAATCTGTAGTGTTAATGGTATTTTAATAAGACGAAAAAAAACACAATCATTAATATACTGTATGAATGTTAGTATAATAAAAACAATTAAATGTTGTATTGTAAGTAGTGTTTTTTATTTAGTTATATATATTTTTGTATGTAATTGGAACTGATTTCTTGTGAAAAACCTGTATGCTGTTGGAAACACTGCCAAGGATAAAATAGAGATTCCTTCCAAAAAGATAATTCAAGAGGAAAAAGAGATTTTTTTTCCAGAAGAACATTACTGTCTGTCTCACTCTCAAGTGTTACAAAAACAACTGTTGGATGAATGTGCTGCTGATGAATGAGAGCGGAGGCTAAAGTGGACCTTTCTGGCATAAATGAGAAACATTGTTTGGTGATGATGAAAAACTATATTTCAACAAAATCTTATCCAAGCACTGAAGTGGGAGTGCTATAGTTTTGGGTGGGTTTATGGAGCCTGTGGATCTGAGCAGCTTGCAGTCATTTAAAAAACACTTAGATTTGTGCATTTAGGAATCGCCAAAGCCAAAATCCACAACTTCTCTGTGATGTTTGTGTGTGCAGGGGGCCATACAGGCGAGCTGATGAGGATGACGATGGTGAGTGAGCTCTTGCCGTAGTGTCTGATGGTTTGGTAATAATGGATGTCCCCAATGGCCAGCCCAGCGTCTCCACCTTCACGACCCCAGCTTCAGAGGTCAGTAAACGCACAAATGCTGCATGTCTTTCACTCATTTGTATGTGTTTCATCATCTCTCTTCCCCCTATCCTGTCACTCTTTCCTCCAGAGGAGCAGCAGTTCTGAGTCCCTCAGTGAGAAGGGCCCCTCAGAGCTCAAGAGTTTTGACGCTGTGGTGTTTGACGTGCTGAAGGTCACGCCGGAGGAATATGCAGTAAGTCAGACTTGCCTCTGTGAGCGAGAGACTTTTGTGTTTGTACACTCTTCACTTTTCATTCTCTCAGATTGTGCAGGCACATTGAATGGGGAAAAACAGGGTTTCCTTATTTTTTGCCATTAGCTGATAACATAGCTGTTTCTAAAAGATACAGAAAGATGAAAGAGATTTTTTTTCCCCAAAATTCCTAATGAGAATCATTTATTAATCTGTTGTCACCAAGAGAAGATTTAAGGACTCAGTGCAGTTTCTCATCAATATAAAATATCTAGTTTAATGCAAAAAAAATTAAGACAGCCATAAATATTAGTATTGTAAATGTAATGTAACTGTTGTTCTGTAAATGAAAATTATTGTTTATTATTATTATTATTATTATAAAGAAAAATATTATTATTGCACTAATACTATTATGTTACTGTAAAAGTATATAATAATAATAATAATAATAATAATAATAATAATAATATTTATTATTATTATTAATATTATTATTATAAATGCTTTTATTTTATAGTACAGTGATATTATTGCCAAAGTAATATTACTTTATATATTTTTTTAAAGTGTTACAATTTAAATAATAAAATATTTTTAATAATAATAATATTATTTTAAATTACTTTTAATAGACTTTTATTATTATTATTATTATTATTATTAGTAGTAGTATTGTTAAATATTTATTTTTTTATTTTATAGTCCAATATTATTGCAATATTATAATAATAATAATAAATTATTATTATTATTATTATTATTATTATTGAAAAATATTACTATTGCAATAATACTATTATACTGTAAAATAGTGTATATAATAATACTAATAGTAATAATAATTATAAAAATAATTTCTTTATTTAAAAATAACACGATTTTTAATAATAACACGATTGATTATTTTTAATTACTTTCAGTAGACTTTTAGTATTATTATTATTAGTAGTAGTAGTAGTCGTAGTAGTATTGTTAAATACTCATTTTTATTTTACAGTACAATGACGGAAAATTTAGCTCAAAAAGTAAATAATGACATTATTTTCATTTTTTTGGTGAATTATTCATTTAACATTCTCAGGTTGTCCAATCCTATAATGTATGTATAAATGTTTTTTGATCCAATCACTTAATCCATCACAGACACTATAATGAAGGGGTCCAAAGGTCCTCTACGATATAACATACTCAAAAGACATTAAGGAGGGCAACCACCCACAACAATGGCACTGGTACCAGATGTAAACTTAAGAAAAACTCATGGAAAACAGAAAGAGATGAAGGACAGGAAGCGATTTGAGCACACACACACGCAGACACACACAGAGAGTAGTAAATACTTCAGTACAGTTTCAGTAATAATTAATGATCCTTTGGCAGACAGTTGTGCAGGCAGCGATGCTCTCTAGAGTTTAAATTAAACACCAGAATCTGAGCAAGGCTATCAAGCTCTCCTCTCTCCGGTGATACGAGGACTCTCTTTCAAATGAAACTCCCAGCTGAACTCTCTTCTGAACTTGAGGTGAAGATACACAGCCACTTGTTGACTCATACTTGCTTTAATCAAGCAGCGTTCTGTGGCCAATCACTCGCAGCTGGAGAACTGACTTGATTTTAGCATTTTATTTCTCCTTATAGTCCGCTTTTAATGTTACTAAAGTTTTTTTTTGCACCACAAACACTCATAATGAGTTTTTCATGATCATTTACTACTTACTTTATGATCCTCAGAATTAAATCAAACAGGCTGTTTTTGCTACTGTACCTTTTAGACTTCATGTAAAGGATCTCTGGTATGATTGGATAATCTCTTCACATGATGAAAGGCAGATTTGATTCAACTCTGACTTGCAAGCTCTCAATTCAGTTTGATTTTGATTTGAGGGGATGATAAGGGCAGGCAAATATAACACGAGCTGCATGGAGGAAGTTACCCACATTTATTTTCTAAGAGAGCGGAGAACATTTAAAGAATTTAGAGCAGCACAATCCATCTTGTGAAACCAATGAGTCAGAAAACTGCGTGACTGTACAATTCTCACACTTCTAATGAATTAAAACATCAGTTTCTGATTGTTTTTTTCTTAATATCAGATTTATCAAATAAAAACTGTAATTTTATCAGTAGGCCTAAGTGTTTTATTTTTTGGTATTTTTTTTATTTTTAGGGAAGCTTGTTTGTGCTTTGGAATAAAAAAAAAAGTTACGATTTTTTTTTTGTGTGTAATTCTGAGAAAAAAGTCAGAATTGTGAGAGATAAATGTGCAATTCTGACTTTTATATCTTGCATGTTGCAATTCTGTTTATATGCCAAAATTCTGACTTTTAATCTCACAGTTCTGATTTATATATCACAATTCGGAGGAAAAGTAATGCCTGCAATGTGAGAGATAAAATCTCAAAACACTTATATACTTTTTTTTTTTAATATAACTTTTTATCTGACAAATCTGACATTTCTTCTCAGAATTGCACATTTATATCTCAGATTTCTAAGGATAAACATCAGTATTGTAAGATATATATAAAATTGCAATTATGGGGAAAATATAAAATATAATCAGAATTTTGAGATAAAAGAAACAATCACCTTTTTAATTTAATTTTTTTAACCTGTAGTGGAAACAAGCTTCTGTGAATCTTTTTTTTTTTCTTCTTCTTTTCTTCCTGCCTAATGCTGAATACTAAAATGTGACCCTGGACCACAAAACCAGTCTTAAGTCGCTGGGGTATATTTGTAGCAATAGCCAAAAATACATTGCATGGGTCAATATTATCCATTTTTCTGTTATGCCAAAAATCATTTGGATATTAAGTAAAGATCATGTTCCATGAAAATATTTTGTAAACTTCTTACCATAAATGTATCAAAACTTCATTTTTGATTAGTAATATGCATTGCTAAGAACTTAATTTGGACAACTTTAAAAGCGATTTTCTCAATATTTAGATTTTTTTTGCACCCTCTGATTTCTAATTTTCAAATAGTTGTATCTCGGCCAAATATTGTCCGATCCTAACAAACCATACATCAATGGAAAGCTTATTTATTATGATGTATAAATCTCAATTTTGAAAAATGAACACTTAAGACAGGTTTTGTGGTCCAGGGTCACAAATAATGTTAAAATGTTTATGTGGGTGGTTTTTTAGCATCAGTTTCCTTCAGCTTTATAATAATGAAAAACCTCTGCTACGAAAGGCAAAACTAGATTGTAAATTCTATTCAGATGTCCAAAACCAAGCAAAGCTTCTTACCGGTGGAAGCAGTGTAATAAATACATGTGACATGTCTGATAGTATCACCAGGGGACACTCTCTGTGTTTCTAACCTCTGCATACCTGATGTAAATGCACTGACCTGATTCTGTACACGTCTGCCTGAAAGTGTCTTTATCTGGGGTACAGAGTTTCTTTCTGAGCTTTATTTATTTATGGCCTAACCCATTAACCTATATACAGTACATCATCCCAGTCGCAGTCTCAAGTCTGTGCTGAAGTGTGTGTTATTTATGCGCACGATGACCCCACACACGCGACATTCATGCATGTGTGTGGAAAATGTCTTGTGAATGGCAACTGAGCTGTGGACAAAAGATGGTTTATTATTCATGTGTCTGTTCGACAGTGTGTAGACCATTCACACGCTTTCATGTTAGGATGGATAGTTAAGCTGAGTCTGGTTTCAAATAAGCCCATAAATAAAGAAACTCTCCTGTAATAAATGCTTATTTTACAACATCTTTAAGGTAGCATCTATGTCATGTCTAGTGAGAAAAATAGTGCAAGTAAAATACTTTCCTCTTCAAATCAAATATAATGGGTGCCAACAGTGTCTTCCATCATACGTGACATTTATAATGTTATAGTTTGTGTGCTGATATCATCTGTGTTGTCCTGCAGGGTCAGATCACTCTCATGGATGCTCCAGTGTTCAAAGCCATCCAACCTGAGGTAAGTCTATTGTTCGTTATAGTATGTACTTATAGTATGTAAGTTATGTACAGCATCCAAATTCAAATGCAAGTTGCGTTTGTTTTGTAGCTGGTTATGTTTGATTTGAATAACTCACTGGTGATTCAGGTGAGGTCAGACTGCTTAAAACATAATATTGCTGTTACTAATACAGTTAGCAGCCAACTGGTGAGTAACTTTTTATTTACATGCCAGAGGCACTTTTTTTCTCTCATTTAGCACTTTCAGAATGTTTGTTTTGGTCAAGGTTTTCTGAAGTATGCAAATGTTTCCTTGGTTAAACTAGCTGAAGTGGCTGAAAGCCGTCGTTTTGTGAGATTACCGTGACTGACTCACAGGGCTGTCGCCGACTGAAGTGTCATACTCTCACTGTCAGCCATACACCGTGTGTTAAATTTGGACAAGTTCAATAAAGCCAGCCACTAACAATAAAATAGCCCATGATTTTTGGACCTGGTTTGTGTGTGGCCACTGCTGTAACAGTTCCAGAGTTTCCCAGAAGAGGGCAGTAAAAGCACAGTGAAATCTTTCTGTTTTTTAGGCTCTTCATCCACTGCTTCCATTGGGCTGAGTGTATACTTTAAAACACCCACACCAGATAAAATATTACACTGAAATATTTGTGTTTTTTTTGCTTGACGGGGATTATGTAGCTGTGTTTTATTATTTAAATATTTGTGACAAACAGCACATTTCATTACGGCAGAAGCATTATTGCGCTAGCAGCATTATACTCGAGATGAGTCAGCCTCCATCTCACAATAAAATGGCATCTGCCACAAAAACATACAAAATTATAATAATTTTGTTTCAGATATGTGTGCTTTAGTGGATAAATGAATAATTCACCCCAAAATAAAAATTGTCATAATTTCTCAAACCTGTAGGACTTTTTTCTTTTGTGGAACATAAAAGAAAAAATGTCTCTGTGTTTTTTGTTTTGTTTTGTTTGTGTTGTTGTTGTTGTTTGTGTTTTGGTTTGCTGTGCTTTTGTTTTACTTTTTGTTTTGTTGCATGTTTTTCATTTTGTTTTATTTTGTTTTGTACATTTGATTTTCAACATTCGGCAAAATATCTTCTTTGTGTTCTGCTAAAGAAAGCAGTTCATGCAGGTTTGGAACTATATGAGGGTGAGTAAATAATGACAATGGTTTTTTTTTTGGGTGAACTGTGCCTTTAACTGAGAAGAATATTACTCATGTGATGGCACATGGATGGGGAAAAAACTGTGATAAATATCTACAAAAGACTTGGTGAACGAACTTTAGAGGCAGTACGTCTGTAGAAGAAACCCACAGCTATATGGAGTACCAAATAAATATCTGTGGTTATTTTTCTTATTGACATCTGGGGCTGGGTCTCCATTCACTGCCCTCCATGTTGTCCTCTCTCTCTCTGTGCTCTTTGAACGATTTATTAGCGCAGGCATGTTTTATCCACCATCTGTAAGGTTGGGCTTTCAGCCACACAGACCGTGATTTATAAAGCATTTGATGAGGCTACCACACATTGAATACTAATGTAGCATGTGAGGCTTTTTTTCTAACTGTAAGAGACAAGATCATGACGACTGAGGGGAACTAAATGTCAGATTTGTTTAATGCGTTTGTGGGAAATTACTGTGGTTGGCGTGCATTTTTTGTCATTATTTATGGTAATTACAGTAATTTGTGTAATTAGGTCTACTGTTTTCTGTCGATGAGAGGTTTGATTGATTATGCAGCGGCGTTGTTTGGCTTTGATTGTCTTTGCAGCAGTTTTTTGGATGCTTGGAGAGGAGAGGGTGAAATTGCAGGTCGTCTCTTTGAAAAGACAAGGTCTGGCTCTCTGGAAGAAGATACTGAGCTAACCTCTGATTTTCAAAATGTCTGGGATTGGCGGTTTAGCCAACTTTCGTATCAGTCGACAAATTATGTGTATAGATTATGGTTCTTTCTAGATTTTCTGGGTCTGATCTGGCTTTCTGTCTCGTTTTGTGTGTATCTGGCAGTTTTAGTATAATGTGGAAGGGATTTGTTGAAGGATTATTTCCGCTTTCTCTGAATCTGGCAGCACATCCATTTGCGTCGTTGTGTAAAATGAGAGTAAAAGGCAGAGGGTGATGTAATATGAATGTGAATGTCAGGCTACCGCTTTATCATGCACTGTTGTTTCTGATATTGCACATTGTAAAGTTTGTGTATTAGTGCCAGGACAAAAGTAGTGTAGCTGTATTCTTATTTTGACAAAAATATGTTGTTCTGGTGATGATTTGGTTTAATTAAAAGATATTCAGAAGTTTTATTAGAGGCACCAAGTTAACATGCATACGGTAACATTACAGTGACATTTTGGCAAAGAAGTTTGCAATAGTTTAGAGATTCACAAAGTGACCTGTCCATCTGCAGTATGATACTGTATGGCAGCAATATGAGCTCACTGCTGTAATGCAGACCAGAGGCTTTTGTACATGCATTAAAACAGTAAAACTTCATGAAATGTCTTTTAGAGTGATGTGTAAAATTACGTAACTTTTTCCAACCTACGTGCATGCAAACATCTCCGGTCTGTTCTCTGTACCACCCCATTAGCCTTTTTACAGGCGCTTATAAGCACGCTCTGACCCACAATGCCCTGGGTGGAATGAAGATGTTTGTTTGATTTGAGTGGAATAATGCAATGATATCAGAACTGGCAGTCCAGCCTGTTATTATTGGTTTGCTTTAATTAATGGTGGTTTTATTAACTCTGCAGATGTTGCTAAAGATTTTTTTGATGAAGTAGCTCTATTAAAACGCATTGTAACAGAAGCCTGATGTTTTTTTTTTTTTTTTTGTGCCTGGGTCGACTGCAGTTCATTGAGTTTTCTATTGTCTGTGTGTGTTTTTGTGACTGTGTGTGTGTGTTTCTTTGCAGGGGAATTTAATTGTTTTTGAGGCTCTGGAAGCAGGAGAGATTTCGATGATTTGTGCTCTGCTGAACTAAAGTGAAATGTGTGTGAGAGAGCAAGAGATAAAGAAGCACAATTGGTTCTTTGTTATTCAGTGACATCTTCAATCTGAAGGTCACTTGGCCGCTTCGCCATCTGTGTGCAAAAATGAGAAGTAAAAAAAAAAGAAGAAAAATAATGGGATTTTTAAAAAAAAAAAATTTTTTTTAAACATTTGTTGTTCGAAACCAGTTTGTTTTTCTTCGGTGAAAGAGAAAAGTAGGTATTTTGCAGAATGCACAGGCTGCTCCTTCCCATAGAATAAAAGCATAGTGACCAAGGCTCTACATAGACAAAAATATTATTAAAGTGGTACATGACTAATGTGCTATATTGCACATATTCTGAAGCCATGTTTGTTTACCTTTGTGAGTAGCTGTTATTTTTGTATTATGCATACTCTTTCAGTATTTATCAATTTTGATTTTTGTGTTTTTATAATGTTTATTAATTATTAATATATATTATATTTACATTTTTTTATATTTCGGTTTAAGTTGTAAAAGAATTGTGTGCTTTAGTTATTTTTATTTGTAAGTGCTTGCCAATATTTTGTAGTCTTTAGCAGTTAGGCTAATATTTCTAATTTTTATTTATTTATTTTTTTCCCCCATGTAATATATTTAATTTTAATTTATTTGTTACCGAAAACAAGTTTGAATTTGTTAACAATAACAACACTGATGAGAAACAGGCTGGAATTGACTAAAAGATTGGAAAATTGTATCTATATAAAAAATAAATAAAAAAATATTCAAATATTATCTGGTTATGAGACATAACACAATGTTTATCAGAATTCCTAATTAAAACTTGCTGTGGTTTTGATATTGATAATGTCGCAGTATATTAAGGAATGCTTTTATGGAGGTTTTGTCATTTTTAGATCACCTTTATTCTATGATAAAAGCAGCTTTGACAACTTGCCGTTTTTGTGTTCCACTGAAATAAAGTCATATGGGTTTGGAACGACATGAGGGTGAGTAACTGATGACAGAACTTTTATTTTTGAATGATCTATCCCTTTAAATGTAATGTGGTAGAGATGCTGATTTTAGTTTAGTTTTTGATAACCCGTGGTTTCCTTTTGCAGTATTGCCTCAGGAGATGCTTTCATTGGGTTTGAAGGATAATAGATCAGCATCTTTAATCAATTTGGTTGCACAGAGCCACATGAATGGTGCACGTGTATGTTCAATTGTAAAACTGTCCCTGTAAGTTGTACTGTAATGCATCTGTAAGCATTAACAGAGGAACCAGTGGGTTTCTCTGGCCTTCATGACTATGACGCACATTATTGTTCAGTCTGGCCGGTTTTGGCTGGGACGGAGCAAAATGTTGCATACGTACTATCGTGAAGAATGCTGGTAGGGTCTCGGAAAAGACCACTACAGACACACATGAGCCAGTTACAAGCTAGCTGTGCAGATCACATGGCAGTCTGCCCGACACATGGATGTGATGCATGACATGAGTAACTTGCACTCTATCTTCGTGTTCTGCTATACAGGAAATGCAAAAAAGGTGGTCAAGGGCCCAGCAATCCTGAAAAACCATAAGGTTTTCACATTACAAGAAGTGGATCCTTGTCTGTTATATAATACACATTTTCATTTACATTTCTGCTAAGACACTTTTTTTTTTTTTTTTTTTTTTTTCTTTTTTTTTTATATAATAAGCTTAATTTGCTTGGAAAATTAGCTGAAAATGTATTCGCCCTTAGCACATGTAGATGAGTTTGTTTCTTCATCGTAACAGATGTGGAGAAATTCAGCATCACATCACTTGCTTACCGATGGATCCTCTGCAGTGAATGGGTGCCGTCAGAATGAGAGTCCAAACAGCTGATAAAAACATTACAATAATGCACTTTATCAGCTGTTTGGACTCTCATTCTGATGGCATCCAATCACTGCAGAGGATCCATTGGTGAGCAAGTGATGCAACGCTACATTTCTCCAAACCTGTTCAGATGAAGAAACTAAACTGCATCTCGGATGTCCTGAGGGGTGAACTATTTCTTTAATTTAAATACTCAGTGGTATATCAGAACGTTTAGCTCCTGGTTAAACACTGTTGCGGATGGTTAGCGAGTAGGACACAGCATATTTGCACAAAAATCTAGCATGCTAAAGTGGTGCAACCATTCAGTCAATTCCTCTCTACTGTGTGTCTCTATTTCGCAAAAGAGAGTTTGGACCACAAGGTCTTTTCCCCAGTCAAGTCCCCCATCTTCCCTCATTCTGAACACATTTGTATAGTAGCATTTGCTTGGCGGGATGCCGTGTGATCCAGGCTCTATAGAGCAGTTCAGATTAATGGACTCTACATATGGCATGTTCACTTTCTCTCTTGTGCTGTTTTTACAAGGCAAAACCTCTCGCAGCAGAGAGAGGGAATCACTGGAACACAGTTTCTAAGAAAATTGTTCCATTTTAGATTTATAATCTTCAGGTGAGGATCTGTCTCAAACACACATGCAGAAATTGCTTGTTTTTCTAGATGTGAAAAAGTATGTTCTTGGCTATCTGGCTTGAGCTTGTAGGATTTGTGATGTCAGTTAACTAATCGAAAGAAGTTGTCCACTCTACAGTAAATTCTGTCATTATTTATTTGTCTTGATGTCTTCCCAAACCTGTATGCTGTTAGTTTTTTTTAGTTTTTTTTTTTCTGGGGAACACGAAAGGACTTAATTGCATATTATCATCTGAAAACCTCTCGGGACGATCAGTGTGGTCTATTGTGAGTTCACTTTGCTTTAGATTAGTTTGGGTTTGTCTGGAGCACTCACAAATTCTAAATCATTCCTAGACCCCTGAAAAAGCGTGAAAACCCATAAAATACTGGATGATGGTTAGATTTTGCCACAATGATGACATTAAATGCCATGATGGAAAATCTCTGTTACTGCCCTCCCATTCTGTGAGCATTAGTATTAAATCTACATATATTTTTATAGTCCATATAGTACTGGCTAGAGACGTCTATTTCCTTGCCGACTGTAATTCTTTCTTTCTTTTGATTTCCAGCTCCCCTGTTTGTCTGATTTTGAGCTGTGGCTAGATGGTTGAGCTCCAGGTTTCCAGACTAGGTGATGATATTGAGGTTCGGTTAATGTAAAGTGAATTAGTGTCATATCCTGAATTCGTCACAAGGTCAGAGTTTGACGTACAGTTAATCATTGTCACCCCTGCCAAGTGCTCTTCCTTTACTGCTCATCTGCCCTATCTTATGCCTGATTCCCAGCTGGCTAATCTATTTCCATGAAAACCTCCCGGAATGATATAAGAACAGCCTGTTTTATTGTTTAAATTGGGAAAAAAAAACAAAAGTTTGAATATAATCTGTAAAGCTGCCAATTGCTTTTGTCTTTTCAAGACATGACGAGTTGTTCTGGTAGTTTTAGTGGGCGTCTGTGCATCTGCATTCACATAGCTACATCAGTGCTGTTACATCTTAAAATTATGTTGCATTTTAGAAACAGTACAAGCCTTTTCAGTAGGCATAAAAGAAAGTGGAAGAAAGGGAACATAAAACACAGCTATGATCCCATTTCCATTGACTTTAAAGACTTTTGTGCGATAGCAACGCTCCCTGTGAACAGAACTGACTTCCTCCTTTTTTTGTTTGAAGGCTTGAAATCTATGAAACGGAGAGTCACAGAAGTTTTTCGCTTCAAACTCCCTGTCTTTTTCCTTCCCTTGTTTCTGCTGTCTTTCATGAGTTTCCCTGGGTTCATTGCTTTGTGCATTATTCAATCTGTCACTGCCAGAACAAGGCACAGTATTTGACATCAGCATACTAATGCTTTAGCCGGCTTTCCCTTTTTTTTCCTAGTTCATGGTCCGGAAAATCTGCAAGAAAAAAGAAAAATTCTGCTGCGACGAGTGAACGACGCATTATTGTGCCATCCCAAAGAAGCACAAATTCACTTTTACTGTCTTTTTCATTAGCTGTTCCCTCCTGGTGTAATGACTTGCCCAACTCAATCCGAGCAGCTGAGTCCTTAGCCATCTTCAAGAAACGGCTGAAAACACACATCTTCCATCTTTATTTGACACTCTAACTCTATTCTAATTCTATTTTAGCTATTTGTTTTCTTTTTTATTAAAAGGACTATCACTTGCACACACTATTCATTTTCTAACTGCTTGTTTTTCTTAAAAAAAAAAAAAAAACGCTAACAAGCTTCTACATTATTTTTCTATTCCATCTACTTGTTTTCTTTGTGTGTGTGTGTGTGTGTGTGTGTGTGTGTGTGTGTGTGTGTATATGTTGGGATTGAAATTAACTTTTTCACTCACCAGCCAATTTGGCTACTAAATTTTTAAGTTACCGGCCATTCATAACTTCTACCAGCCAAAAAAACCCCCGAAATAAACCAACAGCTTGAGGCTGTCTACACTGGAAGTGACAAAGCGACCGTTGCAAATCATTTTGTGTCAGTACTAGGGGTGTGAAATATTGATAAAAAAATAATCTAAACATTTTCTGGGATTTTATCGATAAAGGTATCTAGATGATATTTGGCTGAGTGTGTTATTGTGCTGGTATCTTAAGGACTGTTGTGGACAGCTGACTCCTAATGTTTTTGATATTCTTCATATTCGGTCAGTTCACAGCAGTGAGGGAAATTAATCTTTTCCAAAAACTTTAAATTGATTTTTACCTTTTTATGGGCATTTTTAACTTTATAAAGCCATTTTTTCTAAAAGTGTGCATAATTTTTTGAGTCTTTTACATTTAATCAGTCAAATATAATAATAATAATAATACATTTAGGCTGTTACTAAACAAATGAAATCAGTATCAATAAAATTCATCTTTGCAGAAGTTGCATCTGAAGTGGCATTTAGATGTTTTTTCACATGTTAATGCAGCTTAGAGGGACATGGAATGCTTTAACTTGCAGTTAGAAATGCATAAATGTTTTGATATTTTAAACATGAAACATTTGAAATTATTTAAATAATGAAAAGATACTGTAAATATGAAATTTAAAGCGCCATTAGGTGGCATCAAGTCACTGTTAATAAGTGAGTCATTGCGACTGAACCGATTCATTTAAACGATTGATTCATTCAGGATTCAAACACCATCATGTTGCACAGAGACGCAAAACAGTGCTGTAGCTGTGTTTGGAATATTTTCTGTTGTCGAAATAGCTCAAAAACAGGCAATATGGTGTCTAAAACTTAAGTCTCTTGATAGTAACTTATTGATTTTATTCAACAGTTCAATAAACTATATCACATTTGTAAGCATGCTGTTTTTTTAAGCGGCACTCTTCGTGTGATATTGATTAACTTAATGAATTGATATAACTATATACATTTTCTGTCCCTTTATCTTGAATTGTGATCATTCCTAATGCATATTAATAGACTGAATCATGCAGTAAAAGAACGCAAGTTGTTTTGTTTGGTTTTTGCAGTATACTCGATAATGTCATGATGTCTCACGAGTTCGGTATTTGCGCAGATTTGGCTTGCATGAACTTCCCCAAGAAATGAATGAGTGAACATAACTTATGAAAAGTAACCTGCCAAATTGGCTAGTGATTTGACAGCGTTACCCGCCACAGCTGATTTTTACCCGCATTTGGCGGGTTGGCGGGTGTTAATTCCAAACCCTGTATATATAACAACTGCAGATCCAAATGCATTATTGCTTGGTAAAAAAAAGTTTGTTTGGGTTTTCTGCATGTCTTGTTTTTTTGTGTGTGTGTGTTTTTTGTTTTAAAGTCTTGGTTTGTTTTGTTTTTTTGTCTTGTTTTTTTTTTTTTTTGCATTGTTTTGGTTTTGCGTCTCGTATTTTTGTGTCATGTTTTGTTTTGTTTTGGGGTTTTTTTTGTAGGGCTGTCGCAATAACCACAATATTGTAATATCATGCTCATGATTTGTACATAGGTTTTGTAGATTTGCACTGAACAGAAATAGAAAGATTGGCTGAACATGTACGAATACCTGCGTCTGTCCTCCTCAGGTCAACGCATATATTCATTGAAAAAAAATCAGTTTGCCATCAGCTGTCAGAAGATAAAATTATATCTTTGTCATAGCATCCTTTCAACGTTTAAAGGGATTTCTCATGACTGGCGTCAGGACCGTTCAGTGCACTGAATCAATGACATTGTTCTCTATGAAGTGAAACATCAGCTTCAGCATTACTCATGCGTTGATTGTCAATTGACCATTGAAAAGTGGCGATCAATGTTAAATTAATTTCAACACCTTGTTTCATAGAATGATGTTTTTATATGTATTAGTTGAGTCACTTGTAAAGACTGTCCTTTGCAGCAGCCTCCTGGCTTAACAATGTAACTGCACTGACTGACAGCCTGTGTAAAATGAGCGCAGAGATACCCTTCAAATTACGCAAATTGAAATTTTGCAAAATCTCCCATGTATCATAAAAACGTTTTTACGCTTGCATGAGGTGGATTTTCAGGCAATTCCAAAAAGGAATATTTTGCAAAACTGCAATGGAAACAGTTTTTTCACATTTACAGTTCACTTGGTGTACATAAGTCACATGATCATTCTTTAATGTACTATAACCTCCAAGAAACATTTCACACATGGCCGTTCTCAGGTATTATTTACACTGCACACGTCTGTGGTGCAAAACGGCTCCGACACGGCCACCGGAGCTGATCGCGGCCACTGTAGTCAATGCTTGTTTATATCAGCCACGCCACGGCACATTTCTGAAAGCGTTCCAGAAGTGGCTGTCCACTCTGCTTCACTAAAGATAAACATCTACGTCTCCTTTGATAAAAAAACAATGGCTAGTGCAGTGGCTGTGATTATACGTAAGCCTACCAACATCCGTCACCATGACTTATCACAAGGAAAAAATTAAATTTTAGTCACATAGCATTGGTTAATGGAAATGCTGTCATTTCGCAATAGTTTTTTATCGACATTTATAAGATATCAAAAAAGTTTTGCGCAAATCTATAATGGAAACCTGGCTAATGTTGGAAAGCCGCTTGTCCAGTCAGATTCAAGAATTGAAACTTACTATTATACATATATTAAAGGTGCACCAAGCGATTTTTGCCAAGCGATGTTGATATTTGAAAGCAGCAAAACAAACACGCCCATACCCCAACAGGACCTCGTCCCTATTTTGAAATCTCCGCCCCACACGTACTTACGCAACTATGGCAACGATGATCGTGGAAACAAGTGAAGATGACACACAAGCATATTCAAACAAAAGCCAACATGGATAAGTAGTGCGAAACGAAGCAAAATCAACGTTACTCACCTATCAAGAAGAAACGACACAACCTTTGCGTCCGATTCAAGCCCTTCCCGCTCCTTGAGTTCTCTCTACCGCTGGAAAGCTGCTCCGATATTTACACAGGTCCTACCTTTTGCCTGATAGTAACACTTCTTTTTAATGTTTTGTTTCTCTGATATTTTCCTCCTTTTTTTTTATTTTCTTTTTTTTATCTGCCATTGCTATAATCAATCTGCTAATATCTGTCCTGTGCTCTCAAATTGAGCACTCTCTTCTCTCTATCATTGCAAGACACACCCCGTTAACCAATTTTTTTTCTTTTTTTTTTTTTTGGTCTTGTTTTTTGTTTTCTTTTGTTCCAGCCAAATGGCAGGTCTTGCCAATTTAGTGTACAATATGATTTAGGTAAAACATGAACACAGTTATTTGAGGATGATATCCCTCTTTGGGGTTTCCAGCCTACATCTTTTTGGTTACTAGCCCAAATATTACCTAAACTACTACCATTTGGAGCCTGTGGTAGTGCTGTCCCTGTTTGAAGAACTCAATGATAACCTTGACAACTGGCCAGCTGGAATAATTACATTGAGTTAAATTCAATAAAGTCCCTGTCCGGTTCACTTCTACCGTAGTCTCTGAAATGCATTACATCACAGAAGAAGAACGGAAATCTGCCATTAACCTTGTTTTGTTCTCAGAGTGGGGAGCCACTGATTTCATTTAAATCTCAGTAGGTGATTTTCCTCATCACAGATTCTGAACTCTACGCTGGGGGCTCAGATTTGTTACACATGGAGAAATTGGTTCAGCAGAAGCGATTTCATTGGCACGTCTCGGTGGTCGTTGGTGCTGGAGACACAATGCAGAAAGCGCACTTACTTAGCTCTGTGTGTGTTGGCTCGTGCACTCACATCTGTGTTTGTGTATGTTGCTAAGCTGCTACCTCCACAGGTTGCTGACTCATTAAGTTACTGTTTGCTAGTGTGACCTCATGAGAGATTGCGGTTGTGTTGCTGCCGGGTTTAAGTTCACGATGGACAATCGCGATGAATATGTTTGATGGTTAATTTCATTGTTCTTGAAGTCCCATCATGGAATCAGGCAGCTCTTCTCCCATTACTGACAGCTGACGGAAATTAAATCTCTCTGTGTGTGGTTGAATGCATATCAGAGTTTGTTTTTGTGTTTTAATGGTGCTAACAGCTTGTTTGAAACCGATTCTCTACTGGAAAATATCTGAGCGATTGGCGTAATTATGCAACGCACGGTTGCATAATTATGTTCTGGAGTTTCCAAATGTGAATTTCCAAGCGTGGCCGATATGTCGTATATTAGACTGTCACGACGGCTTTAGTATTGGCACTTAGCCGTTTCTTAGATGGCAGAACAGGCGGAGTTGAGTTTTCATGTTCGCGTTTTGGAGATTTAGCATGTCAGATTGATGTTTATTCAATGGTGTTGTTGCCAAATACACATCGTTAAATGTTATGTTAAAAGCTTTTCCATTCTCGTTCAGTCAATCAGTCACGCCATGCGAGCGAGACGGAGGATCAACACGATTTTCGAACGATTGGCATGTGATTCTGAGATGACTTCTGTGTTTGGATGCAAAATTAAGTGTACAAAGCGTGACAGACTGAGAAAGATTCAAACATCTGCTCTCAGAGGCCCCATTAATGATGTTCTCTAGGGTCACTGGTCATGAGTCATGCTCACCCAATTTCAAGTGTCCCGAGTTGATTTGTTTTTGGTATTGTAGACCATTCGCGTCTCCTGCTGTGCTTGATTGACTTGATTGTTTCCGTCCAGTTTCTCCAATCTCAAACCAACTGGAACTTGATTTTTTTTTTTTTACGTGACTCTTTTTGTTCTCTTGTTATTTTTGCAGGAGCTCTCTAGTTGTGGCTGGAACAAGAAGGAGAAACACAGTTCAGCACCCAATGCTGTGGCCTTCACACGACGCTTTAACCAGGTAAACCACAGACACTTTTTGCTGTTGCCCCATTGATTGGATATAGATAGTGATTAACTGTACACTTGCAGCTGAGGAGGTTGAAATAAACACTATTGGAATAGTTTTAGTTTAAAAAAAAATTGGAATTCACAATTGCTGTAAGCATCTGTCTGAGTAAATTAAAATCATCTAAAGGTTAAAGCACTTTTGCAAGGGTCCGTGGACTGGCAGGGGGCATGGGGGTCATATTGTTGGCAAATTAAATAAACATGAAGACAGTTTAATTACATTTTATAATGACAACAGCTTATAAAACAACACAAATATGAACAAATAGTAATAAAAAAGATTTAAAGAAATGTAATTCTTTGAGAATGAAGGGATTAATAGTTTATTTTATAGACTATATAGAGGTTTTGTTACCATTCCAGTCCATCAAAAAGTACTGGCTACAGAATCAAAAACACTATGTATAATGTTAGTCGGCTTAGTTCATTTAGCAATTAGATATTTCCATCAGTTAATTTCACACTTAATTATGCTCATTAAAATCAATGTAATCTACAAGCTTTTGTTACTTAGGCTGTCTATTTCTTTCATCTATGGTACTTCATCTTTAATTTAATATCACATTAAAGCTGTATTTGTGCAGAATGAGAGAGATGCGCACAGTATAGCCTAGCGCATTTCACACAGGCTAGTTTCACTTTCACTTTAAATAAGTTGTGTATGCTTGACGTTTCAAATAAATGTTGTTTATAGTGAATGCCCCTATAATTTTAGTTTGTTTTATTTTTACGATTTAGTTTGAATCCAAATGATGCATGTGCTAAGTGAGCGATTCAAATCCAAAAGAAAACTAAATAAAAGTTCAAATTAAAAAACAAAAAACTTAAGTGTGTTATGTTCACCAAGGCTGCATTTATTTGATCAAAAATATATAGTAAAAATAGTTAGAACGTGAAATTTAATGTCAAAATTACAGTTTTCTACTTTAATATATTTTAAATGTAATTTATTTCTGTGATGTAAAGCTAAATGTTCAGCATTCATTCATCTTCAGTGTCACATGATCCTTCAGAAATCATTCTAATATGTTGATTTGCTGCTCAAGAAACATCTTATCATCAAAAAACAGCTGTGCTGCTTGATATTTTTGCAGAAACTGTAATTTTTTCAGGATTCGTTGATGAGCGTTTTTGTTTAACATATAGTTTTTTGTAACAATGTAAAAGTCATTGCAGTCACTTTTGATCAATTTAGTGCATCCTTGCTGAATAAAAGTATCTATTTCTGTTCTTTTTTTTACCCCAAACTTTTGAGCAGTAAAGTGTGGTTTCCGAAACATACTTTTCAAATAAAAAAAGAAAGAAAGCTAAACTGGAGAACCAATTTGCACATTATATTTTTAATCAGTAGCTTTTTATTTTGCTTTTTTAAAATATACTTTTCCATTCAGAATTCTACATTCAGAATATGTGTGTGGTCAGCCGGTTTACTAAGACAGGAAACATGTTTATTGTTTCTGTGGCCACATGTGATGGAGTTGTTTTAAATAAAAACTTCAAATCCTTCAAAGCGGAAAATAAGGTTTCCAAGTGGTTTGTGTTAGGGATTGGGCATTAAAGTGCAGAAAAGTGTTGGTCCAGGTAAATGTTCGGGTCACGAGGGGTGGAGGCCTCTCTAGTAGCTGAGCTTCCAAGGGTTGGCATGCTTGTAATGCGCTGGCTGAGCATGTTTGCGAATGAGTATGTTTCTGGCCTAAATCTCTTGGCGTTATTGCCTTGGATTGGCTAAGTTGGAAAATTACGTTGCCGTCAAGGTTCTTGTTAACAGAATTTGGTCTCTATGCTAACACAACACGTTGTGATTGTATGTCACAGTCACTCCAGGTGCACGAGACAAGTGGGAAACTAAACTTGCATTTACATTTTGGCTCTACTGTGAGCAGGTAATTGCAATGTTTGAAAAGCTTATCACTGCGCTGAGGCCTGTGTGATGTTGGATGCACACCACTAGGGCTGGGAAACACTGACTTGATCCAGTTGACCTTTGAAGAAATATGTGGCCTCCTCTGAGTGTGTGCAAGTTTTTGTGTGCAATCGTTGCTTCATAATTGGCAGAAGCTGATAGTCTGTAACCAGAAGGGAATGATTATTGATTAAGCTTATATGCAATGCAGAAGTTGTTTTTGCACCGCACTACTTTAAGACTTAAACACACCCTCACAGACACAGACTTTCTCCCCTGATAATATGGCTAGCGCTGTGTAATAAATATGAGAATATCAGTGAGGAATTTGTGTTCTGTGGAAACTTCTCTCAATATACATCCTGAAAACGGCTAAAGCGGCTGTTCAGGAACCCACACGCACTCGCCTGCCAACACAAATGTACTTTCTGAAGGAAGATGCTTAGAAAGGCGAGAACAAAACGTCCTAAAAAAACTGGAACGTAATGTCCTAAGGTTACTGAACTATATAAACTATAACTGTTTGAGTGATTCAAGACTCATTCCTACAGGAAGTCTTGTTTTGTTCCTGAATGAATTGGTGCTTTTGACCAAATTAATTGAGTGAGTATTTCAATGGCTTGCTTAACAGTCACTAGTTTAGTTTCATCATTCATACTGAACTCTAGCTACATTAGCTAATGTCATTGAACTATATGTTTATATTAGTGCTGTCAAAATTAGAGCGTAAATGCAAGCGATTACTTTTTCAGTTTAAAGCTGCAGTCACACTAGACTTTGAGCTTGCGAAATTGTCTCGCAAATTGTTTCGCTTGCGTTTCTGGTCTGACGCATTCGCATCCGTAAGAGTGGAAGTCAATGGAATGAAAAGTCTAGTGTGACCGCGGCTTAAGGCGTTAAAAATATTAAATGAAAAAAAATAAAAAATATTAAATGCAATTAAGGCAGGGGTGGAGCTAGGGTTGGCCACCCCACTCACAACTGCTGTTTCTGTCACTTTTTCTCTTGACAAGAAGTGCATTTATTAATTCGCAGAACATCTTTACGACCACATCAAACAGGAGACATTTCAGACATGTACTCCAGCTTCACCTCAGCGCCAGGCATGAGTCAAACGAGTACAGAAACAGTACTGTGCTCGCAGCTTTTATCATTGCATATCAAAGCGCAAAATAAACTAAGTGCATGCAATGTCGTGGTCAGTTAAGTCATGAAGTTGCCAAAAAGGTGAAATAAAGCTGCCTTAAAACTGTGCATGCATGTAATATATTTTATATGAGTCACATTTAAGAACACGTCTCTGAAATGGTTTTCCAAACTGTCCTGGAGCAGCCCAGTACTGTCTCCCTCATCTAACACACCCGATTCAACTCGTCAGTTCATTAGTAGAGACGAAATGGGTCAGAAAAGGTAAGGACAGTTGAGATTTGCGTCATGTTCAGCAGCAGCAGCTCTTAAAGGAACACTCCACTTTTTTTTTTTTTTTTTTTTAAATAGGCTCATTTTCCAACTCCCCTAGAGTTAAACAGTTGAGTTTTACCATTTTTGAATCCATTCAGCCGATCTCCGGGTCTGACGGTAGTACTTTTAGCTTAGCTTAGCATAGATCATTGAATCGGATTAGACCGTTAGCATCTCGCTCAATTTTTTTTATTTTCCTATTAAAACTTCTTCTGTAGTTACATCGTGTACTAAGACTGACAGAAAATGAAAAGCTGTGATTTTCTAGGCTGATATGTCTAGGAACTATACTTTTTGGTCTGTCATGCACAAACATGGAGTGTATTCAAATTACATTTACTCTTATGTGCTCAATACAGGAAATAATGGAAGCAAACTTTTGTATAAAAATACACTTATGCAAACACACGCGTACAGACAGACCTTAAAGATTACTCATGGACAGATGTTAAAAATTAGGCACGTGTATCTTTTACCAGGGGATATTTGCATAAGTTCTGTTCCGTTTTTTTTTTTTTTTTTTTTTTTCAGTCCTGCCCCCTATTTCAGTTTGTTCTTTTTCTTTCTTTCTTTTTTTGTCATGTTATCCTTGACTTAGATGAAATAAGAGGAGAGTGCAGATGAAATATTCTCTAATGGAGTATGTGGGGGGAAGATCTGCATGACTAGAGGCTCATAATCAGGCTACAAAATGGATTTCCTCTTTGTGTAATGCAGATGCAGGTGTGTGTAATGCAGCAGCTGGTGTGAATATGTGCTCATGCGTGAGATGGAGTTTTTGCACGGTGTATTTGTGTTCGAGTATAAATGTCTGCAATACCATGCTGCCTTTTCTCTTCAGTAGTCATTAGAATTAAATTCTTTCCACTGGTTTGAGGCGTTCTGGTTTCATCCAAAGAAGCCATCTCACAACAACAAACAAGGGAACACACAGTAGGGGAGATGGTGAAACAATGACCTCACTGTGTGTGTGTCCCAGCATCAAACATGTGGGGAGGGATGGGGAAAGAGGGAACGCGGGAAGGAAAGGTCTGGAAAATCAACAGGAGAAATGGAAATGGGGGGCTGAGGTTGGCAGGGGTTGGAGGAGATGAAGAGTGATATTTCAACAATCCATGTCTGAAGTTACATAACGTCTGAAGCTTAAAATACAAGGTTTCTTCTTGTCTCTTGGCTTCTCATCTCCTCTCATTCTCTTTTCTTCACTACTTGTCTCATTCTGTTCATGTCTCTTTCCCTCTTATTTTGTTCTCTTCTTGTCTTGCCACTTTTCTTCCAGTTCCCCATCTCGTGTCCTATTGTTCTCTTCTCTTTTCTTCTCCACTTGTCCTCCTTTTGTCTCATGTTATCTCTTCTCATCTCAGATTCTCTCCTTCTCTTTTTTTTGTCCTTAGTCGCTTCTTGACTCCCGTTGTGTTTTCTCATCTCACGGTTCATGGCCTAGTCTCGTCTCTTGTCTTCTATTTCCATCTCCTCTTCTTGTCTCAACTACACTCTTACAAATAAAGGTGCTTTGCGATGCCATAGAAGAACTTTGTCTAAATGGTTCCATAAAGTACCTTTAACATCAGAAGAACCTTTCTGTTTCATAAAAGGTTCTTTGTGGTGAAAGAAGGTTCTTCAGATTATAAAAAGGTAAGAAAGAGATGGTTCTTTAAAGAACCTTTGACTGAATGGGTCTTTGTGGAACCGAAAATGGTTCTTCTGTGGAATCGGTGTATTTTTAAGAGTGTAGTCTCTTCTCATTTTGTCTCTTTTCTTACAGTCTCATCTCCTAATTGTTTTTGGTCCTTGTCTTTTCTCTCCTGTCACTGTCTTTGTGTCCCTTATTCGTCTTCTCCTCTCATTGTCTTCTCGCCTCTCGTTCTCTTGTCTTGTCTCTTTTTATCTCAGTTCATCTCACTCTCTTGTCTTCTTGTGTTGTCTTATGTATTCTTTATCTGATCTGTTCTCTTATATTCTTGTCACTTTTGTTCCAGTTTTCAGTCTCATCTCCTCTAGTTTTCTTCTGTCTTGTTTCTTCTCTGCACATTATTCTCTTGTCTTTGTTGTCTTTTCATGTCAGTACCTCTCATTCTTGACTCATCTCCTCTCAGTCTTTTACCTCATCTCTTCTTTTCTCATCTTGCCCTTTATGGTCTGGTCTCTTCTCTTCTAGTCTCATAGTCTTGGTCTCTGTTTTTCCTGCTGTACTCATTCTCTTCTTGTCTCACTTCCGTCTCTTTATCTTGTCCCTCCTTATTGTGTCTCTTCTCTTGCAGTCTCATCTCTTCTAATTGCATTTTCTCCATGTCTCTTCTCCTCTAATTGTGTTTATTTTTTCATGCTTATCCACTGGTCTAATTTTTTCACCTCAGTTCTTGTTTCTCATTGTCTTTGTCTTTGTCTCATTTCCTCTCTCTCTTGATTTTATTAGTTTATTCTATTCTTATCCTTATATCTCTTGTTTGAAGTTTCCAGTCTCATCTCCTTTTGTTCTGTTTTCTTTGATTCTTGTTTTCTTTGCACGTTCTCCTTTTTGTTGTCATGTTGTCTCTTCTCATGTCAGTTTCTCTCATCTCATCTCATCTGGTCTCCTCTGAATCTCACCCCATCTTAACCTTCACGGTTTTGTCTCTTATTTTCCAGTCTCACTTAATCTCATTCTCTGTTTTTGTCCTGTCTTCATATTGTTTTGTCTCACCTTAGTTTCTTTTCACATTTTCTCTTCTCTTTGTCTTGGCTCTTAATTTCTTCTTGTTCTTGTCACCTTGTATTTTCCCCTTACTGTTTACTACACAAAGTTGAATTTTTGACCTTACTGGTGCAGCGTCTCTGCACATGTGGCTAATGGGTTTACATGTACATTTTACTGCCCCACCATGTTTAGGTTAACTGTAGTGTAGCCTACTGAAAAACAATATCTTGACTATGGCAGTATCGATCAGTTATCAATATGTCTTTGTTTTTATGGTGTTGTCTAATGTTAGGTGAGTTTCTGGGTGGTGAGGGAGATTCTTCATGCTCAAACTCTGAAGATCAGGGCAGAAGTGTTGAGCCTCTATATCAGAACAGCAAAGGTAAAAAACACTCCATACAGCACATGTGTACTTAAGTGATTATACCAGTTTGTTAACCTTTATTCTCTCTTCTTGCAGAAACTGTGTGACATGAATAATCTCCATGCAGTGATGGCAGTAATATCTGCTTTACAGAGCGCCCCCATCTTCAGGCTCACCAAGACCTGGGCTGTGAGTTATTTAATATACTGCTTATTAATACTTTGAATACTAGTTTTTAAATTACTTGCTAAAGCATATTTTTGTGGTAATTATTAGAAAATAATTTGCACATTTTAAACAATTTTTTTATTTATCTGTTACTTTTTTATTTTATTTTCAAAGCATTGTGTGTGTTTTTGGGTCAGTTGGGTTCTTGTTTCATTCAATTATCTTTTTGTCCAACCCAGCTGCTGTATGTGTCCAAATTTCTTTAGACTCGGTGTGTTTATAGGTTGTGAAATTATCCAGGCCTCCAACACGCTCTCAGTTAGTTATTGATGAGGGCTGGAAACTGCAAACAAATGAATCACTGTGAAACCTTGAGCTGCTTCTTTCCAATAGACTGATGAATAACAAGGAACTCTGTTTAGTTTTTCCACTTTCAATCTTTACTGGAATTAAATCATGCAATTAATTTCCCAAACATTAGACCCTCCCTTTGAACACACTCAATAGTTGTAGTGATTTTTGTACCCCTGTAATTTATTAAAATAGCATACAATGATGGTGCTTGAGTGGATATTTTCTTTCAAATGATGGAGAAGTTGTTGTTAATGATATCCTTATGAACTGACTGCCTCAGTTTCTTTAAAGATCATTAGCTTGCGCTAAACTAAAAGCTAATAGTGGGGTTTCCCAAGCACTCGTCTGTTTCTACTATAAAATAGGGCAACTATCATAAAACAGACACCTGTTCCTCAGGTTTTTATAACTTCACAGCATGTTTGCTCACAAATCATTCTGTAGACAAGCATCTGTGCTGCATGTGGGTTGCTGAGATTCATTAGCATTAGCAACTTCAGATTTCCCAGTGTTTTTTTTTTTTATCTTTCTCTTTCGACCAGAACAAAACCACCAAAGAGCCACCTGGAATGCCCAAGGAACCTCATAGAATGCTCTAAAACCACTCAGAAGACTCTAGCAACACGCATGCAATTCTGAACGTTTTAGAAGCCACAAGACAATACCTTGGCAGCCAGCAGCAACATCTTAGCATTTTGGTGACGGTTTTTGCATGTGCAAGCAGTATTTATTTCTATTTTGAGGGGAGCTATGGTTACCATGGTAAACTTGTATAAGGATCAGGCTCTCCAGCATCTCGGTGTATCCGTTTTTCTTTGGAAATATTGTCTTGCCTTGTCTTCAGTCACAGCCAGCATCCCCCTCCTCTGTACTGTCTCTAGTGTACTATTTTCAGTCTTACATAACTGGAATATTCCTCTCCCCCGCTCTTTCTGTCAGGTCTGTGTTTCCCATGGCTTCTCAGACTAGCTTTCCTCAGACATAGCCAAAAGCACACACTCCATTTAGTGGTCTCTGAACATACTTCTGTGTGGCTATTTTTGTAATTTATTTAAATATTTTCCCTTATAAATTGCATTATCCAATATGATTTGAGAATAATCCAAATAGCATCTTGTTCTTCAGTGGCAATTCAACCTTTCGATTTTAAAAATATTGGTTGCACTTTTTGATAGTCCACTTTAAACAAGTAACTTTGCAACTACATGTCAACTACCAGTCATTACATTATTAGTAGACTGTCTGTTTAATATCTGCCAACTATTTATTTTGATGGTCCCCCAACAGACATTTTATTGACTATAAGTGACTTTGCCATTTTACACTTAAAGGGATAGTTTACCCAGACATGAAAATTGCCCCATGATTTACTTACCCTCAAGCTGTCCTAGATGTCTGAGACTTTCTTCTTTCAGATGAATATAATCAGAGTTGTTCCGGCTCTTCCAAGCTTTATAATGGCAGTGTATGGCTGTTGAAGCCCAAAAAAGTGCATCCATCCATCATAAAAAGTGCTCCACACAGCTCCAGGGGGTTAATAAAGGCCTTCTAAAGTGAACTGATGTGTTTGTGTAAGAAAAATATATATTTATAACTTTGTAAACTGTCATCTCTAGCTTCTGCTTACTGTCATACACACATTTATGAGAGAGTGGCATTACAGCGGATAACGTAGGTCGTAGGCTTAGCGTAAGCACAGAGGAGAGAGCAAAACAAAACTCTGGTCATGAATTAGGAGTACAATACTTGTAAAGGAAAATGTCAGAATTTTGATATACACTAAGCCAAGAGGAGGCTGGTTTTTCTTTGCAGTAAACAACTTGGTTCTCGCGAGACAACAGGTTCTCACTAAAGCTTACGCTACGCCTACGTACTACGTCATCCGCTGGAACACCACACTTTCATGACAGTTAGCAAAAGCTAGAGATTACACTTTATAATGTTTTAAATATGGATATTTTTCTTGCACAAATGCATCGATTCGCTTCAGAAGGCCTTTTATTTTTTGGGCTTCAAAATCTCGACCCCCATTCACTGCCATTATAAAGCTTGGAAGAGCCAGGACATTTTTAATATAACTCTGATTGTATTCATATTATTGTATTTTCATTTTTGTATCAAATAAACCGATTCGAAGACATTTAGTCCATTTACAAACTTCCTGCTAAGAAGTTTTGCTGTTCTTCTGGGGTCATTTGCAGTAATTTTATCCACACACGGACCTGCAAACAGAATGATTTTTGAGAACTTGTGTGTGTTTGCGTGAGAGGTCACATCAGATGGCTCTTAATTTGGTTAGGTTTATTTGAATTGACTTCATTTCAGCTCTATCAGCTTTTCCTTTGTTTGCAGAGCTCTTATTTAATCTGATCTGTTTGCTGCCTTTGTTTCTCCCACTTTTGTTTTTGCTGAGAACATTACTAAACACTAAACATTAGTTTTCAGTTTTTCTCTTCTGTTGTTTTGGTCAGGTGGCGATATTTTACGCCGTCCCGAATGCGATTGTGTTTACGATTGCACTGCCAAGTGGTTGATAAATGGAAAACAAACAAAAATCACTTTAACTGTGAATGATTACTGGCATACGATAGAGATGATGAGCACAGACACTAAAAATCAGCACTCTTGAGATCTGTTCTTAGAGACCGGATTGTTTACAGTCTAGTTCATTTAGATGATTTAAACCCTGATTTACTAAATGTTTGCGTGTCTAGAAACACACGCGGACTTGATAAAACATTCAAAAAATGTCTGAATGTTGTCTACTGAGGGTTGCTGCACTTCTGCATGTCACAGATGCTGATAATAAAGCCAAATTTGTATTGAACCCAGATTCTTCCTTTTAAAGGCATTTATCATAGACCGATAAAAGAACTCACTCATTGTTTTTGTTACAGAAACAAATCTCTTTTTCTAACTCTGTTTCCCACAGCTTTTGAGTCGAAAGGACAAGGCTACGTTTGAGAGGTTGGAGTATCTCATGTCTAAAGAAGACAACTATAAACGCTTGAGAGATTACATCAGCAGCCAGAGCATGACATCCTGCATCCCGTATCTGGGTATTTTTTTTTTTCCTCTCTTATTTGCACACACACAAAACATAACCTTGTGGGGAGGCCCTGTTCCAATTTCCAAGGAAATTATAAATGCACACACTTCACGTCTTGCAGACATTTTCAAATTGGAATCAATTAAAGATTTTAATTAAATTGTCCCATTTAAGACATTTTTATCTTGTTTAGATATCCTCAAAGTTCTAGGGATGACTTGTGGATGATTTGTACTAAATAGCCAACTTGAATATTACCTTTTGAGTTCGTTTCATTGTTTGTGCAGTTATTATTTCTGTGTAAATTAGAGCTGTCAAAATGAACACATTGACACATGCGATTAATTATGTAAGTGTAATTACATTTACTTCATTCTATTATTTGTTGACATTCTGAAAAATGATTGACTGGCAGAAGAAACACAGGCTGTTCCCCTCAGGCTGTTACAGGGACAGGCGTGATTTGTCATGAAACCAGTTTCTGTCATATCTTACAGCTTTATATTGGTATTAAACAAAAACTAGTATTTATCACAGCTTTGTTTTGAAGAGAAAAGTGTAGGTGAGACAATAAATAGCACTGTTGCATTAACTTTATACACGAATATCCCACTATGCGTCTTATCCCTATATTTATATAGTTATAAACATAATTAATGGTATATGTAAAATATTGTAAACAATAGAAATGTTACCAGAACAATATTATATAATATAATAAAATACACTACCATATTTTTGCAAGAAGTCTCATGTTCACCAAGGCTGCATTTATTTGATCAAACATACAATAAAAAAGCGTAAGCTTTAGTGAGAATCTGTTGTCTCGCGAGAACCAAGTTGTTTACTGCAAAGAAAAACCAGCCTCCTCTTGGCTTACTGTATATACACATTCTTTGAAGGTGCAAGATTATTAACAATTTTGTACTTCAAACAACAATTTTAGAACACAACAAAATTGTCAAAAGTAAAAAAAATTGTACTTGTTGATAATCAAACGATGATATCGGTTAGGTTTCTTGTCAAATACTTTTAAAGCATGTTTATACAAAATATATAAAGGTCTAAGAGTAGATTTTCTTGCTTGTGACCATGAAGTAATAAAATAGGAAAAATGAGAAAAGATTAAAGAATTCAAAAACACTCTTGAAGCTTCTGTTGAAAGTTGACACCGTATAAATTTAAAGTTGAGGTGTCATTCCACGGACTATTTTTCGAACATGATTTTCAAATGTTAAATGAGAATCTAAGATAACTCCAAGATATTTAAAATCTGGTACAATCTGTAATTTTTCACCATTAACTAATATATCTGGTTGGACCTCCTCCTTTTTAATTTTAAAATGCATACAGGCACTTTTACAAACATTTAATGTTAAGCAGCCCTGAGTAAATCAATCTAAAATTGTTGTCTTTGTGATAGATCATTTTTGTGCCACCTGTTCTTTTATTTAGTCATGTACATAAATCACAGTGTCATCTCCATCATTTGAAGATGTAAATCAGGACAAACATCTGGAAAGTCATTCAAAAACAAACTAAAGAGTAATGGCCCTAGGGTTGACCCCTGAGGAACCCCTGAGAACACCTCGAGATTTGGTTTGGTGCTCACAATAATATTACTGCACTTTTTATTTCACTTTTTTAAAATAAAATAATAAAGTGTGATTTAATGCTATTATAGGCTATTTTGAAATAAACAGTGAGTATTAAATATATAGTACAATTAAAAATACAATGCTAATTTATTTTCATTTTTATTTATTAATTTTATATACATTTTCATCATTTTCAAACCTAAAATCAACAAGCTTTTATTTTGGTGGGTTGCCGACAAGTAAGTAAATGTGCTGCTGAGTGAAGAGCACACGTGAAGCGCATTTGTGAATGAAGTTTTGCATTTTGCTGTGAAACCGGCAGCGCATAGACTAGATTTATGCTTTCAGCTTGAATGTAAATCTTATACAGTCTCACAGTTAATCGATCTAAAGTGGTGATTGTGCATTAACATCTCTCAAACATGTCGGTATGCAAATGCATGGACTGAACATACAGTGGTCAACATTTGAAGTCGACCAAAAAAGTTAATCGAAGTTGTCCTAAGACAAGAACGCATTTTGGGTTTTGGACAACTTTGATGAAAGGTTTTGATCCACCTTAAATGCTGACTAGTGGATTTATCCATCACATTTTTTATTTTAGTCGTGCATGCGAACCACTTATGTGCACCCTTGATTATATTATATTATACATGTGCAAAATTAAATTGCCTGTGACAGTGTGCTTCCTTTGTAGTGTAAACATGCTTTTGTGAAATGTCATCCTTACAAGCTTGTCAAAGCACATTCACTCATGTACTTAGACGCTTCATTACGTGCATTTTGCTCAGTGCCATGCTTATAATACTCTTTTATATAAAACTGGCATCGTTATTAGCAGTTATGCTCTGTATCTGTGTGTTGGAGTTACTTCATCTTCTGAATGCCTTCCCAGTTCTCTTCTGTTTAGGGATTCTAGAGCTCAGATTGACGATGGGTGACGCTCCTGAGCCATTGGCTACAGGCATGCATCAGTTAAAGCAAAATCCTCTTCCCCTTTTTTCACTGTTTTTCTTTTATGCTGCTGCTTTTTTTTTTTTTTTTTTTTACTGGCAGCACAAAATGTCTTGAGCAAATTGGATATGTGTTTTGACTCTCCACTTGACTTTAATCAAATTTTTCGTAGATGTGTCTGTTTTCTTGTATCTTTTTGGCATGGATATGTTGTATTGCGAAAGAGATATTCTGTCCTTCGCTGTGCCTCTCTCCAATGTGTTTTATCATGTGTTAACATTCAAATGACTTAAGATAGAAAGAAGTGTAAAATAAATATCCACTGTAGTTCCTCTAGGCTGCGTTTACACAATCAGTGTTTTAGATTAACAACCATATTTACAATGAGTCGGGAAATTGTACTGTTCATACAGCTGCTTACTGGAGCGGATTAAATACTGTAAGGCTACTGTACTGTAAAGACAATACTGTCTGCCATAGAGTGTCATCACATGCTTTAATTCATATTTCATATGCAGTTTATGTATTATTTTGTAGCTAAGTTGTAGCCAAGTCACAGACTGGGTTGATTAGTTTGGTGTAGGGATGCAAAATATAGCAGGCATTTATTGGCTGATATCTAAATTTCATTATGTTGTGATACCAAAGTTCACTTAATTCTCTGAAAAGTGAAAATTCTGTCACCCAAAAATACAATGAAAGTCAATAGGGTTTCATTGACTTCCATTGATTGCTCTGTGATTGGTCAACAAAATTGGTAATGCGACAATAAAACAACAAATTTGACATTTCTCAAAATACCTTATGTAGTCTACTAAGGAAGAAATTAATTAACGTTTGAAATTATATGAGGGACTAAATTATTACAGAATATTCATTTTTGGTCGAATTAACATTTAGCTGAAGGCAGTCTTGTTCTTAACTGAACTTTATACAAACTGAACCATATTTATCACTATAAGCTGGACGTATGTCATGTTTATGTGTGTTTGCCCTGGTGTGTTTGGTACGGGGCTGGAGGACTCCCAGGCTCTTTGGAAGGCAAAGAGGAAAATACTGCTCTCTTGTACAACTTGAGGTCTGAACTGCATTAAAGAACTGCCAGTCACTCTCCTTGTAAATCTGCTCAAAGTAAAAAATAAGAGAGTGAAAGCAAGATGGAGGAATTTGAGGCAGAGGATCTCTTGTGTTCTCAGATTTGGCCGTAATACTGAAACAGTTTCTTTTGACTTGCTGGATGTTCTTTCACCTGTTACCCCTGTCTATCTGTCCATCTGTCTTGATTTTTATGGATTAAGTGTCTTTTCCATAGATGATTGCAGATCCTGCCTTTCATCTGATAGTGTGCGTGCGCGCGCGCGTGTGTGTGTGTGTGCGTGCATGTTTATGAGGACACAAATTTGTATAATGACAGAGGTATTACAATAGGAAGGTGGTTTATGAGGACACTGCCTATGTCCCCGTAATTCAAAAGGCTTAAAAAACATACTAAATGGTGTTTTTTTTGAACATCTAAAAATGCACAAAGTCTCCTGTGAGGGCTAAGTTTAGGTGTAGGGTTGCTGTAGGGCAATAGCGCACACAGTTTGTTCAGTATAAAAACCATTACGCCTATGGAGAGTCCCCATAAACCACAAAACCCAACGTGTGTGTGTGTGTGTGTGTGTGGACTAAGTCTGAGCGGCTTGTGAATATTCACTGATCTGAACCATTATCACTCTGGAGTGTGTGTACTTTGAGGAAATGTGCCCAGAAGCAAGCTGAAACGGCTTCCTATTGGTAATATATGGCAACAAATGACATAAATGATATATTTAAATAATGTTGTGTTTATTTCAAAAATGCAGTTTGGGTTAAGCTTAGTTTGCAGATTTCATAATTAGCATAAAAAAACAGACGGCTGTGGTCCTCATTTAGATAAGTAATTGTGTGTGTGTGTGTGTGTGTGTGTGTGTGTGTATGTGTAATCTGACCTTCCTCGGCTAAACAGTTGTAATATCTTTGTTTTCCTTTGGATTGGATGCTGACAGGTGCTCAGTTCTCCCACTGGCTGAACCACAGCACACACACAACACGCATACACGCGTAATGCCAGTACCTCCTGCAGAGACATTATCTGGAACTCCTATCAACCCACATACTGCAAAGTTCACATGGGGTCAGCTGATACTGTTGGAAAAATTTTAACATTGATCTAGCTATGAATCTTGCATTGAATGCATTATTAAATGACTAATCGTAATTACTATAGTAATACTCTTTCATAATAACTACACATTCATGTCTGTTCAGGACCTGTTTTCAGTGGTAAAGTTGTGAATCAGTTGTAAAATTTGGAAACCATCTCGTGAATTAATAAATAAATCATGATTGATCACATCAAAATAAATTTTATTTTAAATTAGCTTTTATTTTTATATATTCAGTTTTCAATTTAATTTGTTGAATTTTTAGTCATGTCATGTTTTTATGAAAAACATCTCGACTAAATTAATAAATATGATTTAAATGTGATTAATCACATCAAAATAAAATTGGATTGGTGGTGTTTTAGTATGATTTATGTACTATTAATATGAATATAATATTAATATTTTTATCATTTTAAAGTTGATATGATGATGATAACCCTGAACTGGATCAAGCCCAGTCATGACCAGAATTCATATCACACGATTCATTGCATCGTGTAGTAAAGAATCGTTGTCAGTGTAATGGGGTTTCAGAAACTTACAGCCCGTGACGTGCCAAAACTTAAATTTACCACTTTCACAGCTGATGATTTTAGCGGTCATCAGTCTCTATCCAACAAAAGCTTTTACGAGACAAAAAAACAAGTTTATGGCCGGATTGTGACTGCACTTATTGTCTAAGATTGAGTATTTACTCTGATGTGCCACGTGCGTGAATGTGTGAAGCCTGTGATCTGTGTCTCATGGGGAGATGCATGCTGGGAAACAGACAGAAGCTCTTTAGAGAACGCGTTAGAGCGCAGACCGCTCTCAAAACTTCATCTGCATGTGTCTCTCTCCTCTATGAGCGCATGTGTCCGTGTTCCCCTGAAAGAATTAGATGCTTGGCTGTGAGTGAACGAGGAGGTTTTGAAAGATAGTCCCGCTGGGGAAGCCGGGAACAGGGAGGCATAAGTTTTATGAAATACACTTTTGTGGAGCTGTAACCTAAGCACTTTATATGGAAGGAATGTCTTGCTCTTTTGTCTCTATCTCTCTCTCCCTCCCTCTCTCTCTCGTCTCGGTCTCTCTCACCTCCATTCGTGACTGGACGGCCAAAATGTGTTTTTCATTGTCTCTATGTGCTGTAGTGTTCCCATTTTCACATGTCTGCATACTTTTGACACGAAATCTCTGTTTCTTTCAGTCTCAAACACTCACTCACTCACACACATACTCCTGCTCATATTGCAGAAAAATCAATTGTGTAATAGAAAAACCGGCTGTGATTCCATATATACTGTGCAAAAAAGTTTCACTCAGACTTTTGGACGCTGTTTTATTCAGTTTTGGAGCAGCGTTAAGAGTGGATTCCGAGATCATTTACACAAAATCTTAGTTTGTACCAAAATTACATTCAGGCATAAGTGTGTCTGCCCCCTGTCAATGAGTGCCCATCAGAGACTACAGAGATGAGTGAGTTTGTGTCTGTTTATGCGTATGTTTGTGAGGGAAGTCTAGCATAAATTCAATAGTTCTACAAAGTTCAAAGGCTTTTTTTTTTTTCTTCTGGTTTTGCATGTGTGTTTGTGAGCTAGTCAGTGGTGTATCCAAATATTGAAGATTGAATGACCGAATGAAAAATCGGTTACTTTCATAATTATTCAAAAGAAAAAAGACTTGGTAAAGCCATGTCTAAAAGTTATAAAAAAAAGTCTCTTGGCCTTCTATGTTATTTATAGGCCTTAAAGACAAATATTTATACTATTTTTTTTTAATTAATTATAAATAAAATAAATTCCATTTCCTTTAATTCCAATTCACTTTCTGTTTTGTACGACCAATTAACTTCAAAGTCAAACTCATTCATTAAAAGGAGGCCAATTTCTAAATTCTGAATCTTTAATTTAAGATGCAATGATTTCCTCATTTTGCTCTGAAACAACTATATCTCTGACATCATTTAGGCTGCACAGGGTATTCAAAAATTAATAAAAAAAAAAAAAAAGCATTTGGTTTGGCTCTATTATGGTATTTAACATCTCCTTTTAAAAATCCACTCAACTCCCAGTGAATGAAATCTAGTTCATTTTTGTCTGAATATCTTGTTTCAATCGAAAATGTCATATTATAAAGAAAATAACACTGAATTTAATGCATACTTATTGACCTCTAAGATAGATGTTGGGGGACATGATTATTACAACTCTGGAGTCAAATGTAATATTCTCTCTGTTGGTAAAAGTATACAAAAGTTTGTCAAAAGCACAATGGTACATCATAATAGATGATTGGAGGATTATAACTGTCATAAATACAGATCACTGATATATAAATAACAAATGATTACTGCGGATTGGAGATGAGTCCTTAAATTAACTCTTACAAAAAATGAACAAATATAAAACAAAGTATATTTACAGACCAACATTACCCCCGAATGCAGACGGGGCCTGACGAACAGTTCAGCCCAGTGCCGGTCCTTATTGTTACAGACACACCTCCAAAGCCAAAATCTGGTTAGTTGCAAAGATCTTTGTTTTAAAAACCTGTGATTTGAGGTTTTGAGGTCTTCAGTCCAGGAAGTGAGGAAGAGTTGGAGTTGGAGAAGAGCAGGAGATGCTGAAGTTGACCATGTTGTCATCCAACTTCTAGTTCTTACTAGGTTGTCTTCTCTGCATTTGGATTGGTATACAAGTCTGGAGAAACGCATATCCTTCCACTCCTTTTCTGAATTTTTATCAGTGCTGTACCAATGACGACTATACTGGGCTATACATGTCAGTCCTCATAAACATGAATGTGTGATTATAAATAAGTGCTGAAGTGAATTATGAGTACATTCAAGCAATTTAGACTCAATCGGGTTTGGTAAACGGGTGAGGTCCTGGGGTGAACCTCAGTCTATGGGTCGGATCATCATACGGACTGATCTGAGTGAGTAGAACCCGCCTCCATACTCCGCCCAGAAGATCCCATCCTGGAACTTGCTGCGGTACACACCGCCAGAGTACCACACACCGTTCAGATTCGTTTGACCACACGCGTTGTACCACCAGCCCCCTTTGTGGAAATGAGCGCAGTTGCCTGGCATAGAAGAAGATGGAGAAGAGAATGCAGTGAGTTGGAATGATAGAACACTTTAGAAGCTTTTGATCTTGTTGGAACCAATTTGAAATAGATGACTAAGTTTTAAGACTAGTCTTAAGCTTTTTAATCAACCAGAAAGAGGTTTAAACAGGACCTCTGAACGAACCAAACAGTTCTGTATTTTACCCAACCCTTATAGCTATGGACAGTTTGCCATTTTCTTCAGCAATTGCCCTGCTTTAAGTGTCTGTTAGCATCTAACCTGTAAAGGCGTCTTTATCCCGGTCAAGCGTTGTGAAGGGTTTTCCATTGTGGCTTGTGAGGGAGTCTCCGGCATTGCCCTGGTAGGTGCCCAGTCTCAGCCTGAAGGCCTCACTCTCAGACTCCAGATGGAAGCTGCTGTACTCTGCGTACACTTTCTTTCCAACCCAGTCCTCCAGCTCCACCAGCAATTTGTAGTCCCCCTGCTTGGCTAGATTATAGATGTTCTCCAAGCCCAGCCAGTGTTCTCCATCTATGTTCCCAAAGCCTTTCTGTGTGGGAGAAGGAGGGAGGGAACGAGAGAAACCGTAATAGAGACAGAGTATGTGACCGAGAAGTTTGATCTTCTCTCCAATGGAAATAGTTCATTTAAGTCTTGAGTGTGTTTAGTGGATTTATATGCTTTCTCCAACTGTGTGCAGTTATTCTAGCTGTTTTCATTTCATTTGTGTCACTGAGCAGGATTTGAGGTATATTTCTGTTGTAGGCCTTCAACTCTGGAGTTACAATTCACTCATCTGGCAAGTGAATACACTTAACTTTGACTAAATCGGTGAAGTCACACTCCCAGGACGGACTTTGCAGGGAACATGAGAACTACTTTATAAAGTCATAACTGGATTTTTCCACTGATTTCAGCAGTGTACAGGGGGGAAATGGTCATTTTCGGTCCATTGCTCTTGGAAAAGGATTGAATTATGTGCTTTGTTTCTACAAGCCTCTTATATATCAGTTATAGTTATTTGGTTTCATAGACTAAAGGGGAAATGTCCAGCCCTAATGCTGAAGAAAACGTTTTGTGAAATTAATAGGTTGGATTTTTTTAAGCATATCTTTGTATTATCTAGTATGGTGGCATACAGTAGTAAGAGCATGCAATACTATAACTTCTAATTTATGGTCTATTGCCATGCACTAATATTTTCAATCCTCTCGCTAATATTGAATAAACCAATAATAATTTTCATGTTACTTTGGTAAAGAAAAACACAATTAAACAATCTCAATTTAAACAAATTTTAAAATAATACATACTACAGGTGAATTCAGGTGTCAAAAAAGGGTCAGTTGACAAAGGTGAAGGATGTCATTCTGTTTGCCCTAAAAGTCTGTGGTGTTACTTGACCTGAAAAGTCTTGAGAACCACTGACCTACAGTAAATCACTAAGCCTTACTGGGAATCTCATCACACATTCCATCTATCTTACTAATTCACTTACACGCTCGCACGACAGGGATGTGGGGCAGTTATGTAAATGCAGACATTGTGGCTGTCTTCCTATTTCCCTGTTTCTTATCAGAAGTTTACAGTTACTGAATTTGGATAAACAGTCAGGAAAGAGATGACTTCACTGCTAATTGATTGCCGTAGTTTTGTATGTCCGTTAGTCTGCAGCATACTCTTGCCAGTGTGTTGTGGGCTTTTACCTTATAGTTCTCCCAGTTCCTGAAGAAGTTTGCAGAGCCATCTTTCCTTCGCTGAAAAACAGTCCAGCCTCCATTGTCTAATTTATGTTCGCACCAGGCCTGAATCAGTCTATCACTGCCCTCTGCCTTCAACAGATACATCCCACTGGTGATGTGTCCCGCCTGCCGCACCTGGAAACAGTCTCTGAAAGGGCCTGAGGAAGACAGGGAGAAAAGAAAACTGGGGTTCTCATTCAGTATATCATATCTGGACCAATGCAGTGACATTGATAATGACAGTTTGCATTCACAATGTGACTAGCACATAAATTAGTTCAAGTTCTCTTGTACATTTGCGTAATTTTGTGCAGAAATGGGTTGTATTTACTGTGTATCTGATTAAACTTGTGCAGCTCAAGCGGGTCGATTGGAATATTTGAAACTATTGATCTTTTTATATTTTTCTTAAAAAAATGCTTGTACTTTAATATTTTGGACTTTCTGTCATATTGTCATCAGTAGTATTAACTATGATTAAAATATTTTAATCATTTAATTCTATGAGAATAAGTCCACATCACAGCTATAATGATAATGTCATGGAGGAACAATAACATTGGACTTTCAGAAGCTTTTCCAGCTAATGACCAGTGATAGCCATTTAACAATGAATAGCTCATTATAACAACCTTATCATCTGTTGTTGTGTATGTCCCTTTAGGTGTCATTATACTTAACGTTCTTATTGGAACAGGCCTACCTGGTTTCATTGTGGTTCGAACCAGCAGTTTTTTGTTTTTTGAACACATAATATAGAGGTCTCGGATCAGTTTAGAGAATTTTCCTGACCATAGAGAGACACTATTGTCTTAACTGAAAGCTCTTCACGCAGGGTCTTCTGCCCAGAGTACAAGAGATCTCCCAGCACTCCAGATTTGGCTGAAAGATTAATACCCAGGTCTGTCCTGATGAAGTTACCATGCCCAGACAGCAGCTCAGGCCTTGTGCGAGTCCCTCTTCCTTTGGTTATTTTCCGCTCATTTTTCTTTTTCCTCTTTACTTTGAGCTTAAGCTAAAATCATTATCAGTCATATAGGGGTGAGCCAGAGATGTAGAGACGAAGAAAGAGAGATTCCCTTCTGCCAAAGGCCCTTTTGGGCGGTATGGTTGGTGTGTTGTATAAGAGGAGTTTTCCTGTGTTGAGAGGAAGTTCTTCAGTAGCTCTAGCTGTGCTGAAACAGCTGCGTTAACCACCCAGGTCCCAGTGTGGCCCTGACCGCCTGTGCATGAATGACAGCCATTGAGCTCATACAGATAGGCATTGTGCCGGGCGGTTTCGAGCGGCAGACATCGGCAGAGTGGGCTTTTTCTCTGCTTCGATCCAGGAGGACCCTCAAACAGAACTGCATCTTAGAGTCATCCAAGACTACTCTCTGAGCAGCTTCTGTTTTTTCAGTAATGATACATCTTCATTGACCAAAAAAATAAAAAATTGTACTGTACAACCCCAGAGGTTATAAGAATGTTTTGATTTGGTCAGCTGCGGTTGTAATTCTCCATGTCCTGGGCGAAGTGGGCTACACTGAGCTGTCATTAGTGGTCAGTTGCGAGACAATCGGACCCTATTGAGTTGCCTTGACTGCATGAGAGGCTGGACTCTGGAGCTATTTGCTTCAATGTTTAAGTCTTGGGTTGAGACTGAAGATCTGCTGGATAAGCAGTGGAGATTGTTTATTATGAAGTGTGTGTATGTGAGAGAGAAAGGGAATTGGAGAAAGCTACCAATGGAGGTTGTGTTTGGAGAGGTTGGTGGTTGTGATATTTATACACCTACTCAAAGCTTTATCACTAAAGGCTGTAGTCCAAAACCACCATCTGACACTCACACATGTACATTATTTGGCCTGCCAGGTGTGGGGTCTTACAAAGTGTAAGTGCTTCTCCTGACAAAGTCAAAATTGGAAAATTGTTTACCATTGTTTTCATGGAGTTAGAGTAATGTGATGAGTCATTTTTCATTTTTAAAGACATTAGCTATTCAAAAACCAAGTGAGCTGCGAGTCATTAGCTTAGAAACATTCTACTGCCAGTAGAAATTAGTTGAGAGTTTGAAATGAGTTTAAAAAACCATTTCACATCAGTCATTTATGAGGTTCTGTGACCTTAGAATTCTATACAGCCCTTTGTAGGCTGTATAAAGCCAGGTAGCTCACTAAGTTTTGGAACAAGACTGCGACGCTTGTGCCTTTGTAACTTTGTCACATAATAAACATGGTTCAACTCTCCCTGAAATTACAAAATTTATGACTTTAAGTAATAAACTCACACATTTCATTTCCAATACACACACACATCATTCCCCTTCTGTATTTCATATGTAGTCCAGTGTGTGTGCTGTAAAGTTGTGTTTTATGGTATTGCCTTTTACTGACAGTTACATGCCTGTAAAACAGGAATGTGGTCTTGAAAGTGACTGCTTGAATGTGCACCTGAATACAGAAACTGAATTTATTTCATTGTCTGTCAATTTCAACAACTGCTTGCCCCATTTTTCTAACGAATGTTTTGCCAGAACACATTATCGTGGAAACTGCTTTCAAGTTAAAATTTCTTGTCAGAGGCAGTGTCACTATCCTGCTTGTGTATGAGAGGAGGAAAATGTTTTTGCAGGTTAAGTGCTTGAAGAGGGCATCTTGTAGATTTTGTTGCATATTCTTGTTTTTATGTGTAGCGTCACTACTTACTGGGCAGAAACATTTTGATGCATTTATGAAGAAGACAAACAGAAGCTCAGTTTAAGCTTAGACTGACAGTTCATCCACTTCACTCTTCTCTGACCCTCTTTAATCTGCTTCAGATTTTTCCGGGAGTATTGTGTGGGTGCATGTTTTCACGTGTGCACTCAGGAATCCATGAGCTCATATTTTGTTTTCATGGGCTGCCAGAGAGGATTGTGCAGGAGCGGAATGGAGGATTCCGAGATTTGTCTCAGTAACTTTTGGCATTAAAACACTGTGCAGTCTGTTCTCGGCTGTGTGTTCATGCTTTAGAAGGATAAGGCTAAGTGTCACTTTTACAGGAAACACGTAGTGCCACCAGGGGAAATGCAACACCTTCAGTAGCACTGCAGATGTACAGTGTTCCATTTGTTATTTTAGTTTTCAGAAGTGCCTCCTTTGCGGCCGTTATACACCCTTGATGGAAACTTTTGCAGAGCCCACAGTGATACTGGCCCCACAAAAGTCTGCTGTTTAACAATCTATGAGGCATTATGTCACCAAGATCTGGACTAAGTGAATGGGAAGTGAGATCTGAACAAGACATGAGCCGTTAAATTTGCGCATGACACACAAGTTACTTTCCTACACATACAGTTGGGCAAAAAAGTATTTAGTCAGCCACCAATTGTGCAAGTTCTCCCACTTAAAAAGATGAGAGAGGCCTGTAATTTTCATCATAGGTACAGTTCAACTATGAGAGACAGAATGGGGGGAAAGAATCCAGGAAATCACATTGTAGGATTTTTAATGAATTAATTGGTAAATTCCTCGGTAAAATAAGTATTTGGTCACCTACAAACAAGCAAGATTTCTGGCTCTCACAGACCTGTAACTTCTTCTTTAAGAGGCTCCTCTCCTCTCAATCTGGGGCTCCATGCAAGATCTCACCCCGTGGGGTCAAAATGATCATAAGAACGGTGATTAAAAATCCCAGAACCACACGGGGGGACCTACTGAATAACCTGCAGAGAGCTGGGACCAAAGTAACAAAGGCTACCATCAGTAACACACTACGCCGCCAGGGACTCAAATCCTGCAGTGCCGGACGTGTCCCCCTGCTTAAGCCAGTACATGTCCGGGCCTGTCTGAAGTTTGCTAGAGAGCATTTGGATGATCCAGAAGAGGATTGGGAGAATGTCATATTCTCCCAGGATTGGGAGAATGTCATACAACTGGTCCCTTATGGACCAGTCGTCCTGGTCAATAAGGGACTAGGACGACTGATCCGTGTAAAGGAAAGAATGAATGGGGCCATGTATCGTGAGATTTTGAGTGAAAACCTCCTTCCATCAGCAAGGGCATTGAAGATGAAATGTGGCTGGGTCTTTCAGCATGACAATGATCCCAAACACACCGCCCGGGCAACGAAGGAGTGGCTTCGTAAGAAGCATTTCAAGGTCCTGGAGTGGCCTAGCCAGTCTCCAGATCTCAACCCCATAGAAAATCTTTGGAGGGAGTTGAAAGTCCATGTTGCCCAGCGACAGCCCCAAAACATCACTGCTCTAGAGGAGATCTGCATGGAGGAATGGGCCAAAATACCAGCAACAGTGTGTGAAAACCTTGTGAAGACTTACAGAAAACGTTTGACCTCTGCCATTGCCAACAAAGGGTATATAACAAAGTATTGAGATGAACTTTTGTTATTGACCAAATACTTATTTTCCACCATAATTTGCAAATAAATTCTTTAAAAATCAGACAATGTGATTTCCTGGATTCTTTCCCCCCATTCTGTCTCTCACAGTTGAAGTGTACCTTCATGATGAAAATTACAGGCCTCTCTCATCTTTTTAAGTGGGAGAACTTGCACAATTGGTGGCTGACTAAATACTTTTTTGCCCAACTGTATTGGAGCATGTATAGTAACTGCTGGGTTGTCACTACTACATTTTTTTTGTTGCCTGGTAGCATAGCTCTCTATCCCACATCTCCCCTGAAAGCATTGTAACTCCACTAAGACTGTTAATCCATAGAAGCTGTCAATGTCAAAATGTCTCATTTCTGTTCATGTGGAATTTCTGTGATAAGATTGTGAAAATCGACACACAAAACCTACACTTGTCAAGTTCTTCTACAACTCATTAATCCCCTTGACCCTGGTCACTTACCATCTGAGGTAAGGGTTCCCTGTGCGGGTGGTGGGATTCCCAGTGGGTCGGGTGTTGGGGCATCCATTCGTGATCCTCTAGGAAAGGCTCTGTTGTTGTGATCTCTCTGAATCTCATTGGTGAAGCGATTATTATTTGCTGGAATGCTCTCTGGCACCACCTGGACCAGCGGCGGAACTGCGGGCAGATCTTGACGCCCATATCCACGAAGACAACGATCCTCCAGGGCGGCGATGAGCACAGATTGGTTGTTAACTGTGGCAGCAAGGCCTGCGAAACGTACCTCCAGCTCTTTGTAACGGGAGGCCAGTCGGAGCATCTCCGTGGTGACGTTCAGCACACGGTTCTCCAGTTGTGCCAGTTCCAGGGAGTTGTCCCTCTTGCGGATAATTTCATGAAGCAACTGCATGTAGAGCTGTGTCACTCGGGAATTCATGTTACGAGACTCTTTGCGCAGAAGCTTCATCTCATTTACTAAGTTCCCGTCCACATCAGCCACTAGTTGTAGCATCTCAATCTCTCGCCGCTGCTTGGATAGGACCTCCCGGACATCAGCAATGTCCATACGTGTCACCCGGTCTTTGTCTGGCTCGGGCCCGGTGGTAGAGGCGCAGATCGGACCTGTGATCCTCTGCTGGGGCACCAGGAAAGTGTAGGAGCACTTCTTGGAGTCATCGGCAGGTGCTCGTCTTTGTCGAGATTGCGTGAGTGCATATCCTGAGTGGCTCTTGCCAAACAAGCAGATGAAGAGGCAGAGCATGATGCCCATGCACCATGTTATGCCTCTCATGGTTGCTTCTGTTATCACCTCACCTACTTTTTGTTAGTTTCTTTCTTCTGTTTACCCTTCACTTTCTCCACCTCCACAAACTGGTAAATCCAATGCTTCACCTATAAAGAGAAAAAAAAGCAGCTGTCAATCAGCAGTCATGTACATCATCAGCTTCATTATGTTTGTCTTATGCAAGCTATGTTTAGTTTTACTTTTGTAGACACCACTTTGTAAGTGATTTAATGAATATAAACTCTCAGAAGGGCCATTTAGAAGTCAACCAGAGCCACGGAATGAATTAACCTCAACAAGAATTTCCTGTTTACTAAGCCAAAGGGGCTGTGACAAAGAATCCACATTGCTGGCAACTGCAAATGAGAACTGAAAAATAGTGAAAGAAGGAAAAAGAATGGGCTTTATTTTGCCAAGCATGTTCTAGTGTGGACTCCTCAACAGACCTTTACCCAGCAGTTCATGTGGCAGAGTGGATGACCACAAGGGCTGTCATTGGGCCAGACAAGACCAGAATAGTGTCTTGTTTCCTTCAGTGTTTTAAAGGGGTCATCGGATGCCCATTTTCCACGAGTTGATATGATTCTTTAGGGTGTTAATGAAAAGTCTATAACACTCTGGTTAAAAGACCTTTTTTACCCCGTCAAAATGAGCTCTGTTTTTAGCAAGCCATATTAGCCATATCTAGTCCATGTTCCTTTAAATGCTAATGAGCTCTGCTGACCCCGCCCCTCTCTTCCGTGGGGTGACGAGCAGTACTGTATACTTTAGCCGCAAAACTGGCTAACTGGCACATTATTAGGAAAGGAGATTTACAAAGATTCGTTAAAAAAAAACTTAAACTCACTACTTCTGTAGATGAAGCTGGATCACAAATGATTCATGCAAACATAGACAAACATTAGGCAGATCGGGATCGGCGCATTCCCTTCAAAACAGAAGTAACGTTAATTCTCTGCATCTTCAGCGGCTCAGATGTCGGGAGTTAATGATGACTGCTATGCTCATTATTACATCCAACAACAACAACACCTCAATCGCTTAATCGGAGACATCTTATCGCCCCCTGCACAAGAGTCAACACAATGGCGGACAGCTCTCAGCTCACTCAGGGTGAGTCTAAGGTAAGACTGTACAGGCCTATACAGAACTACGTAATTCTGATAGGAACCTCAGAACAGCCTGATTTAAGTAAAGGGATTTTAAAATAGGGATTTAAAAAAAAAAAAAGCACTTGGTGGATTTTTGTCATTATAGAATGGATGCGTACACACTTCCAACACACATTTATGTTCAAACAACTTGTAAAGTGAATTTTGTATCCAATGACCCCTTTAATGGAATTCTGCCATAAAGTATTAGCAGTTCAACGTGGTGTACAACCTTTACCCTTGCTGTTCTCACAGACACCCTGCTGTGCTATTCAGTCTCGTCTCAGACACTTAAATCAAACGCACATTGGATGCTTCATATTCTCCACTAACACATGCCCATATCCAGATGCTTTACATCCTCTGCTAACAGTTTGTAACTCCTCTGATGTCATCACCATGGCATTTTATACACACATCCATCTTTAGCATGGACTATAACCATTCTCCAACCCTTGTACCTCCTGCTCTGTAATTTACTGCCCCCTTCACTGCCTTTCCAGGGTTCATGGGATCAAATTCCTAGGTGCTCTAACATCCTGCTGTGTATCCCACTCTACAGGGTGCAGTATTTAACAATCTTCCACTCTGAGTACCCCAGCATGTCTTCAGTATTTGGCTTAGCAGCAGCACTCTCCGGAAGCTGCGTTAGGCTCCTCTAATCCCAGTATCACCTTTCCATCCATGCTGAGCTCTGCTTTTCATCAATACCTTGATGTGCTCTCTCAGGTTCCCCTCCCTGTTTATACAGACACATTTTTCAGTCAGCAATTCTGCCATCTGTGCCGCGAGACCAAAGATGTGTCTGCAGATCCAGTACAGTTGTACTTACACAAATATAGTGTATAACAAAGGTGAAACTGTCTCTCCGCGTCACACCATATTGCCTCTATAAGAACAGTTCCTTTATATTATAACTTCCTATTGGTTTGCTTGAAGGTACTATTGTCTGATTCTAACCGGATGTAGTCAGTAACCTAAAGCTAACCTGAAATGCTTAGGGGTAGGTTTAAAAAACGACTGACTCTTTCTTTCAAGGCACAGCCTAATCGGGGCTGAATTAATCATACACAGTGGAGCAATTTGACACTGCAGGCTACAGACTTTGAGAAGTAAGCTGTGTGGAGTGAAGAGATTAGAAAGTGAGGAGTGTAAGACAAGGTTTTAAGGAAAATCTGGGCTATGGTGCTGAAAGTGGGTCACATACATAATCGTCCCTCTGGCTAGTCTGCCAAACAAGACACCTGGCCTTGAACCTGACTTCATGGGAAAAGAAGATATTGTGCAGCCCAGAAACATGGTGATTTGTCTTCATTTGTGTCTCCCTCTATTTTCATCACTTTCTCTCGCTCTCTCTTTCAGGGACCTGACTTACTCAACCTAATTATCTTTAGCTATCAACGGACACTAAGTCAACTGGATTCCCTCCTGTCATTTTTCACAATCGCACAGGAAAAACAATTAAAAATATTTTGGCTTTTGCGTAGCAATGGGCAGCTAACATATCCAGAACAGATGTGGGAATGTTGGTCCGCGCCAAAACAGAACGGTTCAGGACGCAGTGGTTCGGAATGCTAACCTGAGGGATTGAGAGGAAAACTCTTACCTTCTAATTTGCTTATTTTTCTCTCCCTCCCTTCAGCGATAAAATGGACGACTGCATTTGTCTCCATTACATAGTCTCTCATCCTTTCACCATCACTATTGAATAGTAATAGACAGCTAAGGTATGCGTTTGCTCATGGCTAAATACAAGATGAGAACTATTGTACCACAACTCATGAGAAACAAACTACTCTTCTTTAACAACATTTTGTGGTTCAAAATCCAGTTTTCAGTTCCTGTAGCTCAGCTGGTAGAGCGCTGCACTGCCAATGCCAAGGTCATGGGTTCGATTCCCAGGAAACACACAGTCTGTGTGTATTTTAAAGTGTATATTTGAAGATCACTTTGGATAAAGTAAGAGTCTGCCAAATTAATACATGTAAAATTAACATTTTGACAGTTGTTATAACAATTTCCAGTATCATTGGTTTGCTTCTCTTCTCTGAGCTGTCAGAATTAACCCAAGGTCTCACACTCTTCACTGGCTCTCACACTGGAGTTGTCAGTAGCTGGGGCAATCAGTTAGCTAGCAAGCTTAGGTTAATATAACTAGTTTTTAATTGTGCCTTTTGCCAACTTTGGTCTTGATTTGGCTTAGGCCTAGTACCACCACTGCTCTATGGTGACCCCAGAGGCTCCCTATCCTTTCCCCACCCATCTGAGTCATACATCTCCACACACTATACAATCCTCCCACTGTTCCCGTGATTCATTTCATCATCCTCTGTAGCTTCGATGTGCTGTATGGACAGCTGTGACCCTCTACTGTTCCAGCCAATTGGCTCTTCGTGTGATGTTAGTAGCCATAATTCACAGAGCTTCCTCTAGACTGTTCTGATACCCTTGGGTTCCTTGGGTGTTTTTACGAAGTCAGGATCACTGTTATGATGTCACCGGCCAGTGTAGCACATGAACATTAAATCCACTTTCTTGTTTTCATTGGGTTTGACTATGCTAACATCAGTCATGGTGGCTGTAAAAGGCTAAATCCTAGCAGAATTTAGAAGCTGTCCAATGAACATCATCTATTTAAAAATGCGAGGCGCAGAAGTTATCAGTGGAAAGATCTTGGTATGCTTTAAAAGTTTAACAACTTATAACTTAACATGCAATCTTTAAAATAGTTCTCATGTGCAAGACACTGAAAAAGAAGCAAGACCTCACACAACAGGCAACATTGTCAGCTCATTTTTACATAGTTAAAAAGCAAAATCAAAACACGTTCTTTCGTCCAGCTGTGCTGGTTGTATTTCTTTGGAAATATGTACTAGATTGATGTCTCTGACATTGCAACAAGTCTTACAACTTTTTCAGCATCTCACACCATCAGTGCCTAGTTTAAGATGATGAGTCAAGTTGAAAGATGTTGAACTTTTAAAAATACACTGCCAGTCAAATGTTTTTTTGGCGACACTTTATTTTAGGGTCTCTTAACTAGTTGCTAATCAGCATGCATATTAATAGAACATTAGCCATTTATTAGTAATTAAGCATATATTAATGCCTTATTCTACATGACCTTATTCTACATCCTTAATCCTACCCAATACCTAAACTTAACAACTACCTTACTAACTATTAATAAGCAGCAAATTAGGAGTTTATCGTAGGTAATAGTTAAGTGTTCCCTATTCTAAAATGTTAGATTTTGTTTTTTAAATAGAAGTCCTGTATGTTCACCAAGGCTGCATTTAGTTGATGAAAAATACAGTAAAACAGTAATATTGTGAAAGTTATTACAATTTAAAATAAAAAAAACTATTTTGAAATGTAATTATTTCAGTGTTGGCAAAGCTGAATTTTCAGCATTTCAGTGTCACATGACTATAATTGGTGCTAATTGTAATAATTTTTACTGTATTTTTCATCAAATAAAGCAGCCTAAGAGAGCTGAAGAGACTTTTTAAAAAATGAAAGAAAGAAAAGAAAAATGACAAACTTTTTACCAGACTTTTGACACTTCGGTTCCATTGTGCTCCTAATGCCTTTAGACCACAATAACACATACTGTGTAAACAACCCTATAGAATATCATTATGGAAACTGCTGAACAAACAAAACTCAGATAACAAGGTACCAAGGTTCATTTTATAGTTGATCAAAGTAATCCTCAGTACTGTTTTTGTCTTCTGTTATCCATCTTGAAAATACCCAGAAGAAGGGTATTTGCCTGGACACATTTGTTTTAGTAATAAAGTCTCACTTATTCCATATTTTTACAGAGTGCTGCCAAAATCCTTTATTCCTCAAGAGTATTATTGAGAAGCTCAGTTTAGAGAGAAGGATAGCTACTGAGATTTGTTTATACTTGTGTCTTGGAAGCCAGCTTGGCCAATTCTCTCTCTCACTCTCTTTTTATTGATCCATCTTTGTAATTTATACGTGATCACTTATCTCATCTAATGTACTTAATGTCTTAACAGTAAGTGTCATTTGTAGTTCCAGTATGTAGACCTGAAGAGTCCAGCATGGCCCCTTCTTGTCTGGCCTTTTTAACAACACACCATAGAATTAATGCTGACATCAGCATCTGTTCTCTTGCATTTATGGCTTTGCCTTTATAAGAACCTTCTGAATATGCATGTGGTTGATGAAAAGACTCTTTAAGAGCCAAGCTATTCATGGTCAATTCATCTAATCATCCAGTCAGTCAATTAAAGTTACTTGGTGGATAATTTCACAATGGCAAACGCTGCTCTCTGGCTGGGTTGCTTTTGTGGGCCACCAGGAACTGTTTTTCCTTGGCTGTTCTGGGGTTGGATCTGAGCCCAAGTCATTAGCTCATTGCCTCACTCTTCGCTTAGCACCCAACTCTTCATTTCAGCCTGTGGTGTCTGGCATGACATTATTGTGACTTCCTCTGAAGTGAGAGAGTTTGTGCTCTTGTTTTTGCAGGATTCATGGCCAAGTGTCTTTGATTTCAGCCTTTAACTTGCTTTTTTTAAAGGATTTGGTCAGCTGTTTCATGTCAAACTTTGATTGGGCAGTTGAGAGCCGTTTAAGCGCTTAACTAGAAACCAGCGGGTAATATAAGGTGTTTTTTCAAGGGTGTTTGCACTCTTGTTGAGAAAGCTTTGCAAGAAAAATATGGGACTTTATGGTCCCATATCAAAGTTTATTAGTCAGAAAGCGGAGTGTCAGTTTGAGCAGTTTTATGAAAGAAAAGGTTATTGCTGGAAAGTTTAGACAAGGATATGTAGCGGCTAAAAACGCCGTTCTCCTTGGGGATTGACGAGGCGGCAGGGAAAGACTTAAAGCGAGAAGTGCTTGTAAAGATTTTTATTTTATTTGTAAATCAAATAAAATCCCAAGACAAACTAAATGGTTTTAAAATAAAGCATGTTGTGACTGATTTTACCTAAATCTGTAATCATGTTCCAGGTCTACTTCCTGTTTATGCAAGACGACCAATTTGAAGTTTATATGATTAGTCACTGAATTACGAAAGAAATCAGATCTGAGCCTAGTCAACCCAACAACTACCTCCATAAAATTTTAAGAGATGAGTCTCCAAGATGTTACATTTAAACACTGCAATTACATTGGCAGCATAATTGGTCCACAAGAAGCCCCGACTCTGACCAAGCAGTTGTGATAGTGTAAAGAGGACTCATAAAAGTCAATCTAAGTAAACAGACAACTCCAATCCTACCTGGCACATCCCATCAGTAATTGCTGCAGCTTTACTACATACATTTACACACACACACAAAAATCGGTTATTTGATCTAAAACTATAGTGAAAGGTAGTTATATGGAATTTGTTTTCTTGAAAGAGAATGTATTTCCCATTTTAATATCGGATTCCACATCTGGCTGTCAGACTTTTCCAAGATGATGGCTGTAAACACATAGACACACTTCAGAAATATTCCATAATGAGAGAGAAAAAAGAGGAACAACATGAGAAAATGGGCAGAAGGGAACAGCAGTTAGGAGGGACAAATGGGGGACCGTAGTGAATTTGTTAGGTTGCGGAGGCAGAACAGCTGGAATCAGAAGCTTCGAGAATAAACCGTCTGAAGAGAATTCTCGTTCTGCTGTTGTTCTTGAAATTTCTGCTATTGGAACAACATGAGAAAAATATGACTGCACAAACAGCAGCTTTCTGTTATTATCTTGAGTCTGTACAAGAAATGCGTCACACACGGACCCCGGTTTCCAGCATGGTATTAATTTGTAGCGTCGCTCAACATTTTGAGATCAGAAAACCAGGAACAATTGACACACTCTTATTCAATCAGGTGGAAGTGCTGACAAAATCTGAAACATGGAAGAAGAGCATAAGAGTAAGGTAGGAGGAAAAAGAGGTCATAGGAGATTGGAAAACATGCCCCAAGTTGCGTTTGTAACTCCATCCTTCCATCCCAGGGAAATTAATGTTGGCAGAATGGAGACCAACGGGGCATGATGTAATAAATTTATGAAGTGAGATTTGGGCATGTGGGAAATTTAATTGATTTTGGAGCCCACAGCTAAAGAAAAGAGAGAGCAGGAAAAAGCAGCAGTTTTGTCCTAGAGAATGCAGCTTTTCAATGAACGTGGTTTGGAAGGCTCAGGCCTCGGTCCTCATCGCCACCCACAAGCCCTTTTTAAAGCCTCTCAGAAGCTTTATTCCTCTCAAAAATTGCTAAAAATGCGGGAACATGCACGTCATGAAAGACAGAGCAGAACTTTTTCTCCAGTTTGCTTGTGTAAAGCTAAATCAGCCGTGAGGGATGATCACACTGACAGCATTGACAAAGCAACTATAAAGTCAATCACTCAAAGTAAGGGATGGTGATTTGAGATGATATGAGCATCAGAGACGACTTGCAATGGAGCAAAGTGGTGCAGAGTCAGTGGCAGATAAGAATATTCATATAAAGAAAATAAATAAGCTCAGTTTAAAACATGGTCAAAGTTCCTCAGAAATGCACTCGTATTTGCTTTACCATTTTCAAGAAAATTTGACTGAAATGTAATGTGGTGTAACCAGCAAAAAGTAAAGTAACAAATCCTTAAACCTTAAATGCATTTAAGTTTACACACATTAATAAAAAACTATATTTTTAAAAGGTAAAAAGTTTACAAATAAGGAATTGCGAATTTTTAAATACCATTGATTTTTGTGAGTTGTACCACATGACATTTTACTATCCTGTACTAACCTTGTCTTATCATTAAAAGGTCAGAAAATGTAATGGTTTAAAATACTTACTGACCTTTTTTCTGCATGTTGGTTGCACCACATGACTTTCATCAAAATGTATTTTAATTTTGATGACACTTAGGCCACGTACACACTGCAGTTAAATTCGGTTGTCAGTGCACCTTTTACTCCTTAATCGTGTTCTGTACACACATAATTCACTAAAATACGCAAGTGACAATCGCATTCCACAACTGCATTAACTCATGAAAAATACAGGTAGTGACAACCGCATTTACAGAAATTCTACGCAGTGTGTACGGAACTGAACTGAACAACTAGTTAATGACGTATTTGAACATGCATCGGTGTCTTCGTCTGTGTGTGAGATGCAAGAAAACAGTGAAAGAAGTCTTAACTTAGCACGGGGCTGCACTCATGAGCCCTGCGGTAACGTGTCAGTGTTGCCAGGTCTTCATAGAAAAAAAAACAACAACGAACAAGGACAAGCAGAAAAAATACAAACACCCAAATGCTTTGTTTTATAACACCAAAAAAATCTCATACCCACAACAGATCACTTTATTAACTTCATAAAGTGCCTATCTTTATAAGATAAGACCAAACAACATGCCTAAAAACGCTTGTAAATATGAGGACATGGCAACACTGCAAGACAGCGCTCTCTAAAGCAGCCTTCCGTGCCTAAACACAACGCTGCACGTCTATCGCTGGTAGTTTAGTTAAAATAGATGGACAAAAAGAGTCTTTAGTCAAAAACGGCTAAACTTTTACTCACTCCTGCAAGACGACAGAATGTTTCTATGGTTACAAATGTGGGAGTGAGTGCTGTTCTGTACACACATGGAACGATAATTTACGGGACTCACTCCTGAAACTTGTAGTGTGTACGTGGCCTTAGTAGAACACAGCAGTCAAATAGCATTACTAGCAACCAACAGTAAGACTGTGACCTTCAACAAGCATACAATCAATCACACACTCCGGAAACCCTGTTTCTTTATCTCTTCTTTCCAGCAAATCTGTTGGAATTCTGTGCGTGCAAGTAAGCCCACATATTACCAAAGAAACAGTGGCAGATGCTAGAAAATCATCATTACCTGTTCCAGCCTGAAGAGAGAATTACTGCAGCTGAAAAGATTAATGAGTGCTTTTTCCTGCAAAGCTTTATGGGAGCTTTATGGGAAGGCGAACGAAAATTCACTTCCCAAATCTCTAAATCGCTTTCTCTTATTTAGCTTGGAATTTTTATAGAGCTCTGTTTCAGTGAATAAGATGACGGCAATTGCAGATGAACTTGTAGGTCAGTCTGGGCTTCGATATCAAGAGAACGTCATTTTTGGAGAACTTGTCAGAGAGAAGATTGTGGCTTCAGACAACAGAAAAAAGAAGGAAGCCTGAAATCCTGAAACCGTGTGTGTATCTGCAAAAGGCCAGAAGTCATCTCCACATGTTTCTAATTATCTTAGAGGCACTGATGAGAACAAGCAATGCTTGTATTTTTCTGTTTTAACCTGTTGAAAGAAAGACAATAAACAGAGCTCACTTCGAAAGAGAAGCAAGTTTGGCTCTTATCTGTGTTATGTGCAAGGCTGTATTGAAATTCCACTCTGCATTAACTTTATCCCAGATGACATTCAAACTTGTTTTATAGACAATTTTTTAGATGTGCTGTCTATTATTGGATACTTTTTAAAGAACTTTTAAAAATTAAGTTCAGGGATTCTTCAATTGGCATTGCTGGAATGTTTGCACACTGTAATATTTCCTTCATGAAATGCAAATCTAGTTGTAGAATCAGTTACCAAAGGTTCTGCTGCCAGAAGTTATTTGAAAAAATACTTGAGAATTCATGTGTTGTATTTTCCATTCAATGATTTTAAATGAATGATCTGACAGCCACAAATATGTATCTGGATATGTTTATAGAAGCTCATGACACACGAACATTGCAGATGAAATTCATCACCAGTACCCACAGGAACAGACCGTTGAATATGAACAATGCTAGCCTTAAAAGGCCCTTATTTACTCAGCATCACATTGGACTGCTACGTCTTCAATTCAGATACACTATATTGCCAAAAGTATTGGGTCACCCCCTTCTAATGAACAGGTTTGACTACTTTAGTAATTTCCATGAGTACAAATCTTAATGTTTAAGCATATAATAATATTCTAGGGAATTGTGTGCTTCTAATTTTATAGCAACAGTTTGGACAGAACCCTTTTCTATTCTAACATGACAGTGCCTCTGTGTATAAGGCAAGGTTCAAAAATAAATGATTGATTCAGTCGGTGTGGAAGAACTTAACTGGTCTGCAGAAAGCCAAGTCCTGATCCCAGCTGAACACCTCTGGTGTGACTTTAAATGCAGACCTTGAGCCAAAAACTCATGACCAAACACCAATGACATGTATATGGGTACAGTCATTTTAGACACTTTCAAAACTGATGCAACAGAGATGGAAATTATGTTTTTAAATACGTAAATTATGCTTACATCTTTGTTGCCACAGTTTTGTTAGTGCCTTCTTCTGTTCTAAAGAAGGGGGTGTCCCAATACGTTTGTCCATATAGTGTATGTACAAATCATTGGTGTTTGGTGATGAGTTTTCGGCTCAAGGTCTGCATTTAAAGTCACACCAGAGGTGTTCAGCTGGGATCAGGACTTGGCTTTCTGCAGACCAGTCAAGTTCTTCCACACCGACTGAATCAATCATTTATTTTTGAACCTTGCCTTATACACAGAGGCACTGTCATGTTAGAATAGAAAAGGCTTCTGTCCAAACTGTTGCGATAAAATTAGAAGCACACAATTCCCTAGAATATCATTATATATGCTTTAACATTAAGATTTGTACTAAATGAGTAAAGTAGTCAAACCTGTTCATTAGAAGGGGGTGACCCAATACTTTTGGCAATATAGTGTATTTCATGCACTTTCCAAAATCAGTGTCTTTCTAAAAGTTTACTAAATGTTCCTTGTACAGTGTTTCAATTTTGGAAGAGGCAGGTATTAATGCAATGAGTGTGAAAGACAAAAAGACTGAGTCGTACTGGAAATTTAAGACGTTTCACATGTGCTACAGGTGAACTATGTGCCAACACTTCAGCACGGAATGTTCTCTGAAGAGTAATGACATGGAAATTCGTCCAGGAGCAGCTTATTTTTCTATGAACGGATTTTAGTGAGCTTTATGACTCTCGGAGGAAACACATTTTTCTAACCATTTCTGGGCATTTATTTCGGCTTTATTGACAACATTTGCTTTTGCTCAATTTGCATCTACTGGTGCTGTTCATGTGTGTCCGACAGCAGCAGGGCACTGTGGGTAATGGTGCTACAACACACACTAGGTTTGTGATCAGCCTTCTGTCAAATCAGAGAAGTGTGTGTGTGCGCACAACGTGAGAACGTAGACGTTTCTACATGAGGAAGTGGTTAACGTAAAACAACCTTCTGTCTTGGAAGGTTTTTTTTTTTTTTCTTTAAAACCATTTTTTTATGAATAGAGTCCCTTATCCCCTACAGAACGGTAGACGCTCAGTGGACCAGATTCCCAAGAGCTTCAGCCAGAGAAACCATGAGGAGCACCAGGCAACCAAGAAACATCTACAACATTCTACAATAGAATCTACAAACCACAGTCCTCAAAATAAGACAAAATCCAGCTTTCGTAGTACAAGAAAAGCCACAAGACACAACCCACAGAGTGGCCCACACTGTTTTAGAAAGCATATTGGAAATCTCTGTGAGAGTATCGGGCTCCGAAAGTGCTGAGAGAGCAGCTCTTAACCAAGCAAACAAACACACCCATCCAGATGCATTTGCCCCCTTCTGCATGACCTTGAAGTGGACCAGAAAACACCCATCTCTTTTAGTGAAAAGCTAACAAACAGATTCTCTGCCTTTGATGTTTGTCCTACTTCCCTGCATTGTGAAGAAACACGGAAGTAATCCAATGCAAACTCTCAGAATGACCCTTGACCAGACCGCTTGGCCCACCCGTACCCGAGGAATTTGTTCAGAAAAACAAAAACAGAGAGGTGAACGTACAGGTAGTGGCATGTGCCAAACAAAGATGAAGGAGAACTTCCAGCTGCTGACAGATTGAGGGATAAAGAGTGAAATATCAGAGAAATGTCATAAAGAAAAATCACAACAAGTGAGTGAAGAACTTTTACCCAGGTGTCTTCTGACCTTTGTTTTCGGTTGGGGTCCACCGGTCCTTAGCGTCTTCCGTGATTCCTTATTCTCCCAGTGGCTCTCTAGAAGTCCTTAAAGCTGCACACATCTCTTGTATCCCAGGATTTTAAGGCCTCCTCCTCCTCCTCAAAGCTCCTGTGGTATCAGATCCCCAGTGTCCAGGACCTTGCTCAGCCCAGTAGCGAGCTCCTGTCCAAGGGTTTACGGGATCTGGGGCAGTGGCATGGCTCTGGAAGCCTTCAGCTGTTTTCTGGAGACTGAGGAACTTTCGGACAGCAACTCTAGTTTTTCACGAAGGTTGAGGGAGGGAGGGGTGGATGGAGGGAATTAGGACCTGTTTTTTTTTTCTCTCTCTCTTCCTTTTCTCCTTTTTGGAGGGAAGGGCCTAACCCCTCCTCTGATGTAACCGGTGCTGAAATAGAGACAGAATAACTCGACCCCTTCTAAAATTTCACCTCCCATCAAATCTCTCATTCTTCAGGGAAGGAGGAGGAGGGGACGGCAAGCGGGGGAGAGGGATCTCTCTGAACTCAAGGAGAATAGGCTTGCGGTCTATGTGGAGACAGAGAGGACTGCTTTCGCTTAGAGCCCAGCAGCACGGTACTCCACCGTTCCTTCCTGTGGTCTCGCTAAACGCACATGCTTTCAGCAGTCCTGAGAGGACGCCACAAGTTGAATAGATAATGATCTTCCCACGCATGTCTTTAAGATGTTTGTTTAAAATGGAAGAAGGAAACTGAGGATCATTTGGACATAGTGTGGAGCATATGTTTGAACAATCTGCCCAGTGACACCAGAATGCCCTTCCCTTGTTTTCTTATGTAAATTCATTGTGTTGTTCTAAAGTGCTGTTTGGTTGCAGTCACAAATGTTTGTGTGTTTGGCTCTCATCTGATCTTTAGAAAGCTGGAGATCCTTATAGGGATAGTTCACTCATCTGTGACTGTCTGACTGACTGACTTCTGTGGAAGTCAAAGGAAAAAAAAATGTATCCACACATTGAAAGTCAATGGGGTCCAGTGTTTGTTTGTTTGGACCCCATTAACTTTCATTGTATGGTCAAGAACAGTTGAAATGTTCTTTTAAAAAACTTTTGGAACAACATAATTGTGAGTAAATGACGACACCGTTTGTGTCTTTGGGTGAACTATCCCTTTAAGTACATTAAGGTTTCTTAGTGTTAGTTTTCCGTAGCTAAAGGAATCGAGGTCTATGTGGGCGAGCCACTGAGCTGGAATAAATGTTAAAATAGACATGGTTTTGATTGCACAGCCACAAAATATAAACACATTACATGTGTTTACGTGAGACTAGAGAGATAAAATCACTTTCTAACCTTGTCTATGTAACATTATATACAGTCTTTCAACTCCTGTCATGAGCTTGTAATGGCAGTGAACCCTCTTTTTCATATAATACAAACGATTTTTCCAGAAAGAGACAGTTTTAAATAAATTCCACTCACAGAAATTATAACAGTAACACATTAAACAGAGGTTCAGCCTAGAACAGTAGTTGTACTGAAAAAGGACAATTTCTAAGTTTACAGGTTAAATATAAGCTCCACATTTCTTCTTTCAATGCCTCTAGAACTGCTTGACTTTCACTGTAATCATTTGCATTATTTTAAACACTTTTTATTTGTTGTTACAAACTAAGGGACAATTCAAACGCGTTTTCTGTAATTATTGCCCGCAAGGAAGAATTGATTATTCTTTATGTAAACCATTTCATACTGAAAGAAATGTTCCCCCCAACTATACAATTTTTCCTTTGTTTTTACGTGTTTCTCCCAGGTTGTTTGTTTGAGCGCTGGTCAGTAGTAGTAGTATGGGTTTGGCATCTGTGTTTTGTGTTGAGTTAGTATGTGTGTGTGGGATCTGTGTTTTATGTTGAGTTAGTATGTGTGTGTGGGATCTGTGTTTTATGTTGAGTTAGTATGTGTGTGTGGGATCTGTGTTTTATGTTGAGTTAGTATGTGTGTGTGGGATCTGTGTTTTATGTTGAGTTAGTATGTGTGTGTGGGATCTGTGTTTTATGTTGAGTTAGTATGTGTGTGTGGGATCTGTGTTTTATGTTGAGTTAGTATGTGTGTGGGATCTGCAGAGGTGTTTAAATGGAATTGTGATGCCTGAATGGCTGGACATCACCCTATTAAATGAGGTGTTAAGGAAATGGACAGACGTCTCCTGTTCGGTAGAGATTTTCTCCCATTTTGCTTTCCCACAATAATATTTAGCTTGTGCCTGAGCTTTGTCTGACATTCACAAAGCAGCCATCTCTCTTTGAGATTAGAAAAGTTTTTTTTTTTTTTTTGTAATTTTACAATATTACAAACTTTTGAACAGTATGTATAGTGGGTTGAAATATGTATTCTTATTATTTTATATATTTATTTACAATTTTAATTTAAGTGTTAGCAGTTTTGTTAGTCATGATTATAATTGAGGAAATCATCTGTTTAGATTTAAAGATCTGGGGCTGTCAGTCACTTGATTGACTCCACCCACTACACTTTCAATAACAGCTCTGTGTCCACCCACACTACAGCACAGTTTTCTGTGTTACTTATCTAATCATTATGTCATTGTAAGTTATTTGAGGAGTTCAGTCTGCTTTTACGTCAGTGTTGCTCTGCTACATTGTGTGTGCTGCAGGCTGTCTGGCAGAGGACTGTAATTATTATCTTAACCCTGATTTCCTGAGAGATGCACAGTGATGATAATTTAAACAACGCTTACATTGCTCTCTCTTCCATTGTCTGTTTTAAATCAGTCTGCATTCTGGGATTGATTTGCCTCTAATTATTTTCTGAATCTTTCATTTGGCGTGCTGTCATCCACATCGGTGGCTTGTGTACTATTGTTTTTGATGAACATCACAGATGTGATGCTCTGATGTAATGTCTGTAATGGACCGGAGCTTGTTTGCAGTCCCCAAACTTATATTCTTAAGAACATGCTGTCACAAACACGTATCATCAATATTCACACACTGTCAGTGTTCCAAATGTTTCTCCAGAAGCTGCATATATTTCTTCCTAATGCAGATACTTCCTGCACATAATGTTCCTCACTAATCCAAATATTTACTCAGTATGAAATAAGCGCTCTGTAGATGTGCCAGAAAAAGCCTGTCTGTCCACCTCCCAACTGCAGACAGACAAGAATAGAACGAGAACAAATGATTTCTGATAAGAAAAGAGAAATAAAGAGATGAGAATATTTAAAGCTAAAAACAAAATTAAAGAAGATTACTGTAAAAAATAATTAGTCCTAAAAATTGAAAATAAAAGACTTTCAGTTACCATTTTGCTGTAGATGTTTGTGGCCAAAAAAAAGACTTTCTTGTGTATTTGCAGGTATATATCTGTCTGATCTGACCTACATTGATTCGGCGTATCCCTCCACCGGCAGCATTCTGGAAAACGAACAGCGTTCCAACCTGATGAACAACATTCTGAGAATCATCTCAGACCTGCAGAGATCCGTTGAATATGGTGCGTATCACATTGTGTGTTTGTTTACTTTGGCAAATGAACAGAAGTAACAGTGAATTCATTTCTCCCTCTGTCTCAGATATCCCAGTATTGCCACATGTCCAGAAGTATCTCAACTCTGTTCGCTACATTGAGGAGTTACAGAAGTTTGTGGAGGACGACAATTATAAGTGAGCAGGAGCTGCGTGTGTATTACATAATACACTACCAGTGAAAAGTTTGGGACAATTACAATTTTTTTATGTTTTTGAAAGAAGTGTCTTATGCTCACCATGATGGAAAATGCAGTAAAACCAGTAATATTATGAACGACATGCGAAATTTCTATTTTAGAAATGCTTTACATAGCGGCTGGAACAACAACAAACTATGACAATGATAATCTCAGGTACTTATTGTGTGCTTTATTCAGTCCCAAAAGTGTCTACTATGAGTTTGAATATCATTCTGCGTGACATTTATAGCCATAGTTACGGTGGCCGAGAGCTCAATGCGCTGCAACTTCAGAAAACACATGCAAATAGAAAAAGCACCAGCAAATCAAGAAAACATCTTCATCAGTTTGGCAGCAGGTGGTGCAAATGCTCACAACACAAACAACTAAAGAAACACACTGCGAATGCTCACAGCACAACCAAATAAATTTGATCTGCAGTGCGTTTCTTTGTTTGGTTGTGTTGTGAGCATTTGCAGCGTGTGTGTTGTCAAATTGAGGAAGTTGTTTTCTTTATTTGCAGGTGTTTTATCTATTTGCAGCGCGTTGAGCTCTCTCGGCCACCGTACATAGTGAAAGCAACAACAGATAGTTTACGTCAGATCTTGAAAATAAGTTAAAGCAAACATGTTAGGTATGGGCATTTTCCCAAAAATTTGCATTCGAATATTCGGGCTCATAAAAAAATGAATATTCGAAAATTTGTTTATTTAAATAAGGTTTGATGAGAGTTTTTGTCACGATTTCTGAACAAGCTTATGATTAGCCGTTACTCAACGATGTTCTACAACAACGTTACATTATATTGCAAGGTTTTATTTTGGTTGAAAACTTGTAAACAACAACAAAAAATACATTAAGATCAAGCAGAGCAAACGGAAAAATCAAGCAGACTGTTCCAATTACAGTACAGGCTACATATACTCGACTGTTTGGATTTCATGATTTCTCATTGTGGTGGTGATTAGTATGATAAATCAGTTTCACTAATTCATCTGATCAGAAGTAATTACATTTTGTCAGATCATTTAGTTCAAAGTAAATCCAAACTTCGCGAGGCAAATGACGACGTTCTGTGATCAAATACCATTAACACGCTCCACAGTGCCGCCCAGTGCATGTAGTTATAACTGCTAAGGATTTATCATGGATTCCCTGCATTCACGGTCAGCAAATTAACATAGTAAAATTCGAATATTGTTTTTATTGTTCGAATAATAATTACAGACCGAATGTTCGACTATTCGTGCACACCCCTAAAACATGTACATTAAAACTGCAAATTCAGTGCGAACCAACAAGCGTTTTCCATAACAAAGATGATATCCGTCACTCAGTATGTACATTTAATAATGTTAAAAATGTGCAGTGCAGTGTGCTTCTAGAGAGAGCCCGCCCACAAGCGCTTCTGATTGGCTGTGGTATTTTATCAATTCTGTTGTTTCGCGTCAGGTGTGGACAGCCAAACATTAAGTCGCTGTAGCGTCACGTGTAGTTAGTACACTGTGTCATAATATTTCACAATATTAGTGTTTTTACTGTATTTTTAATCAAATAAATGCAGCTTTGGTGAATATAAGAGACGTCTTTCAAAAAAAAAAAAAATCGTAATTATTCCAAACTTCTGACCAGTAGTGTACGTTATATTTTTTAGTTTGTAACGGATACTCATGGTTGTATGTGTATCAGATTGTCCTTAAAGATCGAGCCACCAGCTACCAGCACACCTCGCACCACTGCCTCTAGAGAGGACCTCACAGGTGAGAAACGCATGCGGCCCACACACGCTGACGCTAACCAGGCGTCATGCCATACATCTCTTCTGAGTTGTTATCCTAACCAGATGAAGCCATGATGTGACAACATTTCATCAGACGTTTGGATTTTATTTATGTTGTGTCATGCTGGGTTTGCTCTGGCCACAGTGAAGTTCCGTTGGTTCAGATTTTCCCTCCCCAAAGCTTCAGTGTCACACATTCTTGTTAATATTAGTGTGTTTGCTATTAGGTCCAGACACATCTGCGTCACCGTTATGTGGTCGTCGTGGTAATGTTGCTGAAGGTGCCCTGCCTAAAGTCCCGCCGACGCCACCTTCACCCCGGAACCTCATCACCTACGGACACAGGAAGTGCCACAGCCTCGGCTATAAGTGCGTTTGATTCCTGTCCTCCGATCATTTGTATACATCACCCACTCCTTTGTGTCTGAGTTTATTCTGTCTGCTTCAGTACCTTTAGTCATTCTTTGTGTTTACATTTAGTCATGTAGCAGACGCTTTTATCCAAAGCGACTTACAAATGAGGACAATGGAAGCAATCAAAATCAACAAAAGAACAATGATACTCAAGTGCTATAACAAGTCTTCGTTAGCTTAACGCAGTACATGTAGCAATTTTTTTTTTCAATTGATTTTCAATTAGATGCCTTTTTTGCTTTTGCTAATTGTATAATAAAAAAAAAGAAAACAAATAGAATACAAAAAGATTAGAAAAGCTAGTGTTAGTTTTTTTTTTTTTTTTTAAGAAAACAAGCAGTTAGTAAATGAATAGAGTGCAAGTCTAAAAGGGACATTTTTATTTTTTTAAAGAATAGAATTATAATAGAGAGTGCTAGAGCTAGAGTGTCAAATAAAAAATGGAAGAGATGTGTTTTTAGCCGTTTCTTGAAGATGGCTAAGGACTCCGCTGCTCCGATTGAGTTGGGCAGGTCATTCCACCAGGAGGGAACATTTAATTTAAAAGTCTGTGAAAGTGATTTTGTGGTGATTATTTAAATGAGATTTCATTTACAACTAGTCAGTGAAACGAGGTTCTGTAAATCTAAATATATATAAAGAGCTCAAATTCCTGAGACTGACTATGATTTTTGTTTTGATTGTGTGTTGTGTTGTGTTTTGATTTTTTGTTGTTGTTTTTTTTTTGTTAAAAAAGATAAAATGTATTTAAAAAATAAGACGTTCAGCTTGAGAGTCCCAGTTTTAAGGATTGTTGGAATTTTTTTATTTGGGAATTATTACGAATGATTGATTTTTAAAAAGGAAGTTAATTATTTCAATAATTGACATCAATTCAACAGAATTATGTCAAAATTAGGGTTAGAGCGGAGTTGGAATAGGCCAAAATCATATCATGTATGGTATTATTAGCAAGTGCCATATGCCTGACATCTTAGCAGCTGCATTACAATTTGGCATTGACTGAAATTTAGTTCTGTTCCTCAGTCTAATTTTCATTCAGGCTACAAATCTGAATGACCGGTTTCTGATGCGTTTCACCTCACTGCTTTGCTAGCTCTGTTTCATTAGTACAATTCATAGAAAGACTCTGTAGCATAAAGCAGAAACTTCCTGAAAAGGATCTACCTTATACTTTTTTTTTTTTTTTTTTTTTTTTTTTTTACAAGCTTTCCAGATTTGTCACTGTTGATCAAGAAAGCCTTTCAAACTTGTCTTCATCTCTTTCCTGTGTGTGCTGCAGTTTTATCCACAAAACGAACACAGTGGAGTTTAAAAGCGCCACGTTCCCCAACGCTGGATCCAGACACCTGCTGGACGACAGCGTGCTGGAAAGTCACACTCCCACACGAGGGCAAGCGGAGAGCTCAACACTGTCTAGCGGCATTTCACTGGGTATAACACACAAACACACACACATGAAGCTAATGAATCATGGACTGGATCGTTCTTTTTTTATCAATATATGTCATGATCTTATGATTTCAGGAAGCAGTGAAGGATCGGAGCTCAGTGAGGAGATGTCTTGGCCTGCATTTGAGAGGTGAGTCTTCTAAAACATGACCACATGCTTGAGTACATATGGACAAAGCATGTCATCATGGAACATGCTGGAATCCAACATAGCCCTTCCCGCTCCCCACAAACCCTCCTTAACAGAGACTCTTCCAGCACTTTTTTTTCATCATCATCATCATCATCATCTTAACATATCACTTTTATCTAATACAGCTTTTGATTATTTGTTTAATCTGTAATTGATTGTTTATAATGCGTTGACCATCTCAAACGTGATATAAACCTGCTTTGAGAGTCTAGTTTCCCATAATTGAACACCTGGGCTAAAACAAGCTTCAGCATGTGAATGTAAATGGACCTTTGCACTAGAATGTGTGTTTTTTGGCTGAGAAGAGTGTGTTCTGTGACCCTCAGCTGCCTGTGCTTTCCTCTGACTGCAAATGATCATCATATTCCCTCATTAGTGCTCTTCCTCTATTGTAGCTAATGAGATAAACTTCCTGTAACAGGAACAGAGTATGAGAGAGTCATTTGTGACGGCCGCTGCTTACCATGCTGCATCAGGTGTACACTAAATGCATGTCAAAGCCCCCTTTTCTGTCTCTTTCTGTGTTCTAAAAACCTAGTCTGTTTTATATAAAAAAAAATTAGGAATTTAATAAATTACAAATAATCGTCTTTTAATTAATCGTATATTAATTTGACCATTTTGAGATGATCAAAATTAGTTTGGCCGAGTAATAGTGTCAATTCCAAAATCTGCCAATAGCCTTATTACCTCATAATGCACATTTCCCGTTTTTACAAATTTTTGAGTAAAAATATGGGATTAATTTAATTAAATTTGTTTTTGTCCATTTTGTATTTATTAATGAATAATGCACAATTTCTGTTTTTAAATGTTTTTTGAGTAAAAATGCGTTGTTTATATTTATGGTTTTGTTTATTTATTTGTTTTATTTAATAATTATTTACATAAATCTGGTTCAGCAGAATTCTGAATATTTATGGTCAGATATTTACAGTACCATTCAAAATGTTTTAATGTTTTTGAAAGAAATATTTTATTATTTTTTCAGGATTCTTTGAATTTAATTTAATTTAATTTATTTTTTAGCCATTTGTAACTAATGGGATATTAGTCTGCCAGTAATTTTCGCAAAATAAGCACTTGGTGTCTTTGTAACTTTCTTTTTGCTATAATAGCTGGTTGGCTCTATATTATTCAGTAGTTATATTAAATATATTATACACTATATTGGTCATTGGTCACCCTGCTTTCTAGGTATTGCATTTAGCCAGAGTCTTTAGACCACAGAAGGAGACTAAGAAAAGTCCATGCTGCAGAGCTCTAGCACAGCCTGTACTGTGTGTTATGTGTGAGGGCTGTGACTGACCACTGCCCCGCTATGACTGACACTCTACAGGACTCGATTCTACCACTCTCTGGGCCCCGTCAGCAGAGTGGGCCGCATTTCCTGCAGAGGAGTGCTCAGGCCCAGCAGGTAACTCAACAACCCTCCGACCCCCACCGGGTCTCTCTCTGACTTGCCCTGAACAACTGGGGAACTATCGCCGTCACAGTGTGTGCAGTGTGTGTTTTCTTGCTGTGGAATCAGGTGGTGGGCTTTTCTGAATCACGTGTGTGATGTTGACTCTTATGCTGCAGTCGTGGCTTGTTGCTACTAATCAAAACCCGCAAAAGCCACTGAAGCATCTCTTCTGATTGCTCCTGCTTTCTGTTCTCTAAACACACACACAGCTCCTCTCACCACGATGCTTGCTGCAATGTTATAAAGAAATGCATGACGGGAAAACGAAATGCTCCTCTTTTGAAATAAGGGTTTGAACAACTAATGTTGATTTATTCCCTAAAACACAGCCAGTTGGCGACCTCCAGCGCTAAAAGCACCATCACTGTGAACGACCCTTAAGGTGTGGTCACATTTAGTGTTGCAATAGGCAATTTTGTGCGAGGGCGAAAGATTTCCTACATGGATTTTGCATCAGGTTTAGTTAGTTGACCAACAGCTGTGCTTCTTACAGAGTTCGCCAATGTGACCACACCTATAAACAACAACAAATTCAACATTCTGATATCAAACTAGGATTGTGCGGAAATTCACTAGTTACTGTCTAAACAAGACTAGATTATTATTATTATCTAGATTATTATAGAAATGAATAGTAAACTAGTAATCCTAAGGGAATAATTCACCTAAAATTGAACATTTGCTGAAAATTCACACACCCTCAGCCAATCGTAGATGTAGATGAGTTTGTTTCTTCACTGGAGAAATTTAACATGGCATCACTTGCTCACGAATGGATCCTCTGCAGTGAATGGGTGCCGTCAGAATGAGTCCAAACAGCTGATAAAAACATCACAATAATCCACAAGAAATCCACATGACTCCATCAGTTAATATATTGTGAAAAGCTGTGTGTTTGTAATTTTGACAAACTTTTGATTTAGATTTAGTCATAGTCATAGTCTAAAATGCAGTTTAGTTTTAGTCATATTTTAGTCATTTGAATTGTTTGTTTTAGTCGACTAAAGATTTTAATCGACTTAATCTACAGTTGATTTAGTTGACTAAAATGGGTTTAGTTCCAGTCTAATGCATAAAATTTCCAAACTCATTTTATATTCCTGTAGAAAGCATCTATTAACATGGTAATATGAATGATATTTAGGATTGAACATTAGCCTTGTGGGCAGCACGTCAACATGTAGCGCCGTTGTGCTTCAGGTGTCCTGTGTTCAAGTCCCGACTCGTGGACCTCTCCCGATCCCGTCCCCTCTCTCTCTCTCTCTCTCTCTCTCTCTCTCTCGCTCTCCCCAACCTCGTTTCCTGTCTATCAAATAAAAGGCAAAAACATCAAAAAATAAATCTCTAAAAATATATACATATATATATTAACGGTGCTTGATCAGTGTATATTTCTCTCCAGATTAATTTTTTTTTTCACTGGAGAAAACAATATGAATAAGAGACTTGTATTTTAGTTGAAAGCAGTTGTTTGAAGTTAGAAAGGGTCTTAATGATAGATGTTCAAATTTTTTTTTTTTTTTTATCAGCTATTTGGACTGTCATTCTGATGGCACCCATTCACTGTAAGTGAGCAAGTGATGTAAACTAATCTTGGATGGCCTGAAGATTAGTAAATTTTTAGTTTTTGCTTATCAAACAAGAATATCATGTGGGACAGGACTTGATTTTATCCATCAGCCGCTGATTGGATTGTGAAATGTGAGTGTTTGCATACCGCAGTAGAGACACATATGAATGCGATGGGCTAAACTGCATTGCAGCCTTGCATTGCCAGTTATGACATTTTGATTACAATATCAGTAAATGCATGCACAGATGGGCCAATCAGACATAGCTCTCAGAGGTTTTTCACTTTAGACGAGTTCTTGTGTTCAAAAACAATTAAATTGTAATTGTGAATCAATGGAGCAGTGGTCTTGATGTTTTTTTTAAAAAGGTGCACTGAATGAACGGTTAAAAAACTGAATAGTGCAGCCCTGCAGAAGGATAACTGCCAGATGTTCAACAAATAAATAGACTAAATAGCTATAACCTCAGATGCAGACCTATAGATAATGTAAAAAATAAAGGGAACATTGCTCACAGCAGAAAATTTGAAGTCTGACAGTAATTGTCTTGAAATTTATTGTTGAATGTGGTGAATTTGTTACACAAGCAGTGCTCTGATGGTCCCAGCGGTGCTTTAAAAAGGGTACATTTAATTTTAAGACTCAACCTCTCAGATGGGGGTTTACCATGCTGAGAGTACTGCACGTCAAAGCACCGCACGCTAAAACCCTCGCAGAGTGTTTTTCTGTGTGGGTAAATTTATCCATTTTAAAACACTGGTAGCGGTATTTTTTTTTTAATAAATAAAATAAATAGAAAGAGCTTGTTCAGTAATGAAGCACATATGGTGCTCATGGTTAACAGATGACCACCTACTTTTGCATATCAACAATTTAAATTTTTCGGTATTATGTACTTCACATCTGGCTGGGTTACTCAATCATAAAAGAGGTCATCTACAAATAGAAGTCTTAAAGGTGCAGTAGCCAACATGGAAGTGCGCATGGAAACAGAATTAAGAAAACCTTCACTAAGTGGACTTTAAAATGCCACAGAAGTGTGTTTATGAGAAATATGCTGATATATGGTAGTGTCAAGGCTTTGTTAGGAGTTGGGACTTCAGTTCCGTCTTTTCCTGTTTCATCTATCTGTTCCCGTTTTCCCTTATTTGGTTTTGTTCCGGTTTTCCTCATTAGTTCCTTATTAGTTAATTAAGTCCATTCACCTGTGTTTTGTCATCTCGTTCACTCCTTTGTTTCCGATTCTTTATAAGCATTCAGTTTGGTGATTATGTTTGTCGAGTCTTAACGTTATGTTGGTATTGAGAACTTTGTTTATTGGAACCTTTGTGTCATTAAAGCCTATTGTCACAGAACTCCCCGTTTCCTGCCTTCCCTGGGGCACGTAACGTAACAGGCTTTAAGTTTGAGGGATGTTTTTTTTAGATCCTACTGTAAATGAAAATAAATCAAAGCCAATTCAGTGAGACTGAACGACAAGACGGTAAAATGATCTTAAAGAATGTAAGGCTGTTGGTCTTTTATTTGTAGATTTAGAAATAAGTAATAGAGGAATGTTTTGTGGCTCTGAAATGTCTGTAGACAACATTGTTGGCGGTGGAGTTGCTTTCTTTCTGTACTTGTGAAAAGAGAATGCTTTTGGCAGTATGCAGTAGCAGAGAAACAAATAATAATAATAATAATAATACATGTACCAGAAGTAAACAAATAGTTCACCAAAAAAGAAAGTCATGATTTACTCACCATCATTTTGAATCTGTCACTTTCTTTAATGATGCAAAAAACTACTTGGCAGGTTAATGAGAGTTCATAGATCAATCACTATTTTGAGATTTTTGTTGAATCTGTTGATCCAGTTCATTGTCTAAATATTTATATCATTGACTTTATACACGTTTTGAATGACATGAGTTGAATAAATGACTATTTATTTTTGGGTGAACTTATCCCCTTAAGATGGATATTAGTCAATAGTAACTATTCAGTTTTTCACAGTTCACTCATTTCCTTTCTTTTTCTCTCAAACACTCTCACTTTCTTCACATTCATAACTCTGGGGTGTGGTTTTTCAAATATATTCACTTGATCTGTAAGTTTCTGTCTCTTTAAAAAAAAAAAAAAAAAAAGTGTTACATGTCCCCCGTGTGTCAGTCAAACCTGTGTGTGTGTGTGTGTAGCTCTGCAGAGTCGGAGGTGCTGGCGGTGCATCTGTACCCAGGAGCCGTCACAGTTCAGGGGGTCTTACGCAGGAAAACAGTCCTAAAGGAGGGCAAGAAACCCACGGTGAGAACACACCACCGCTGCAACTCTTCATCTGTCTCCTGTTCATAGACTCTCCCTGTGATCTCGATCACTCTCTTTTCTGTTATTTTCCAAAGTAGTGCCAAATGCAAATAATAAAATGCAACTAAACGCAATGCATTGTTAGCAAACCGAAATAAAGAAGGCCATTTTCTTAAAAAAAAAAAAAAAAAGAAATAAAATAATTTTTCCACACATCTATTTTTTGAAAACAAAACCTATGTATCCAATAAAACTCTATTTTGATACATGTTCATCTGACACTTGGCACAGTATGACACAGTATTACACTTTTTCTAGTTATTTTATATTATACTATATTTAGTGCTATCAGTCGATTAAAAAAATTACATTAATTGTGAACTAACAACTAAGTTAAGTGAACTTAAAAATCTTCATGTAAACCCATTGTAATAAATGTCATATTTAGTTACATGTGCCCTTCAGCAAGTAGGAAATATACAGAAATTTAATAAAATTATCAAACACTAAATTCTAAATTAAATACACTCTAAAAAATGCTGGGTTAAATACAACTCAGCGCTGGGTAAAATATGGACAATTTTATTTAACCTAGCATTTTTTAGTGCATGAATGAATTTTCAAAGCTACAAAAGTTATTGATTTCCTCTTTTTTTTTTTTTTTTTTTTTTGTTCTTTGATTAACAAATATCACAGCATCTGCGTTATTAGGTTATTTGGCTTCTATTACTTTAAGAGCTGGCGCTACTGAATGTGACGCGGATCTGGCACACATGCTCATAGTTTCATTCGTTCTTTTCCATGCTTGTTTGACTAGCATCTGGCACTGAGGTGAACTGGAGTGTGCATCTGAAATGTCTCCTGTTTGATGTGATCGTACAGACGTTCTGCATCTAAATAAATGCAATTCTTGTCAAGACAAAAGAGAAGGAAGCAGCCGTTGTAAGTGGGGTGTCCAACCCTAGCTCCACCCCTGCGTTAACGGGGTTAAAGGAGTCATATGACGTTGCTTAAAAGAACATTATTTTGTGTATTTGGTGTAATGCAATGTGTTTATGCGGTTTAAGGTTAAAAGAACACAATATTTTCCACATACTGTACATTATTGTTGCCCCTCTTTGCCCCGCCTTTCTGAAACGCGTAGATTTTTACAAAGCTCATCGTTCTGAGAAGCAAGGCATGCTTTGATTGGCCAGCTATTCAGTGCATTGTGATTGGCCGAATGCCTCAAGCGTGAGACTGAAATGTTACGCCCCTTACCGTATTGTGATGCTGTGTCCCAGCGCGACGACACAAAAACAATTAAACCCACCATAAATGAGGCATTTGTTGCATCCAGTGGGGAGATAATTACTGATTATAATGACTTATTATTTTGCCTTTTTACGCGTCGCGTTGCATCGCGCTGCGTAAACATTAAATGTCTGCATTTGTGATCGGAGAAACGACAAACAACAAGCACTCCTCTACACACCTCAAAACTCGCGTTTGAATCGTCAGTAGCAGAAACATACTTACAGGCTATGAGTCAGAAGCGCCAGACTGTCCTTGCAAAGTTGGAATTGCTCCACTTTATAGAAACAGTCTTTGTGCGAGCCAGCATTGAAGGCTACTCTTCCAGGTTCAGGAAATAGTCCTCCGTAAAATGCGCTGCACACACTCTAATATTTGGGTTGAACTGTTCTGGAACACTGTTGTAAATACAAATGAACCACTGATTTCTAGTTGTGTCCTCTTCGCTTTCACAACGAAACACAGCGTCTCCAGGTCATGGTGCCGGCGCCAGCAACAATACTACAGCGAGAATAATAGTTCCGCCTTCTGTCATTGCATATACATTTGGGCAGTGTTATGCAAATCTTCCAACACCGTGATGTAGACATGTGGGGGCATGTTTAAATGAGCCGTTTTAGGGGGGCGTGGTCGAGTCTTAACTTTTATAAAGGATAACTCTTTGCAATCTCTTTTGCAACGTCAGGGATCTTATATATGCAAAAACAGCTTGTAACATTAAATAAAAATGTAAAAACGGTAATATTGTGAACACTTGGTAAAATTTAGCATAGACGGTTTCATTTATTTTATTAAAAATAGTATAAACAGTAATATTTTTAAATGCTATTACAATTTAAATAGATTTTTTTCCGTTTGAATATATTTTCAAATGTAATTTATTTTTGGGGAATCTGTGACACTTTTTTCTTAATTATTTGATGAAGAGACAGCTCAAACGTAATTTATTTGAAGTAAGACATTTTTGTAACATTATAAATGTCTTTACTGTCACTTTTGTGGAATAAAAGTATTAATTTCTTGTTTTTTGTTTGTGTTTTTCTCATACTAATCCCAGACTTTTAAGTTGTAGAGTATATTGCTTGATTTGACTTTTTTTTGCATTCAAATTTGGTTTTGTTGGGTCACTACTTGATGTCCAGTGTAAAACCAGTTGGGATCCTTTGCTCGAGCACATTTCTCCGTCTGCACTCCACCATCTCTGTCATTAGGTCTCTTCCCCTCTGCCCTCTCATCATAATCTGCACTTTCATCTTTTGCTCCACAGTCTCTCTTAACTGTCAGTCATTTCTCCATTAGCCCCATCAAACCCCGTGGTTTCCTCAGAGAGGATTGTGTGAAAGGAGCCAAGGCAGTAAAAGATACTGCGGTGAAGTCCAGTAATGGGAGCTGAGAGGCCTTTAAAAACCCACATCTCCTGCACATACTTGATCTGCTACTAAATCTGCCTATCTCTGTCTTTCTAGACCTTTTACACAAACATGCACGTGCATACACTGGATAACTACATGTTTGTACAGTTTTGGCCCTGTTTTCTTGCATAAGCGTATAATTAAGTGAGTGTATCATTCAGTTAATCTTGATCGATATGTTGAGATTTCTTCTTGGCCTTCTATTTTATTTTAAGCCTGCTCAGGAAATGTGTCTCACACACAAGCTTGATATATTATGCTTAGCTGACATTGTGGGGATTTTGTACTTATGAAAGACAGTTTTATATTTCAACCACACTTATAGGCTTCCTATGAAGTGGTGTTTGTGGTAGTCGTCTGAAATTAAAAATGCGACTGTTGCACATTTAAATCGGTGTATCTTTAATTATTACACGTCTAATTGAACCAAGTTGAGAGGTTTGTAATTGTTTATGGTCAATATATTTACTTCTCTGCTCTGCTTCTGAGAAAACTGCTGTGATGTGGGTATGTACGCTTCAGTGTTTGGACTAATGTTTGGTTTTTCTTGTATTGTCTGTAGGTGGCAGCGTGGACTAAGTATTGGGTAGCTCTTTGTGGTACTCAGCTTTACTATTATACTGCCAAGTCCCTCAAGGCCACAGAGAGGAAGCATGTGAGTCTCTCCACACTATTACAGATACCAACACACAGTAGTCTCACAAACCATATTGTTGCTTATTCTGGCAAAAAATTACCACATTTAAGAAGCTTAAAAAAGATAAGACCTATTTAGGGCTATTAAGATTTATATTTTTATGACTAAGCAATTGTTATTATAGTTTTAAAGAAACTAATGTGATTTTAATTAATACAATAACTGTTATTATTATTATTAGATTAAAAATGATAAAACATTTACATTTTAAAATAAATATACACTACCCTTCAAAACTATGCTCATCAAGGCTGCATTTATTTGATCAAAAATGCAGTAAAAACTGTAATATTGTGAAATATTATTACAATTTAAAATAACGGTTTTCTTTTTGAATATATTTTAAAATGTAATTTATTCCTTTGATGCAAAGCAGAATTCAGCTTCATTACTCCAGTCTTCAGTGTCACATGATCCTTCAGAAATCATTCTAATGTGTATTTGATGCTCAAAAAATTAATTATTATTATTGAAATTGTCATACTTTTTTTTCAGGATTCCTTGATCAATAGAAAGTTCAAATGAACAGCATTAGTTTCAAATACAAACATTTTATAATAATTCTAAAAGTATTTACTGTCACACTTGATCAATTTAATATGTCCCTGCTAAATAAAAAAACTATATATTTCAAGAAAGAAAAATATTGCACTACTTTTTCTATCCTTTTTTAGTCAATTTTATGCAATACAGAAAAAAAACACTTAGATTCTACTGAGAATAAATATTAATTAATATGAATAGAAATTTTTAAATGTAGTAATGTAAAAAGTGATGTTCCTAACATAAATCTTTTCTTAGTCCCACTTTGGACTAATAAAATCCCGAGCGCCCTCATTTCCACGTTTCATCGTGGTTCGTCTGTGAGATTTGAATTGGCTGATTTTTAGAGTACAGTATACTTTATACAGACCACGGTTGGTCCATCTGAAGCTGATGAAATGATGACAGTCTTCATGTGAGAGGAAGAGAGCGTCACTGTGTCCTGCAGCCCGATGCGTCATCACATAATCACTTCAGTATGACACTGATGGGAGAATGCTCATTCTAATACCGTCCAGCAGGAGAGTTTGGGAGACACAGGGATCCTGTGAGCCAGAAACAGTTACGCTGAATGGACTCGATCAAACAGAAAGCTTGGGTGGCGTTTGTAGAGATGTGACGCTGTCCTGGAGGTGTAGAGAAGGGAGGAAGAGTTGTTGGAGGCAGGAAAGATGCTAACCACAGCATGCCGGATGGCTGATTAATCAGGCTTCAGTGCTGAATGAGGGCAGCTGTTTGCAGACATTGAATAATGAGATGGATGACATCATCAGCTATCACACATTATCAGTGTTAATGAGACGCACTTGTCACTATTCAAACATACACTAATATCCAAACATCCACATGTACACTAACAGATGTTTATACATACAAAGCTACTTGCTTATGCTGACACTTGTGATACATGTGTGATAGATAGTATTTATAGAGTTGTAACTTTTTAGTTTTAGTTACTTTTTCTTATTTGTAAGTCGCTTTGGACAAAAGCGTCTGCTAAATGACAAAAGTAAGTAAAAGTATGTGTGTTCAGGATTGTGCACAAGAATGAAGCCAAGTTGTATGTGGAAATACTTATATTAAAACAGTTAAATTGATTTTCATTTTTCAAGTTAGTAATTAAATAATAATAATAATAGGAAGTAGTAGTAATAATAATAATAATGTTTCAATATAAATATATTTCTTTAAGAATTGTAATGCCATTTGATATAATTAGTAATTAAATGTTTATATTAAATAAAACTTAGATTAGAAGGATTTAATATTTTGACCCTAATTTCCAGTGATTTTATTTTCAGTATTATAATAATAATAATAGTAATAATAATTAAATATAATTTCAAATTAAAAATGCAATTTATTATTATTTGATTAGAAGCATTTTAATAATTAAATATAAATAAATCATTTTTGTATTGTGTCGTTGATATTTGTTATTAAAATCTTTTAAATGTTTGTAAATGTTTATTAAAATATTTTAATGTTTTGACTGTAATTCTCATTTTTAATAATAACAATAGCTGTAGTATTTCAAGTTAAATGAATGTCTATAAAAAATATTAATTTGTAATTAAAATTGTTTATATTCAAAAAGATTAGAAGCATTTAAATATTTTGACTGCAATGTTCAGTTTTTGTTGGGTTTTTGCCATTTTCAGGTTTTTTTTTATTTTGACCGCAATGTTCAATATACAAATAATAATAACAGTATTTCAAATTAATTAAGAAAAATAAATAATTCTAAAAGCATTTTAATATTTTCACGATGTTTCACAGTTCAAGTCTACCGCCAGCAAAAGTGTTTCTGTTTTGGGCTTAATGGCCATGATGGCAGATGACCCGGAGCATCCAGACATCTTCCTGCTGACCGACTCTGAGCATGGTGAGACAGCCAATCACAAGCCTTGTACTCGGACAGCAACCAATCACAAGTTTTGATTAAAGAGACATGACCTATCACTGAAATAAAGTCTAACAAAACACTGTTCAGTTGATACTGAGAATTAGTATATGATAATATGCAATTATTCTTTGTGTGTGTGTGTGTGTGTGTGCCATCAGGAAACTCGTATAAGTTCCAGGCAGGGAACAGAATGAACGCTCTGCTGTGGTTCAAACACTTGAGTGCAGCTTGTCAAAGCAACAGGCAACAGGTGAGTGTGTGTGTGTGTGTTGATTTATTCAGCTCAGAGCTTTTTATCTCACAGGGTTCTTTGTAGAAAAAATGCACCATATAAACCATTCAGCGCCCTTCGGTGTGCACTTAATGTTCAGAGCGTTTCCAAAGGATGCATTTCTAAGCTAAATTGTAGATGTTAATTGCTCCTCGGGAGATGCTATTGTGTTGAAATCCTTTGGGTTCAATAAATGTGGGAACGTTTTGCTCTAAGCTTCAGTTTTGAAGCAGCAAATCACTGACTGTTTCAGTTGGATCTATTAAATTAAAAGCATTTCACATAATGGCTTTTTGAAACCTCTTGTTTCCAAGTACATGGGTCAGACTGAACTACAAAACCATGTTGCATCAGCAGGTGTTTGGGTTTTCATTAAACTGAGCAATGACACTGCCCTCTAGTGCTTGAATTTTACTAGACACTTCCTTCAAGTGCAGTGTTGGAGAAACTAGAAGCATTATTTACAAGGGTTAAACTACAGCCAAGCTACTCTTTTATGAAAATATGTTAACTACATTGCAAGCTAGAACTACAGGAATTATTATTATGGCTTTTTAAATATGAGCCTGTAGTTATCAGATCATGATATAATGTCAAATTTAATCAGCGCCATATTTGATATATATATATATATATATATATATATATATATATATATATATATATATATATATATATATATATATATATATATATATATATATTTGTGTGTGTGTGTACACACAACATACAATATAAATAATTAAATAATAAATAACATTAAAATATTATAAATAAATATTATGAAAAGAATATAAATATTATACAAATATTGTGTTAAATATTATTACAAAATAACTGTTTTTAATGTATTTTAAAATGTAATTTACTGATGCGATGCAAAGCTGAATTTTCAGCATCATTCTAATATGCTGATTTGCAAGAAACATGTTTTATTTTTTATTAATGTTGAAAACCGTTATGCTGTTTAATAGATTTGTGGAAACTGAGACATTTTTTTCCAGGATATTTTGATGAAGAGTAGGTATTTATTTGAAAGAAATCTTTATATAAATCTCTCATTTTGAATTATATGAATACATTTTATACATTTGCAGACTAGTTGGTGCATATTTTGATTGCGCTCAAATACTTATAATTAGTTATAATTATAAACGTTGCATTTTTTTTGCATTTGTAAGATATTTCAAGCCCTTGGACTTTTGCCGGGATGCACATTTAATGATAGGACCTCATGGAACTTTTATCTACAAACTTTCTCCAGAGTATTCACCATCTCGACTAGAATAGAATAGGCTAGTAGATATCAGTACAGGATCTTGTGAAATCATACATAGCGCTTTCAGATTTTCTCATTGTCACTTTCTCTTTTTCCATTTCAGGTCCCAGCGAATCTAATGTCCTTCGAATGAGTGAGACCAGGGCGAATCAAACATATGGAGAGCTCATGAGCGGCTGGATGACAGGAGAGCAGAGGAATATGAAGATCGCTGGGGAAGGAGGAGAGGCCAGAGATGAATAAAAGAGCAAATGACTTGTGTTTTGTGTGTGTTGGAGCTTTTCCACTGCCATCACCCAGCCTGAACCCCACAGCAAACTCCTCGAGCACCACTGCCTTAACAAGCAGAGTGTGAGTGTATGTGTGTGTGAAAGAGAGCGATGCAACGCCCCCAGCAGCAACGGTGTCCCCTCCTCTGGTTTGACCTGAAAGGACCCGATTCCTTCTTCCTTTTACATTAATTTAGACTTCCTGCATCTTCCATCTGATTCCCAGCAAGCAATGAACTTGGATTCTTCTTGGGCTCTTGAAGGACTCTTCATGGACCTCTGGAGTTTGTTTACACCTTCTTTACCTTATTTGTTGCTTGAGTTTTATGGTTGTAAATCTAATCAGCGCTTCTCCTTCTTTGACCAAACACACCCAGGAAACTCTTCGGCTCTGCACAAGACGCTGATTGCGTCTTCACACACTTGAGTTAGGCTAATGCAAGCATGACACAAGATTTTCCACAAACAGGTTCAGCTGCAGCAAATGGAAGTCCCTCAATTATTAAAACTCAACCAGAAAGGGCTCCGATACTTGACGAATTCCAGATGAAGAGAAAATCTTTATCTTCCGAATGTTTCTATTCAACTTCTGTGCTCTTTTATGGATTCTCCTAACTTCTTTTTAGCTCATATCGACACAAACACACACACACAAACATGTTTGTTTTGCTTGAAGGCACCCAAGATGTTCAAAAGCAGGGTGTGTAGGAAGAAAAGATTGAGAATGGAAGAGCTCATCAAGCAGGAACGAGATGTTTGAAGCCACTCCTTTATGGTAAGACTCGTACAGCTTCAAAACATCTGCAATAAGCACACCGGTTTACACAGGTTCAGTCAAACAGTAACGTTTGTTGGCTTTTTGAGTCGTTTATGAGGACACACCTACGTAAACACACCTTTCAAGCTGTGAATGTTAGTGGGCGCAGACGTCAGTTGGTTTACATCCTCAAACTTGTATTTAGTCCCATTTATATTTAGTTTTTTTCCAATGGAATAGTGTGAACCGTGGGAATCGGAGCAGGAGGTAAGGCACTGCTTGTGTTTTCTCTGCATCAACGGCCCACTGCTATTTTTTTTGTCTTTTGCTTTAATGTGGTTTTATTTGATTTATTTTATTTCAGTATTACTGGGATAGTTGCACATGTCTAGACTATTTTAATTGTCTGTTACATTAACACGTTATGTATGTTTTTGTTGGTTTCATTTTTAAAGTAATGCCACCTTGACTTGGCTTTCTTCTCGTTGAGTCATAAAGCTTCTTGTTTGCTCATTTAGAGAACAGCTTTATCAGTTTCTGTTGGGAACAAGAGATGTCGGTTAAGCTTAGAACTAACGATTAGCGTTCTGAGGCATAACGGAGCTGGGGGCCTTATCCCGCCAGACCAGGATGTCTCAAGACGTTCGATTAGATGGATCCATCTTCATCTTTCGATTTCACTAGATCCTCCTGTTCTTCTGTATTTCACGGACCAGTGTGTCTTTCCAGGCTCAGCTCTACTGTTTCCAGTCGTGTGGAACATCAAAGTCGTTTTTCAAATGGGAAGATCTTGGGTAATAAAGGACACGCATCCAGCTTTGCTTGGATGATAATTGCAAGAAACTTCTTCCAGAGTGTCGAGGTGCTGCGGCATTTTTGTTTGACAGACAATAATAAACCAAATTGACATGAATAAACTGTAATGGAGGACTTGGCAACTGGTTTATACTCGGCCTGACTTCAATAACAAGTTATCTCCATTTCCTTTGTGGAGTTTTTGTGTGGGATTTGAGTGGAGATGATTGGATGCTGAGGTAGAGGATGGGAAACTGGCCATCTTGCATTGCTTGTCTTCTTAAAATAATATTTTTGTAAGGTATCTTTAACCTAAAAGGGAGGATTTTATAGGAAATGGGGCATCCAGCACAGGCAATATTGAGGCATTTGAGAAATGATGGTTGTGACAGGTTAGCTGATCTGGGGTAGTTTTTGTTTACATGCGTTTGTATTGTTCTGAGCCTTTAATATCAAGTATTATCACTTTGGGTTGTAAAAAAGCTATCTGAAGCTCTGCCACATAAAATATGAGGGGAAAAAAAGCTATGGAATTCAATCAGCAAAATGAGACGCTGTCGACGAAGTGTTTACATGATAAAATGAATATGAATGTTATTTTGGTTCAAGCTGTGAAAGTGCCGTGAGGCTGGATTGTCATTTTTGAGCTGTTGTGAAAGCACAGGCAGAGAAGTTTCAGAAGATTTTGACCAACCACATGAACTCGGCACCGAAGGAGAAAGGTGTTGAAATGGGAATTTTTCTTAATAAACGTAGAGGAACATCAAGCCAGACATTTTACTGAAATGAGTTACGCATCTTGACAAGTCTCCAGCCTTTTCCAGCGGGGACTCGGACCAAAGTAAATTATGATACTGTTGGTTCTGTGGCATTTTCTAGGTTTTTTTCTCGAAAAGTTCGGATGAGGGTTGACATTATGGAAGAGTACGAGCAAGAAACTGTGTATGGTTAATAAATGGAGACAGAAGAACGGTGGGAAACGTGATTGAGCTGCCTCTGTTATCTAATACGTTTTTGGACCTTTTCTGGATTGTTTTTGTTCCAGTTGTTTATTATTTCACACTACATCTCTTTCTCTCTGTCTCTCTTTTTTTGTGAACAATAATGAAATAGTTTCAATGAAATTGTCCTTGACATTTATTTCATGGATGTTTTCCCCCCTAACTACAGTAATGATAAATGTTATTTGTGTTGTTGCTGGTTTGTCTTTTTTCCTTTTACAGTTTAATGTGTTATGTTCAGTCTTTTCAGTGAGATTCTCTATATCTCCAACATACTTTGTACTATTCGGTCTTTATATGAACAATGCGTGTGATATCATACACACACACACGTGATATTGACAGATGGACTTCTCATCTTCTCTGCTGCTTTCTTTGGCTGTTTGAACTTCACCGCATCACTTGTTTTATGTGGTGGTGTATTACAGCGGACTGATACGGATTTGTAGTGAGTTGTTTAAGAAATGAATTTGCCTGTGTGTGTGCGCGTGTCTCACTCTGTGCCATCCTGTCACCTGCTCCCACCTTATAACCTCTCCGTCTGGACCCATGACCCAGGGTAGTGCTATGACCTTTGACCTGAGAGATGTGCTCCTGGGTTCCAGACAGGACAAAACTAATAAACACTTTTGGTTGTTTGTTTTTTAATCCAGTGGTCCCTGTGTCTTCTTTTGGCTGAGGATGTGGCTTTGTTCGGATTTGCATATGAATGTAATTACAGCAAGGCATCCCAAAACGTAATCATCATGACTTTTAATATCTCTTTGATCAGAGTTAATAGTTTTTATTTTTTTTATGTAACACTGAGGTCATGTGACAGCAATGTACTATATTACTAATGTGTATTGTTGCACACTGTATACAATATAAGCAGTGTATATACTACAAGCGATATGCTATATTTGATTCTGAACATCTGCATGTGCTTGCACACCTAAACTAGTGTTACAACTCGGTAGTCTCTATACTGTTAAAGTAAAATAAGTGATTCTTTATAAATCTCTGCATCTAGGTATGCTGCTCCACTTTCAAATGTGTGATCCTTTGTCTTTCAGTGGGTATTTTTAGCTGCATTTACAGTGTACAGCAAACTGTACTGCCCAAGGAATAGACATAGGGAGGTGGAGGAGAACAGAATGTTTTTGATATCCTTTGGTGTGAAAAAGCTACATTTTACACACAAAGGGCTTCACTAGAAAGGTTTTGTTTTGAAGTAAACACAAAAGGAGTTTTGCTACTATTCCCCAGGCTAATGGCAGAGGGTGGTGACTACTGCTGTCAAGCTCTTAGAAGGACAACACAGAGTCTTGAAGTCATGAGAGTTTATTGTGAGGAATCGACAAATAAGTCATTCACTAAAAATCGTAAAAAATAAATGTTATGTTCTGGCTTGACGATTCAATTTAGCTTCCTTGCATTTCAGACAATTAGGGAGAAATAAATAAATGATGGTTTGGAAGAGCATGACTCACAAGGATGAGTAATTGAGGACAGATTTTTTGTTTTTGAATAAAGAAGGGTTAGTGATAGTTCACGCAAAAATGAATTCTTGTCATCATTTACTCACCCTCAAGTTGTTCCAAACCTGTATGAACTTCTTTCTTCTGCTAACACAAAATATATTTTTGAATAATGTTGAGTATACAAACAGTTGCTGGTAGCCATTGATTTACATTGTATTTTTTCAGGAACCACATTCTTCAAAAAAAAAAAAAAAAAAAAAAAAAAAACTCTTCTTTTGTGTTCAACAGAGGAGGTTTGGGTGAGTAAATGATGCTAAAATTGTCATATTTTGGGTAAATGATGCTTTTAAAAGGGTCATTTAACCAAAAATGTGGTTACTTACCCTATTTAAAACCTAGTACTTTATTAAAGTAATGTAACTGATTACATTTGATTACTTTTCTAAATTTCTAAAGGATGTTCAAACTTAATAATTTTCAAACATTTAAAGCAGGCAGCGTTAACCTTAAAGTAGTACTCAATGCTAATTACTGTCAGACTTCATCCAATTATGATCAATTAATTTTAAAGCACAGCCATTAAAAAAAAAAAAATCACTTTTAGCACCTATTTTTACTTTGAGATCACTCTGAGCTTAAACACAAATTATATATATATAATATACTTATGCTGTTTTTGAAATCAAATCACACTGGCATCTAACAATGGCTTAAAAAACAGTTAATCTTAAAAAAGAAATAAGACATAAACCCAAATAGGAAATAAAACAGTTATTGAATAAGCATGTCCTATTCTGTGTCCTGAAATTCTGAAATATTGGTGTGAAAGTGTTTTCTTTTTTTCTTTCCCACTCATCCTTTATCATGCCACAGGACAACAATGTTAGGAATATGGATTATATTATGGACATTTAGTCAAAGAGAGTAATGGAGCTTTCCCCCTGCTGTTCACCAGCGTTAAGAGACAGAAAATACTGTATATTAATTAATTCATTTATATATACGTGTATGCAACACCTATGCCATACCTACTATTCTGTGCATAATGAGTTTGAGTTATACATGTACAAAGCTTATTATAGCAAATATAATAATTGCGTTTATTCGAAATTTGTGACATTTGAAAACATCTACCGGAATTCTTACAGGGTTTGCGTGTGCGCGCGCGTGTCTGTGTGTGTGCGTGCGCGTGTCAGGAAGAGCCACAGAGAATCAGACACACAAACACAGCCAGCAGCAGCAATGAATGGAGGCTGAGCCACAAGCGGCTGGATATTGACGATAAACGTATCTTGAACGCGTTGGGGTTTTTCTGTTGAAATGTGTCGTTAGTAGCGCAAGGGTGAGTCGATGCCTTTAAATGTCACGGTTTCACTGTTAGCCGTGCGGATATGCTGTGACTAAAAACTAGGACTTCAACTCACCAACAGATACTGAAGACACTCATAAATAGAGGTACACCTACGGTGAGCTCAGAACTGTGTCGTTGGATTATATCTTTGGTTATTTTATCGCAATAATATGAAGAAAACGAGGGAATTATGAGCTAGCTGGCTAGCCGTCGTTAGCACTCTCGCTTATAAAATGCATAGAATGGCGTGAGAGCTTAATTTGACACACTTTCACTATTCATTTTTAGTTGTTAAACTCTTATGTTAGCAGGTTACTTATATTTGTGTGAATGTAATAAAAGTCAGCATTAGGTGTGTTTAAACGCTTGACAGCGCCTTACTGGCCGTCTTAAATGTAAAAGCTGCTGTATTTGCATGTATATAACTATACACTTGAAGCTGTTTGTGTTTTAGGTGTGAAATGTGTGTTTAGCGTGTAGCTGGAGTTCGTATGAATGGCTGATTGTGTGTCATTAGTGCCTGCGTGGCCAGGATATGCATGCAGTCTCATGATGAATGTACACTTGCTCACCTGCTTGTGTCTGATGAGGAGAGACATGTCTTCAGACTGATCACTTGACTAAAGGCCAAACATCTGCAGAGGTCTTGGCTGGTGTGTGAACCAGAGCTTCTTGCATGGATAATACACATTTTGTGTGTGACCGCTCTTCTCTGTTAGAGGTAACGTTACATGTGAGAACATTTCCAGAGTTTGCGAGATGGGTGTTGTCAAGAAGACCACTGTGCTCCTCAGGGGAGATCTCTGGAGTCCTGTGCTTCTAGACTAGTCTGGACCACTGCATTGACCCTTTTCTTATTTCAGGGTTTTAAGAAGCAGAAATCATCTTAGTTTGGTGAACGGAAGCTACAGCGGATATCATTTTTACATTCCATTTACTCCAATAGAAAAAAACAAGATAGTGTTTCTATGACTTTCTAAAAGAGGAGAAATCTGAAGGAGATTGATTACAGTTGTCAGAAAAGAGAAGGATTTTGCTATCTCTCCTTCAGGCGCTGTATTAGAAACACTCACACAGCAGTGTTAACTACTTTACCGCAATTTAATGCCGAGATAGTGTAATACAAAGGATATTATTATAAATGTACATTATTATAAAGAATAACAGCTAAAATGTGGAGATGTAGGGACACATCACATTCTGTGGAAAGGATCCATAGATAATTAAAAAAAATAAAAACACACACACATTTCATTTATCAAGCAATATCACAACATCGGTTACATAAACTACTGTTCAAATTTTTGGATTCAGTACTTTTTAAGAAATATTTTATTCAGCAAGGAACATATAATCGACCAAAAATAAATAAATAAAATAACAGTAAACGTTTTAGTGTTACAAAATTTTTATTGAAAATAAATGCTGTTCTTTTGCATTTTCTTTTGCAATCTTTAATCAATGTGTCACAGGTTCTGTAAAAACATAAGCAACACCACTGATATCAGCTTTGAAAATAATATTTAAGAATTAAGAGATCCTTGAGTAGCAAATCATCAAAATGATTTGTGAAGGATCGTGTGACACTGAAGACTGGAGTAATGATCCTAAAATTATTCACAGGAATAAATTGCATGGTAAATGATGATTCAAATAGAAACAGTTGTTTGAAATTGTAATGATATTTTAAAATATTACTATTTTACTCTACATTTGATCAAATAAATGCAGCCTTGGTGAGCAAAAGAGACTAAACCTTTGAACACTCACTTCTCTCTGCTCACATATACTCTGGTCCGGAACACCGGTGCAATGTTCAGTTGAGCTAAATATCGGCACTCTTGGAATACCGCTCGACCAAAAGCAATTCGAGAAGCCTAACTGCAATAATAGCTGGAAATTATACAGCTGTAATGAAACTCCATGACAGATAACTTGACCTTGGTGACGTATTTAAATAAACCGAATTCACAACTACATTCAGTGCATCACACAAAACCCATTTATACGTTTGCAATGCATAAAAGTGCATGCACATAATAAGATTAGTGGCCTGAAACTCTCAAACGGACTACATAACAACATCCTTATTATTGAGCCCTGGATGAGCACTTGTCATGTGACTCCAGTCTAAAGAAATGCAATTTTTGCTCTTCACAAAGGCACCAGAGAGTATCGATGCAGATCAATATAGCATTAGAAAAAAAAGAAAAAACATTGCATTTTTGTCTCATATAATGTTCTATAATCTAAGCAATGTGTTTTGTGGATGTCTGCCAAAAGTGTGCCTTTATTCCGTTGTCATGAGTGGGCTGATCCCACATACTAGATATAAGAGAGCAGAGCACAGTAGTAAACGTGTATGTGTGTTTAGTAGAAGTCTTTGGAGTGGCAGCGCTCTCAGACCCAGATAAGCCCCAGGCTGCGATCAGGAAGTGTTGAGAGAGTGTTGCTCTGTGTTTGCCAGGGCTCAGCACCGCAGTCTGTTTGAGCTGAGATTCTTCTGCTTGGCTGGCTCTTTCACTTTAATGTAGACCCTGAGATGCATGAGGAATGTTGCATGTGTTTGCTATGCATATTGATTGCTGGCATTTGTTGAGATTTGAGTTTGTCCTTTTGTGAGCAGTGGAGCTAAATGTTTTGAAGTTTGCTATCTTTGGGTGTTGTTTGAACCCTGATGTTTTTTAATTATCCCAGAAAAAATATCAAAAGGAAATTTTAATCCAGATATTAAAAACATGCACATCAGAAGAGGTGTATTCAAATCATTGTATGTATTTTTAGGGTGTTTTTTTTAATAATCAAACATCTAGAATGCTTTCACCCACCTGGAATTATTGATGTGCCAGAAGCTTTGTATTCTTAATGTCTTTTTCCTACTTTAGGTAGTTCAAGATTGTGCTCAGAGGTGCCACAGAAACCAGGCTCGCCCAGACAGTAACAGACCAGACACACCTGAGCAGACAGGTGGCCACCCCACCCTCCACACAACACCAGGCTGGACTCCAAATCATATATTAGGAGGATTTGAGTTGGCGTGTGAGAGAGATTGTCACATTAAACACAAGCAGCACGAACACAGACACAACCAGGAGCGTCTTCTATAACTGAGGAAGCTCTCCAACATCAGTGAGTGCTCTTATGTGAAGTGCTCTGATTTTATTCTACGCCTGTCAGCGTCATGTCTGTCTGTGTTGACTCACAGCAGCCATACAGTACAATATAAATAGATCTGTTCTGAGTAAAAGATTGTGCTTTTAAAGGAATAGTTTACCCAAAAATTTTACTCTCAGCTCATCCAAGGTGGAGATGAGTTTGTTTCTTTAGTGAAATTTAGCATTGCATCATTTGCTCACCAATGGATCCTCTGCAGTGAATGGGTGCCGTCAGTCCAAACAGCTTATAACAACATCACAATAATCCACATGACTCCAGTTTGTGTCTCTATCAGTTAATGTCCTGTGACGTGAAAAGCTGCATGTTTGTAAGAAACAAATCGGTAACACTTTATTTTACGGTTACACCTATTAGTTGCTTATTAGCATGCATATTACTAGAATATTAGCCATGTATTAGTGCTAATTAAGCACATATTAATGCCTTATTCTACATCCCTAATCCTACCCAATACCTAAACTTAACAACTACCTTACTAACTATTAATAAACAGCAAATTAAGAATTTATTGAGGGAAAAGTCATAGTTAATAGTTAATAAGTGTTACCTATTCTAAAGTGTTACCAACAAATCTATCAGGATGTTTTAACATTAAACCAGTGGTTCCCAACCACGTTCCTGGAGGCCCCCCAACCCTGCATGTTTTCCATGTCACCGTAATCAAACACCTGATTCAGATCATCAGCTCATTAGCAGAGGCTCCAAGACCTGAACTGGGTGTGTCAGACAAAGGAGAGATGCAAAATTTACAGTGTTGGGGGGCCTCCAGGAACGCGTTTGGGAACCGCTGCATTAAACCATCGCTTCTGGCCCATAATCCATAATTACACTTCCTCCAGTGAAAAATGTCCAAACCCTGTTGTTCCCTCTCAACAACATCCATAGGCATATTTGATTATAACTGTTTTCACTTATAAATGGTGCTTGATCTGTGCGCATTTCTCTCCTGATTCAGACAAGATGACTTTTTCAAAACAATATAATGCACACTCAAAGCATTTAAGTATTTTAGCCCAAAGCAAGAGTTAAAAGCATATTGGTGTTTTTGTGTCTTACAAAAACACTGATTTTTATTTCACAAGATATCATTTAATGGACTGGAGTGGTGTGGATTACTTGTGGATTGTTTCTATCAGCTGTTTGGACTCTCATTCTGACGGCACCCATTCACTGCAGAGGATCCATTAGTGAGCAAGTGATGCAATGCTAATATTCTCTGAATCTGTTCTGATGAACAAACTCATCTACATGTTGCACGACTAAATAAATTTACAACAAATCTATTCCTTGAAAATGACAACCACTCTCTCTCTTCTCACAGGAAGTGTCATCCGTCCTCACTCTTTAACACTGTGGTGGTTCGACCCGCTCCTGTCCTGCCTGACCGGTGGTGGTGTTGGTCAGACAGCGGGCAGTGCCATGCCCCAGGCGTAAGTGCGTGTCTCCTGGCAGACTCCGGTGTGGTGGGCTGCCGGTGGGCATCCGGCTGCGGGAGGTGATGAAGCTGAAGCAGCGTGTGGTGGTGCTGTGCGCTGTGCTCTTTCTCCTCGGCCTGGCCAAGGTTTTCTTGCTGGATGGAGGGGAGGGATCGGCCGCCAGCCGCCGCGACCTGCGGGCCTTCCGCAAAATGGAGTCCAGCATGGCCCTGGCCAAGGGAGCTCGCCTCACGCACACGCTGCAGTCGCCCTGGGAAGTGGCCGCCCAGTGGGTGGGTCCACGGGAGGTGTACCCGGACGAAACGCCCGAGCTAGCTGCCGTGCTGAACGCCCTGGCCACCGCTCGTGTGGAGAGGGCCGACGTGGGCTATAAAGGCACCCAGCTGAAAGCCTTACTGGTGCTCGACGGAGGACAGAAAGTGGTATTCAAACCCAAGAGGTAAGGAAAGGGATGATTAAGATGGGGAACGAAAGAGAGAGAAAGTAATGAGAATGTGAATGAGGTTAAAATGACAGGAGTGAGTGATTTAGAAAGAGAGGGAGAGTGAGGGGAAGAGTGAGTGAGTTAGAGAACGAAAAAGCCGGTGACTGAAATAGAAAAAGAAATGAATGAATAATCATTTTTATTTATACAGCACCTTTCAGAGACCTGAGCGTGCATAAAAATGTGGAGCAAAGAAAGAGCATAACAACAGTAATAAAAAAAACTATACAAACAGGAAGCAATTCAAAATGTGACCCAATTTATTAAAAACAAATGCCAGCCTTTGGTTTAGGAACAGTGGAGCTGAAGAACCTACTGACCATTTGAAAAATAACTTTTCTCAAATGGTCTTAATTTCTTTGATATGAACAATTCCATGCAAATGTCAACCTTACCATGAAAAAATGAAGTTTTTACCAAAAGAACAAAACCCTGTTTAAGTTGTGTGTTTAGGTCTGTATTTTACTGCATTAACATGCTTTAATAGAAATTTGAAGGAACTCGCTATGTTTATCCACCACATATGAGGGGTGGACCTATAGTAAAAATACATTTTCATTCGACTGTATTTCATATTTTCAAATGAGATATCAAAGACTGCCCATTTTTAAATTTATGTCAACAGTAAGTATTTTGTAGAAAGATGGAGGCCTGTCTGAAAAGTAAATATACTCACTTTGTCTAAACAGCGATGATTTTTGGATTTATAAGGTCTAGATTTATGACGTCAGGATGCTTCAGCGCTGTGTCACGTCTAGGGGTGGGCGATATAGGAAAAATATCATATCATGATTTTTTTTTGAGAAATTTCACGATTTTATCACGATTCTTTGTCATGTTGGTTTTACTATTTTGGTTTTACAAGTTGTCTGAGCATTACAGCCAAACTAGAAAGACAAAGATGCATGGCAGATATTTAGGCCAAAGTGGGCGAAGATAAAAATCTTTGTCATCATTTTATCTTTCTTATTAAAAAATAAGAACAAAGATACACATTACAAATACACATAATATACAAATAAAACAAACAGTGCTTTATTTTCAGGTACAGTAGGTGCATTTAGCAGAGCATTCAATGAAATTGAATGAACAAATATAAAAATAAAACACTAGATAGACTGATTCCTAAAGCAACTGTATTAAAGTTTTTCAGTCAAGAATAGTGAGTGATTTTTCTCTTTGCGTTTTGTTGTTTTGTTAACATTAAATGAATAGTTCCCCCAAAAATAAATATTCTGTCATCTGTCTGTCAATTCTGTCATAATGTTGTATTTTTATACCATCATTTACTGAAAAGTTGTTTTAAACCTGAATGCGTTTCTTTCTTCTGCTGAACATAAATGCTATTTTGAAGAAGGTGGAAAACCAAACAGTTGCTGGTCCACAGTGACTTCCATAGGATTTTTCTTTCCTGCTATCAAAGTCAATGTGGACCAGCAACTGTTTGGTTACCCTCATTCTTTAAAATATCTTGTTTTGGGTTCAGCACAAGAAATTAATAGAGCTTTGGGACAACATGTGAGTGAGTAAATAATGACAGAAATTTAATTTTAGGGTGAACTATCCCTTTAATGACAGTCAACAGCATGTTTAGTGTCCTGTCCCTTTAAAACCTGCACACATCTAATATACTGGCACACATCCGTTTCTCTCTTAACTATTTACTTTCATTTTAGAGATAACCAACTGAGTCTGTATGTAAACCTTGTGTGTTTTGACTAGGGCTGCAACTAACGATTATTTTGATAATCGATTAGTTGGCCGATTATTCTTTCGATTAATCGGATTAAAAAATATTGACCAAAAAAAACACTATTCCACATTCTGCCCAATGTCCTTCAAACAAACGTGACAACTGAATGCTATGAAAACATACAGTGCTTAATTTATTAGACCACTTAGCATAATAAAGAGAAAACATATTTTAGAAATTTGTCAAAAATTTGTTTAAATTTAAAAATGTTGTTGTCATTTATTGGACATAATAATAAAAAATGGCCTCATAACAGCTTGCATTCTTGCTGGTATTGTTTATGTACTTTTTGACTGCAATTGGGTATCGCGAAAAAAAAATACTCAAATAAAAAATACAAAAAAAAAAAAGTGCTCTGGTTTTCTTTCATAGATAACAGCAATAATGATATTATAGCATTGAAAATAGCCTACTACTGTTACTAAAGAGCTTACACATATTGGAGTACTAACCAGTACAGAAAGCCGAAAAATTATTTTGGTTATCACCAATACTGTTACTTTAGAGCAGCAGTGGCACAAACCTTACATAAACACATTGTTAAACTTACATAAATTTGTTAAGCATTGTAAAAATTGAATATAGTTTAAACCTCTATTAAAAATTAAAATAATAAAGATAATAATAAAGACGAATAAAAACACAAACTCAGTGTTAACCAACAGGTAAGAGTAATGTTCTGCAGGAACTACTTTGATCACAGTCACCTCGTCATTTCTTTATCCTGTAAAAGGCCGTTATGGAGCGTCTCATGTTTATATTCAGACAGACAATTACACGCTGTTATCCCTTTAAAGTTCCTACTCTCATAAAATATTCGCACTGCATGTTGACTTTTAAACCTTAAATTAACTTTCAACAACAGATAATTCAGCACAATGGATATGTTTGCGCTGAAAAGCCTATTAATTGTCTCCCTCTCTACTGTGTTCTGTCCGTCTGACGCGCGTGCGCGCGCCCGCCGCGACGGCGCTCATTCGGTATTTTAAACTTAACACAGACTGTCAGGACGGACCTTTATGCAAAAATGGAAATGCTCGCGTGAATTTGTGGCATTTATAGATAAGGATATGACCGTAAACTGAACGTTTTTGCGCTGAGGACGCACACGCATCTGTCAAAGCGCCTGACAGGGCAAGCCATTACTCTTATGCATTAACTTAAAGCTTAAAATAAAGAATTATCATGTTTTGGGCAGCTTGGATCACGTGCTTCTCCGGCAGAATCTCATTCTGTTTCCTCCACTATTTTTAGATGCATTTTGTCCATAGAAATGCATTATTCAGTGCCGTAATTTGACTAACCATCTGAAGTTGGACGTGCACTGTGGGCAGACCCGATTAATCGATAATGAGAATCGTTGTCGATGATTTTCATAATCGATAATAATCGATTTTATCGATTAGTTGTTGCAGCCCTAGTTTTGACAGTATTAATGCAAAAAATAAGTTAGTTGAGTAATCAGGCGCTGTTAGACAGGCTTTTTAGTGCGCGTGCTTCAGGTGTATGTGCTCAGAAAAAGCGCACATCAGACCAGCGCGCGAATTAAACATTTAACCAGCAAGGCTTGTGCGCAAATAATGTACTTTTGCGATCATGAATAAGTGCAGTGTCCTGTCAGAGTAACTCTACTGCTGTATGTCGTGTTGTACAGTACATAGAGACGGAGGAGCCAGAACTGTATTTGACAATGTGTGCTGTAGCACGATACTACGATATTTCTTAAAAAGCAGATCGTGGAGACATTTTTATCGTCCACGATCAAAAATCGTCATATCGCACACCCCTAGTCATGTCCGTAACGTTTTAAAGATTAAGTTTATTTCATATAGTAATTATTAATGCAATTAACTTGAAACTTTCTGTACAAAGCCAACTTATGGCCATGCTAATTATGATCAACAGCTCATCTCCATTATTTGCTCTTATCCACCATCATAATGCGTTACGGATGTGACCGTTACGGACACTTCCAGCCTGATCTCACGGCAATTCGTACATATTTTACGAGGTGGCTAATTCGTACGAATTCGTACGACCTCACTCATACAAATTCATACGATTTTTGCTTAATTGTACGTATTTTACGAGTTGCCAATTCGTATGAATTTTTACGAATGACCTACACCTAACCCCGCCCCTAAACCTACCCGTCACTGAGGTTTAGACAAATCATACTAAATCGTACGAGTGAGGTCGTATGAATTCGTACAAATTAGCCAACAAATGCAACTGAAATGGTCACACTGTAGATCCCTGTATCTAAGTAAAGTCTACTTTTAAACGAACCAATTCAAAATGAAATCAAAAACTCTCTTATTAGGCTATGTAATCTGTGAATGCATTTCTCTCCAAAGGAACGTCCAGTGGAGATTTCCTGAATTTTATCTTTGCAGCCGACAAGGACTCAAGAAACATTAGTATATTATTAAATAATTGTCTAATTTTTTTCATAATCATTAGGCTATCGCCTGTGCTTTGTGGCAAACGTTATGCGTGTGCTTGAACATTAAAACGAAAATTAAAATAAAATTGATATTTTATGCTTTGTGAATAACCAACCCTTCTCCATTCGGCAGATATTGTTGCTTCTGGTTTGTGCATTGTAAATCTATTGTAGTCTACGGACACTTCATATTAAAGCATACCGACGGGTAGGGCTGGGTATCGTTCAAAAATGTTCGATACCGATACCTTGAGTTCGATACCGGTTCCTGAACGATACTTTTTTCTATACCAATTTTATGAAAACAGTTTTAACAAGATTACATTATCTCAAAAAACTTTGGTTTTATTTTTTTCAGCTTGTTGACATGTATACAAAGACTCATCAGCATTTTAAGGGGTTTAGAAAAATATAAAGAGATGGTTCAATATATTGGTAAATAATACAATTTATGAGAATTTATATTTCAGGTTTAGACTGCGAATGTCACGTCCATTACGCTGGAATTGCTCATTTGTCTTGTTTAGGATATCGGTAATGAGGGTCAGTTTGTTAACATTTGTTAAAAGCGTTTGGTATCATGAACTAACAATGAACAAAGCTTTTACAGATTTATGTATTTCTACATATACACTGCTGTGTTTTATTTAATGATCAAAAATGCCGTAAAACTGCTGTATTCTTGCAATTTAAAATAACTGTTTTCTATTTTAGTTTATTTTAAAATATAAACTATTACTGTGATAGCAAAGTTGAATTTTCAGCATCATTACTCCAGTCTTCAGTGTCACATGATCCTTCAGAAAATTCAAAGTTGAAAGCAGTTGTGCTGTTTTATATATTTTTGTGACAACTGTGATGCTTGAAATAGAATTCTTTTGTAACATTATAAATATCTTTGCTGATCAATTTAATGCGTCCATACTGTAACTTGCCAAACTTTTGAACAGTAATATATACAAATGAATTAGGGCTGGGAAAATAAATCCATGCATCGCAAATTGAGTAATTATTCTGCATCGATTCAGAGATGTTCCGAATACATCGCGATTTTCTCTTGAATCCATTCTGAGCTTAGTTTTTAACAGCAGAGGGCACTGCTTGCTTTAGAAACAGCCATACTCTGCTTGCTTCCAGTTCCTTACACACACCACTTGAACATAAAATAATCATTCCTACAGTTCGAAAAAGTTGAATTACGCTAGGCGATATATCGCATGCGATGATCATGCACATCTCGGCAGTAAAGCCGGTTCCGTGATTAGCGGTAAATCTCCATCACCTGCTTTCAAATGGAGCGGCATTAACTACATAGAGCCGTAGTTCACTGACAAGCTGCACAAGATCGCGTTCATTATCAAAGGCAATTCATCTGCGATAATGAGCGCAATATTGCGTAGCTTGTCAGTGATCAACGGCTCTGTATATTAAATGCCGCTCCATTTGAAAGCAGGTTATGGAGATTTACCGCTAATCACGGAACCGGCTTTACTGACGAGATGCATATGATCATCGCATGCAATATATCGCCCAGCCCTAAATACAAGGGTGTTCCCAGTAGGCTGCTTACTAGGGGTGTGCTCAAAATATCGATTCTTAGATACATACCGATATAATAAAAAAAGATACAGTATCGATATTCTAGCCCTTAGTATCGATACTCCGCCCAGCCATTAGGGGGCGCAGCGGCGCCCGCGAGTTTCAAAAAACTCATGGAAAATGTTAAAGCAAGATGTAGCATTTAAGTGATTTTATAGTGAAATATGTTATGGCAGTACATGGTGTCACAAAAAAGAATTATAAGAAGATTTAATAAGAAGTTAAGAATAATAAGAAGAAGATTTTGTGCTTGTGTGAGCTCAGACTGTACCCTTGGAAAGTTAAATGTTGACTTGTGGTAATTTCCAGATTAATACAATTTGTGTACAATTAATCAGAGCACTTAAAGTTGCAAATATTTAAGCAAAATGCACTTTGTTATAATGCACTTTTGTCTTCAATAAATTGAAGAAAAATGCAGAGTTCTGTTTGTTGAGTAAATGTGTTCAGCATTAACTAATTTGCTCTGGCCCATGTATTAACTAATTGGCTCTGGCCCATGTATTAACTAATTGGCTCTGGCCCATGTATTTTTATTGAATCGTATCGAATCGTGTCACATTGTATCAAATCGTATCGAGACCGCTCTGTATCGAGGTACGTATCGAATCGTGACCTGTGTATCGAGGTATGTATCGTATCGCCAGGTTCTCCAAGGTATACAGCCCTACTGCTTACATTAATCTTGCATCATAACAGCATAAACATTTAACCACTTACAGAACACAAATTAAGATATTTTTGAAATGTAGAAGGGACATCGTTAAAATAGTCCATGTGACATTAGTACTTTTATGAAGCTACGAGAATACTTTTTTGCGCAGACAAAACAAAATAACTTCTCTTCCGCATCAGCGTCCGCTGCTGTTATCGAGAGTACCATGATGCATGCGTGTGCATTCCTCTGCTCCTAAACAAGGCACAGCACATGCGTGTTCAACATCAGCGGCATCACACACACACACACGTCGTGGTACTCTCATGATTGTGCGTTGGACTGACATGGAAGAGAAGAATTTTTGAATAAAGTCATTTTTTGTTTTCGGTTGAACAACTGATGTCACATGGACTATTTTAACGATGTCTTTACTACCTTTCTGGGCATTGAACGTTGCGTTGCGTCAGTTGCGCTGCGTCAGTTGCGCGGCTGGCTTTGCAGGGTCAGAAAGCTCTCGGATTTCATCAAAAATATCTCAATTTGTGTTCTGAAGATAAACAAAGGTCTTACGGGTTTGGAACGATATGAGGGCGAGTAATTAATGACAGAAATATCCCTTTAAGGCATTAGGTAGTAATGCAAATAATGGTGATGTTAACACACCCTAATTGTAAAGTGTTACCAGAATATTTCTGGAATAAAATTGCTTGTGTGCACTTAGGACACAAGGCTGATCTATCATTATTTCAGGTGAGTTCAGCTGTCTGCTCTTATCTGAGCCTATTAGAGTTATCATGGATCTACAGGGATTTTAGATAAGTGAGGAAGCTCTCCTGGTGTCCTTAATCTCTAAGGTCATTGATCAAACACACCTTATCTCTGATGACTTCACATTCAGACTGAACTTTTTCAATCCATCTGCACTGAACATTTTGGTTCCAAACAGCCGAATCAGGCGTGTCACATTATATTGTGTGCCATTCTAAGTGGAGTGTGGGATATCTTCCAAATAAGAGGTTAGAAAATCAAGACTTTTTGAGGGGAATTCCATGCTAGTGTTTAATGCTTGAGGTTTGCAAGATTAAGAAGTAAAGTATAATATAGCCTTATAGGCAGTTTTTTTTTTTTTTTTTTTTTTTTTTTTTTATGAGCTGCAGTGTTAGTAGTTTCAAAATGATGAGAGAGAATAAATGCAAAAAAGTGCAATACTCTCAATTTCAATAACTTCAGTTAATTCTGGATTGAAAAATGTTATTTCAGGTTTCCGAGCAGCGAACTCAGCTTGGCCACAGTATTCATGTTTTCTCTGGGTGTAATAGTCACTTTATTATATTTGGTTTTATATATAGAATTTTATATAACCTACCCGACAACAGTCCATGTTGAAAAATCGGTCTTGCATTTAGTGAGCGTTGTGTGTGTGTTGGATACTGTCAAGGTTATAAGGTCTGGTTTATATTGGAAGACTCAAATAATCTTATATTTGCTCACTACGTTCTGCTGTTAAAGGAACGAGGAAGCAGTACATGTGCATTTATGTTAGTGGATTGACTAGTTAGGCTCATTGCTCTAAAACGGTGTCCACACTAAATGTGAAAATGCTGTGTGACACCACACAATCACAGCCAGTCAGAACATGTCTGATGTTCAATATACTGTAATTTGGACCAATGAAAATAAATTTTAGGCCTGTACACACAATGCAACACCACAGAAATTGAAACCAGGAGACCAGCAAAATCATGTCGCAGCTGGTTAAAACAAAACATTTGTGCACAAGAGAAAGCTTTAATTGCTTGCCCACTTTGCACACTTTTTTTTTTTTGCCTGAATTCATTAGGACATGGATAACAATGTTTTTATGTGCATCTTTGTGTCATCTTTTGCTTTTCTCTTATGTCTTTATCTTATGTCTTTATCTTCTTCATTGTCTTATTATTAGGTACACTAGAGATTATGTGGTTGAAGGAGAGCCGTACGCAGGGTACGATCGGCATAATGCAGAAATTGCTGCTTTCCACTTGGACAGGTAATGTGCAAACACACACAGACATTTTCAAAAAATTCACGTCTTTAACTTTTGGTTGGAAGATCAGAGCAGGTCACCAGCAGAAGCCCTCACTAGAAACTATATTGAATCTAATTAGTAAAAAGATGCCATTGTTCACATTAAATGCCCAATACAATGTAGATCACCTTCATTTTTCATATAATGTTACGTCAGGATCTACCGATCTTAAACAGATTCTTAAATTTGTAATCCTACAACATCATACGTCTCATATTTCTCAAACTCTTGATTTAAAGAAAGTCTTTCAAAAGTTAGTATACTTGTTTATTATTAGGTGAAAAATTTTTGGTGGAAGTGAATTATGAAACGGTAAGAATGAATATTGAAGTGTTTTTTCTTAAGATTCATTCATATTTGTAATGTGTATGTAATACCTAATGTCTTAAAATAATATATGTAACTTGTATATAGTGTTAACTTCTTGCCGTCATCGCAGAGCGGAAGGTAATCTATCATTGCCTGCGTCCCAATATGCCCAATGTGCACACTATCCATCCTAAATTATGTGATATTAGTAATTTTCCCTCTGTCTGGAGCTCCATGCAAGATCTCATCTCATGGGGTAAGGATGATCATGAGAAAGGTGAGGGATCAGCCCAGAACTACACGGAAGGAGCTTGTTAATGATCTCAAGGCAGTTGGGACCACAGTCACCAAGCAAACCATTGGTAGCACACTATGCCGCAATGGACTGAAATCCTGCAGCGCCCGCAAAGTTCCCCTGCTCAATAAAGCACATGTACAGGCCCATCTGAAGTCATCTGAAGAACATCTAAATGATTCGGAGAAATTGTTTATTATTAGGTGAAAATTGTTGGTGGAAGTGAATTAAGAAACGGTAAGAATGCATATTGAAGTGTTTTTTCTTAAGATTCATTCATATTTGTAATATGTGTATGTAATACCTAATGTCTTAAAATAATATGTAACTTGTGTATATAGTGTTAATTATATAAATATATATATATATATATATATATATATATATATATATATATATATATATTAACGCGTATATTTTTTTTGATTAATCGCATGCGTTAACACGTTAACAGCCCTTTTTAATATTTTTTTAACGCAAATGAATCGTTTGATAAGTTTGACCCCAACTTCTTGCCGTCATCACAGTGCGGAAGGTAATCTATCGTTGCCTGCATCCCAATGTGCACACTATCCATCCTAAATTATGTGATATTAGTAATTTTCCCTCTGTCTGGAGCTCCATGCGAGATCTCATCTCATGGGGTAAGGATGATCATGACAAAGGTGAGGGGTCAGCCCAGAACTACACAGAAGGAGCTTGTTAATGATCTCAAGGCAGTTGGGACCACAGTCACCAAGCAAACCATTGGTAGCACACTATGCCGCAATGGACTGAAATCCTGCAGCGCCCGCAAAGTTCCCCTGCTCAATAAAGCACATGTACAGGCCCATCTGAAGTTTGCCAATGAACATCTAAATGATTCAGAGAAGGCTTGGGAGAATGTGCTGTGGTCAGAGGAGACCAAAATTGAGCTCTTTGGCATCAACTCGACTCGTCATGTTTGGAGGAAGAGAAATGCTGACCCCAAGAACACCATCCCTACAGTCAAGTACGGAGGTGGAAACATCATGCTTTGGGGCTGTTTCTCTGCTAAGGGTACAGGACGACTTCAACGCATTGAGGGGCCAATGTATGGGGCCATGTACCGGAAAATATTTGATGAGAACTTCCTTCCCTCAGCCAGAACACTGAAGATGGATCGTGGATGGGTCTTCCAGCATGACAGTGACCCAAAACATTCTGCCAAGGCAACAAAAGAGTGGCTCAAGAAGCAGCACATTAAGGTCATGGAGTGGCCTAGCCAGTCTCCAGAACTTAATCCTATGGAGGGAGCTGAAACATCGAGTTTCCAAGAGACAGACATGTCACAGTTTCACCCAATCTCATGTTAACCTATATAGAGCAGTACTGCATCCTTCACATCTCCAAAAAGTCTTTAGTTTTATCATATTTATAAACGAAAGATACAGCTTTATGATTCTCTCCGAAAAAAGCCGAGCACAAAACAGAGACAGTTGATGCCGTTTCACTTACCATATGCAGTTCTGAATCATGACCGGGATAGCTGGGACTGCTCCATCTTTCAGTATCAAACGATGTGCAAATCCAGCGTCGAACTGGGCCTTGTTTATAAAACGTTCGTCAACCAACACACTTTGAGAAACTCCGTTGCTGCCCCGGAAAAACAAACTGCATCCACAGTTCACGTAACGCTGTGTTCTTTTGGGAAGCTGAACAAGGTTATCTTTCCCTTACAACCAAAAACACACTTCTTTAGAGACATTCTTCCCGAGCGAGTCTGTGCAGTGCAGCCGAATGAAGCGCGTTGATGGACACGCTCTTGCTCTCGCTCCGGTCGATGCGTGCACGGGCACGTTCTTCCGGGAGAATTGCCCATATAAGGAGTTCCACCCTCGTTTATGTCAGCGAGAGCCATGATTGAAAAAAAAAATAATAATAATTCCGAAACTTGTACGAACCCAGAAGGTTTTTGCCACAGAAATACTCAGTCATACTTCCAAATCATTTTTTGAAACTTTGGCATGAGAATCCAACTCTTTAACAGTGTAAATAACTCTGAATGCATGAAACAGCATTGTAACACAGCATTGTAACATTTGTATGCTGTTTTTTTCTGGATTTTTTGTTTGATATTCTGTCTCTAGCAGTTAAAATAAACCTACCATAAAAATGATAAACCCTTCTTTTATTTTAAGTGGGCAAACTTACAAAATCAGCAGGGGATCAAATAATTATTTTCCCCACTATATATACACTGCCCGTCCAAAAAAAACGTCACACATTCTAATATTTCGTTGTACCGCCTTTAGCTTTGATTACAGCACGCATTCGCTATGGCATCATTTCAATAAGCTTCTGCATTGTCACAACATTTATTCCTGTCCAGAGCCGCATTAATATTTCGCCAAGATCTTGTATTGATGATGGGAGAGTCGGATCGCTGCTCAAAGTCTTCTCCAGCACATCCCAAAGATTCTCAATGGGGTTAAGGTCTGACTCTGGACTCTGTGGTGGCCAATCCATGTGTGAAAATGATTTCTCATGCTCTCTGAACCACTCTTTCACAATTTGAGCCTGATGAATCCTGGCATTGTCATCTTGGAATATGCCTGTGCCATCAGGGAAGAAAAAATTCATTGATGGAATAACCTGGTCATTCAGTATATTCAGGTAGTCAGCTGACCTCATTCTTTGGGCACATAACATAATCAGCCATGGGAGGATCTTACCTATTTGCTTAGTTAAATCCAGGTGGTGACTTTTTTTGGATGGGCAGTGTGTGTATGTATGTATATTAGGGATGTCAACGATTAATCGACGATCGATTAATTGTCGATAAGCGATGGTCGATTAAGCAGTTTAATTTTGGGGTGCGTGCGGCTCATGTGCAAAACACGTGCAAACGTCTGTGAGTGACGGTGAAGGGGCTGGGTCACAAAAATAATTTACTAATATACAAACTACGCTTTTAATGTGATCCAAGTTCTTTTGTGTTGAAATGTAGTAAGTCATGTTCAATTATAATTTCCCTAGATAATTGTTGCATATCGGGCACTTCGCTTTGACAGATAGCTACTATTCATTCATAAAACTTGTTAATTCGTTCATACGACATATTAATTTGTGGCCACTGTCCAGTTTTCATTAATTTGTTCCCTAGAAAACACATGAATTTAAATGCGGGAGCAGTTTATGTAACAAATTCTTAATTCATGGCCACGAAATCTTTCATTTCCCCTCACGTTTACCACAGTAAGAGATGTGAAAACAGTGATTAAAACAACAATAAAATAAACCTGCGAACCTAGAGGGTGAGACAGTGAGGATTTGGGAAAAGAAACAATAAATAATATTAAATTCGTGACCATCTGGCAAAACGGAACACAAAGCCGCATACAGCTTGATTTAAATGTATGCATGCACTCGAACGGCATGAATCCAAAAACATGGTTGCTATGTAACATTTGCCTGCTAACCAATTATTTCTATTATAAACAAAGCTTTGTGTAATATTACTTGTGTCATAATACTCGCATTAAAATGTTGCAAATGGGTAACAGTGTGTTTTGCCATTGCAACACCGGTGGTTTTGGAAACGGATCACTGACCGCGAGTCGCAGCCCCACGCGCCGTACTTGCGTATGGGATAGTTTTATTTTAAATCCCGATAATATCAGTTGCATACATTGCGACGATGTTTTAAAATAAAACAATGAGCACCATGAAACCATTTAAAAAAGGCGCATTCAGCGGTCTCCGTGACAGAATATGAAACAGCCCACAAAATATTGATTCCGTGCGTAACTACGCCGCGCTCACTTCATTTTATCAAATGGTCATAATCGCATCCATTCATTTTACGATCCTGCTACTAGCCTTTTATTTAGACTAAAAACCCCTTTCATTCGGGTAAGGAAGCTGGCGTTTTGAGTAGCATTTGCACATCCTGTCATGCCGGTGACTATACGCTACTGCAATAGACGCATTTTGCAGTATTAAGGTTAATGATTAATCGATTAATTGATCGTTAGTTTAAACGACGATCGATTGTGGAAATGATCGGAAAATGACATCCTTAATATATATATATATATATAGATATAGAGTCCCCTCCATACCTCCATAAGTATTGGAACAGTAAAGACAAAACTGCTCTGTTGGCTGTGGGGTCAAGACATTTGCAAATATGATTAAAAGGTGAATATGAGACACAACTACAGAATGTCACATTTTATTATTAGCTGTTTCAACACATACATGTTTTACCAAATAAAAGAACAGCACTTTTAGAGTTCATCCCACTCATTGATGTGAGCATAAGTATTGGGACAGTTGAACATAAGGCAGATATAAAAGATTAAAAATTATTTAGTTGCAGATCCCTTGCACACAATCACAGCAGTGAGTCTGTGACCCATAGACATCACCAGACTCTTGGTCTCATCCTTTGAAATACTTTTCCCAGCCTTTAATGCAGCCAATTCCAATTGTTGCTTGTTTTGGGGAGTTTCTGCCTTTACTCTCCTCTTCAGCTGGTGAAATTCATGTTCAATCAGATTTAAATCTGGAGAATCTTAGACTTTCCATTTATTTGCCCTTATAAATTCCTTGACTGAACTGGCAGGGTGTTTTGGGTCATTGTCCTGATGCAATATGAAGCACTTCCCAATGAATCTGGTGGCATTTTCTTGAATATTGGTAGGCAAGATGGTTTTGTACCCTTCCAAATTCATTCGCCTACTGTCATCATACATTAAGTCATCAGTAAAGTTGAGAGGGCCTGTTCCAGAGACAGCATGCACGCCCATGCCACGACACCACCTCCACCATGCTTTACAGATGAGGCTGTATGCTTGGGATCATTTGCAGTTCCCTTTTTTCTCCACATTTTTGCTTTCCCATCACTTAGATGAAGGTTCATCTTTGTCTCATCGGTCCATAAACACAGTTCCAAAACTCTTCTGGCTCACCTTTGTGCTTTTTTGCAAACTCTAATCTTGTCTTTCTATTTTTGGTGCTGGTCAGAGGTTTGCATCTTGCTGTGTAGCATCTGTAATTCTGTGTCAAAGTCTCCTGAGGACAGTAGATTGTCAGAGCATCACCCCAGCTTTCTGGAAGTTGTTGGTGATTTTACAGACACGTCTTTTAGGGTTCATTTTCACAGTTTTTATGATTTGTCTGTCATCAACTACTGTTGTTTTCTCAGCCGATCAGGTCGTTGTTGGTTGCTGGTGTCGCTGGTGGTTTCCAAACTCTTGATTTCTCCATGCCCTTTGTTTTTGCTAGAGCTCTAATTGACTTCCTCTTTTAGCATCCAAATTGCTTGCTTTTCTCTCAAAGTCAGCTCCCACATCTTCATCCTGGTTTGTGTGTATCATCATCGAATGCAAGATTCAGAATACAGAAGTAATGGATATAACTGATACGACACATTCCCTGCTTTTAATATCTGAAGAATTAATGCAACAGGAGACAATTGATCACTTAGAAAGATCTGTGAGGTAACTGTCCCAATACTTATGCTCACATCAGAACTTCTTAGCTGGTAAAACATCTGTGTTGATTCACCCAATAATAAAATGTGACATTCTGTAGTTTTGTCTCATATTCATCTTTTAATCATATTTGTAAATGTCTTGACTCCACAGACAACAGAGCCATTTTGTCTTCACTATTCCAATACTTTTGGAGGGCACTATAGATAGATAGATAGATAGATAGATAGATAGATAGATAGATAGATAGATAGATAGATTAAATAATATACTTCACAAAATATGACAAAATTATGTGACACTGAAGACTGAAATAATGATGCTGAAATATTCATCTTTGCAATCTTAGGAGCACATTATTTAACAAAAAATAGAAGTTATTTTAAGTTGTAAAAATGATTATTATTACTGTTTGTTTTTTTGTTTTGTTTTATCAAATAAACGCAGCCTTTGTAAATGTAAGAAATGTTTCAAACATTAAAATAAATCTTGCTGACCCCAAAATTTTGAACCGTTGTGTTTTAAAGGCCCATCTATATTCTAGAAAATAAAATGTGTACATTAACTGCAAAGATAGTATATGATAGTATATAGCATTAGATAATATATGGTTAAAACTATAGCTGTCAATAAATAGATGTATTTCAAACATTAAAATTAATCTTACTGACCCCAACATTTTGAACAGTTGTGTATTTTATAGGCCCATCTATATTCTAGAAAATAAAATGTGTAAAATATAATCTGGGAAATTAGATAATATTAATATATTGTCAGAACTATAGCAGTTTTAGCAGAATAACAGTCAATAGTAATAAAGTCAAATGCTATAGATATATTTTTTTTCTGTGCACAATTAGTTCACTGAAAATTCCTAATCATAATATTGATTAATGTATGATTCATTATGTCATCGAAACACTAAACCACGTAGAGCAGAGTCCTGCACGGATCCTGTTTGGTAAACTCGCACCTGCTCCGCACCTGCTGTACTCAACAGAACACCCGACCTGTTATTTGACCCACTTGTCATAAAGACTGCGATCTGAACCACATCCACATTAAATCTATTACATCAGGTAAACAGAATAACTCCTGCTCATTGTGGCTATTACCTTACACATATAGCCGAAATAGAAACAGAAGCGACTTAAGTTGGCTGTTTAGTCTACGGAGTTTGAACACAAATTAGCACGAATTGAACCAGTAATGACAGAAACAGTGTTTGAGGGGGAGAAAGTGTAGTTTATTTGTTAACATTCGTTTACATATAGAGGGCAACGGGGTTTATGACCTATATTGGCGTTCTAAATGTTTTGGCTTCACTTTTTGGCACAAATTGAGTCAACGTAATCTTGGCTCATGTCTGCCTATGCCCATGCCCATGGATTCCCCAATCACACACGCACTGCATATGACAACGTAAATATTATTAACGTAAACATTCATAACTGTGTTGATAACCAGCTGTATATTTGTGTCATGAGCTTCTCAATCTCTTCCTGCAGGATCCTAGGTTTTAGAAGAGCGCCCCTGGTGGTGGGGAGGTTTATGAATCTGCGCACTGAGATTAAGCCAGTAGCTACAGATCAACTGCTGAGCACTTTCTTGATGCACGGTCAGTTTCACCCTGTCATTCTTTCAATGCTTTCTGTCTGTTGAGATAATCCTCCCTTTTCCTTTTCTATCACATTCTCTCATCATCCCTTCCTAATTTAGAACCACTACTTATGTTTCCAGCACAGAAAAGACATTTCTTGTTTGTTTCATGATTGGACACTTCCTTCCACTGTAGAGAAGTAAAGCCAGAAGTCATCTTGCGCCAATGTGGTCATTTGGAGCCCGAGTCTGGGCTGTGATCATGAGCTGGAGCTGCGGTATCAAAGTCACGCAGACCCTATCGCAAGATAACATTCATGACGCCACACACCCTATTTATAGCATGAAATAACAGACTAAAACCAAACTCACTAGAATATTAACATTTTAACATATAGCAGTGTGATAAGAACTACCGATAATGACAGAAACAGTGTTTTGGGAACAAAAAAAAGTGTAGTGTATTCGTTTACATGTAGAGGGCAGCAGGGTTTATGACATATACTGCCGCCAGCCACCAGGGGGCGATCTAAATATTATGGCTTCACTTTTCGGGACATGAGGCACACATTGCATAAAGTCAAACATTTCTGAATTTGTCATGTCGCTAGACATGCCTACATCCTGTCACCAATACCCAGTGTCACTTTTTGTCGCTACCATTTTGAATGGCGCTTAAGGAATTACAACCCATCGAATGATCTTGTTCCATTGTTCCAAAAATAGCACATGATATATGCTACGTCTGCATTGTTGAACAGTTTCATCAGTCAAACAATATTTTTGAGTTCAGATTGACCTTTTACTGATCTGCAGCATAATCCATTCCATAAAAAGATTCATAACCAACTGTTTGTCCCTTCAAAACACTCCTTTCATGAAGCACGGTCCTTCCAGACATCATTTTAATAATGGTAATTGATGATAATGTCTCTGTTCTTGTAGGAAATAATACATGTTTCTATGGGAAGTGTTATTACTGCCGTGAGACTGAGCCTGCATGTGCAGAGGGGGATGTGATGGAGGGATCAGTTACCCTGTGGCTCCCTGATGTCTGGCCCTTACAGAAACACAGACACCCATGGGGACGGACATACCGAGAGGGCAAACTCGCCAGGTATTGTAATTCTCTCACTGGTTTTCTCCCTTCACCAGCTATTTTTATGCTTTAACTAGAATGAGTGTACAGGTACATGTTGAGTTACTGTTGGTCAGTGGGGACTTTCACTTAGCAATACTAACTCTTGGCCTTTGAGTTGGCTAAGGATGGGATGGTCCAGCATTCAGAATATAACTGCAGATTTTTCACGCTCTGCGTGGCACAGAAACTGCTGATTAAAATAAACTTTAGCATTAAGACTATATGGTTTTTGGTTACAAGTTTTCCCACCTAAGACATGTTTCCTGAAATGAGGTGTAATTTTTTTCCAAACCTGCAAACACAAAACCAAAACTAACACTACTTTTGCTTTTGTGTTTATAGTTTTGAGCAGAAGATTTTTATTTTTACATAAAAGTAATGCACAAGTGAAATAAGTTATGTAAAATGTGAAGAAAAAAAAGAAAAAGGTCCTCTCAAAAGGAAGCCTGTTTGGCTTCTACCTTATTAAATGCTAAACTTGCCAAACTCATTAATTAGAGGTAAACATTGTTAACCTGAAAGAACTAAAACCATGGAGTTACTACATTGTCCAGGTCTTAAGAATGTTTCCAGTATCATTAATGTAATGGTAAACAATTCAAAAGTGAGTCTGGGAAATGCTGTTAATTCTGGCAAGGCAGTTGGAAATCTGGCATCTGGTAAGACTCTAAAATAAAGTTTGCATAAGACCACCTTTGTCTGGAAATTTTTATTTTTTTTGGGAGTACTCGGGTAATCCCAAATTTGCATTGAGAAAGTGGCAAAAGGAGTGAACCCCAAAGACGATAGCTATAATTATATCATTGTAATAGTCGTCCCAATTCTATAAGAATAGTGAAGTCCACACCACAGCTATAATGATAATGACACAGAGGAACAGTAACATTTGCATCATTAGCTTTACATTAACATTAGCATTAGCATTAACTTTAAAGAGCTTGAGCGTTTATAGTGACAGAACACAAAAACACAAGACAAAAAATGCATGCTAATATTGTTATCATTATCAGGGCTTGATTTATGCATTGGCATTCTAGGCACGTGCCTATGCTCGCTCGTCCAGGGGGGCCCAAACACAATGAAAATATATAATATTTTTGTTATACTATCGGCTACAAAAGTGAAAGAACCAAAACCCCAGAAGACATTGAGCAAATAAACAATAGGGTAAAAAATTATCCAAATGCCTATTTCAATGTTTTCCATCTTTTTATGTATGGAAATCATGCTTTCCTTCTCCCATTCTCTGTCGCACAAACAGTACAGATACGCACTCGCACACACTTGGAGTAGCGGACAGAAACTGCCCTGCAAATTTATCATTAAAATAGTTTCGCAGCTGAAAAGCTACATGACAGCTCTCAGATTCAGTAGGAGGTTCTTGAAGCAGTTCAACTTAAAAATTCGCTATTAGTAGACGCTGCTACTGAGAAACGCACAGACGCAGGTATATTCACACACGCTTAATCTCTGTATCTCTCTCTAATAAGTGCGTTAGACTGCATTAATAACTGCATTAGCCTGGCTCAATCCTCTGTTATTAGCTCTAAAATGACGTTTTGGAATACGCAAAGGAAGGTTTATGAGGTGCGTAAGAAATCTGTTCAACACATATGAGATTTCAGGACGGAAACATGACAAATGTCTTGAAATAATCTGAACAATGTCTTGATGTGTGGATGTGACTCCAGGCCGTTAAAATTATTAGAGAAATAATGCACTCCTGAAGTGGTAATGTGGCCAAGATGTCGTTCTCTGATCTCAAATAAATGAAGAACTTCAGTTGATCTTTATTGACTGAATGCAAGCACTTATTGCGATAGAAAACAATGTAACGGTTTCCACTGATTACGAAATAGTTTTGTTTGCTGGGATGGTAATATTATATATTAATAGGGAAAAAATGTAGTTTTGCCTGTGTCACGATAAGAGGTAAATCTGGCCCTGATCGCTATAGTTAGCGTTCTTGTTGTGAATGGTTCATCTAAAAATGAAAATTCTAATAATTTTGTCAGTGTTGTCATGATACTGGAATTTGTAACTTCGATACGATATGAAAAATAGGGAACAACTGCCACAACATTAAAGGCATAAAATGTTAGTTATTTATGGAAGGATAAATATAACAAGGCTAGAATCTGACAGTGAGGTATATTTGTATATGTTTACTTTAAATTTCTTCAGAGGGAAGTATTATTTTTCATATTTGTACCCAAAATAAAGAGAAAACTCCAAATATGCCTCACAAAAGTAATATAATTTATGACGTTGCAGGAAATCCCTAATATGGACAAAAGCATCAAGCTATCACTACATCAAAACGCTTTAACTGGTTAAACAAGAAGACAATAAACACGACTGCGACAATATATGGTTTATCTTTGTTATTCTAGGCATCTCAGGCATTTTCATAAAAACATTGCCTATATTCATAAGAATAAAGTAATTATAATGCAGTGCTAACTGACATAGCATATATTACAATATAGAATGCTAGAAAATATTTGGTTTCATTTTGTGATGAGCCATATCTGATCACAAAAGGAAGTTGTTTTAAACACTTGACTGACTTTATCAAGCAAGTTTGGAGTAAAATATGTGAAATGTGTATTTTTTTTTAACAACAGGTATGTAAGAAGAGACCGAGAATGCATGAGTATTGAAACCATTTTAGATATTTCAGTATCAATATGTATTGAAAAATAAATATTTTTAACACTACTCCAGAATATCTATGAAAGAAATGCATACAGGTTTGGAGTGTTCTGGCTGGCCTGGCTCTCTTGCTGAAATAAATGATCCCAAATATGACAAACAAATAAACGGGAAGCCAGTGCCCATGTTTACTCTAATTTGGTGCTTGGCAAGTGTTCGTTTTTGACCCTGATTGAAGAGCTCTTGGAATATATTGAGGGCATTTCCTCCGTATATTGCTAATCAATGTTGCAGAACTGTATGAAATGCATGAAACGTTTTACATGTCATTAACCTTATCTCTGTCACTTTACTGGAAACCTTTGGTTTATGCAGCCATTTAATGAAACATAAGACTAGATTGGCTATTACTAATCGGTTCATATTGTGACTGCTATTTAAAATGTAACGGATGAATTATTTTGGTCTGAAGTTCTCTGAAACTCTTTCAGTTCTCCAAATGCAGGTATTGAAAGCATTTGTTATCCGGTTGCAGTTTGCACAAAATTTGTCCTTGCAGAGTGCTGCAGGAGCAAGTCCTAAAACCTGGAAATTTTAGTTGGTATTTAGCATTTATGGTTCCATCGTCAATGGGTTTTTTAATTGGTTTTTGGTAAAAAGCCTAAAAATAAGGTCTGTGGTTAACACAAGATCAAGATATTTTATGTTTTATTCTGTGATGCAAAATACATCAGGAATACCCCACTTGTGCTAGTAAGTGGTGAAATGTGTCTTTAAACTTATCTACCCACAAGTCTACTTGTTTGGCATTGTGTTTATACGCTTGCAAACTACTCTAACTCAGACTTTCCAATGTGTAGCTTTTAAAGGTTAAGAGAGTTGTTGGAAGTTTAGTGATGGTGACGTTGATCGTGCAGCTGTGGTGTAGCTTGTTTTTTTTGTAACTTTATCACTAATGGTGGTTGTGTTTAGGCTTCAAATGTGATTAAAGTTGTCTTCAATTTTTTCATTGTTTTGTTAAACAAAACATGTAAGAATCATAAACTTTTGTTGGTCACAGCAGGGCTTATTTTCTGCCGTAATGTAAAAGCAAATGCTTACTAAAATGTCATCCCTACAGCACTATTAAATATTTTCTACTTTATCCATCTTCCCTCATGAGAAATATTCAAAACTAGTGCAATACAGAAAGTACACCTAATTAAAATTACACTTCTCATGGGCATTTAATCATTTTTGACTTTTCAGTCTGAGGTAAATCTTTTTTTTTTTTTTTTTTTGTCTCAGTTTTCCTCTAAAAGAAAACCTGCTTAATAATTATGTACATCTGAACATAAGCAGTTTTTCACTTCCAGCCGACAATCATATATCACTAATAAATGTTTAAATACAAAATTAATAGTAGTTATTAAGATTGATGTTGTTTGGAATTGGTAAAAGGTGCTTGGGGATTATGCACGCACTGTAAGTACTAACAAATAGACAATATGTTAACAATAGGCCTGCTAATAAGCAACTTGTAAATAGTGAGAATTGGTCCCTGTACTGAAGTGTTTTCCCCTAAATGTTATTTTGAAAGTCTTCTGCAGATTACTTCCTTTTCACATGAACTGCATGGGATCTTTATATGTATATTTATTACATAAATGTCCTGTCTCAGTGTACAGAGCTCTTAAATTTCCCATTAGCCCCCTTCTGTTTCTAAGCGGCTGTAAGACTACCGGCCAATCCAGAGCCGTTGAAATTCAAACTACAACGGCTCTGGGCCAATCATAACATTCTGATGCAGATGGTGCATGTACTCAGCGCTGTCTTTGAATTCGTGTAATGCAATGTCTCTGGGCCAAAAGATGCTGCATGTAAACATTTGACACACAATCTAATGAGATTTCTCAGAGACTCGCAAGACGCGAGTCAACGGATGAACACGTTCAAGAGGATGTCTGTTTTTATTGATTGTGTTGATCAATGATTCTGTGTGTGTGTGTCAGGTGGGAGTATGATGAGAGCTACTGCGAGGCCGTGAAGAAAATGCCTCCTTACGATGCCGGTCCACGGCTCCTGGATGTTATCGACACAGCCATCTTTGATTATCTTATCGGTAATGCAGATCGCCATCACTATGAGAGTTTCCAAGACGATGGAGGAGCCAGTATGCTCATCCTTCTGGACAACGCCAAAAGGTAGAAGGAAAGAAATCTAGAGATCTAGTCACCTAAAAGATGATAGACCCAAGTAATTATATATAACTGGGCTTCTACCAGAAAACATTTGAGAAGCCGTTTTAAATAAAGAGAGAGAGTTTTATTTGTTGGTTTTTTGACACACGTAAGATGGTTTGAACTTTTGTGTTTTTCCTGCAGTTTTGGGAACCCAGCTCTAGACGAGAGGAGTATTCTCGCCCCTCTTTATCAGTGTTGCATGTGAGTTCACACACAAACACTGAGTAAACATTGACTTCCTCTTACAACCGACTTTGGTTTCCTAAGAATGGCACACTTCTGACAGTCCCTAACTTCTGGCTTACTTCATCTGCTGGCTGTGATCATGAATGCTTCCCATTCTGTTCTCACTCTGACCACTGACCGCTGTTGACCTTCAGTTATGCAACAAGCTTCTGAGTGGTTTTGCCTGCACGAGTGTGATTCAAGGTTTCTACTGAAACATGTATATGTACATAGTTCACACATAATGTTCTTCTTTTTTAATCAAGATTTTAGGTTAAACATTTAAATGAAAGACACCATCAGTGGTGTGCTGTAGTCTTTTTTCCAATATAAATGTTTTGTTTTCAATTCCTTTATACATCGTTTCCGAGCTAATTGCATTTTGAACAGCAATTACCTTGGAAAAATGATCAAGCAACCAGTACTGCATTTATATTGTAATAAAGATTTTTTTTTTACATTGCTTCAAAAAGAAAATACTACATATGCTGCTGTTTAAACTTTTGAGGGATCAGAGAATGCTTTTATTTAGCATTAAATTTATCATTAATAACTGTACAGATTAAAAAAAAATATATATTTATACAAAATCTATTTCAAATGAATTTATATTCATTAAAGAATCAGCAGCATATTAGAATGATTTCTGAATGATCATGTGACACTGAAGACTGGAACAATGAAGCTGAAAATTCATAAATTACATTTAGAAAATAGTTATATTAAATTGTAATATTTCACGCTGATCAAATGACTCTTAAAAGACTCCTAGTTTAAAAATCCTGAAGTTTTGAACAGAAATGTACAGTTATATATTTCAGTAATGGCAGTTGTTCCACTATCTTTAATCACCTGTTGTGACAACAACTGCTCCTGATACGTGACATTAAATGCGAAAGGTACAAACATTCTGGGTAATGAGGCTTTTCTTGGGGATATTCTATAGTTTTAGCTCCCAGAATGCCTTAGTGCTCCACTTATCTCCTTAATGAGATATTGATAGCTTTAACTGTACATGTGCGTTTAAGACTTCCTGTCTGACTATAGGAATTTAAGGCTTCTCACACTGACAGTGATTTCACGCAACAAATAAATCGCAAGTCATTCATTTTCAATCAAAGGGTGGCGTTTTGAGGTGTCATGAGAAACCGTGTCCATTAAATGATGTAACAAAGTTGAGCCGAGCTCAGCGTTATGCAAATGTGCATCGAACATCTGTGGTTTCGTTGCTTCCTGTCATTTCATTTTTGCTCTTGAATGAGCCAGACACAATTTGATGCGTTATTAGTCTCTCTCTCATTGTATCCAAAAGGGTCCGTGTTTCCACCTGGAACAGGCTAAACCTGCTAAAAGGTGGAGTGTTGAGTTCAGCGATGCGACAGGCCACAGCCCACGATCCCGCCTTTCCAGTGCTAACAGGGCCACATCTCACCGCGCTCGACCGCCGTCTCAATGGAGTGCTGGCCACCGTGCGGCAGTGCATGGAGACGCAGGGTGCCGACAACACGCTGATCGAGGACCGCCTGAACCTGCCTCATCCTTAAACGCACTGGAGAAACAAGGGAAGTGAAGATGTGTTTGACTCTTAATGCACAGGCTCCTTTCGCCTTCCTGCTATGGAGCCAGAGAAGCAGAGGCCACGAGAAGCCCTATGAGCCGACCTAGTGGAGTTTGTTTTTCACTGGATACATTCAAGTCAGACCACAGAGGCAAAGAAGACTCTCCATACTGTTTTTTTTTTTTTTTTCTTGCTCTCTGGATGGAGTGAGGATGTTTTTGTTTTTCTTTTAGGGTCACTCTCTTTTTTTCTTTTGCCATCAAAGTCTGTTTACAGGAAGATGGATTAACAGTTTTCCCAGAGCTACAGACTCAGGAAGACAGATCCAGAAGACTATTAACAAGAGCTTTGGAGAAGATCTCCCACATTGTATATATAGAACAAGCTTTTGAATAATACTGAGTAATAATATTATTGATCTAAAAATAAAATGAATTATGATAGACGGGCTGGGCGGCTGTTGCTACTGATGTTCAGAGAAGATGGTGAAGACGACAGCATTGTAAGATTGCTGTGGGGCATTTTCAACATTAAAAATTAATATTTAAACTGACAGACGTTTGTGTGTATGAAGCATTTGCTCACCCTTTCTTATTTAAAGACAACTGTACAAAAATGACAGAGACAGCAACCCTGTGGTTTAGCAACATGCTGTCGGCACATTTTTTGGTCTAGACTACACACAAATACACTCAAAATCTGTCCAAATGAGGGGCTTGGCCAGTATTCATGTAAACAGTTGATTTTGTCTTGAATGTCAACAGTTGGGAAAGAAGATTAGATGTGTATTAGTATATTGCATGCGGGAAGTGACAAATTCTGTCAAATCAACCAAATTTCAGACATTCCCCCAGCTCAAATTTAGCTGATATATTTTTTTTCTGAAAAAAGATAAACATGTATAGTGATGATAGCCCAAATATTAAATGTCATGGATGAATATTTACCAAGTAATCCACTGTTTTGTTGAGGGGGGTCAAAATGACCAAATTACAGGGAGTTAAAAATGGCTTCAGAAAGATGGCAGCATCACAATGTTATTTTTGCCCGGAGAATTAGGCCTGTTAGTAAATATTTAATATCAACATTTTACTAACAGACCTACTACTAATCTCTGAGCAGCAATATTGCTGTGGCCAAAGGAATGTCAAGCATTTCATTTTCTATATTGCTAAAGAATGAGTGATAAACAAGCTATAGTTTTGCATTATGCATATCATTTCGATAAGATGCAGTGAATTATGCTGAATAGGGAATGTTCAACAAACGTATATACATAGTTAGGTGCTGAAGCAAAATCACACACACACAAACACTTTTAATAATACATAGCTTCAAAGCAGCTTTACATAAAATGCTTTTTTTGTTTTTTTTTTACTATGAACAGAAATCTGCTGTCAGAAATGACTGTCGATGTAATGTCCATATTGCAGAAATGTACAGTTTTATAATAGAGGTCTGTCAAGTGAGTTGCACATAGTTGATATGGTCTCCACTGACATTCAGAGATGTTGTGGTCTTCTCTAGGTGCTGATCCACCATCTGGACTGGAAACGGGCTGGATCTGGGTAGTTAACATTCAGTTAAGCACAAACGTTTAGGAATGATTTACATCACATCACAGTGGAGTCAGCTGTCTTAATCGCGGCTTGTGTACTGCAAATATATACAAGCATCATCACTGTGTCTGTCACCGACTCTGTTCCCCTTTCCAGCTTGAACTGATGGTAAAACTAAGGACATTATTAACTGTCTTTATATTTACTTTGAAAGCTGAACCTTGCATTGTGTTACATTTCAGACCCATGCTTGTGGTGTTCGGCCAATTACAATGCACTGGGTCAGTTGGCCAATCAGAACAGACTATGCTTGTCGAAGGAGGGGCTTTGTAGAAAACGACGTGTTTGGGGCATAGAGGAACTGCAATAATCAGAATCAGAATTAGCTTTATTGCCAGGTATGTTTGCACATACCAGGAATTTGTTTTAGTGACAGTAGCTCCACAGTGCGACAGAATCACAGCGACAGGACAGGACACAGATAATAATAAAAAGTACAAATCTAGAAAATGGACAATATGCAAAATAGACAATTCAGTATGTAGTGATGTAATGTACAGTGATTTAATGTACAGTATTTGAAAAATGTGTTTTTTGAATATTAAAGCATGTCAACATATTCTGTTACACCAAATACACACAATAATGATCTTTAAAATAGCATCATATGACCCCTTTAAATGCCGCTCCATTTGAAAGCAGGTGATGGAGACTTACTGCTAATCACAGAACTGGCTTTACTGATGAGATTTGCATGATAATCGCGTTCAATATATCACCCAGCGCTAAATTCATGATGCTGCCATCTTTCTGAAGTCATTTTTAACCCCCTGTAATTTGGCTCTGAGTCTCAGGTGAAAATGAACGTTTTGACCCCCCTCTACAAAATAGTGGATTACACGGTAAATATTCATCTATGACATTTAATATTTTGGCTATCATCACTATCTTTCTTCAGAAAAAATATTAGCATAATCAAAAATTAGAGCTGGGTAGCTTTGGGTTGAGTTGACACGAATGACCCATTTAGAAGTTCATAGAGTGTCAAATACAAAAATACAAATACAAAACACCGTTAAGGTAACGCACAACACTAAAATAAAGCAATAAACATTAAAGTCAGTGTAAAGGCAATTCAGAGAATTGTTTCTAAACATTACAAATGTCTTTCTGAAAACACATTACAAAGACTATGATTATGTAGTATTGAATTGTAGAGTTAGAGCGTTAAGCACTCACCATTTTTGTGTTTGGGATTTTTTGGGGCGTGCCTGATATCATATCTCAGTGATACAGTAGAGCCACTGCGCATGGCCCCTCCCCCAACATTATAAGAGGTGTTCTTCGGGTGTTATTTAATATTGCTTTACACAGACTTTAGTTCACCAGCATCAGATGTAGCCATAATGCACATAACTGATAAACTGAAAAAAACAACAACTAAGAAACATACCTATATCTCAATGAAAAGCCATCAAATATGAAACATCGCTCCCAAGGAAATGTGGGAATGTTAATTTACATTTTTTGATTGTAGATAAGATGACGTTCTGTTTACATCCAAAAACGGTACATTCAGCAGTATGGTATTTTACTGTAAAATGACATTGTAAAATTAATTAAATGTCCCGTTAGATTTTTACAGTTTGATTTTACCATAGCATTTTAGTCTTTTACAGTTAATATTAGTCATTTTTACGGTGTAGCAACTTTATTTTCAGAAAAATTTACTTGATATACATTCCCCTCCATAAGTACTGGAACAGTAAAGACAAAATTGCTCTGTTGGCTGTGGGGTCAAGACATTTGCAAATATGATTAAAAGATGAATATGAGACAAAACTACAGAATGTCACATTTTATTATTGGGTGCTTCAACACATACATGTTTTACCAGCTAAGAAGTTCAGCACTTTTAGAGTTCATCCCACTCATTGATGTGAGCATAAGTATTGGGACAGTTGAACATAAGGCAGATATAAAAGATTAAAAGCTATTATTTAGTTGCAGATCCCTTGCACACAATCACAGCAGTGAGTCTGTGACCCATAGACATCACCAGACTCTTGGTCTCATCCTTTTAAATACTTTCCCAGTCTTTAATGCAGCCAATTCCAATTGTTGCTTGTTTTGGGGAGTTTCTGCCTTTACTCTCCTCTTCAGCTGGTGAAATTCATGTTCAATCGGATTTAAATCTGGAGATTGACTTGGGCAATCTAAGACTTTCCATTTCTTTGCTCTTATAAATTCCTTGACTGAACTGGCAGGGTGTTTTGGGTCATTGTCCTGATGCAATATGAAGCACTTCCCAATGAATCTGGTGGCATTTTCTTGAATATTGGTAGGCAAGATGGTTTTGTACCCTTCAAAATTCATTCGCCTACTGTCATCATACATTAAGTCATCAGTAAAGTTGAGAGGGCCTGTTCCAGAGACACCCATGCATGCCCATGCCATGACACCACCTCCACCATGCTTTACAGATGAGGCTGTATGCTTGGGATCATTTGCAGTTCCCTTTTTTCTCCACATTTTTGCTTTCCCATCACTTAGATGAAGGTTCATCTTTGTCTCATCGGTCCATAAACACAGTTCCAAAACTCTTCTGGCTCACCTTTGTGCTTTTTTGCAAACTCTAATCTTGTCTTTCTATTTTTGGTGCTGGTCAGAGGTTTGCATCTTGCTGTGTAGCATCTGTAATTCTGTGTCAAAGTCTCCTGAGGACTTTGATGATTTTACAGACATGTCTTTTAGGGTTCATTTTCACAGCTTTTATTATTTGTCTGTCATCAACTACTGTTGTTTTCTCAGCCGATCAGGTCGTTGTTGGTTGCTGGTGTCGCTGGTTGTTTCCAAACTCTTGATTTCTCCATGCCCTTTGTTTTTGCTAGAGCTCTAATTGACTTCCTCTTTTCTTTTAGCATCCAAATTGCATGCTTTTCTCTCAAAGTCAGCTCCCTCATCTTCATCCTGGTTTGTGTGTCATCATCAAATGCAAGATTCAGAATGCAGAAGTAATGGATATAACTGATACGACACATTCCCTGCTTTTAATATCTGAAGAATGAATGCAGCAGGACACAGTTGATCACTTAGAAAGAACTGTGAGGCAACTGATCCAATACTTATGCTCACATCAGATAGAGGGATGAAACTCTAAAAGTGCTGAACTTCTTAGCTGGTAAAACATCTATGTGTTGAATCAACCAATAATAAAATGTGACATTCTGTAGTTTTGTCTCATATTCATCTTTTAATCATATTTGTAAATGTCTTGACTCCACAGCCAACAGATGGCAGAAGATGGTAAGTCAGGGGAGAAAAATTGTTGAATAAAGTAATTATTTCTGTTTTCTTTGCACACAAAAAGTCTTCTCGTAGCTTCGTAAAATTACAGTTGAACCACTGATGTCACATGGATTATTTTTCTGATGTTGTTGCTACATTTCTGGGTCTGGTAATATTTCAGTTGCATTGCTGTCTATGGAGGGTCAGAGAGCTCTCGGATTTCAGCAAAAATATCTTAATTTGTGTTCCTAAGATGAACGAAGGTCTTGCAGGTTTGAAATGACATGATGGTGAGTAATTAATGACAGAATTTTCATTTTTGGGTGAACTATCCCTTTAAGTGTTCAATAATCATGATTACAATATTATTATTATAACTGGACACTGTGTTTGAGTCCTGGGATGGGCTAGCCATCCGTACACCTTGTCTTTGGCTGGGACGGGCTCCAGCAAAACCTTCAACCCAATATAATACAGGCGGATTGATTTTTATTCAAATTTTATGGGATCATGTTCAAAGTTACAGCGATAGCTCAGCCAAAAACGACAATTCTGCCATAATTTACTCACCCCATCATGTCCTTCCAAACCATTTAATGTCACTGGAAAAAAAATGGCCCAGAAATGTGAAATGTGAGAACGTTTGTGGTTTAATACCTTGTTAATGGAATGGAATTCGTTGCGCGTTTTAGGGCCGCTGTATCACCAACATCATCTCTCTGACTGTTGGTTTACTGGAAACCTCTGGTATAAAGTGCAAAAGTAGACTCATGTTTCGTGAGGTGCATATCATTAATCATTTCATATCGTCACTGACTAACAGTGAAACCAGCGAGAGTTTTGATTAAAAGGTTTTTGGATATTCCTGATGAGCGAGTGTTTTACATCATTGTTATAAAAACTCCTCTCTGCCATCTAACCTCGTTATCAGATTTGTGTTTGTTTGTTGGCGAACAAACAAACACAAATGTCCTTTAGCTTGGTGATGGGATTTCCAGCATGCCTGCAATGTTGCACGTGTGGCTAGCACCATCTTTGCAATTGCTGCAGTCCGTCTTATCTCTCCCTCCAGTCACCTCTGAACTTGACTGGCTGTCCTAAATATCTCGACACCTCAAATACGCTTGCTTATCTGAGGCTGTCGGGCTTGACCACCCACCTCTCTGTGGGCTGTGGGAAGGGGGCTTTGCCTGAGATAGCGGCTGATATTGACTAATGAGGTCATTCTCTCAGTAGAGATGGAGACGTACACACTGAAGGGGGAAACCCGGGGGTCTGCTGAGAGCCCACTGATGGGAAGTTATCGCACAACACACAATACCTTTATCACTCACAGAAAAAAAAGAGAAAACTGTTTAAGCCACTCTACTTGTTGACATATGATCAAAATCAAATGTGAATGCAGACTTTTTAAATCTTTTCTATAGATTTGTTACGATTATCATTTTTTAATAAATATTTAAAGCAATATATTGCTTTGTATATTTTAAAAAATAATGTAGAATATTTTTAGAACAATTAATATTTGTTTTTTTATTTTTATAATTATTTTCAATAATTCTTTTTGAAACATTTAAAAGAAAATTTTGAATGACTTGAAATTCTGTTTTAAGCTTTTTTTTAAGTAATAAATTATTATTTCGAAATATTTAAAATAGTTTGCTATTTAAATAGTTTTTTTATTTTTCAATAATTTTTTAAAAATATTAAATATTTCAAATTATTTGTCGTTTATTGATTTTATATGATTATTTATATTTGAAATATTCATTTTAGTATATTTTTAATAATACAAAATTAATTAATATTTTTTTAAATAATTATTTTTTTAATATTTAAAGTAATTGTTTGAATAATTTAATTATTTTAGTATTTTTTTATTATTTGATTTTGTTTTAAGTATCTAATGATTATTTATAAATATTTAAAATAACTCTTTAATATTCGAATGAATGTAATTTTATTATTTTTGAAATGTTTAAAATATTGAACATGTTGAACATTTTTTATTTACTGTGTTATTGATTTTATTAATGATTATTTATATTTAAAATATTTTTATATTTTTAATAATATAAAATTTGTATTATGAATTATTTTTGAAATAGTTTGAATGCTTTAAGATTTACAATTTTCAATAATGATTATTATTTAGACAAAGGATTAATTTTTAATGAAGTAGCAATACAGAGGGAATATTTAGGAGACTGCAAAAGAAATGATACACAGCTCTTCCTTCAGCTGTGTATTCCCAGAAGTGTGCTCATTACAGTAAGGATAGCTAAAGCTAAGGAATTGAGTTCAAATTTAGAGCATTTGAGTCACACGAGTCTCCCTTCAGAAGGAACAAACGTTTTATTCTACCCTGAAACTATAATCCAGACAAGCACTTCAAATAGTGGTTCTAAAAGGTCATGCTTTCAATAAAAAGAAAGAAAAAAAACACTTGAGAAAGTCAATTATTAGTTGTGGAAAAACCCCCGCGGAGCCTCTATGGCATTGAATATGAAAAAAAAATTCTCACTGTGTGGTGGTTGTTTTTTTTGGTCACTTGCACTCTGCAGCTGGTCTGTAATCTGACTAACTGTTTATGATTCAAAAATGGAGAGTCTGTGCAAATTATATGTACATATACATATATACATATATATATATACATATATACATATATATATACATATATATATATATATATATATATATATACATATATATATATAGTACTCTCTTGACAGTGAATGAGAGAGACAGAGACAAGAGTTAATGCAGCTGGACTGTCCAGTGCAAACTCATTATAACACATTAAATTAATTTAAATTAAACTTATATACACATGTAAATAGACATACATAAATACATAACAAAATATATACAAATAATTTAATATTTTTATGACTCAAACTCTGCGCAGCAGGGTGGTCACACTCTCCCCAACAAAATAAAATGTCGTCCTGACATCAATACACTCAAAGTTCTAAACCAGTCCATATCATTTCACTCCACACTTGTAAAGGTACCAGGTCATGTTTTCCAATACTTCTCCTCAATTTTTTTTTTTTTTTTTTTTACATTCAGTATTCAATAATCAATCATAATGTTCCTGTTTTACAGACAGTCCTTGTTAGCTCATTATGAGCTTTTCTGAATTCAAGTTCAATGAGCTAGTGCCCCAAACAACAGTCCCAGAATCAAGGCACTAAGGAATGTTAATTAAGAATCAAGTCCATACAGGAAATAGTCAAGTTCAAGTGTAACAAATACTTCAAGCCATTCTCCGAGGTGCTCCAAGGAAAGTTTCAGGACATTCAGTTAATTTAATTTGTCTGGGCCTTTAAACAGTCCATGTTTTGTTTTTTTCGGCCCAACAACAGTTCATTCTATGAGTGCCACAGTCCCTTTGTTGGCAACAGATAAGGGCAATCAGTTAGGCAGTTAGTGTCAATATGATGGCAGTTTGTCAGTACAGTTCTGCCGTGCCACCTGAGACCTGGTCAAGTGAAGGTTCATTGGGGTTCTTTAATTTGCTGGATAATAGATAAGTGAGGGCTGAGAATAATGAATCTGCATTGGTACCCAAGAATTCATATTTGGTGTCCATGTATGTATGAGGTGTAGATTAAAGTCTTTTCTTGCATTTTGTACACTGTAGCATGTAGGGGCTCCAAAATTTTCATATGTGAACCTCTTTGGTGGTCGTCGTTGTCGGATTCTAGATGGTTCATCTGCAGGATTCCTCTGTGCAGGTAAGTGATGTTCTGGTAAATGTTGATCATGTAATAGTCGTTCTTCAACTGGTAAGTGTTGTTAAGGTAAGCAGTGTTCTCCAGCAGGTAAATGTTGTTCAGGTAAGTGGTGTTCCTCAGCAGGTAAGTGTTCTTCTCCAGCAGGTAAGTCAACATGTTCTATTACATCTTGTTCCTGTTCAGCTAGATGTGGCAACACTTTCAACTCAAGCATTTGTTCTGACTGAACTGATGATTTCTCACTAGTATGTAACAGTTGTGATGGGGTTTCCTTTTCCATCTGATGATGACTATTCGGCTGTGTTCTGAACTGGTAGGGTTCAACTTGGACATAGTACTCGTCATCACTTTCACTGTCATTCTCTGGCTCATGTTCCTCCCTTCTCTCAACAGGTAAAGCTGTGCTTTTCTGTTGGTGTTTTCGCTTCAGTGTGGCATTTTGAGTCTGTGTGGTAACCTGAGGTAAGTGATCACAGGGGAGAAGATGATTACGATGCAACACTCTTGATCTGCCTTTGCCCTGCTCTGGTTTCACTTCATAGATTGGAGTATCTTCAGCAGCCTGGCGAATAACAATGTGGACTTCATCTTCCCAGAAATTTCGAAGTTTTCCTGGACCACCTTTTTGAGCCAGATTTTTCACCAGAACTCTGCTACCAGGATATAAACTAGTACATCTTACTTTTTTACATCTTTACATCTTTTTACTTTTTTACTTCTTACATCTTTTGTTTCTCTCAGTACACTTCTTTGCATGCTCACTGGCAATCTCATAAGCCTCTTGCATACCCTTTGTCCACCTCTCCACATATTCACTGTGGTCGACGGAACCTTTGTCTGGATTGAGGCCAACCAACGCATCAACTGGAAGTCTTGGAGAGCGACCAAACATGAGGTAGAAAGGTGAGAATCCAGTCACTTCGCTTTTAATACAATTGTAGGCAAAAACTAGCTTATTCAATTCCTCTTTCCAATTCAGTTTGTTTTTCTGTGAGAGTTTTGAGCATCTGCAGAATGGTCCGATTGAATCTTTCTACTTGTCCATTTCCTTGCGGGTGGTACGGGGTCGTTCTAGAGGCAGTGATGTCGCTGTATTTTTGGAGCTGATCGAAGAGTTGATTTTCGAATTCCCTGCCTTGGTCATGGTGTATTCGCGAGGGGAACCCAAACCTCAGGGCAAAATCATTGAACAAACGATCTGCTACAGTTTTTCCAGATTTTGAAGTTGTAGCATATGCCTGCACGAATCGAGTGAAATGGTCGATGATCACCAGGATATACTCGTAACCCCCCTTGCACTTGTCTAAGTGAAGGAAGTCAATGGATACTAACTCAAATGGATGTGTCGTCTTGATGCTCTTGAGGGGTGCCCTAATCTCTCTGCATGGTTTTTTCTGCTTTATGCATGAACAGGTTCTCAGCACATAGTGTTCGATATCCTTTTTCATGTAGGGCCAGAAAAAGTGATCTCTGATGAGGCTGCTTGTGCGATCAACACCTTGGTGACCCATCTCATCATGCACTTCCCTCAAGACAATACTCTTGAACTGGGCAGGCAACACTAGCTGTTTTCGTTGTGATGTTTTGCGGTGCAGTATGCCATACTCGTCCAACACTAGCTTGTCCCACTCACGCATTAGACCTCTAACTGTAGGACTGGCTGACCGCCACTGCTTTGGAGAAGGTCTACTTTCTGACTGTAAGTAATTATGATTTCTTTGACATTCGTGTCATCTCTTTGGGCTTGCCGGATCTCCTCTTTTGATAATGATTTGTAGGGTTCATCACCAATCTCCATGCATGCTGGCGCACACTGACAGACTAACGTAAGGGGGGGGTCTGGGTCGTGCTGTACCTCCACAGCTTGTATTGTGGCTCCCACACATTCTGATGAAAGCTCCTCTGTAAATTCTCTCATTGCTGTTTCTATATCAACTGGCATTCTGGATAGTGAATCAGCATCCACATTCTCTTTACCTGGGCGATAGCGAATGGTGAAATGGAAGTCTGCAAGTTCAGCAACCCATCTGCATCCAGTGGCATTTAACTTTGCAGAGGACAACACATAAGTGAGGGGATTGTTATCACTGTACACGGTGAAGGTAGGTGCATAATATAGATAGTCTCGAAACTTTTCTGTTATAGCCCATTTGAGGGCTAGAAACTCCAGTTTTCCACTGTGCAGGTGGTAGTTTCTCTCTGCATTGGTCAATGTTTTTGAACCATAGGCTATCACTCTTAGCTTTCCGTTCTGGTTCTGCTACAAGACAGCACCTAGACCTTGGTTGGATGCATCTGTGTGAAGTACGAATGCTCTTGAATAGTCTGGAAATCCCAATATTGGAGGTTGAACAAGGCAATCAATCAGTTTTGACAATGTTTCTTGATGGTACTCTGTCCATTCAATCATCTTACTGGATGGCACCACGTTACTTTTTCTGTTGGTTACTACTCTGCAGTTTCTTTTCTTTGTGCTCTCATTTTTCTCGTTGCTCTTAAGAAGGTCGTAAAGGGGTTTAGCAATTTGTGAAAAATCTTTGATGTACTTGCGATAGTAACTCAGTAGACCCAAGATTTTCCGTAGCTCTCCCACAGTGCTTGGTTTTTTCTCTTTAAGTGCTGTTACTTCAACAGTGTCTGCAGGGTCCATTCTACTGCCTTCTGCGGAAACAATTCGGCCTAAGTAGCGAACCTCATTCGTGAACATATCACACTTTCGTGGTTTCAGCTTTACTTCATGGGCTTGTAAACGTTGCAACACTTTTTTCATTGCTTCAAGATATCCATCAAATGTCTTGCTGAAAACCAGGATGTCATCCAAGTAGGGCACACAAATTTAATCTCTCAGTCCTTCTAAGCACTCTTCCATGAAATGCTGAAATGCTGCAGGTGCATTCATGAGGCCAAAGGGAATACGAACCCACTCATATAAACCCCATGGTGTACTGAATGCTGTCAATGGTCTGCTCTCTGGGGACATAAAACCTTGATGGTAAGCCTTGCCCTGATCTAATACTGAAAACCAGGCATTACCTCCTAAACTGTCTAGAATGTCTTGTACTCTCGGGATAGGCTGGCAATCAGGTAGTGTCTTCCTATTGAGGTCTCTATAGTCAATGCACAACCTAAGGCTGCCATCTTTCTTACGAACACATACGATTGTCCCTGAAGAGTAGGGAGAATGGGTTTTCTCAATCCAGCCTTGGGCAATTAAGTCATGCAGGTAGTCCTTCATTTCCTGATACAGTGGCTTGGGGACTGAAGTGTACATGCGGACAACAGGCGTATCATTAGTCAGAGAGATACTTAGCTGAAGATCTTTGATGCACCCAATATCGTCATCTGACCTTGAAAATGAATGCCATTCTTTTCATAGTAGCTGTTTTACTTTATTTTGCTGGTGAAAAGGTAAGAGGCTTACATCAGCAGTTAGGTCCCACAATTCTTCACTGTTACTTTCATTAGCATTGGTGTTTTTTTTAACCTCACTGATCATGGCTGTTGTTGCACAATGTGATACTGCAGTTGGTAGTACAGATTTTATTGACTGCATTGTCCCAAGCTCAGTTTTCCCTGCAAGCCTGATATCATGGTCTGCAATGTTCTGTATGCTGATCTTGACCACTGGACGACTTCCTTTCTGAAGAGTTACTAGGGTTTCCAGAGGTTCTAGACCATCTGTACACTGTGGGTTTACATGTGGTTCAAACAAGAAAACAGTGTCTTGCTTCATATATGGCATTTTAACTTGACACGGTATCTGCATAACTGTGCGTTTTGGTATGTTCACAGGGTCTTTCATCCCATTAGCTGCCACAAACTGCAGGCCATCTGGAGTTTCTGTTGCCTCAGTAATGTCCTTCAATTTCAGTTCAGGTATGTACTTGTTTCTCCATTGTTCATCTACAATACATACTTGAGAACCTGTGTCCCATAACGCCTCAGTTTTGTGTCCTTGTAAGTAGCAGGTTACCAGACATTGTTTGCCGATGAGAGAAGTGACAGGTGAGTATTTGTTAACTTGACATGAAGCAGTTAAAATGTGATAAAGTGGAGACAACTCAGACTGTTGTTCTACATTTTCAAAGTGCTATTTTGGACGTTGGTGGGACATTCTTGCTGTTTGGGTCACTCCCTGTCCTGTGGAGGCAACCCATTTCTGTTTAAAGGTGTTCTACTTTGAAATCTTACACCTCTGGTTCTGCAGCCAGCTGAAAAGTGCTCACTGCTATCACAACAATAACAATGCGTGCATAGTTCCTCTGGTCCCCTTTGCTGGCAATAAAAGCACTGTCTTGTCCTTGGGGGACGTGGCTGTCGAAACTTCTGAGGGTACTGTGGTAGTGGCGATGTTGCTGTATACTGTTGGGAAGCTGTATTAAACTGTGGTGGGCGAGGCTGTGGGGGGACAGCATATCTTGATGGCTGCGTTGCATACTGTGTTGACGTTGGATGTAGCTGTAATGGCACTGAACATGGTTGCAGACTGTGAGGCTGTGATGTCATATACTGTTGTTGTGAAACTGAGTTCTGTTGTGATTTAGGGTAGTGGGGCTGCAATGGATACTGATGTTGTTCATACGTTGGGTGACTTATTCCCCATGTTTGGTTTGGCAGCTCTTTATTCCACTCTGCTACCGGCTGGTAACTTTGTGAGAAATCTTGTAGCGGCTGATGAGTCGTCGTCATCGCTGGAGCCTGAAGTGAAGTGAAATACTGGCAAGTATGGTGACCCATACTCGGAATTCGTGCTCTGCATTTAACCCATCCAATGTGCACACACACAGCAGTGAACACACACACACCGTGAACACCCACCCGGAGCAGTGGGCAGCTATTTATGCTGCGGCGCCCGGGGAGCAGTTGGGGGTTCGGTGCCTTGCTCAAGGGCACCTCGGTCGTGGTATTGAGGGTGGAGAGAGCACTGGACGTTCACTCCCCCCACCTACAATCCCTGCCGGCCCGAGACTCGAACCCGCAACCTGGATTACGAGTCCGACTCTCTAACCATTAGGCCACGACTTCCCCGTGTTACTGACAGCAAAACACTGAGAAGCAGGTGAGGGCTGTTGGATTGTTTCTTTAATTTGCATTATCTCACTGCTTAAGCTTTGCAGTTGCGACATCAGGTCAACTTTTGTCTGTTTTGATTGATGTTTTGATTCATTTAACTGTGTCACATGCACAGCAGCACTGCGTTCGGACTTTCGTTTATTTTGTCTTTCTGTCTCATGGGAACATGCAACATTTAATCTCTCCAACAACACTTCATCTGAAATTTTGGGGTCAGACAGGAATGGCTGGAGGTCACTTTGAATACGGTCATTCTGTAAGCCAGTCAACACGGTATGGAGGAACATGTTTTGAACTAAAGCCGGGTCAT